>NC_133144.1:62973097-63590597 GCF_048418815.1 Hemitrygon akajei | reverse complement strand
AGGAGATCAAATATGAGAAGTATACTGTATGAGGAGATCAAATATGAGGAGTAAATGCAAGCAGGCTTTTTCCACTGAGGTTGGGTGAGACTAGAACTAGAGGTCATGGGTTAAGGGTGAAAGGTGAAATAATTAAGGAGCACCTGAGGGGGGGAAACTTCTTCACCCAGAGGACGTGGAACATACTGCCAGTGGAAATGGTGGATGCAGGTTCAATTTTGGATAAATACATGGATGGGAGGGAAAGAAAGGGCCACAGTCCAGGTGCAGGTCGATGGGATTAGGTAGAATAATAGCTTGGCAAAGACTACCTGGGCCGAAAGGCCTGTTTCTGTTCTGTAGTGCTCTACGAATGTGTGCAGTACTCCAGGTGCAATGTCACCAGTCCTTTCCAAATCTGGAGCAAAGCCTCCTTCCTCTTACACTCCACTCCTACAATATTCTTGCAATTACTTGCTGTAAGTGCATGCTGACTTAACATAGGAGTCAACACGGTCCCTTGTGGGGAGTGTATGAACACGGGAACTAATTAAAAAGAATACAGTAGGAGCCATGATATTTTGTGTGGTGTGTTTATTCTGTTTATTATGGTAACTAGTCACATGAGTAGGGGCGTGTTAAAAACAAAGGGAACAAATTACGAATTCTTGTTTATTTTGTGGCTTGGGACGGGTGGAGGTCATATCTTTGCTGACCACTTGCCTAAATGACTCTTAAACAGTGCTATCATGTCTGGTTTCACCACCCCCCCACCCCACATAGCATTATAGACCAAGTACCTACCACTCTCTTCTCCCCACTTCCACTGGGCAGAGATACAAAAACAAAACCACGCACCACCAGGTTCAAAGACAGCTTCTACCCTGCTGATATGAGACTCTGTCATAGAAAACTACTGCACAGAAACAGGCCCTTCGGTCCATCTAGTCCATACTGTACCAATTAAACTGCCTACTCCCATCAACCTGCAGCCAGACCATAGCCCTCCATACCTGCCCATCCATGTACCTATCCAAACTTCTCTGAAACATTGAAATCTAAATCACACCTACCACTTGCACTGGTAGCTCATTCCACACTCTCACCACCCTCTGAGTGAAGAAGTTTCCCCTCATGTTCTCTCTTAAATATATCACTTTTCACCCTTAACCCATGACCTCTAGTTGTAGTCCCACCTCCTCAACAGACCTTGAACAGACCTGTTGTATGAAAGTCCTGTTTTACAGCTGGATGCCATAACCCTCATCTCCATTTTACCACAGGATATCCCAGAACATTTCACAACCAATCAGGTATCAAGACAGCCCACTGTTGTCATGGCAGAAGCAATGCTGTGCAAAACAACACTCCTGCATTAAATAATGATTTGACATTTTACTTTAGCAATATTGATTGAAGTAAAAATGTTGTTCAAGTTAAAAATCCCATGTGCTCTCCAATGTCATGCCATTTGGATCTTTTGCATACATCACTTTTACTTTGACCACTTTGCACTATAATGAACTTTTTGTACTAATTGTGTTCTTTCTTGAATAAATTTCTATAATTTATGCTGTAATTGGTTGCTCCTTTTTTAGTTGCTATTTTGGGCAATTTTGATTGGGGCGGCCTGTGGAAAATGAACACTGAGCTGAACTGACTGTGCCTGGACTCTTCCCTTTTTGTGCTTTATAATCTATGTTTCTCGCTCATTTTTGTCACCGTTTGCATGATTCGATTTACTTTTGCTCATGGGGGAGTGGGTTTGATGTTTTTCTTTGAACAGGTTCCATGGTTTTCTTTTGTTTTCTTTGTTTTGTGGCTGTCTGTGGGAAGACAAATCTCAGGGTTGTATGCTGCACATATACTTTGATAATAAATGTACTTTGATCTTCAAATCGTTTGAATCTTAACTTATGACTTACTTGTGACAAATTCCTGATCTCATAATCTACCTTGTCATGGTACTTGCACCTTAACATTTACATTCAAAAGACATTTTTGCTACATGCAGGGATAGGAGGGGTTAGAAGGACCTAACATGGGCAGATGGGACTAACTTGTTGGGCACCATGGTTGCATGGATTGTTGGGCAGAAACAACACACACAAAATGGTGGAGGAATACAGTAGGTCAGGTGGCATCAATGGAGAGGAATGAACAGTCAATGTTTTGGCCAGAGACCTTTCATCAGGACTGGGAAGGAAGGGGGAGGAAGCCAGAATTAGAAAGTGGGAGGAGGGGAGGGAGTACAAGATAGGTGAAATCAGGTGAGGGGGGGAAGGAGGGTAGGTGATGAAGTGAGAAGTTGGGAGGTGATAGGTGGAAGAGGTAAAGAGCTGAAGGAGAAGGGATCTGATAGGAGAGGAAAGTGAACCATGGTAGAAAAGGAAGCGGGTGGTGCACCAGGGGGAAACGAAGAGGGTAAGAAGGGAGCCAGAATGGGAATAGTAAATGGGGGGGGGGGGGGGGGGAGAAATTACTGCTGGAAGTTAGAGAAATCAATGTTCATGTCATCAGGTTGGAGACTACCCAGATAGAATATGAACCAGAGAGTGGCTTTTTCCATAGTAATAGAGGAATAGAGGACTGATATGTTGGAATGGGAATGGGAAGTAGAATTAAAATGGGTGGCCACCAGGAAATCCTTGTGGTGGACGGGATAAAAGTGCTTGACAAAGCAGAGCCCCACTCTGCGCTGAGCACTGGGCTGAAGGACCTGATTTCATGCTGAATTACTGTATGACTCTGTCACACCACCTCATGCTCTTTCCTGACACAGCATACAATAACAAGTTACTTCCTGTACTGTAATTCGTGACGCAGATTCTAAAGCTATTCAGGTTCTCTGCTTAAGAAACTCAGGAGATGTTCCTGTATGGAATGCCGGAAGCTTAATGATATAATGTATTTAATATTTCAATAATATTTGAGTACTCTTGTATATTGGTTGATTAAGCATTCTTGTTCATTGAAATAATTTATTATGGGTTATCTGTAAAAATTTGTGAATTGTATACTTCATACATGCACACTTCACTTAAAGTAAACTTGAAGTGAGAGCCACATTTCAGATTCCTGTGTCTTCCTTTGAATTAGTTTAATGTTTTGAAGTTACAAAACATAATATAACAGATTTAGGCAACACACACAAAATGCTGGTGGAACACAGCAGGCCAGGCAGCATCTATAGGAAGAAGTACAGTCGACGTTTCAGGCCGAGACCCTTCGTCAGGACTAACTGAAAGAAAAGATAGTAAGAGATTTGAAAGTGGGAGGGGGAGGGGGAAATGCGAAATGATAGGAGAAGACAGGAGGGGAGGGATGAAGCTAAGAGCTGGAAAGTTGATTGGCAAAAGGGGTACACAGCTGGGGAGGGAGAGGATCATGGGACGGGAGGCCTAATGAAAAAGAAAGGAGGAGGGGCGCACCAGAGAAAGATGGAGAGCAGGCAAGGAGTGATTGTGAGAGGGGCAGAGAGTCACAATCACTCCTTGCCTGTTCTCCATCTCCCTCTGGTGCTCCCATCCCCCTTTCTTTCTCCCTATGCCTCCCATCCCATGATCCTCTCCCTTCTCATGATCCTTTCCCTTCTCCAGCTGTGTATCCCTTTTGCCAACCAACTTTCCAGCTCTTAGCTTCACCCCTCCCTCTCCTGTCTTCTCCTATCATTTTGGATCTCCCCCTCCCCCTCCCATGTTCAAATCTCTTACTATCTTTTCTTTCAGTTAGTCCTGGCGAAGGGTCTCGGCCCGAAACGTCAACTGTGCTTCTTCCTATAGATGCTGCCTGGCCTGCTGCATTCCACAAGCATTTTGTGTGTATTGCTTGAATTTCCAGCATCTGCAGATTTCCTCGTGTTTGCATATAACAGATTTAGGCTCAGATTCAATTATTTATCAATTGAAATGTACAGTGCAATGTGGTTTGTGTTAATAACCAAGACATGGTAGCGCTGGGGTCAGCCAGCAAGTGTCATCACACATTCGGGCACCAACATAGCATGTCCACAATGTTAACAGAATGCACAAGCAACAACAACAGGTAAACAAGCCCTTTACCACGCCTTCCACCCATGCACACACACACAGACAGTCCTCTTCCGCTAGCACAGGCCTTAAGCCTCCAGTGAAGAGGTAGTTCCGTGGATAGATAGTACAGAAAAATATCCTTCCAATTCTTCTGAAGGAATGTTGAAACAAATGTTACGGATGATTCTGCTGCCTGTCAGCTCTGCTTTGGCTGTCAATGTCATTATGGGCTCTGACCTCAGCCTCATCTTGTTTGTAAGACTTTATGAGGAAAGTTATGCTGACTGATTCAGTGAAGTATTGGATAATTACTGACCTGCAAGTGAATGAGCTTTGTGTTCGACCAGTATTAAACTGAAGGGTTCCTGATGTTCCCACAGTAGCACTGAGTCAGGACGCTTCAGTCCAAAGATGAGAACAAACATTTGGACTGAGTCACTGAGGGAGAGCTGCACAGTTATGGAGTCATAGAAAACCACAGCACAGAAACAGGCTCTTTAGCCCATCTAGTCCATGCTGAATCATCTAAACTACCTAGTTCCATCAACCTGCACCCAGATTATAGCCCTGCATACCCTTCCGATCCATGCACCTTTCCAAACCTTGAAATCAAAATTGCATCCACTACTTTCACAGAGGATGCAGCTTCCATCCAGTTGTAGGTGCTTTCTTTCAGGGGAAGCATTCAGACTCCCCTCTTAATCCTTCTGTTCTCCTCATCTCCCTCTGGCCCTTCCCTCCCCACTCCCCTTTCTCCCATGGTCTACTTTTCTCTCCTATCAGGTTCCTTCTTCCTCAGCCCTTTACCACTTCCACCTATCACCTACCAGCTTCTTACTTCATCCACCCACTTTTCTCCTTACCTGATCTCACCTGCCAGCTTGTACTCCTCCCATCATCCCCCTTCCTTTCCAACCCTGATGAAGAGTCTCAGCCCAAAATGTTGACTGCTTATTCCCCTCCATACACACTGCGTCCAGCATTCTGTTTGTGCAATGCTTAATTCAATTTTCTTTAATAATCAGCCTGACCAGAGAATTGAGCAGAACATACATGTTTCTAAATTAAATATTCCTGTGTCCAAATACAGTAGAAAATGTTGAAAATAATCAGAGAGGCCGGCAGCATCTGTGAAGAAGGAAACAGAATCAACATTTCAGGTTGGTGAATTTTCATCAGTGTGTTTCCAGTTTTTTTCTGTTTTGCTTCAGGTTTTCAGTATCTGCAGCATTTTGCTTACATCTTTCTACATTTGAGAAAGGTGCTAATGACTTTATCACCATCTGCAAACTAAATTAGTCCCCTTCAGGTGCTGCCAGTTTAAATATAGGGCCTCCTGTCTCTGCAGTGGCGGTGAGGGACAAGCCTGCTACATTTGGAACCGATCACTGTTTATCAGATTAAAGCCAGTATCATGCAATATTTTAACACTTTGCTCTGAACCCTGCATCGCTTCAACAGGACCACACATATCTGAGTTCTGCCAAAGGTGAGTTACGTTGTCCAGTGAATGCTGACAAGAAATTCTGTGACGGGCACGATCAGCTCTGACTGTCATTCAGCCGTGGATTAGTTCTCCTTCCGCAAGGAGCTCAATGAGAGAGAAAGACAGAAAGAAAGAGAGAGAGAGGGCAAGAGAGACAGACAGACAGAGATAGAGACAGAGAAAGAGTGATTCAGAAAGAGACAGATAGAGACAGAGGGGGAGGAGAGAGACAGACAGCCAGACAGATACAGAGACAAAGAGACAGAGAGACTAAGACATGCAGGAATGATAAAAAAAAAGATTAGTAAAGAAATATCGACTTTAATTTTCCCTCATGTCCCAGATCATTCCTTACCATGTTAACCCTCGGTCTGTTCAGGGAGATCATGGTATAATGTAATAACCTCAGGTTCAAAATATGATTGCTGACAACCTTCACTATCAAAGCTCATTTGATTTATTTCAAAATCTGTAAAATTCCTATTTACCCTACAGGATTTTAAATTGCGTATTTGTAAAATATTTTAGTCAGAATGGGCGACCGGACTTGTGGTAGTATATTGGTTCAAATTCACAGCTACTAGAGCACAAATCACTTAAATCCAAATTGAAATGTCTGGCTTAATATTATTTAGTCCTACCTCTTAATATCATCTCTTAAGCACCTCTGTTAATTCACCTTTAAATCCGGTTGGTCTATTGGTAATAGTGAGAGGCAGAAATTAGTGCAGTCTATTTGGAGACAGCCAGTGAGCCTGTGATGTAGAATAGGCATGTATCAGAATCAGATTTATTATCACTGACTTGTATGATGTGAAATTTGTTGTTTTGTGACAACAGCCCAGTATCAAGACATAAAGAGACTATAAATTACAAAAATAAAAAATAGTGTAAAAGAAGGAGATCTTGAAGTGGTTCAAAGTTCAAAATAAATTTATTATCAAAGTATGTATATGTCACTGTATATGACCCTGAGTTTCATTTGCTTACAGGCATTCACAGTAGAACAAAGAAATACAGGCACACACTCAGTGATTCAGGAACAGCTTCTCCCCTCTGCTACCCAATTTCTAAATGGACAGTAAATCCATGAACACTACTTCACTACATTTTTATTTGGTTTTTTTTGCACTACTTATTTTAACTTTACTATTTAATATATATATATATTTTAAAAATATATTTATTTATTTAATGTAATTCAGTTTTTTTCCTATGTTTATCATGTATTTCATTGTACCGCTGCCATACAGTTAACAAATTTCACGACTTATGCTGGTGATATTAGATCTGATTCTGATTCAATAGAATCAATGAAAAGCTACGCACAAATACTGACAAACAATCAATGTGCAAAGAAGACAAACTGTTAATACAAAGAAGAGAAATAATAATAAATAGTAAATAAACAATACTCAGAGCATTATTGAAGCACACCTACATGTCACAAGAAAGCAGCGTCCGTCGTGGAGGACTCCCTCCACCCAGACCATGTTCTCTTCTCACTGCTGCCGTCAAGAAGAAGATAGAAAAGCCTCAGGACTCCAGGGCTCCAGGTTCATGAGCAGTTGTTATGGTTCAACCCTCAGGCTCTTGAAACAGTGGGGATAACTTCACTCAATTTCACTTGTCCCATCACCGAACTGCTCCCACAACCTCTGGACTTACTTTCAAGAAGTCTTCATCTCATGTTCTTGATATTTATTGCCTACTTATTTATTACTATTTTTTTCTTTTGTATTTTCACAGTTTGTTGTCTTTTGCACATTGGTTGTTTGTCCGTCCTGTTGGACGTAATCTTTCATTGATTCTATTACGTTTCTTGGCTTTACTGAGTATGCCTGCAAGAAAACAAATCTCAGGAGTGTATGTGGTGACATATATGTACTTTGATAATAAATTTACTTTCTACTTTGTACATTGTATGAGTTGTAAAGTCCTTGAAAGTGAGTTCACAGGCTACTCTGAAATCTGATGACAGAGGGGAAGAAGCTTTTCCTGAATCATTGAGTGTGGGTCTTCAGGCTTCTGTACCTCTTTTGTGGTGGTCCTAGATGGCGAGAATGTTTAGTGACTGACACCACCTTCTTGAGGCACTGCCTCTCGAAGAAGTCCATGAGGGTAGGAAGGGTTGTGCCATAATGTACCTGGCTGAGTCTACACCCTTCTGCAGTGTCTTTCGATCATGTGCATTGGAGCTTCTGTACCAGGCTATGATGTAACCAGAAGCTCTCTACCTTACATCTATAGAAATTTGTACTATTGATCATGATCTCTGAGATATCAAAGCTTCAGAACAGGCTTATATTTTATTTCAGGCTAACCAAGGTCACCTATGTTTAGAATATGTGTGTGATGCAGGTACCCGTGTCTTACTTCCGCACAAATACATCACACTGCACTCTACACGATCTTCATCAGCAGTATTTATATGAGGTGCTGCTTCAAGAAGGCAACATCTATCATTGAAGATCCCCACCATCAGGGCTATGCCATCTTCTCACAGCTGCCATCGGGAAGAAGATACAGAAGTCTTAAGTCCCTCACCACCAGGTTCAGGAACAGCTACTTCCCTTCAATCAATTAGTTCTTGAACCAATATGCACAACACTATTCTCTCAGTACAGTAAAACACGAAGACAACTTTAACTACTTTGCATTTCAATGGGCTTGGTTTTTTTGTTCTAATTGTGCTCTTTTTGGTAAAAATTGTGCAAAATTTACATTTATTTTTTGTGAATGTTGTGCATCTAATGCTGTATCTCAATGATGTGCTGCTAGTAAGTTTTTCATTGTACCTGTGCATGCAAGTACTTGTGCATGTGGCAATAGACATGATGGTGCTAATGGCATTTAACCTCAAAACTTATCACTAAACTCCAGGACCTGTGCCTCAATACCCCCTTGTGCAATTGGGTCCTGGATTTCCTCATCTGTAGACCCCAGTCAGTTCGGATCGGCAAAACCATCTCCTCCACAATCTCCATCAACACAGGAGCACCACATCGATGTGTACTTAACCCCGTCCTCTACTCACTCTACAACTATGACTGCGTAGCTCTAGCACCATATACAAGTTTGCTGATGACACCACGGTTATGGGCCATATCACAGGTGGTGGAGTTTCAAAATTGGCAGAGTGGTGTAATAACAACTACCTCTCACTCAATGTCAGTGAGACCAAAGAACTGATAGTAAACTTCAGGAGAGAGAAACCAGAGTTCTGTGAGCGGGGGATCAGAGGTGGAGAAGGTTCCTGGGTGTTACCATCTCAGAAGGCCAGTCCTGGGCCCATCATATAAATATAATTGCAAAGAAAGAACACCAGTGCCTCTACTTCTCAGGAGTCTGTGGAGGTTCAGCCTGTCGTCAAAAACCTTGGCAAACTTCTATAGATGTGTGGTGGAAAGGGTGCTGACTGGTGGCATGACTTTGAGCAGAAAATCCGACAAAAGGTAGTGGATGCAGCCCAGCACGTCATGGATAAAACCCTCCCAACTATTGAGTACATCTACAAGAAATGTTGCTGTAGCAAAGCAGCATTCATTAGCAAAGATCCTCACCACCCAGGCCAGGCTCTTTTCTTGCTGCTGCCATTGGATAGAAGGTACAAGAGCCTCAGGACTCATACCACCAGGATTTAGAACAGTTACTAGCTCTCAACCATCAGGCTCTTGAACAAAAGGGGATAGCTACAGTCAAGCCGTTCTTGAACTCACCTAATCGGCTCAATGCTTGGAGTGATCCAACCTCACACGCGGGTTAGGTGGACAGGTATCGAAACTCTTCTGCATCAACTCCTCTCCAAATCATTCAGTCCAAAAGTGGCAGCAATACAAACTCCATCTGCAACCCCATCTTGAACACATTACCCTTTGGCTTTGCAATGCACCCACACAACCCATCCCTTGAATCTTCTTCACCTTCACTTCTTCATTGTGGTGATAGTTGACCAGAATTTACTTCAGAAAAGTCGTTATTAGTAAAAACTATATGTTTTTAGTCATATTTATTGTCTTCTGAACAACCAGTAAGCTGTCAAACAACTTCAGTAACACTAAATTAAACTGGAAGCTATTTTGTTGCTACTTTGGGCGATTTTAAATAGGGATGGTCTGCAGATAGTGAACACTGAGCTGAGCTGAATATGCCTGGACTCTATTGGTTTTGTGTTTTATATTCTGTGTCTTTTGCTCATGTTTTTGTTGCCATTTGTGCGATTTGTTTTTTCAGTACGTTGTGAGGGGGGTGATGTTTTTCTTTGAATGGGTTCCATGGTTTTCTTTATTTCGTGGCTGTCTGTGGGGAAGGCGAATCTCAGGGTTGTACATTGCATAAATACTTTAATAATAAAGGTACTTTGAATCTTTGACGTAGTGGAAGTATACATAGAACAGTCAGAGGTTCAGTCTGTTAACTGGCTCTCAGAGACACTTTCCTTTCTGGCATCTGGGTTGTGAGTGGTGCAGTTTTTTGATCTGTGACCAATCAGCAGTAGGTTCTGTAAATATATCTGGAATAAACTCGTTGACACATTTTTTCAGTAGATCTGGGCATAATTACATCCCATTTGCAAAGCTGAACATAAATCTGGGTGTAACTCGTTTTCAGATTAATTTATTTGTCACATGTACATTGAAACGTACAGTGAAATTTGTGTTTCACCCCCCAAGGATGTGCAGGGGGCAGCCCACAAGCATCACCACACATTCTGGTGCCAACCTAGCATGCCCACAATGCTCAGCAAAAGAACACACAACACAACAACATCAAAGCAATCCCCTTTCTTCCCTCCCACCCACACACATGGCCAGTCCTCTAAATCCGGTCTTCCGGGCCTCCAGGCTCCAGTCTCTGGCCACCAGGCTTCAACTTCCAAATCGACCTTCAGCCCGAGGAAGGGACCTTTAGACATCTTCAGAAGACATATCTCTACATCACCCCCTCTGATATCCTTCATCAGTGGACAATATGAATCTTCTGTTGAAAACTGATGCCATATTCCCGCTTATCTGAACCAGCCTCATCTTTGAGAGTGTTAGAGGAAGTACATCGTTCAGTGTTGTTTCGGAAAATTCCGCAGCTGTGGTTTGAAATGCAGCATACACTAATCGTAGATTAAAAGATTGCACATTGCTGCTGATGTCAGAATATACATAACATAGCCTGACAGCGATCATCAGTGGTGCAGTCATTGTGGGGTAACAGGATTGCCAAAATATATTGGGATAACAAGATTGCTTTTCTCTTCATTCCAGACACTGCCATGATTAGAGATTTTTTTTGGTCCCAGTGTAACTAAAAGATATTTGTGATTCATAATTAAATTGAAGATTTTCCTTTCAAGAATGTCAAATGTTTTATCTTCTTGCAGTCTTCTGTATCAGAATTCAGTGCTTACTCATTCTCACCATGATCCTCTCATGTAAGAATATTATTAGCTGTAAAGGGTATTTATCTCATACACTGTGAAGGATTTAGGTACTTGACTGCACATTCCCAGGCTGCCTGCATACTCAGTCTGTGTCACCTGAACACTGAAGGCTGCATTCAAAATTTATTTGCATTATGCTTAAGTTTTAAATTTATATCTAATTCTTTTGGTTTAATCTATTTCTTTATTCTTTTTTGTTGCCTTTTGCTGCATGTCATTTCCTGTGCAACACACCACAGCAAATTCCTATACGTGTAAATGTATATAGTGAATCTCTGAGGATCGTCACTTTGCTGTGGTGGAGGGATTTGTGAGTCCCTGAGATCCCATCTGGAGTTTTGCCGTCTGATGCTTAGCTCCTAGTAGGGTCATCCATGGCCATCAGGTCCAGGGGGATACAAAGAGTAATCCAACCAAGATGTCAACAGTGGAGCTGACAAAAGATGATGACGCATCACAAAGGTGGAGGAAGGCTGCAATGGTGAAGGGTCCCCAGTTGTCTTTCATTCCATGCCACTGGACCCTGAGCAAAGCTCAAATCTCAAAGTACATCTATTGAGATTCATTTTCTTGTGGGCATACACAGCAAATCTAATAACCATTATAGAATCAATGAAGGACCATACCAACATGACAGACAACCATTGTGCGAGAAGAGAGCATGACCTGATGGTGGGGATCCTTGATGAAGGATGCTGCTTTCCTGTGACAACGCTCCGTGTACATGTGCTCAATGGTGAAGAGGGCTTTACATGTGATAGACTGAATCATATCCATTACTTTTTGAAAGATTTTCCATACCACGCTGTGATGTAGCCAGTCAAAATATTCTCGGCTACACATCTATAGAAGTTTTTTAAAGTTTTAGATGTCATGCAGCATCTTCACGTACTTTTAAGGAAGTAGAGGCTCTGCCGTGCTTTCTTCATGCTGGGCCCAGGACAGGTCCCCTGAAGTGAAAACACCAAGGAATTTAAAGTTGCTGACCCTCTCCACCTTTGATCCACTGTTGAGGCCAGCCTCATGGACCTCCAGTTTCCTCCTGTTGTCAATAAACATTGAGTGACAGGTTGTTGTTGTGGAACCACTCAGCCAGATTTTCAATCTCCCTTCTATACGCTGATTAGTCACCACCTTTGATTTGACCTATGACAGTGGTGTCCTCAGCAAACTTAAATATGGCATTGGAATTGTGCTCAGCCACACATTTATAAGTGTAAAGTGAGTAAAGCAGGGAACTAAGCACATAGCCTTGTGGTGCACCTGTGTTGATGGAGATTGTGGAGGAGATGTTTTGCCAATTTGAACTGACCAGAGTCTGCAAGTGAGGAAATCCAGGGTCCAATGACACATTTCACTGTATGTTCCAACTGCATAAGGAGGAACTGAGGCCAAGGTTTTGAAGCTTAATGATTATTTTTGAGGGGATGATGGTATTGAATGCTGATATGTAGCCAATAAAGACCTGATATACACATGTTCACTGCCCAGATGTTCCAGGGTTGAGTGAAGAGCCAATGAAATGGCATCTGTTTTGACAGTAGTCTAATTGAAGTAGAACTAAGTCACCTTTCAGGCAGGAGTTGATATGTTTCATCATAAACCTCTGGAAACACTTCATCATTCTGAACTGCTCATGCATCAGCCTCCCCACTTTAAACAAAGTCTCGCACGGGGCTTCTCCATTCAGGAAATCCTCCCTAACAGTCTGGATTATGTCCTGTGGTGATCAGCAAGTGGCAAAGGAGGCAGGATTGTGAGTTCTGGAAGCTCCTAGTCAGAATTTGTGAATCCCAGATTGGCCTCTATAACCACTCGAGAACCCACTAATAAACAACTTCTTAAGAGAGTATCATACTCAACTCGAGTGATTGCAGAACTATCCAGTATAGTGAATAAAGTTTATCCTTCATCCTTAACTTTCCTGTTTATTTCTGTGGTTATCTGTGGTAGGAGTTCAAGTTTAAGTTCAATTGCATTGTTGCCACAGGGTATAAATGCCATGCAAACTAGCTTCTTCCTGCAGCAACACAGTACACTGCAAGATAAGGACAAATATAAGTTAGCATAATAGGACTGCTGCTGGGCTTTCTCTGAAATATGTCTGCCTCTTTTTCCGGGAAACCTTTGGCACCAGACTCCTTTTCTCTTTCCAAGTGCAGAGCACAGAGATCCTGTGGTCTGCGCTGTTAATCACTGCTCAGAGGCTGCGTACAGGAATTCCACAGCCTGTAAGTTTTCCTATCTGGAAAGGATATGCATCAGTTATTGCGACTAAACTGGTCACCGATTGTAATGTGTTTGAAAATGGTCAGTGAGCAACTGGTATTGTACCACACTGACTGCGTGGAAAGCGTCAATTCATAATAATCTCTGACACACGTCAGAACCTGTGTGAACACTTACTCAAAGGTTATCTCTAACCATTGCATTTGTGATGACGTCATTACCTCACATGGCTATACATGTGCATACACACAGGCATACCCACGAGATCACACAGAAGCACACACACACAATCATACACATACATATTTCAGACATATTCACATATAATTAAACCACAAGTTAAGGCAGTGTCTGAACGTGTGGGTGCATACATGCATGTGTGTGTGCACAATAGGGAGGTGTGTCTGTTTCGTTGCATGTGTTTAGGGGTTGCATATATATGTGTGTGTGTGTGTGTGTGTGTGTGTGTGTGTGTGTGTGTGTGTGTGTGTGTGTGTGTGTGTGTGTGTGTGTGTGTGTGTGTGTGTGTGTGTGTGTGTGTGTGTGTGTACGATTCGTTGTGACATGGAGTGGTTTTCAAGTACAAAACCCTCAGGCATCACATCCTCAGCTATCCTGACAGATGTTGACAACACAAAATATATAAATGTCTTTGATGGTGGTATTTTGACTGTTTCGAGAGGCTCGTCATGAGGCACGTCAAGACCCTGCTGCCCCCCCTCACTGGACCCCCTACAGTTCGCATACCGTCCCAACCGTTCAACAGATGACGCCATTGCCATCACCCTCCACCTGCCCCTAACCCACCTGGACAAAAAAGACATGTACATTCGAATGCTGTTCATAGAGTTCAGTTCAGCATTCAACACAATCATTCCTCAGAAACTGACTGAAAAGCTGAGCCTACTGGGCCTGAACACCTCCAACTGCAAACAACACACACAAAATGCTGGTGGAACACAGCAGGCCAGGCAGCGTCTATAAGGAGAAGCACTGTCGACGTTTCGGGCCGAGACCCTTCGTCAGTCCTGACAGTGCTTCTCCTTATAGATGCCGCCTGGCCTGCTGTGTTCCATCAGCATTTTGTGTGTGTTGTTTGAATTTCCAGCATCTGCAGATTTCCTCGTGTTTGACCTCCAACTGCAACTGGCTACTAGAATTCCTGACTGAGAGTCCTCAGTCAGTCTGGATCAGAAGCAGCATCTCCAACACCATCACACTGAGCACAGGGGCTTCCCAGGGCTGTGTGCTCAGTCCACTGTTGTTCACTCTACTGACCCACGACTGTGCTGCAACACACAGCTCGAACCACGTCATCAAGTTCGCCGATGACATGACTGTGGTGGGGCTCATCAACAAGAACGACGAGTCAGCTTACAGAGAGGAGGTGCAGCAGCTAACGGACTGGTGCATAGCCAACAACCTGTCTCTGAATGTGAACAAAACAAAAGAGATGGTTGTTGACTTCAGGAGGGCAAAAAGCGACCACTCCCTGCTGAACATCGACGGCTCCTCGGTAGAGATCGTTAAGAGCACCAAATTTCTTGGTGTTCACCTGGCGGAAAATCTCATCTGGTCCCTCAACACAAGCTCCATAGCAAAGAAAGCCCAGCAGCGTCTCTACTTTCTGCGAAGGCTGAGGAAAGTCCATCTCCCACCTCCCCCCCATCCTCATCATATTCTACAGAGGTTTTATTGAGAGCATCCTGAGCAGCTGCATCACTGCCTGGTTCGGGAATTGCATCGTCTCGGATCGCAATACCCTGCAGCGGATAGTAAGGTCAGCTGAGATATCATCGGGGTCTCTCTTCCCACTATTACAGACATTTACACGACACGCTACGTCTGCAAAGCAAACAACATTATGAAGGACTCCATGCACCCCTCATACAAACTCTTCTCCCTCCTGCCATCTGGGAAAAGGCACCGAAGCATACTGTCCCATTGCCATCACCCTGCACCTGCCCCTAACCCACCTGGACAAAAAAGACATGTACGTTCGGGCTCTCACGACCAGACTACGTAACAGTTTCTTCCTTCAAGCCATCAGACTCCTCAATACCCAGAGTCTGGACTGACACCAACTTACTGCCCTCTACTGTGCCTATTGTCTTGTTTATAATTTATTCTAATGCCTGCACTGTTTTGTGCACTTTATGCAGTCCTGGATAGGTCTGTAGTCTAGTGTAGTTTTTTTCTGTGTTGTTTTTATGTAGTTCAGTGTAGTTTTTGTATTATTTCATGTAGCACCATGGTCCTGAAAAACATTGTCTCGTTTTTACTGTGTACTGTACCAGCAGTTATGGTTGAAACGACCATAAAAAGTGACTTGACTTTACTTGACTTGATTTTAAATGATTTTGGAGAATTTTTTTAAAAAGTACTTTGAATAACTAACATATAATTAACGATATCAAATGACATAAAATAAGAAAGTTACTGGACTGCAATTCCATCAGCACAGTAACCAATTCAAGGGAATATGTTCACCATTTGGACACTGTCTACACCTGGCCCAAAGCTGAGGGGCCAGATGCAAAGTGTATTTTCCTTCTCAATCCCATTCTCCTGTTTTTATTCCATAACTTTGGATGCCCTTATTAACACTTGTTTATTCATTTCCATGGATGCTGCCTGAACTGCTGAGTTCTTCCAGAATTTTGTGTGCGTTACTCAATGTTGTGACCTGCAATATATTTAGTGAGAACAGCTCCTAAGGCAGAAGTTCCCAACCTGGGGTCCACGGACTCCTCGGTTAATCGTAGGGCTCCATGGCATAAAAAAAGGTCAGGAACCCCTGTGCTTAGGAATTGATTCAGTCATTTTTATCCAATTTGATTTATAATCAGTCCACCTTCAAGAGGTTCAAGTTTACCAAATGCACATCAAAAAATAATGCCAAAATGGGAGATGAAAGTGACGTACGCAGGGCTGCTTTTTCTGTGAAGCGGTTCAGAAAGGGTGCACTGGGGCACTGCAATGGCCCATGAAGTAACTGAAGGGCGTTGATTTCAGGCTCTCCATGCCAGAGGATGAGTCATCTGTAGCAGCTCGAAGCCTTTGTCTCCCGCTCCCGAAACATGTTCTCCTGACCTTGTTGGGTCGAACTGTGAATTTTGACTGTACCTGCTCCAGTACAGCAAGTGCCTTATATACTATTCATCAAAGTGCCTCTAGTACTCTGAGGCAGGAGTAAAAGGGGATGTTTAATGGAACTCTCCCCTGTCCTGTGTCACTGTTCATTTTAGACAAAGCTCACTAGCTGAGGGTCAGATATTCATTTATGGCCCAGGCTAGCACATTAATAGCTGTTTACTTTACTGTAGACCTGTCATGCTCCCAATAAATTGTATTCCTTTCAGAGTCAAGCGCATCAGCTTCTCTTTCTTATTACCTTCAGTGTCCTTGTTACTCCTTACACATCTCTGTTAGCACAAGGTTCACAGACGAGGAACGATGGGTGATTACCTCACTAATGTATGCTGTGTTAAACTATTCAATGAGATGGCATGGCAAACCCACTATGCATCTATGGTTATCTACTCCCTCCTCACCGTAGCCTCGTAGATCAATTAATCAATAGGCAATAAATCACTGGAGCACTATCCTCTTCATATATATTTCAAAACACACTGCCCCGATGCCTGATTGCTTGTATTTCTCAAAGATTAGTTTTGAATCTTTACAGCAGATTTATGCTGCTGTCTATATCCTTTACAGCTTCATAACAACCAAGATCAATGCATTCAACCCCAGTGAGATTACCTACATATCAATGCTTTGTTAGAGCAGAATACAAACTACGAGGTTCTGGAGGAACCTCAGGCTCAGATTCAATCCTTTACATATCCCAGCAGTGTTTCATCATGGTTTCAAACTGCGACAGTGTCAGTGTTCGGCAATTTATTTAGTGAGCACAGCTCCTATGGAATTGATTCAGGGATTTTTATCCAATTTGAATTATAATCAGTCCACCTTCAAGAGGTTCAAGTTTACCAAATGGACACCTAAAATATGTTAAAATGGAAGATGGAAGTGGTGCGTGCAAAGGAGAAATCTGTCTCCGGGGTGCTAGGCAAACAATCGTTTACATTGCTTTGCGCTGCCTTAAAGGCACTATCCTGATGCAGTAGGAGAATTAATGCTGTTACAGTAACTTTTATAATTGTCAGTGCTCAAAATGAGCAACACTGTTTTGCTGTCTTTGATCCTCTGAGGGCATAACAACCATCACGGACCCATTTCCATTGTATGACATAAGAAAGAGAAGCAGAATTAGGCCATTCAGCCCATCAGGTCTGCTCTGCAATTTGACCTTGGCTGAATTTTTCCCCTCTGAACCTCATTCAAAATCAGAATTATGTCTGATATCACTGGCATATGTCATGAAATGTGTTGTTTTGTGGTAGCAGTACAAAGCAATACATAAAAGTACTATAAATTACGAAAAGAAATGACCAGTTAAAAATTAAATTAAATAAGTACTGCATCGATGATGTCACGGTGTCCAAGACCATCAATACACGCTCTAACCAGAAGCCGTGGATGACCGCAGAGATGCGTGCGCTACTGAGGGCCCGTGACTCCGCCTTCAGAGCAGGCAACAAGGCAGCCCTAACAACAGCAAGGGCCAAACTGTTCTGGGCCATCAGAGAGGCAAAGCGTGCACACACCCAGTGAATCCACAGCCACTTCCAGGACAGCGGCGGCACGCGGCGCATGTGGAAGGGCATTCAGGACATCACCAACTATAGGACAACCACACCTCCCTGTGCTGGTGATGCCTCCCTCCCAGATGCGTTGAACAACTTCTACGCTCGTTTCGAGGTGGAAAATGATGTGGTGGCGAGGACGACCACTCCTCCTGCCAATGAGCAGGTGCTGTGTCTCACTGTGGCCAATGTGAGGAAAACTCTATGTGGGGTCAACCCACGGAAGGCTGCTGGACCAGACGATATTCCTGGCAGAGTGCTCAGAGGATGTGCAGACCAGCTGGCAGATGTTCTCACTGACGTCTTCAACATCTCCCTGAGCAGCGCCATCGTTCCAACGTGCTTCAAGGCCGCCACCATCGTTCCTGAGTCGAAGAAGTCTTCAGTGTCCTGCCTAACTGACCACCGTCCCGTTGCACTCACATCCATCATCATGAAGTATTTCAAGAGGCTCATCGTGAGGCACATCAAGACCCTCAATGGACCTCCTGCAGTTTGCATATCGTCCCAACTGCTCAACATATGACACAATCGCCACCACCCTCTATGTGGCCCTCACCCACCTGGACATACGTTCAAATGCTGTTCATAGACTTCAGTTCAGCATTCAACACAATCATTCCTCAGCACCTGACTGGAAAGCTGAAACTGCTGGGCCTGAACACCTCCCTCTGCAACTGGATCCTAAATATCCTGACTGGGAGACCTCAGTCAGTCCAGATTGGAAGCAGTATCTCCAACACCATCACACTGAGCACGGGGGCCCCCCAGGGCTGTGTGCTCAGTCCACTGCTGTTCACTCTGCTGACCCACGACTGTGCAGCAATACACAGCTCGAATTGCATTATCAAGTTCACCAATGACATGACCGTGATGGGTCTCATCAGCAAGAACGACGAGTCAGCATACAGAGAGGAGGTGCAGCGGCTAACGGACTGCCTGTCAACAACCTGTCTCTGAATGTGAACAAAACAAAAGAGATGGTTGTTGACTTCAGGAGAACCACTCTCCACTGAACATCAACGGCTCCTCAGAAGAGATTGTTAAGAGCACCAAATTTCTTGGTGTTCACCTGGCGGAGAATCTCACCTGGTCCCTCAACACCAGCTCCATAGCCAAGAAAGCACAGCAGCATCTCTACCTTCTGTGAAGGCTCAGAAAAGTCCATCTCCCACCCTCCATCCTCACCACATTCTACAGAGGATGCATCCAGAATATCCTGAGCAGCTGCATCACTGCCTGGTTCGGGAATTGCACCGTCTCGGATCGCAAGACCCTGCGGCAGATAGTGAGGTCAGCTGAGAAGATCATTGGGGTCTCTCTTCCCTTGTGAGGGTTGATTGTGAGGAACTTCCTGCTTCACCCCTCAGTCTCCATTTGCAGATAGGCTTGTGATAAGTCAATCTTTAGAAACCTCTCCCCGCCTACCAAAGATGCAAAAATGTCTTATGTGAACGGCTCTACCCTTCGCTTTCCTGATCACTGGGACAGTGGGCACGGCCCAATCACTCCACTCAACCTTGGAGAGAATTCACCTCTGAACTCTGACGCCCCGAGCTGTAATAGCGTCACACTAATTGCTATGCTACTGTGGTGTGAATCAAGGTTGAATGACAACGTTTGAAGACCATCGAAGGTGAAACAACTAGCATCACTTTGGATAAGGTAGAATGAACTAACATATCAAAGAAAGAGAGAAAAGTAACCATGACTAAAACCAATATTTTCCTTGCCCCAATACACCATGGTTCACTAAGGAACCTCTTTACCCAAGAGACTAAGAAATTGCAGAGAGTTGTGGACTTAGCCCAGTCCATCAGACCAAGCAGCTTCCACTCTAATGAATCTCTCTATACTCCCCACTGCTTTGGGAAAGCCGCCAATATAATCAAGGATCCCTCCCAACCTCGGTATTCTCACTTCGCCTCCATTCCTTTAGGCAGAAGATAAGAAATGCTTAAGAGCACCAACCACCATATTGTTCTATAGATTTGCTGAGTATGCCCGCAGGAAAAAGAATCTCAGGGTTGTATGTAGTGACATGTGTGTACTCTGATAATATATTTTATGTTGAATTTTGAACTTTGGTGCCAAATGAAGTGATTTAAGTATCTCAGAAACCGGTGATTTCCTGACATTTTCACAGACAGCAGTCTCAGAGTTTATGGAGAATGGTTCAAAAAACAAAACAACATCCAATTCTTTGGGCAAAAATGCCTTGATAATGAGAGAGATCAGAGGAGAATGGCCAGCCTGGTTCAAGCTGACAGGAAGGTGATATTAACTCAAACAGGCATGTGTTCCAATAGTGGTGTGCAGAAGAGCATCTCTGAATACACGACATGTTAAACGTGGAAGCGTAAGGACTGCAGAAGCTGAAGACAACAAACATAAGCACAGCGGCCACTTTATTAGGTACAAGAGAAACCAATAAAGTGACAACTGAGTGTCTATCCATTGAACTACGGGAAAATTTCTGTTTGATGCATTCATAAGGCATTTGATAAGATGCCACACATGAGGCTGCTTAACAAGATAAAATCTTATGGTGTTACAGGAAAGACACTGGCATAAATAGAGGAATGGATAACAGGCAGGAGGCAGCAAGTGGGGATCGTTTCCTGATCGATCAGGGCATCAAAGGATATGGTGAGAAAGCAGGTGTATGGCGTTGATTGGGATCTGGGATCAGCCATGATGGAATAGAGGAGCAGACCTGATGGGCTGAATGGCCCAATTCTGCTCCTATGTCTTATGGTCTAAAATACATTTGTTGCCCATCTCTATTTGCTCTGGAAAAGGTGATGGTTGTCCTGATATGGAAGGAGCTTCAGGTGTGAGATGTACTGAGTGAAGGGTAGTGTAGTGGTTGGCACAACACTTTACAATACTAGTGACCAGGGTTCAATTCTCCCCACTGTCTGTAAGGAGTTTATATGTTCTCCCTGTGACTATGTGGGTTTCCTCTGGGTGCTCCAGTTTCCTCCCACAGTCCAAAGATGTATCGGTAGTACGTTAATTGGTCATTGTAAATTGCCCCATGGTTAGGCTAGGGTTAAATAGAGTTAAATAAGGGCAGGAAGGGTCAGTTTTGTATTTGTATCTCAATAAAAAAATAAAATAATAAACATGGCTAGTGACTTGGAAGGTAACTTGTAGATAATGGTATTTCCATATGTTGAGTTTGAGGGCAGGGTTTAAGAATTTGCCATTTGAAGAATGAATCTGTTAGAGAGACTTGCAGGCTTTGCTATTTCATTGGTGGACCAAAGTTCAAAAGTTCAAAGTAAATTTATTGTCAGAGTTCATACATGTCACCATATGCTATCCTGAGGTTCGTATTCTTGTGGGCATTCACAGTAGACACAAAGAAACACAATCGAATCAATGAAAAATTGCACACAACAAATGACAAACGAACATCTAATTTGCAAAAGACAGCACACTGCGTGTTAGGGAGTATTCTGTAGCTATGCGAATATAGCAGATATTAATTCAAACAGGAACCAGGGTTCATTTCTTACTGTAAATGTAAATAAGTTCAGGAAGCTTGCAATTAATCATCAGTTTTTATTGTAAATTGCAAGCAGTAAACGGAAGTTAAAAGCCCACAGATGAAGAGATAAGGTTTGCAAAATAGTGACCATGAGACTTTTGCATATGCCTGAGCCAAAGTTTAAGACACCAGGGTTGTATTAATTGGCCTGTAGCATTCTAGGCAACTATGGCTTAAGCAATTTACACCATCGTAAATAATTTCAGGGAAGTTTGCAATTAGCAAAGTTATTTGAACATTCGGAGGAGTCTCCCACTGTAGATATGTGATTCAAAGGAATTATTGATAGCCGAATATATTATATCATTGTTACTATTGAAACTGTATTGAATCACCTCCTGTTACCTCTGATCCTAAGGGTATAAAAAGCGTGGAATATTTTTGGGTTTGTGAGCGTTTACAGTTACTTTCTCAGAATGATTCCTGCTTGTTGTGCTGATTAAAGACTTCTCTGTCATCAGCTTCAGTGTCTCGCCAATGACCTTGTCCACAGTCACACCACTGTGCAAATACAAAAAAAACAAAACAATAATAACATATATCGAGAACATGAGGTGAAGAGTTGTTGAAAGTGAGTCCATATGTTGTGGGTTAGGTTTAGGGGTGAGTGAAGATGAGTGTAGTTATCCCCTCTGGTTGCGGAGCCAGACTGAGGGGTAATAACTATTCCTGAACCTGGTGGTGTGAGTCCTGAGGCTTCTGTGTCTCCTTCCTGATGGCAGCAGTGAGAAGAGAGTACGGCCTGGATGGTGGAGATCCTTGATGATGATGCAGGTTTCCTGTGATTGCATTTCTTATAGACGTGCTCAGTGGTGGGGTGGGATTTACCTGCGATGGACTGAGCTGTATCCATTGTTTTTTGTGGGCTTTGCCAATTAAAGGCATTGCTGTTTCCATACCAGGCTGTGATGCAGCCAGCCAGTAAACCATGAGGAGCCTTAGAACTATTTGGAAGACGATTTGTGAAAGATGTACTGAGGCAGTGTGACATTTTCTCTATACTTGCTGGCAAATGAAATATTTGCAATTTTCTTGCTCAGTGCAGTAGATAAACCTACACCTTTATTCCCTTAGCACACTGCAGTTGTGTAATTAAATCAGTAAACATTGACAAGGTCTTAAACACGAGAATGTCTGCAGATGCTGGAAATCCAAAGCAACACACACTAAATGCTGAAGGAACTCAGCAGGTTAGGCAACATCAATACAAATAAATAAACAGTCGATGTTTTGGGTCAAGACCCTTCATCAGAACTGAAAAGGAAGGGGGAAGATGCCAGAATAAAAAGGTGGAGGGAGGGGAAGGAGACTAGCTGGAAGGTGATAGGTGAAGACAGGTGGGCAGGATAGGTAAAGGCTGGAGAAGAAGGAAAATGATAGGAAAGGAGAGGAGAGTGGACTATAAGAAAAAAGAAAGGAGGAGGGGATCCAAGGGGAGGTAATTGGCAGGTGAGAAGAGGAAGAAGGAAATGGCGGGGGGATTCTTTTTGCTGGTAAGGTGCTCTCATAGCATAAAGTTATCAAACACACAATGTTTAATCCTTTCAAAATCAGCTCAGATCAATCTGAAAACTGGTTCTTCATTTCATTCAAAAAATACAGCTACCTCCATGATGTGAATAATGACAAGAACTCCGAGCATTGTCAACCTTCAGGCATGCTCTATCGGTAAAACTAATAGAGACAGGGAGAGGGGTGTTGCAGGTTCTATTAGCACAGCAGAATTTACATTTATATGGCAGTTATAATGTCTGCAATGTCCTAAGGTAATTCAGAGAAGGAGAAGAAGTCTTTGGTGGTTAAAGAGAGAAGCTTTGTTCAGGATTACATGGTGTGAAAACTCTGAGGTATAGCTCAGGCACAGCAGGTGGAATGGGTGGTGTCCCGGTAGTGTAGCAATTAGCACGACACTATTACGGCTCAGGGCAGAGTCGGACTTCAGTTCTGACATCTGTAATGAGTTTGTACATCCTCCTTGTGAGTGCATGTGTTTTATCCGGGTGCCTCCTACATTTTGACGATGTACTTGTTAGTAGGTTAATTGATCATTGTAAATTGTCCTGTGATTAGGCTAGGGCTAACTAGGTGGGTGCCTATTCTGCATTGTATCTCTAGAGTCATACGGTTATAGAGAACTTCAGCACAGAATCAGGCCCTTTGACCCATCTAGTCTATGCCAAACCACTTAAACTATCTACTCCCATTGACCTGCACTGGGACTACAGCCCTCCAAACCTCTACCATCTATGTGCCTATCCAAACTTTGATTAAATATTGCATGATCCACTTGTGTGACAGCTGGTTCCACCCTCTGAATGAAGAAGTTTCCTCTCAAGTTCCTCTTAAAATTTTCACCTTTAACCCTTAACCCATAACCTCTGGTTGTAGTCAACCTCAGTGGAAAACGCCTGCTTGCACTTACCCTATCTATACCCCTCATAATTTTGTCTGCCTCTATCAAATCTCCTCTCAATCTTCTACTTTCCAAGGAATAAAGTCTTAACCTATTCAATCTTTCCTTATAATCAGGTCATCCAGACTTAGCAACATTCTTGCAAATTTTCTCTGTACTCTTTCAACCTTATGTTTTTCCTGTAGGTAGATGATCAAAACTGCACATAATACTCCAAATTAGGCCTCATCAATGTCTTATACAACTTCAACATAAAATCTCATCTCCTGTACCAATAATTTGATTTATGAAGGCCAATGTGCCAACACTTTCTTTGTGACCCTATATACCTGTGATTCCACTTTCAGCAATTTATGGACCTAGATTCTTAGATCCCTTTGTTCTACCACACTCAGTATCCTACCATTCACCGTGTAAGACCTACCCTGGATGGTCCTACCAAAGTGCAACAGCTTGCACTTGTCTGAACTCATCTGCCTCAGTCAGGGGTTCCCAACCTTTTTTATACCATGGGCTCCTACCATTAACAGGGGAATCCACAGACCCCAGCTCTAAGTAAATAAATGATGTGGAATATAATTCAAGGCAAGTTAGAAGAACATTGGACTGGTTGAGGTGACAAATGGGCTGGCATTTCACAGCTGATGCACTGAATTAATGAGAGAACTGAGGTGAAACCAACTCCATTTCAAAACAGAAAGTGTCATAAACAACTAGAAAAGTGGTTTTTGAGGGACTGTAGACCATGGTCTCTCTTTGGGGGCTTTGCTGTTGCTTACATGGTGTACGGTGGGAGGGCTGATGCTATCTGCTAGAATAAGAGAGGAGACGGGAGGGGTGGGTTAATGCTTTTGTTGCTGCTTGGGCGTGGGGGGAGGGGGTCTTTGGGGTTCCTACTTTTTTATCATTCATTCTTTAGGGGTTTTCTTCTGTAGCATGGATGTCTGGAGAGTAAGAATGCCAGCTTGTATATCGTATACAGTATCTGATATTAAATGGAACCACTGAATAATTGAATTGACTTTATTTCTTACATTCTTCACATACATCAGGAGTAAAAATCTTTACATTACGTCTCTGTCTGAATGTGCAATGTATTGTAATTTGCAATAAATAGTATGTACAACAGGACAGTCAATATAGCTTAGAAATACAATTGTGTCAGTGTGAATTAATCAGTCTGATGGTCTGGTGGAAGAAGCCGTCCCGGACCGGAGCCTGTTGGTCCTGGCTTTAATGCTTCGTACCGTTTCCCGGATGGCAGCAGCTGGAACAGTTTGTGGTTGGGGTGATTCGGGTCTCCAACAATCCTCTGGGCCCTTTTTACACACCTGTTTCTGTAAGTGTTCTGAATAGTAGAAGTTCATATCTACAGATGCACTGGGCTGTCCACACCACTCTGCAGAGTCCTGCGATTGAGGGAAGTACAGTTCCCATACCAGGCAGTGACGCAGCCAGTCAGGATACTCTCAATTGTGTCCCTGTGGAAAGTCTTTGGGATTTGAGGGCCCATGCCAAACTTCTTCGACCATCTGAGGTGAAAGAGGCACAGTTGTGCTTTTTTTCACCACACAGTCATGTGAGATCCTCAGTGATGTATATACCAAAGAACTTAAAGCTGTTCACCCTCTCAACCCCAGATCCATTGATGTCAATAGGGGCTAGTGCGTCTTCATTCCTCCTGTAGTCCACTACCAGCTCCTTTGTTTTTGCGACGTTGAGGGAGAGGTTGCTTTCTTGACACCACTGTGTCACGGTGATGACTTCTTCTCTGTATGGTCCTCGTTATTATCTGAGATAAGACCAACCAATGTAGTATCATTTGCAAATTTAATTAGCAGTTTGGAGCAGTGGGTGGTGACACAGCCATGGGTACACAAAGAGTAAAGGAGGGAGCTTAGGACAGAGCCCTGAGGAGCTCCTGTGTTGATGGTCAGAGGGGCAGAGGTGGGTATATTCAAAACAAAGGTTCATAGGTTCTTGATTAGTAAGGGTGTAAAAGGTTATGGGGAGAGGGCAGGAGAATGGGTTTGAGAGAGATAACAAATTAGCCATGAAATAATTCAACCAACAGTGGAGCGGACTCTATGGATCAAGCGGTCTAATTCTGCTCCTGTGCCTTATGGTCTAGGGAAGCTCAGTGACCCCCCCCCTGAAGTTCAAGTTCAAGTTTATTGTAATTTGATTGGATGTATACAACCAAACAAGAAGAGTTTCTCCGGACCACAGTTGTTACATACTCACAGTCTGATCACGGGACAGTGAGATGATGTAATGGTCTTGTGAGTGGGAGGATGTAATTGTCTCATGACCGTGGGGTGATGTTATGTCACGTGATGGCATGTTCCAAACGGTATTTAAACAAAGCCCGTGGTCTGTGACACAGTTCTCATTTTTATTTTTGTGCAATGTTGTTGTTGCCGGTCGGAGGTGTGGAGGCTCCACCGGTTTTGTTTGTTGCATGTTTATTTTTCCCTTACAGTCCAGTATCGGAGAGTGAAGGCATTACCGGAGTTATCCGAGTTCAAAGGGTTGGATAAAGTTAATGTCGTTCAGCATTTTGGGGAATGATCAACCTTTGTGACTTTGTTCAGGAATTGTGGCATGCGCATTTGAGTTAAACCCCCGTAAGGTCGGGAAAGTTTGTGCAGTGACCACCGTCCAGTCAAAAGGTCAGTTCCTTTTATTTCCTCCTGATTTCTGCGAACAAGGCATTTCCCGGCTGTGATCGGCAGATTCGTTGTTACTTCGAAGGAATCGTTGTTTCGGGAAAGTCTCTCCTTAATGACTGTATAAATCGCATGGACTTTTGAATTTACCACTTTAAGTCTGTGCTTGGATGAGAACTCGTTAAGAACAGTTTCTCCATTTGACTGTTTGTTAGATATTGCCGCCTAACTGTTAACTTCCGGTTAAGTTAGTCGTTTGTTTACTTTTCGATGTTTTGAGCAGAGGGTAATAAATCTCGGAATTTGTTTATAAACCCTGACTCATTTAATATTCATTGTTGCTGCATTCGTAACACAGTGCACCCACAATAGATATTTGGCATGCAGCACATTAAAAATATTACCATAAATAAGTTTATAAAATATAATTCAAAATGCCTGTAGGGCAGAGCACAGGTAAACACTAAACAGCTCACTGTCCTCGTGACAAGACCTCGGTGGTGGCAGGGTATCATTAGTCTCACAGCCTGGGGGAAGAAGTTATTACCCAGTCTGGCAGTCCTTGTTCTGATGCTCTTTCCTGATGGTAGTGGAGCAAAGAGATTGTGGGATGGGTGGTGGGGATCCTCTCCAATACTCTGGGCACGTTGCCTGCAACAGTCCTGGTAAATATCACAAATAGGATGGAGGGAGACCCCAGTGATGCTCGTGGTAGATTTGCTATCCTCTATAGGGTCTTGTCTGACAAATTCAATGATGCAGCCAGACAGGACAATCTCAATGGCACGCTTGTTGAAAGTTGTTAAAATGGGGATGGGGAACCATGTATGCCTCAATCTCCGTAAAATGTGTGCGCACTGCTAAGCCTTCTTGAGTAGTGAGGAGGTGTCGTTGGTCTAGGTTTGATTGCCCATTATGCGCACACCAAGGAGCTTTGTGCTCTTCACGCTCTCCTCCGCAGAGCCATTGATGTGCAATGGAGAATGGTCGACCTGTGCCTTCCTGAAGTCCACAACTCTTGTCTGCCCATGATGAGACTCTGGTTGCTGTTCTCACGTCATCTGACAAACCTCTCTGCCTCCTCTCTGTATGCTGTCTCATCATTGCTGCCAGTGAGGTCAATCACTGTTGTGACGTCAGTGAACCTGATGATGTGGTTTGAGCTGAATCTGGCAGTGCAGTCATGAGCCGGCAGAGTGAACAGCCGCAGACCGAGCACACAGCCCTGCGGGGGGTGGGGGGCACCAGTGCTCTGCGTGATGGAGCTTGAGATGTTGCTGTTAACTCAAACTGACTGGGTTCTTTCTGTCAAGAAGTCTGAGATCCAGTTACAGAGAGACGTGTTGAGTCCCAATTATGACAGTTTGCCCATCAAGTTAAATGCTGAGCTGAAGTCGATGAAATTCCTGGCATATGAGGCATCGTTTTCCAGGTGGGACAGGATGGAGTGGAGGGCCAAGGGTATGGCATCGTCAGTGGTTTGAATGGCAGGGGAACTGGAAAGGATCTAATGTAGATGGAAGATGGGATTTTATATGATCCATTCCCAGCCACTCAAAGCACTTTGTGATTATTGAAGTCAGTGCCACTGGGTGGTGATTGTTTAGACCAGTTACCATCACTCTATTAGGCACTGGAATGATGGTGGCTGCCTTGAATCCTGCAGGGACAGTGGACTGCTTCAAAGCGATATGAAAGGTGTTTGTTATGACCTTTGTTATCTGGGCTACGCAGTCCCTCAGCACCTAACCTGGTATGTTGTATGGCCTTACCGCTTTACATAGGGTTACACTGGCTAGGGTCCAGCACAATTTGGCTGGGGCCAGGCAGGATGCCTGTTCCTCAGCAGGAGAGGGGACCTTCCCTGATGACACATCATTCAATGTGTCAGATCATTCACAGAAGGGATTCAGCCTATCAGAAAGAGATATGTCACTGTAGCTGACATGCAGAGTGGACTTGACTTGTAATGGGTTATGGTTTGTATACCCTGTCACATGCACCGCACGTCCCTGGTGTCTTTGAATCTTCTGTGCGTACTCACGCTTCTCCTTTCTGATGGCACGGGAGAGCGCGGCTCTCGTTGATCTCTGAGTCGTTTTCTTCCCCGATCTGAAGGCAGCATTCTGAATAGTGCATGAACAATTGCAGTCAGCCATGATTTCTGCTTTGCCCTGGCATCACTGGAACATCTTCAATGCCCTTTCCAATGTAGCCAGTCACCGATCCCGCATATTCATCAGTGTTAACATGATAATCATAGGTAGCCGTCTCCCTGAATATGTTCCAGTCCGTGCTTTCGAAACAGTCCTGCTGTACTGAGGTAGTATCTTCTGGCCAAGTCCTGATCTCCAGGTAAACTCGTTAAATCAGTGCTCTACATGCAGGGATTAGCAAAATGGACTAAGTATCCAAGGTGAGAGCAAGGGGCAGCCTTGTAGTCTCCACGTATGTTGGTATAAACCAGGCCAAATATATTCTGCTGATGAGTGCTGTTGAAGGGTTATGGCTTGAAACGCCAACTGTTTACTCTTTTCCATAGATGCTGCCTGGCCTGCTGAGCTCCTCCAGCATTTTGTGCGTGTTGCGTTGGATTTCCAGCATCTGCAGATTTGTGATATGTTCTCTCCTCTGGTTGCAAAGTTGACATGTTGGTAGAACTTTTTCAGGACTGCTTTTAAGTTGGCATGATAGAAGTCACCAACAACAATGAAGACATCACAGGGATGAGTGGTTTCGAGGCTGCAGATTGCACTGTACAGTTCCTGTAGTGCTTCCTTAGAACTAGCACTGGGGGGAGAGGGGGGGGGAGATGTTACAACAATGATCACAATGGCAGTGAATTCCCTCAGTAAGTAGGAGGGCCAGCATTTTACCATTAAACTCTGTCTCTGGTGAGCTGGAGGCTGTTGCTACTGAGGCATTCACACACCAGTTCTTATTGACATAGACACGCAGACTTCCTCCACACTCTTCCCAGGCTGCCTCAGCATTTCAGTCCACCCAAAAGGACATTAGGCCTTTTAGCTGGATAGCCAAGTCTGGAGTGGTGTCCTGGAGCCACATATCTGTCAGAACAAGTGTGCAGCAGCCCCTCATCTCCCACTGGTACAAACGCAGACGTAGGCAAACCGTACTATTTTCTAGTTATCAGACATTAGTGAGTAGAATCATCAGGAGCACAGGCCAGCAGGGATCCACTTTGAACCTCACTTGAGTATCGGCACGCTTACCGCACTTCTGCATTCTCACGCCCCACTTCTGACGGTCGCTCCCCCAAGTAGCTGTAGTAGGTCGTGGCATGAAGTGAGGACCCTCTCCCCATGTTAGTCTGCAACTGTTCTTCCACTCACTAGCAAAGTAGACTTGTAGATTTTTAGTGTTCGTTATGGCCAGTAGTTTTTTTTGATCATAGAAAATACAAACAGGACAAGAAATTTCACCACTGATTGGAGTCAGAGAGGCTGCTGCGACTATGCACGCTGCCATCTTGTGCCATACTGAATTCAGGTGCTCCACATTTGCAAATTCCAATTAACAACACAGCCATTGTCTGGATTGGCATCGGTTCTATTTAAGATCCTCAGAGAAAACTCTCATCTTCACTGTATGACAGCAGTGATTGCCTGCTTCATGTAGAACCTAACCAATTTTAATCTTTTATTAAGATTAAATTGAAATCAGAATCAAATAGTTTTATCACTAACGTATGTCATGAAAGTTGTTGTTTTACAGCAGTACAGTACATAAATTATACTATAAAATACAAAAAAAAATACATATAAAAAGTTAAATAAATAGACAGCAAAAATAGTGAGGTAGTGGTCATGGGTTCATTGCCCGTTCAGCAATCTGCTGGTAGAGGAGAAAAAAGATGTTCCTAAAACATTGAGTGTCTGTCTTCAGGCTTCTGTACCCCATTCCTAATGGTAGTAATCAGAAGAGAGCATGACCTGGATAATAGAGATCCTCAATGATGGATGCTAGAGTGCCCTCCTCCTTCAAATTATCCAGCATTGTCCCTGTACCAAATAAGACCAAGGTAACATGTCTGAACGACTGGCGTCCTGTCGCACTCACCTCAATAATAAGCAAATGCTTTGAGAGGCTGGTCAAGGATTACATCTGCAGCTTGCTACCACCCATACTGGACCCCCTACAATTTGCCTACCGACACAACTGATCAACAAACTATGCAAAAGCCACTACTCTACATACAGTCCTTACACATCTGGAGAAGAAGGATGCTTATGTGAGAATGCTGTTCTTGGACTACAGTTCAAAATTCAATCCCATAGTTCCATCCAGGGTCAACAAGAAGCTCAGAGACCTCAGCCTTCACCCTGCCTTGTGCAGCTGGATCCTGGACTTCCTGTCAGATTACCAGCAGGTGGTAAGAGTGGACTCCCTCACCTCCACCCCTCTGACTCTCAATACAGGAGCCCCTCAGGGCTGCATACTGAGTCCCATCCTTTACTCCCTGTATACCCATGACTATATCACCAACCACAGCTCCAATCTGTTAATTAAATTTGCCAACAACACTACATTGATTGACCTTATCTCAAATAATAATGAGGTGGCCTACAGGGAAGAAGTCAAACACAAAGTACACTGCAGATGCTGGGGTCAAAGCAACATGCACAACATGCTGAAGGAACTCAGCAGGTTGGGCAGCATCCGTGGAAGAAGTCAGGGAAGAAGTCATCTCTCTGACGCGGTGTCAAGAAAACAATTATTGCTTCAATGTCACAATAACAAAGGAGCTGGGTTACAGGAGGAATGGAGACAGGATAACCCCTATTGACATCAATGAATCTGGAGTTGAGCGGGTAAACAGCTTCAAGTTCCTTGGCATCCACATCACCGAGGACCTCTCATGGTCTCATGGTCTGTACCATGTGTGTACCATGGTCTTCACCAGCTGTGTGGTGAAAAAGGCACAACAGCACCTCTTTCACCTCAGACGGTTGAGGAAGTTTGGTATGGGCTCCCAAATCCTAAGAACTTTCTACAGGGGCACAATTGAGAGCATCCTGACTGGCTGCATTACTGCCTAGAATGGGAACTGTACCTCCCTTAATTGTAGGACTCTGCAGAGAGTGGTGCAGATAGCCCAGCGCATCTGGAGTTGTGAACTTCCCATGATTCAGGACATTTACAAGGACAGGTGTGTAAAAAGGACCCATAGGATCACTGGGGACCCAAGTCACCCCAACCATGGTCTATTCCAGCTGCTACCTTCTGAGAAACGGTACCGCAGCATAAAAGCCAGGACCAACTGGCTTTGGGACAGTTTCTTCCACCAGGCCATCAGACTGATGAACTCACGCTGACTTGAGTGTACTCTATATTACGTTGACTGTTCTATTTATTATAAATAGTTATAAATTACTATGATTGCACATTGCACATGTAGATGGAGACGTAACGTAAAGATTTTTACTCCTCATGTATGTGAAGGATGTACGAAATAAAGTCAATTCATTTCCAAACTTGGCCTAGCCAATTGATGGGAGAGGCTGCTAAGCATTACAGCATTTACTCAGCAATGGATCACTACAGAGCACCATTTGTTCCACTTGTAACTGACTGTATTTTGATTTTTACACTCTGGTCTTTATTGCACTCTCTCACTTCACTATTGTGTAATATTTATGTAAACAGTTCGTTCTGGTTAATTGGGCCATCAGTTAATCAGGGCAGTTGCCTATTTGGGACAACTGTTAAAGAAAAAAAAATAAATTGAGAAAATAGCCGGGATTCCCTTCTTTTATTTGGGACACTATACTGCTTAACTGGGACAGGAGACTGTTGCTGAATACAGTCATGTTCACTTGTGTGGCCGTTAGATGTAGTGCTGAGCTTAGATCAAACAATTGTTAAATAGCATTACTTGCACATTTGCATTCAAGAAGCAGTGATTTTTGTTACTGATAGTTGGCGAGTAATAAACAGTAAGGTAATTCCGAACTGCTTTGCTCACTGCGCTTTCAAGCATTCAGACTGGGAGATGCCAGAAATGGCTCGGAGTGAAAATAAAATTATTTCATATTTCAACAAGTTAGGAACTAGGAAGAATTTGAAGGTATCAACAATCATCCTGGATGTTACAATGAAAATGAAGATCTGAAGGATGCAATCATCAAAAGCACTCCATTATCTATACTAGATGTCTGAACTGATTTTGTTCATTTACAGTCAATTAAAAGATCTTGACAGCACACAGTGTATAAATTCCTCCATCGATAACTATCAGGAGTGAATACACAGTTTAATTGTACTGCAGTAGTTTTGGAAAAAGGTGTTAAGTACTTTCCATATTTTGCACATTTCGTAACATACACTCAGTGGCCACTTTATTAGGTACACCTGCTTGTTAATACAAATATTTAATCAGCCGATCATGTGGCAGCACCTCAATGTATAAAATCATGCAGACATGGTCAAGAGGTTCATTTGTTGTTCAGACCAAAGATCAGAATGGGGAAGAAAAATAAATCAGCCATGATGGTAGAACAGACTCGATGGACCGAATGGCCGAACTCTGCACCTATGTCCAATGTCTTACATAGCAATAGCTTAGATTGGCATCTCAGTTGGCATGGACAAGTATTTTAATCAACTATTTTTTACATGTACATTGAAACATACAATGAAGTTCATTGTGTCAACAACCACAATCTGATCATGTGTTGGGAGGAGCCCACAATTGTCTCCATACTTCCAGTGCCAAAATTACATGTCCTAACCCTAACCTGTACGTCTTTGAAATGTTAAGGCAACCAAAACAGCCAAAGGAAAGCCACGTGGTCATGGAGTGAACATATGAACAACTTACGGACAGGAATTGAACCGACATCATTGGCACTATAAAACATTACGTTAACCTCTTTGCTGTTTACCTTTTTGTTTCTTCACTGAGATTTAGTCAGGATTTGAAGGTATTTGAGGATTAGCAGAAGTTCAAACCTTTGTATAGCATTACATGTCTGAGCGCAAAGGAAAACATTTATCATCAAGGTTTGGGTGGCACGGTATTGTAGCTACTACAGCTCAGGGCATTGGAGTTCAATGTTCAATTCCAGCTCGATCTGCAAGCAGTCTCTGTACATCCTCCCTGTGGAATGAATGGGTTTTCCCTGGCTGCTCTGGTCTCCTCCCACAGTCCAAAGATGTACTGGGTAGGTTAATTGGTCATTGTAAATTGTCTCATGATTAGGTTACAGTTAAATCTGGATTGTCGGAGTTTGCTGGGGCAGCGTGGATCGGAGGGCCAGAAGGCCTATTCTACGCTGCCTCTCTAAATAAAATAAATAAAGTGGCCTAATCTTGAATGCTAGAAGGTTGCAAGAAATACATTTCATATATTTTCATTAGGAGCTATATTTTATTAGGGTTTGAGGAGATTTGGTATTTCACCAAAGACACTCGCAAATTTCTACAAATGTATTGTGGAGAACATTCTAAATGGCAGCATCACTTTCTGGTACGGGTGGGGGTGGGGGGCCTACGGCACAAGATTGAAAGAAGCTGCAGAGAGTTATAAACTCATCATGGGCACTCAGCTCCATCATGGGCACTAGCCTCTGTAGTATCCAGGACATCTTCAAGGAGCGATGCCTCAAAAAGGCAACATCCATCATTAAGGACTCCCATCACCCAGGTCATGCCCTGTTCTCATTGCTCCCATCAGGGTGAAGGTACAGAAGCCCGAAGACACACACTCAACAATTCAAAAACGGTTTCTTCTCTCAGCTATCTGATTTCTGAATGGACATTGAACCTATACACACTACCTCACTGCTTTTTTAATTTTAATTTTTGTCTACTTAATTTAGCTATTTAGTATATATACTCACCGTAATTCTTGATTTTCCCCTCTGTTGTTATGATTGTATTGTACTGCTGCCACAAAAACAACAAATTTCATGACGTACAGCAGTGATACTCAACTGATTGTGATTCAGGGATGTCAACTGGAGGCATTAATTTCGAATGCAACATTTTCATTGTACAGGTTTGACTTAAGGGAGAAGAGAGTGCTAATTATTAATTATATAGTTGGTTGGGCTGTGATGTACTAGCATACTATGAGTAGCTGCTATTACTTTTATCTTCACTGCAGGTCGTTGTCACTTAACTGATGGTATCATAGTTGCTAAGAGTTAACTGCTGAGTTTTCCTGCATTAACAGAATCAAAAGGCACTTTAAGACAAATAAAAGGGCAATTTTCTGTGGAACTCTGAAACACAGTGTAATAACTAGGAATCGTGGGTGGAATCAGTTTTCTAGGGTGTGAATAGGAAGCCTGAGGCATTAGTGTGTGCAGTGGTTGTGAAATTCTGTCTTTTGATATCCATGCACAAAAAGCAGGTTTCTTCATTATAAGATCAACATTATTATAGATATACATCAGTTGGTAAAAGCCAGAGCCTTTGATGAACGATATAAGATCCTGATCGTCATTTCCTTTTGTTTGTAAACCTGAAAACAAATTCAATTTGGCCCTGAGGCTGAAAATCCTCAATTTGTAAAACAAGAGTTCAGCTTCATGCAGTTTAGAAAGATAGTGGGTAACATATTTGCATTAAATAATTTGTGAATTTGATTTGGAGTCCATCAAGCTGCAAATTTAGAAGACACCCAGTGAGGGAACAGCCTGGTGTCTCGGGGGGAATACATACCCAGCAATATACCAAGGAACACCCAAAAGTGAAAGGCCCAACTCCTGAAGGCTTGGTGGGGCCATGCTCCAGTGTGTCACTATGGATAGAGGGTGTTTATGCTAGAGCCATACTCGTCACCAGGTCACAGGTCACGTTGTTGTACTGTTCGTTTTACAGCCGGTATTTGAAGCATTTACCATTGACAGCCTTCAGTGCACTAGAGATTTGGGGGCTTAGTGCTGCTGGTTATCCATATGATGGTTATTTGTCAGTGAAGCTGGAGTTTTCTGATGCCGATGTGGGAGTGGCTGAGGTCCTTGATACTTTAGTGCTGGTTTGTCCGGACCCTGTTGAGAAGGGCGGCATTCATGCATTCGATGCATATGGCGGAAGATGCTACCTATGTGGCAGCTCCCTTCATCCACTTGTAGAGTGTGGGGCCCCTGAACCTGGTGTGTATGGATTTCCTGCCAATAGAGCCCGATGCCAGCAATATGGCGAATGTCTTAGTCATCAGGGATCACTACACCAGATATGCGCAGGCTTTTCCTACCAAGGACCAGAGGGCGTCCACGGTGGCCAAAGTGTTATGGGAGAAGTATTTCATCTATTATGGCCTTCCCAGGCAGCTACACCGTGATCAGGGACAGAATTTTGAGAGCAGGCCCATCCACGAGTTACTGGGCATGCTTGGAGTTGAGGTCGAGGACCATGCCCTATAATCTGCCTGAGAGGTTTAAACGGACCTTACTAGATATGTTTGGGACCTTGGAGATCGGCAAGAAGAGCAGATGGAGTCAACATATTGGACATCTAGTCGACAGTTACAACTGTACCCGAAATGAAGCTACTGGGTACTCGCCATACTATCTGATGTTTGGGTGTGAGGTGAGGTTGTCTATTGACCTTCGCTTTGGGACTAACGAGGGCGACTTACCACCGAAGAATTACCTGAAGTACATGTCTGATATGAGAAGGGAGCTGAAAAGGGCTTATGAATTAGCTGGGGTTACGGCTGCCAGGAGAATCAAGGGAATAAGAGGAGGTACGATCAAAAGGTGAGCTTCTTCCAACTCCTGCTGGGAGACCAAGTCCTCATAAGGAATTTGGGGCTATCTGGAAAGCATAAGTTGGCTGACCGCTAGGTGGCTACACTGTATGTGGTCAAGAGTCAGATGCTAAACTTACCAGTTTTCCAGGTGAAAGCAGAGGATGGGAATGGGCCTGTCAAGATTATCCATCGGAACCACTCTGGGACAAGAGGTGCAGGTAGACCCAGAGCCCAACCTGTAAGGGGACTCTGCAGAGATGTGGGGCGACTGCAGGGCCCACAGCAGGAATGGTTAAGCCAGACTCCACCCCTGAGAGGGATACTGATTTGGAGGATGAGGACCTGGATGTGTGGTATATGCTGCCTTTTGATAACTCCCCATTGATTGAGGAAGAGACTCCTGGTCCTTCTCCCACTGAGTCAGGTGAAATTGGGGGTGGCTATCTGTGGGCAGCCTGGGCTGCAACAGGACCCTGCAAGGGATGAAGTGGGGCTTGGCCACAGGACAGAGGGGTCCGAATTGTAGGCGGCCAATGAGTGATAGGTGGGGGGAGCTCTACCAGGTGGACCAGAAGTATCTCCAGAAGTGTCTGAACCTGAAGAGTTAGGTAAGGGAGAACAGAGGTCTCAGAGAATTAGCAGACCACTGGACAGGCTGGCCTATGTGACACCGGGGGAACAGAGTGTGGCTGCTACCATTTTGGGGAGCTATGTCACTGCCTTTTACACCTGGGTTGGACTTTGTTCTTTGCAGGAAGGTTGGTGAATTATCTCAACGTCATGAGGTCATGACTAACTTTGGGACAGTGTAACGCTCTGTAAGGTTTCACTGCTAATGTAATGATTTCTCTGTAAGGTTTCACTGTTAGTTTAATAGTTTCTCTGTAGCAGCAGTGTTTGGGTTATGACTAGAGATAACGGGGGCTTTGGAATGTGCACCGTCCAATGAGAGGCGTGTTGTTTCTTTCTTGTGTGTCTGAGAGGAGGCATTCGCAGTCTTTTGTTGGCGAGAGATGAAGAGAGAAGATGCAATTGGAGAAAGTTGGTGGACCACAGGATGAAGTGGGCTTGGAGTGAGGGTCCAGGAGTCAACAACGCTCGGAGGAGGTCGATGGGGAACGAATGGACGAATAACCGTGAGTTCCAACATGCACATTGGCCTGTTTTATTACAAAGTGGGCCCTTTTACTTCTTATTTTCTTTACTAACCCCATAACCATATTAAGAATTATAAAGCTCAATTGCTTAATTACATATGGTGTACTGTCTGATATTTTGCGGTACACAAAAGCTGTTCCTGAATCGCTGAGTGTGTGCCTTCAGGCTTCTATACCTCCTTCCTGAAGGTAACAATGAGAAGAGGGCATGACCTGGGTGATGGGGGTCCTTAATGATGGATGCCACCTTTTTGCGGCGTTGCCCCTTGAAGATGTCCTGGATATTACAGAGGCAAGTGCACATGATGGAGCTGACTAATTTTACAACTCTCTGCAGCTTATTTCAATCCTGTCATACCAGACAGTGATGCAGCCAGTTACAATGGTCCCTCTTTTACCATTCCTCATTCTTGCTCCCCTCTTGCCTCTCCTCGTCTCCTCACTGAACTATCACCTGCTGCTGTTGCCCATCTTCCTTCCCTTTCTTCCATGGTCTACTCTCCTCTCCAATCAGATTCCTTCTTTTTCAGCCCTTTACCTTTTCTACCTATCACCTCCCAGCCTCTCACTTCAACCCCACTCCGCCACCCCCACCCACTTGGCTTTACCCATAACCTTTTATCCTGTACTCCTTTCCTACCCACCTTCTTATTCCGGCTTTTCTTCCCCCTTCCTTTCCAATCCTAATGAAGGGTCTCAGGCTGAAACACTGACTGTTTATCCTTTTCCATACATGCTGCCTGACTTGCTGAATTCTTCCATCATTTTGGTGTGTTACTCTGGTTAAATCCATTGACTTTTGATGCCCTAACCATTTGATATAAACTTTGCCTATGCTGTGAGATGGTTTCTTTAATATCCACTGAACGTCTGCTCAAGTGTATTGATATTGGTGAGACTCTGGAAATCAGCAACCACTTCCTATCTTGGGATCCACTTCTCATGAAAACAGGAATTGATGAAATACAAATTCAATACATCAAAATCTTTCTACGTCAGAACTAGCACAACTCTGATAGTCAATTGGGCAGCAATGGACTATCTACAGCAGGCACCTCAAGCACTAGAAAGATTATACCAATGTTCCCTTCACAAAAATCCTCCAAACTGCTGGTGGCAAAGTGATATAATGCAATAGCCATTACCCGGTCCAACTGAGGCCCCTAATTATGCACTCAGTGGCCATGAGATATCTCCACTCTGTCTTTCAGGCCAGTTGAAGAGTCTCGACCTGAAACGCTGACTGTTGATTTCCCTCCATGATATGTATATGGCCACTGAGTGAATGTTCGTGATCTTCTGCTGTTGTAGCCATTCACTTCAAGGTCCGATGTGTTGAACGTCCAGAGATGCTTTTCTGCACACCACTGTTGTAACATCTGGTTATTTGAGTTACTTCCTGTCAGCTTGAACATCCAGCATTCTCCTCCGACCTCTCTCATTAACAAAGTGTTTTCAGACACCAAGCTGCCTCTCACTAGATTTTCTTTGCTTCTCGCACCATTCTCTGTAAACTCTAGAGACTGCTGTGAGTCAGCAGTTTCTGAGATACTCAAAACACCCTGCATTACAGTCTCATCAACCAAGAATAGTGTAGAAATATAGCAATATAAAGCCATAATTAATTAATTATTAATAAGTAAATAATTCCAAGTGGAAATAAGTCCAGGACCAGCCTATTGGCTCAGGGTGTCTGACACTCCGAGGGAGGAGTTGTAAAGTTTGATGGCCACAGGCAGGAATGACTTCCTATGACACTCAGCGTTGCATCTCAGCGGAATGAGTCTCTGGCTGAATGTACTCCTGTGCCTAACCAGTACATTATGGAGTGGATGGGAGACATTGTCCAAGATGGCATGCAACTTGGACAGCATCCGCTTTTCAGACACCACCGTCAGAGAGTCCAGTTCCACCCCCACAACATCACTGGCCTTACGAATAAGTTTGTTGATTCTGTTGGTGTCTGCTACCCTCAGCCTGCTGCCCCAGCACACAACAGCAAACATGATAGCACTGGCTACCACAGACTCGTAGAACATCCTTAGTGTTATGCTATTATAGCTCCAGTGACCAGGTTGTTCAGTTTTGCTGCTGTCTGTAAGGAGTTTGTACATTCTTCCCGTGATTGTGTGTGGTTCTGCTGGGTTCTCTGGTTTTCTCCCATATTCCAAAGGCCTACAGGTTAGTAGGTTAATTGGTCCCATGGGTGTAATGGTGCGGTGTGGGCTCATTGGGCTGGAAGAGCCTGTTTCTGTGTTGGATCTCTAAATCTAAACAAATTCTGAAGGAACACACAACATGCTCAGTAGCTCAGGCAATATCTCAAAGTTCAAAGTAAATTTATTTATTATCAAAGTGCATGTATGTCATCATATACATATCTATGCAGGAAAATCAACAGCCAGTGTTTCAGGTCGAGATTCAACTGCACTGAATGACAGATTGGAGGTATCTCGTATATAAAGATGGGAGGAAGAGGAGGTAAGTAATATGTGGATGGGAGGGAGTGATGGAGGGGAGAAGGGTTATAATGTCAGAAGCTGGAAGGTGACAAAAGGCTGAAGATGATGGAGTCTGATAGGAGAGGAAGGTGGAGTGTTGAATGGTGGGGAGGGAAGAGAGGAGTGGAAGGGGGAGCCAATGGAGGTGTGTGGATGATGGGCAGATGGAACGAATGTTGGAACCAGAGCCAAGGGATGGGCCAGTTCTTTGCTACGCAGTGATTCTTGCTCGCTCTACGCTTCGCGCCCGTGGATTCATAATGTTTATTCGGCTTTGGAATGGACTGGTGCCTGGCTTCAATGTCCTTTGTAAAAACTCCAGGTCTGAAGCTATTTTGCTTTCTTTTGTTGTTTGGACAATTTAGGTTTTTGCCCCTCCTTCTGTGCATTGGGTGTTTGGCGGTCTTTTTTATTGATGGGTTCTTTTGATTTTTATTTGTTTTGTGGCTGCCTGTAAGGAGTCAAATCGCAAGGGTGCATTCAGTGTGCATGCTTTGATATCAAATGCACTTTAAACTTTGACCTTTGTAGGCTGCCCAGGCAGATCGTGAGGTGTTGTTCCTCTAACTGGAATTGTCATCGCATATGTCACTGCACACTTGACAAACTGCGAAGACAGGTGTTCTGTGCTTGCTCTGCCATGGTAGAGGTTACCAAGTAGACAGAAGGAACAGAGGAAGGATGTTCTCAAAGTGTCCCCACTATCTCTTGGTCTGTGCCCATTCAATATGGAGAAGAAACCATCAAGATGATGATGAAAGTATCACCCATGGGCTGGGAGCACAGAGAAACCCACCATAAGTATCAAGAGGAGCACAGCACCTCACAAACTACCCAAACACGCCATCTGTCTCTGTGGTTCCTGCTTTGGCCTCATCGTGCAGCTGAGAACCCACAGAACCAGAGTTGAAACAAGTGCTCCTCAATCCTACGATGATTAATAATGTGTTAAAGCCCGGTGGCATTTACTGTCAGACTTGAAAGGAATTGTCTTGTCAGATAGTTTGCTTGTCTGAACGTGCTTCCCTGGTGGGTTAGTGGGTCTCCATCAATCAGTTTTCCTTGGACTTAAAATTCAGGTCACTATTCAGTCTGTTCTTCCTTTATCAGGTATGAATTGGTGCAGCATCACTGCTCTTTCTCCACAGACCTGTGATGTTCTGTTAGAGTCAAAGTTACACAAACAGGCCCTGCAGCCCAACCATCATGGTGACCAAGGTGCTCACCGGGGAGTTCCATTTGCCTCTGTTTGGCTCAAAGCCCTCTAAACCTTTTCTGTGTGATTTAACTCCAAAGACTCAAATATTTTGATGAGCATTTTGGGCAAGATGGACTCTTAGCCTCCAAGCTACCTTGTTATGACGTTGGACCTTATTGTCTACCTGCACTGCACTTTCTCTGTAACTGTTACACTTTAAAATACCCAGTACAAAAATTAAAATTCTGCATTCTGTTATTGCTTTTCCTTGTGCTACCTCAATGAATTAATCTGCATGACAGGATTTTCACTGCAACTGACAATAATAAGCAATTCCAATTCATCTGGTCCCTTTTGGAAGTTGGTATTGAACCCATGTCCTCTCAATTTACATTCTCCACAGTTAAAAAAAAGTTTCCTCCTCTTTCCTTTATCTCTTTTAAAAATCACCTTTGCTCCATCCACCAAAAGTGGAAGATCCCTATGGCCAAACATTTTAATTTCCACTCCGACATCTTGTGCAATGATGGGACTACTCTCAGCTTGGAGGAGCAACACCTTATATACTCTTTGGGTAGCTTTCAACCTGATGTCATAAATATTGATTTCTCCTTCCAGTAATTTTTTTCCCTCCCCTCTTCTTCTATTCCTCACTCTGTCCTCTTACCTCTTCTCACCTGCCTATCACCTCCCCCTGGGTTCCCTCCTCCTTCCCTTTCTCCCATGATGCACTACCCTTTCAGATTCTTTCCTCTCCAGCTCTTGATCTTTTCCACCCACCTGACTTCACCTATTACCTTCCAGCTAGCCTCCTTCCCCTCCCCCACCCTTTTATTCTGGCACCTTCCTCATTCCTTTCCAGACCTGATGAAGGGTCATGGCCGGAAATATTGACCGTTTATTAATTTCCATAGTTGCTGCCTGACCTGATGAGTTCCTCCAGCATTTGTGTGTGGGGCTTTAAAGCTACACCCTTTGGTTACTGACGCTTCATCTACTGAAATTATACATGCCATTGACATTGAATTGAGTTGAATTGAATTGAATTTTGGTTTATTGTCATTTAGAAACCACAAATGCAATTCAGTTAAAAAATGAGACAACATTCCTCCAGAATGATATCACAAAAGCACACGACAAAACAGACTACACCAGAAAATCCACATAACGTTTGGCAATCCCCAAATCCAGAGTCCGGAGAGGCTGCTGCGTATTAATTACGTGTCACCATCTTAGCACATTCCTTGGAAAGGAGCTCCAAACCCACCAGGCCAAACAAGACTACCCAGACACACCAAGTCAGGAGACCAACTCTACCACCCAACAAACCAAAAACTAAAGTTTTACATATGCATAGTTACATATAGTTATAGTTAACATATAGTTACAACAGTGCAAACAATTAAAAAAAAACAGATCATGGGCACAAAGTTGAGTAATACAGACCAAAAACAGGCCCTTCAGCCCAACTGGTGCATGCTAACCGGTATGCTCATCTAAGCTAGTCCTATTTGTCACATTTGGCCTCTGTGGAGAAACATTCTAAACTTTTCCTGTCAAATTGTCTATTATATGTTGTTATTGTACCAGCCTCAGCCACTTCCTTTGACAGCTCATTCCACATGTGGCATCCTCTGTAAGAAATGAAGTTGTCTCTTCAAGTTCCTAGTAAATCTTTGCCTTTAGCTTTGTGTTCTTGATTCCCTGGCTTTCAGATTTATTTATCACACGTACATCAAAACATCAGTGAAATATGGTGTTTGCGTTGACAACCAACACAACCTAAGGACGTGCTGGGGGAAGCCCGCTTTCTGGCGCCAGCGTAGCATTCCCACAATGTTCAGCAGAACATCAGCAACAAAACATCAAGCAATGTTCAAAAGTTCAAAGTAAATTTTATTATCAGAGTACATATGCATCACCACATAAAACCTTGAGATTCATTTTCCTGTGGACATTCTCAGCAAATCTATGGAATAGTAACTATAATCGGATCAATGGTAGATCAAGTAGAGCGGAGAGGATAACAAACTATGCAATGCAAATATAAATACATAAAAATAAATAATGAGAGCATAAAATAACAAGATAAAAAGTCCTTGAACTGAGATCATTGGTTGTTGGAACATTTCAATAGCTGAGTGTAGTTATCCTCTTTTGTTCAAGAGCCTGATGGTTGAGGGGTAGTAACCGTTCTTGAACCTGGTGGTGCAAGCTCTGAGGCTCTTGTACCTTCTACCTGATGGCAGCAGCGAGAAAAGAGCATGGCCCGGCTGGTGAGGATCTTTGATGGATGCTGCTTTCCTACGACAGTGTATCATGCAGATGTGCTGAATGGCTGGGTGGACTTCACTTGTGATGTACTGGACTGAATCCGCTGCCTTTTGTAGGATTTTCCATTCAAAGGCATTGGTGTTCCCAGACCAGGCTGTGATGCTTCCAGTCACTACACTCTCAACTACACATCTATAGAAGTTTGTTAAAGTTTTTGATTTCATACCGAATCTCCAAGTCTCTTAAGATTAAGTAAAAGCGCTGCTGTGCATTATTTGCAATTACATTTACATGATGGGTCTTCTGAGATGGTAACATCCAAGAATTTAGTTATTGACCCTCTCCACCTCTGATCCTCTGATGAGGACTGGCACATGGACTTCCGGTTTCTCTCTCCTGAAATCTACAATCAGCTCTTTGGATTTGCTGACATTGGGTGAGAAGTTGTTGTTATGTCACCATTCAGCCAAATTTTCAATCTCCCTTTGACTCATCACCACCTTTGATATGAGCCACACAGTGGTGTTCATCAGCAAACTTGAATATGGCTTTGGAGCTGTACTTAGCCACACACACACACACACACACACACACACACACACACACACACACACACACACACACACACACACACACACACACACACACACACACACACACACACACACACACACACACACACACACACACACACACACACACACACACACACACACACCTTCCAACCAGAGGTAAACCCTCCTAGAGGTCTCCAGGCTCTGAAAAAGACTGAGTGAACTTTCACAGAACAGAGAAAATCTGCAGATGCTGGAAATCCAAGGAAAAGTGGATGGGGAATGGTGAAGGAAAGGGGTGCGGCCATTACTGAAAGTTTGAGGGCTACCCAGCCAGAATATAAGTTGTTGTTCCTCCAACCTGGGTGTGGCCTCAGCACGACAATGGAGGAGGCCATGGATGGACATACAGGAATGGAGGAACAACATTTTATATTCCATCTGGATTGCCTCCAACCTGATGGCATGAACATTGTTTTCTCGAACTTCTGGTAGTGGCTGCCTGTCCTTCACCATTCTCCATCCCCTTTCCCCTCTCTCACCATATCTCCTTGCCTGCCCATTGCCTCCCTTTTCTTTCTGCTATGGCCTTCTATCCTAGCAGACACCCCCCCTCCCCAGCCCTGTATCTCTTTCACCAATCAACTTCCCAGCTCTTTACTTCACCCTCCCCCTTCTGGTTTCACCTATTACCTTGTGCTTGTCCCTCCCCTCCCCCCATCTTCTAACTCTGACTCCTCGTCATTTTTTCTCCAGTTCTGCTGAACGGTCTTGGCCTTAACATCGACTGTTTATTCCTTCCCATTGATGCTGCCTGGCCTGCTGAGTTCCTCCAGTATTATGTGTGTATTTTTCTTATTTATGCCCCTCATGATTTTATAACTCTCTGTAAGATTGCATCCCATCCTCCTGTGTCCCAAGGGAAAAAGTCCTAGCCTGTTTAATGTCTCCCCATACCTCAGACCTTCAAGTTTCTACATCTTTTCGGGAAGATTGGGTCTGAAGCTCGTAGTTAGCAGCTAGAGGTACAGTAGTGCAGTGATAGTTACTGGGTTTCCATCCTGAGTGGTGGGTCATTGAACTGGGAGAACTGACTCAAATCCCACTCTGGTTCCTGAGGAACTTAGAATTCCAGTAATTAAATAAACTTGGAATATAATGCTGACAGTTACAGCTCAAATTTGGCTCTCAGCAAGTGGTGGGTTTTCGGACCAGTCATGCAGCCTGGCATTTTGATATCTCGAGGAGCAGCCTGGAAGATGTGCGCCTTTGTGGGGGGGTGGGAGGGGAGGTGGTCCTGTCAACGACCCATACCTCGCCAATTTCACCGACTGACGTGTTGGGGAAGACTGAAATATCAGGAGAGCAGGTGGTGTGTGCTTCCGTCGGAAGAAGGTGCCTGTACTCAAATGATTCCTCTCTCTCTCTCTCTGTCTCCCAATGGAGGAAGAGAGCCTGTTGGTCTCTGAGTTGGAGAAGTGACGTGGAAGATTGTAACGTCGGAACAGCAAGCTGCTAGTCTTCCACTCTTGTTGCAGGAACTCTCTCTCTCTCTCTCTCTCTCTCTCTCTCTCTCTCTCTCTCTCTCTCTCTCTCTCTCTCTCTCTCTCTCTCTTTCTCACTCACTTGTCTGAGATACCGATGTGCTGGGTTATGGACTATAGTTTTTGATGGACTCTAGGTTAAGGTCTCTGGGGGCTTTTGCTATTGCTAGCATGGTGGGGGGGTGGTCAGTGCTTCTGCTGGTGCAAGTGGATGGGGGGAGTGTTGATGTTTCTGCAGCTGCTTGTGCGTAGGGGAGGGAAGGGGCTTTGGGGTTCTGTTATCATCATCATTCATTCCTTGGTAAATGTTTCTGTGAAGAGTAAGAATTTCAGGATGTATACCGTACATATTCTCTGATATTAAATTGAACCATTTTGTACCATTTGACTGTGAAATTGCCAAATTGTTACTGAAGCCAAGAGGTTCTGCAGAGGTTGGAAATATTCATCAGCACACAGCCTGTTAAATACTGGCAGGACTCAGCAAGTCAGGCAGCATTTATGGAGGGTCCTGATGAAGGGTCTCAGCCTGAAACGTTGACTGTTTTCTCCCTTCCATAGACACTGCCTGACCTGCTGAAACTCCCCCAGCATTTTGAGATTGTTACTGAATGCTCATCTGGTCCATTAAAGTACCTGAGAGGAGGAAACGCAGAGGCCAGTTCTGTATGGGGCTCTGGACCACCAACCTGACTAACTGCCTCCTCTGTTCAGGAGTAACAGGGGGCAGATAATAAATATTTCCCTTGCTAGTGTGCCTACCCCTGTGAATGAATAAAACTTATTCCCCACCTGTGATGTCTTTCACAATAAGACATTTAGCAGTTGACAGCTGGTAAAGTACACCCACAATACTACAGGAGAATGCAGAGATGAGTTGAAGTTGCTAATGTGAAGTGTTTGGGATTAAGGTTAGTTGAGTTTATCTCTGGCTTGATCCAGATTTATCCTAGGAAGCTCAATGAACCTTTGTATTGTAAACTGCACAGTCTTGATTTAACAAGTAGTGTCCTGGGATATCTGCTTAGAAGCTGCTCGTTGTATTCCTCCGCAGTTTGCAATTCTAATTGCAAAGTAATTAAACCAATCTGATGAAACAAAAATTTTCAGCTAATTGGATCCATTAAAAGAGACTGTTAACATTTTCAGGAACACAAGAAACTTATTGTAAAAAAATAATGGCTCCTAATCATCTGGATCGCACAGCTGCTCTCAAATAAAAACTCTTCTGGTGCGCTGGGGTGGGGGCATCATCAGTGGTCACTAGCGCAAGAGCAGCTCTCCTTACAGCCGCCTATCAGCTTCCTTTGCACACTGTGTGCTGTATGGTGGCGGTATGTGGATCAGCTGCTGATCTAGTAATCCAGAGATCTGGCCCGATGATCCACGTGCGTGAGTTCAAATCTTTCCCTCAGGAACAGTTCAATTCAGGTAAATAATCTGGAATTTAAACCAAAAACCCTTCCTTTTTGCAGTACTTATTTAATTTTTGTATATACTTATTGTAATTTATAGTTTTTTAAAAAACAGTTTAGCACTCAAATGAAGAAGAATTCTTCATTGATGTTTCTGTTTGAGAAGTCAGGGGTTGTTAACCCTGATCTGAATCGCCAAACCTGGAGGACTGGTGGGCCACTCTTAGTCTGACTTCTACCCTTTGACCTGTTTGGCAAGGGTGACCCTACCAAGAGCCGAAGCATGAAGTCCTGACTCCGGCTGACAGATCTCCAGGTCATTGAGGCAGGCCAGCCTCCAAACCATGGCAAGGTTGGACACCGCCAAGGGTAGAGGACTTTCATTGCTGCCCTAAGTGCCAGCAGCATAACAGGCCAAAGGTAAGTTAGGTATTGCATTGTACTGCTGGTACAGATCAACAAATTTCATGACATTTGTTAGTGATAGTAAACCCCATTCTGATTATCATCTCTGAAGTGGTTACCAGGAAACCACTAGACTGTTGTGAAAACCCATCATGTTCACAGTTGATATCTGATGCAAGTGTGATTCTAGACACTCCAATGCGAATATCTCTTAATTGCTTCCCCTTTAGGGGCAATTAGAGAGGGCAAGAAATTCCAGTGTTGTGAAGGTCATCCACATGACAGGTACAGAGCACAGAGCACCAAGTTCAAATTTCTTCCCCACTTTTACATGCTTTAACTTTTATCTTCTAGCATTTGCAAAGTGTCAACTTGGGTTTCATTGAACAGGGTCGAGGCTCCACCCAAGTAGATCCTTACTTAAAAGGCAATACATTTTCTTTGGGCTGAATGCCAGTTTTGATCCTGGAAATGGAGGTTGTCCTACGTGGAAAAGTTGAGCTAGTGGATTACGGTGAAGGATTATTCTTGTAGTTTAACTTTCTTGTGCTTTTCTATAATCAGCTATATACTTGCAACTGTGAACATCGAACATATAAATCTACAACATATTACAGGCCCTTCAGCTGACCATGTAACCTACTCTAGAAACCACATAGAATTTCCACAGCGCGTATCCCTCTATTTTTCTAAGCTCCATGTACATATCGAAGAGGTTATCTGAGACCCTATTGTATCCACTTCCACCACCGCTGTTGCAGTGCAATCCACGCACCCACCACTCTCTGTGTGAAAAACTTACCCCTGACATCCCCTCGGTACCTATTTCCAAGCACCTTAAACTATGCCCCCTCGTGTTAGTCATTTCAGCCCTGGGAAAAAGCCTTAGGCTATTCACACAATCAATGCACCTCATCACCTTATACACCTCCAGCAGGTCACCTCTCATCCTCCGTCGCTCCAAGGACAAGGAGGAAAGGCCAAGTTCACTCAACCTATTCTCATAAGGTACGCCCTCCAATCCAGGCAACATCCTTGTAAATCTCCTCTGCACTCTCCCTATAGTATCCACATCCCTCCTGTAGTGAGGCGACCAGAACTGAACACAGTACTCCAAGGTCTTGTATAGCTGTAACATTACCTCATGGCTCTTGAACTCAGTCCTATGGTTGATGAATGCCAATACACCATACGCCTTCTTAACAACACTGTGATCCTATACAGCAGCTTTGAGAGTCCTATAGACCCCAAGATCTCTCAGATCCTCCACACTGCCAAGAGTCTTATCATTAATATTATACTCTGTCTTCAAATGGACCTACCAAAATGAACCACTTCACACTTATCTGGGTTGAAGTCCATTTATCAATTCTCAGCTCAGTTCTGCCTCCTGTTGATGTCCCACCGTAACCTTTGACAACCCTCCAGACTATCCAGATCACCCGCAACATCTGTGTCATCAGCAAACTTACTAACTCATCCTTCTACTTCTTCATCCAGGTCATTTATAAAAATCATGAAGAGGAGGAGTCCCAGAACAGATTCCTGCAGAACACCACTGGTCACTGACCTCCATGCAGAATACAAACAATCTACAACCACCCTTTGCCTTCTGTGGGCAAGCCAATTCTGGATCCCATTCCTCCTTACTTTCTGAAGGAGCCTTGCATGGGGAACCTTACCAAAGGTCTTACTGAAATCCATAAACACTACGTTCACTGCTCCACCTTCATCAATGTGTTTTGTTACTTCCTCAAAGAATTCAATCAGGCTCACAAGGCATGACCTGCCCTTGACAAAGCCATGGTGACTATCCCTAATCAGATTGTGTCTCTCCAAATGCTCATAAATCCTGCCTCTCAGGATCTTCTCCAATAACTTGCCCACCACTGTAGTCAGATTTACTGGTCTATAATTTCTTGGGTTATCTCTACTCCCTTTCTTGAACAAGGGAACAATATTTGCAACCCTCCAATCCTCTGGTACTTCTCCCGTCCCTATTGATGACACAAAGATCATCGCATGAGGCTCAGCAATCTCCTCCCTCACTTCCCATGGTAGTCTGGGGTATATCTCATCCAGTCCCAGTGACTAATCTAACTTAATGCCTTTCAAAAGCTCCAGCACATCCTCTTTCTTATTGTCTATATGTTCAAGCATTTCAGTCTGCTGTAAGTTATCCCCACAATTGCCAAGGTCCTATTCCCTGGGTAATACTGAATCAAAGTATTCATTAAGTACCTCCACTACCTCCTCTGATAACATGAACATGTCTCCTCTATCGCACCTGATTGGTCCTATTCTCACATGACTCACCCTTTTGCTCTTCACATACTTGTAGAATGCCTTGGGGTTTTCTTTAATCCTGCTCACCAAGGCCTACTCATGACCCTTTCTGTCTCTCCTAATTCCATTCTTAAGCTCCTAGCAACCTTGAAATCCAAAGCAAAAATTAGTGGGAAGATAGAGGATTCAGATGTTTTGAAAAACCTACAGAGAGCAACTAAAAAGATCATTAGAAGGGAAAAGATTAAATATGAAAGCAAGCTAGCAAATAATAGCAAAGTGGACTGTAGAAGTTCTTTCAAGTATGTTAAAAATAAAGGAGGAAGAGAGTGGACATAGGACTGCTAGAAAATGAGGCAGGAGAAATTATAACGGGACAAGGAGATGGCTGATGAATTAAATGAGTATTTTGCATCAATCTTCACTGTGGAAGGCACTCAGAGTATGCCTGATGTTGTAGTGTGTGAAGGAAGAGAAGTGGGTGCAGTTACAAGAGAGAAGATGTTCAAAAGGCTAAAAGACCTCTTGGTACACAAGTCACCCGGACCAGAGGAACTGCACCCAAGGGTTCTGAAAAAGGTAGTGTTAGAGATTGTGGTAGCATTAGAAATGATCTTTCAAAAATCATTGGACTCTGGCATGGTGAAAAATTGCAAATGTCATTCCACTCTTTAAGAGAGGAGGAAGGCAGCAGAAAGGAATTATAGGCCAGTTAGCCTGACCTCAGTGGCTGGGAAGGTGTTAGAGTCAATTGTTTAGGATGAAGTGATGGAGTACTTGGTGACCCAGGACAATATAGTACAAAGTCGGCATGGTTTTCTTCAGGAAAAATCCTGCCTGATGAATTTGTTGGAATTCTTTGAGGAGATTGCAAGTAGGATGGATAAAGGGGATGCAGTGGATGTTGTACGTTTGGACTTTCCGAAGGCCTTTGACAAGGTGCCACACATGAGGCTGCTTACCAAGTTAAAAGCCCTTGGTATTACAGGAAAGTTACTGGCATGGTTAGAGTATTGGCTGATTGGGAATAAAAAGATCCTTTTCTGGTTGGCTGCCAGTGACTAGTGGCGTTCCACAGGGGTCAGTGTTGGGACCACTTCTTTTAATGCTGTATATAAATGATTTAGATGATGGAATAGATGGCTTTGTTGCCAAGTTTGCAGATCATACAAAGATTGTGGAGAGGTAGGTAGTGTTGAGGAAACAGGTAGGATGCAGGAGGACTTGGACAGATTAGGAGAATGAGCAAGAAAGTGCAAATGAAATACAATGTTGGAAAATGCATGGTCATGTACTTCAGTTGTAGAAGTAAATGTTCGGACTATTTTCTAAATGGGGAGAAAATCCAAAAATCTGAGATGCAAAGGGACTTGGGAGTCCTTGTGCAGAACACCCTGAAGGTTAACTTGCAGGTTTAGTCGGTGGTGAGTAAGGTAAATGCCATGTTAGCATTCATTTCAAGAGGTCTAGAATACAAGAGCAAGGATGTGATGCTGAGGCTTTATAAGGCACTGGCGAGGCCTCACCTTGAGTATTGTGAACAGTTTTGGGTCCCTCATCTTAGAAAAGATGTGCTGGCATTGGAGACAGTCCAGAGGAGGTTCAGAAGCATGATTCCAGGAATGAAAGGTTTATCATACAAGGACCATTTGATGGCTCTGGGTCTGTACTCAGTAGAATTCTGAAGGATAAGGGAGGACATCATTGAAACCTTTTGAATCTTGAAAGGCCTAGACAGAGTAAGTATGGAAAAGATGTTACTATGGTGTGAGAGTCTAGGGCAAGAGGGCACAGCCTCAGGATAGAGGGGTGTCCTTTCAAAACAGAAATGCAGAGAAATTTCTTTAGCCAGAGGGTGGTGAATTTGAGGAATTTGTTGCCATGTCCAGCTGTGAGGCCAGGTCGTTGGGTGTATTTAAGGCAGAGATTGATAGGTTCTTTATTGGACATGGCATCAAAGATTACAGGGAGAAGGCTGAGAACTGGGGTTGAGGAGGAGAAAAAAAAGGATCAGCCATGTTTGAATGGTGGAGCAGACTCGATGGGCCAGATGACCTAATTCTGCTCCTATGTCTTATTCAGATTCAGATTCAGATTCCGTTTATTGTCATTTAGAAACCACAAATGCAAAGCAGTTAATAAATGAGACAACATTCCTCCAGAATGATATCACAAAAGCATTTGACAAAACAGACTACACCAGAAAATCCACATAACATTTGGCAATCTCCAATCCAGAGTCCAGAGAGGCTGCTGCGTATTAATATCGCGCTGCCGTCTTAGCATGTTCCCCGGAAAGGAACTCCAACTCCACCTGACAACAAGACCAAAAACTAAAGCTACAAGACCTGCACAAAACCACATAATTACAACATATAGTTACAACAGTGCAAACAATAGCGTAATTGATAAAAAAAAAGACCATGGGCACAGTAAAAATAGTCCAAAGATGTTAAAGGACTATAAGTTCAAAAGAAATCACTACACAGTTTCCACACGTCCCAAGGGTCCCCACAGACTCACCATCCCACGCCGGCGGCAGAAGGGAATACCCCCGCTATGGACTTCCACGGCGCCGCCTGACTCAGCCTCGCAGACGCAGCACACACCAAAAGTGACCTGACCGCAGTGGACTCCGAGTCTGTCGAACCTCCAAGCCGACGACCATCCCTTCCGGCACAGCTTCTCCGAGCACCATCCTCTGCTGAGTGTATTAAGACAGCCCCGCCAACGGCCATTGGCAATGCGACCCCGAGGACTGGGGGCCTGTTCTTCCCAGCAGAGTCCCGGACCTCACAGCAGCAGCAGCAATGAAGAAGGTCTTCCTGGAGATTTCCCAATGTTCCTCCGTGCTCCCACGTCTGTTTTCAATCGATTATGATTGCGCACGGCACCCCACTTCACAAATAACAGATAATCAGCTCCGGAGTGGCCACTGCAAGCTGCGTCGTGCCACCATCTTGGAAATCTTATGGTCTTTTGGTTTGGGCCCCTTATCTTACAAACGTAGAAACGATGTGCTGAAACTGGAGAGAGTACAAAGGAGGTTCACAAAAATGATTTCAGGATTGAATTGCTTGTCATACGAAGAGTATTTGATGGCTCTGGGCTATATTCACCAGAATTCAGAAAAACGATGGCTGACCTCATTGAAATCTACCAGATGGTGAAAGGCCTTGATAAAGTGGATGTGGAGAGGATGTTTCCTATAGTGGGAGAGTCTAAAAACCAGAGGACACAGCCTCAGAATGGAGATGAAGAGGAATTTCTTTAGCCAGAGACTGGTGAATCTGTGGAATTTGTTGCCACAGGCAGCTGTGGAGGCCGAGTCCTTATGAATATTTAAGGTAGAGGTTGACAGTTTCTTGATAGGTCAGGGCATGAAGGGATGCAGGGAGAAGGCAGAAGATTGGGGCTGAAAGGAAATTTGGATCAGTGACAATGAAATGCCAGGTTAGATGTGACAAGCCATATGGCCTGATTCTGTTCCTATATCTTATGCTCTTATGGTCTTATCACCTGTAATAATAACACTATTACAGCTTGGGGTGTTGAGGCTCAACTCTGGCATCGTCTTTGGGGAGTCTGCGTGTCCTCCCTGTGGAATACATGGATTTTCTCCGGGTGCTCCACTTTCCTCCCACAGTCCAAACACCTACTGGTTAGTAGGTTAATTGGTCATTGTAAATTGTCCCTTGAGTAGACTAGGGTTAAATCAGGGGCTGCTCGGGTGCTCAGGCACATCATACAATGTGGGGAGAGCCACAGGGACCAGGTCTCTGGTACTGAGTCTGGTGCTGTGGCTGAGAAGAGAACGGAGGTGAAGAGACTGCACTTGTGATATCACTCCGCGGGATGCTGGCGGAGAAACGATGGCCGGATTTTCTGGGAACAGTTCAGAAGGAACAGGACAGATACATCCCCAAGAAATATTCTAAAGGCAGGATGATGCAACCATAGCTGTTAAGAGAAGTCAAAGCCAACATTAAGGCCAAAGAGAGGGCACATAATGGAGGAAAAATTAGTGGTAAGTTTAGAGGATTGAGCAACTTTTAAAAACCAACAGAAAGGAAGTAAAAAAGTCATAAAGAGGGAAAAGTTGAAATATGACAGAAAGCTAGCCAATTAAAGAGGGTACCGAAAGATTCTTCAGATACATAAAGTGTAAAAGAGTTGACATTGGACCTCCGGAAAGTGATGCTGGAGGGGTAGTAATGCGAGACGAGGAAATAGTGGTAGAACTGAATAAGTATTTTGCATCAGTTTTCACTGTGGAAGGACCCTAGCACTATACTAGAAATTTGACGGTGTCAGGAGGCAGAAGTGTGAGAAGTTGCCATTACTAGAGAAAAGGTGCTTGAGAAACTAAAAGGTCTGAAGGAAGATAAGTCACCTAAACCAGATGGTCTACACCCCAGGGTTCTGAAGGAGTTAGCTGAATAGATTGTAGAGGCAGTCATAATGGTCTTTCAAGAATCTATGGGTCCTGGCCTGCAAAATTGCAAATGTCACTCCACTCTTCAAGAAGGGAGAGAGGCAGAAGAAAGGAAATTGTAGGCCAGTTAGTCTGAGCTCAGTGGTTGGGAAGATGTTGGAGTCGATTGTTAAGGATGTGGTTTTGGGGTTTTGGCTTGGAGGCACATGATAAAATAGCTCAAAGTCAGCTTGGTTTCCTTAAGGGAAAATCATGCCTGACAAATCTGTTGGAATTCTATGAAGAAAAAGCAAGCAGGATAGACAAAGGAGAATCAGTGGATCAGTAAACACAAAGCGCACTGCAGATGCTGTGGTCAAATCAAGACGTACAAAAAAGCTGGATGAACTCAGCAGGTCGGGCAGCATCCGTTGAAAGAAGCAGTCAACGTTTCGGGTCGAGACCCTTCGTCCTGACGAAGAATCAGTGGATGTTGTGTACTTGGATTTTCAGAAGGCCTTTGATAAGGTGCCACTTGTGAGGCTGCTTAACAAGTTAAGAAGCCATGGTATTACCAGAAAGATACCAGTATGGATAAAGCATTAGCTGATTGGCAGGAGGCAAAGACTGGGAATAAAGGGACCTTGTCTGGTTGGCTGTTAGCGACGAGTGGTGTTCCACAGGAGTCTGTGTTGAGACCACTTCTTTTTACGTTGTATGGCAACGATTTGAAAAATGGAATTGATGGCTTTGTGGTCAGGTTTGCAGACAATACAGAGATAAGTGGGAGGGGTAGGTAGTTTTAGGGAAGCAGAGATTCTACAGAAGGATTTAGATAGATAAGGAGAATGGGCAAAGAAATGGCAGATGGAATACAGTGTTGGGAAGTGTATAGTCGTGCACTTTGGTAGAAGAAATAAAAGCATAGACTATTTTTTAAATGGAGATAAAATTCAAAAATCTGAGGTGCAAAGGGACTAAAATTCCCTAAAGGTTAATTTGCAGGTTAAGTCGGTGGTCAGGAAGGCAAATGGAATGTTAGCATTCAGTTAAGACAACTAGAATATAAAAGCAAGGATACAATGTTAAAGCTTCATAAGGCACTGGCGAGGCCTCATTTGAAGTATTGTGAGCACATTAGGGCCCCTTAGGTCAGAAAGGATGTGCTGACATTAGAGAGGATTCAAAGGAAGTTCACGAAAATGATCCCAGGATTGAAAGGCTTATCATGTGTGGAGTGCTTGGTAGCTCTGGGCCTGCTCTCACTGGAATTCGGAAGAAAGAGGGAGGATCTCATTGAATACTGAAAGGCATCGATAGGGTAGATTTGGAGAGGATGTTTTGTATCGTGGGAGGCTCTAAGACCAAAAGCCCCAGCCTCAGATTAGAAGGATGTCCACTTGGACCGAAGATGAGGAGGAATTTCCTTAGCCAGAGCGTGGTGAATCTGTGGAATTCATTGCCAGAGGCAGCTGTGGAGCCAGGTCATTGGGTATGTCTAAGGCAGAAGTTGGTAGATTCTTGATTAGTCAGGGCATGAAGGGATATGGGAAGAAGGCTGGAGATTGGGCCTGAGAGGGAAATGGATTGGCCATGATGAAATGATAGAACAGACGATGGGCCAAATGGCTTAATTCTGCTCCTATATCTTAAGGTCTTATACGACATGGCACATAATGGATGAACGAACCTGTAAATGTTCAGTGAATTTACTAGTAATTGTACTATTCCGTATTTTCCTCAAAACTTCTTAGTTTCACTGCAGAAGGTGTCACACCACTTGACTCTGGCTATTTTATAGGTTAATTATTATCACTGGAGTGTTGTTATAATTTAGTTAGGAGCTAGATTTAGTACAAGACAACCACAACTTCTTTCTTTTCTCCCTTTGTTCTTGTAACACTTAATAAAGCAGTCATAAGCATTAGGTCTTAAACAGCGTTCCCGCTAATTTGTAATGACCCGTGTGCACAAACCTCTTGTGTTGTGCAGACAACAACGTGTGCGCACTGGATTTTATATATAGTGGTTTTCATTTTAACAGCTAGCAAAACACTGTCGATAAGAACTTTGATCTCCTCTGGGTTTAATTGCTTTCGCTCTCATTCATCTGCACTCTCACAAAACCTACATAGCAGGCCTGTAGCAGGTAATGAAGAGTTTTCTCACCAGAGCTTTTGCACACCATCCATGTATGATTTGCTTGCTAAACGATGCTTTAAAAAGTCAACTTTCTTAATACCACTCTTCTTCTTCCCACTTGCAAGGTGTCCAGCAACTCATGCATCGTGACAATACACTCAGGTAACACCAGTTTCTATATTGTGCATAAATATTTCTCGTAGCTGCACATTCCTGACCTCACAAGCATTTGATGTAGTAGTTTCTACTGTATCATTAGGCCATTCCACTTTTAAATGAACGAGCAGATCTCTTGCACTTCACGCCTTTTGCTTTTTTGGAATTCAGCAAAGAGAATCAATAATTTCTTCAATAAAAGCAGTTCTAAAACCTGCAGACAAATCATCACTAATTCCATGTTGTCAACATTGTCCGCATCAAAAACTGGAAAAGGAAATGTAAAATTATACTTAATATGCTAATGAGGTAGAGGGTGACAACCTTTTGTACACAGTTTAAATTCCTTTGTGCACAGTTTGAATTCCTTTGTGCACAGTTTGAATTCCTTTGTGCGCAGTTTGAATTCCTTTGTGTGCTAGTAGAAAAGATGTGTGTGTGCACACATGCGCACACCTTAGAGGGAACATTGGTCTTAAGCCTCATTCTTGACTTCCGAACCTCATGCCCACAAAATCAGCAGCATCTAACTGAGCAGAATGGTACCATCATCTCTGGAGTTCAGAGATGTAACCTCATGGAAATATTTTAAACTCTGAGAAAACCTGACAAGTTAAAAGCTGTCATCTTTTATTAATATAGATGAGGGCTTTACTGGGAAGACCAATATTTATTGGTCATTTAATATAACCCTGATGTGACAAATTCCTGAATCTTCTGGACATCATGCTGCAGCTCTACAAAACCTTGGTGAAGTAGTGTGTACATTTCTGGTCACCACACTACAGGAAGGATGAGGTGGCAATGATGTTCAGAGTCTATGTATTATCAAATACAGTACTGTGCAAAAGTCTTAGATAGCTTGGGTGCCCAGGACTTTTCCACAGTACTCTATCTGTCAACGTGGAGCGGAGAGCGTGTTTGTAAATCTGGCGGGAACAAAGGATGTTGGGAATGGTAAGGGTAGAGCACCGCTAGAGGGGTGTGGGGTGAGTGGCAAAGAAGGAGTGCCAGGGTGGGGGTGGCACAGGTGCTGACTCACCTGGCCCTGATTCCAAACAATTGTTTTTACTGATCATTACAGAATGTGTCTCTGGTACTTCACACTCCCTCCCCTCTCCCTTTACTTTTTCCCAACCATGATTCCCCTCTCCCTGCTCCCTTCCAAATCTCAGTCCACAATAGAGACCTATATCAGAATCAGGTTTAGGGAGTGGTGTCTCCGAAAGGCAGCGTCCATTATTAAGGACCTCCATGCCCTTTTCTCACTGTTACCATCAGGTAGGAGATACAGAAGCCTGAAGGCACACACTCAGCGATTCAGGAACAGCTTCTTCCCCTCTGCCATCCGATTCCTAAATGGACTTTGAATCTTTGGACACTACCTCATGTTTTTTAATATACAGTATTTCTGTTTTTACACATTTTTAATAATCTATTCAATATATATATAAAATTGACTTACTTGTTTATTTATTATTATGTTTTATTTTCTTTATTATTTTTCTCTCTCTTTGCTAGATTATGTATTGCATTGAACTGCTGCTGCTAAGTTAACAAATTCTACGTCATATGCCGGTGATAATAATCTGATTCTAATTCTGTCTCTGACTCACATATGCCATGAAACTAGTTTCTTTTTGCAGCAGCAGTATAGTGCAATACATAAAATTACTACAGTACTGTGCAAAAGATACCCCAGCTGTATATAAGTGACTGAGACATCTGCATAGTACTGTATGTGTCATCATATACTACCTTGAGATTCATTTTCTTGTGGGCATTTGCAGTAAGTTCAAAGAAACGCAGAAGAATCAATGAGAAACTACAAAGACTGGCACACAACCAATGTGCAACAAGAGAAAAGAAAAACAAACAAAATAATAATAGTGAAAACACAAGTTGTAGAGTCCTTGAAAGTGAGCCCCTAGGTTGTGGAATCAGATCAGCATTGAAGTGAGTGAAGTTAATCACACTGGTTCAGGAGCCTGATGACTCAGGGATAATAACTATTCCTGAAACGGGTGGTATGGGACATAAGGCTCCTGTTCCTCCTTCCAGATGAGAAGAGAGCATGACCTGGATGGTGGGGGTCCTGGATGAGGGAGGGCCTTACCTGTGACAGACTGGGCTATGTTCGTCTCTGTTTGAAGGCTTTTCCATTCAAGGGCATTGGTGTTTCCTTACCAGGCCATAACACAATCAGTCAGCACACTTTCCACCTCAAACCTATAGAAGTTTGTCAAAGTTTTAGATGGCGTGCTAAATCTTCACCAGCTTCGAGGAAAGGAGAAGAGCTGCTGTGCCTTCTTTGCAATGGTGGACCCAGGACAGATCCACTGAAGTGCTAATGCTGAGGAATTTAAAGCCTCTGACCCTCTCCACCTTTGATTCTCAATGTGGACTTGCTTGTGGACGTCCGGTCTCCTCCTCCAGCAGTCAATAATCTACTCTTTGTTTTCACTAATGTTGAGTGGGAGGTGGTTGTTGTGGCAACATTCAGCCAAACTTTCAATGCTGATTCGTCACCACCTTTGATTCAGCCAATAACAGTAACTTAAATATTGCACTGGAGGTTAAATAGAGCCTCGCTGACAAGTATAAAGTGAGTAGAGCAGGGGATAAGGCCCACAGCATTGTAGAAAACCTGTGCTAATGGTGATTGTGGAGGAGATGCTGTTGTCAATCTGAACTGACTGGGTGTAGAAGTTAGTGCCGAAGAGATTCTACAGGACGTCTCCTGGAATGGAGGATGGAGGAAGAAGAGATTGATAGAGCTGGAACATTGGCCACTGAGGGATGACCTTATTGACATTTACAAAGTCTCAAAAGACATATGATAGATAGTGAGAAACTTTATCCATGGCCAAGAGAATTTTATACTTGAGTGCATAGGTTTGAGCGAGAGAGGAGAAATGTTAATTCACCCTATGTATTTCCCTCATGATTTTATATGCCTCTGCACCATCACCCTTCAGACTTCTATGCTCCAGGGAATAAAGTCCCAGTTTCCTCAACCTCCTCCTACAACACAGTACAGGAAGTTCCCAATAAAGTGGCCATTGAGTGTATGTGGTCATCCACTGCTGTAGCACAACGACTTCAACATTCAATGTGTTGTGTATTCAGAGATGATCTTCTGCACACCACTGTTCCAGTGTTGTAACGTGTGGTTATTTGAATTAGTGTTTCCCGCCTGTCAGCTCGAACCAGTCTGGCCCTTCTCCTCTGACCTCTTTCATAACAGGGTGTTTTTGCCCACAGAACTCAATGCACCATCCTCTGTAAACTGTAGGAACTGCTGTGTGTGAAAATCCCAGGAGTTCAGCAGTTTATGAGATACTCAAACCTGGCCCAGTAATCATTCCACAGAAAAAAGTCACTTAGATCACATTTCTTCCCCATTCTGATGTTTGGTCTGAACAACAACTGAACCCCTTGACCATGTCTGCATGCTTTTATGCATTGAGAAGCTGTCACATGATTGGCTGATTCGATATTTCAATTAATGAGCATGTCTACAGGTTTATCTGGTAAAATAAATTGGGCTCTTCAGGCTCCTGTATTTCCTGTCTGATGGTGGCAAGGAGAAGAGTGATAGGGATCCTTAATGATGGATGCCAACTTTTTGAAGCATTGCTCCTTGAAAGTGTCCTGGATGCTATGGAAGCTAGTGCCTATCACAGAGCTGACTGAGTTTATAACTTTCTGCAGCTTATTTGGCTCCTGTGTAGTGCTCCCCACCCCCACATACCTGTGTCACAGTCCCGATCGTTAATTCCCTATCTTTCTCCTAATTTCCTTTGATTGTGCCATGGTTCTGACTGTTAATTTCCCATTTGCTTCTAATCCTCTTTGATGACGACACACCTGGTTTCCATCAAGACCTGCAGCATAAGAACCCTGGTGTTACAACCACTAGTTGCCAGATCATTGTTTTTGCCTGTGTGGTGATTAACTTTTCCCGGCCGCATAGGACCGTGTGTTCTAAATTTTGCTCCAGTTTCAAGGTTTACCTATGAAACTCTGTCTCTCTGAGTCAAGGCTTTGTGTCAAGATCCTGCCTGTTTGCTGTTCCACGTTCACACCCGCGTAAGCATCCTAACTCAATCTCCATGCCTGTGTCCTGCACTTGGGTTCGCTTCAATTGCTCATTGCAACAGAACGATCTGGCCACAATGGACACGAATACCCTGCAACAGACCCTCACCAGCCAGGGCTCCCTACTGGGTCTGCACGATCAACTTCTCTGGGATGTCATGGAGAACCTCCGTTCCCTGGTTAAGACCTACAAGTATCTGGGAGTACAGTTAGACGAGAAGCTAGACTGGACTGCCAACACAGATGCCTTGTGCAGGAAGGCACAGAGTCGATTGTACTTCCTAAGAAGGTTGGCGTCATTCAATGTCTGTAGTGAGATGCTGAAGATGTTCTATAGGTCAGTTGTGGAGAGCGCCCTCTTCTTTGTGGTGGCGTGTTGGGGAGGAAGCATTAAGAAGAGGGACGCCTCACGTCTTAATAAGCTGGTAAGGAAGGCGGGCTCTGTCGTGGGCAAAGTACTGGAGAGTTTAACATCGGTAACTGAGCGAAGGGCGCTGAGTAGGCTACGGTCAATTATGGAAAACTCTGAACATCCTCTACATAGCACCATCCAGAGACAGAGAAGCAGTTTCAGCGACAGGTTACTATCGATGCAATGCTCCTCAGACAGGATGAAGAGGTCAATACTCCCCAATGCCATTAGGCTTTACAATTCTACCGCCAGGACTTAAGAACTTTTTAAAAGCTATTATTAATGCTTTTTGAGATAGTGATTTAGATGCATATCATATTTTTTACTGAGTTAAGTATTGTATGTAATTAGTTTTGCTACAACAAGTGTATGGGACATTGGAAAAAAAGTTGAATTTCCCCATGGGGATGAATAAAGTATCTATCTATCTATCTGTCTGCTAATGTAACAAAGATTGGTGACCAGGTGGACCGTGTATCCACTCATTTTACCCCATCCACTCCTGGAACCCTGTCTTACCAGCCCAGACAGCCTGTAGCGGCAACCCCCTATGTGTCAGCAACACCCCCGCCAAGAGAGCCGCATGTCCCTGAACCAGAACACTACTCTGGGGATTTGGGGAAGTGCTGGGCCTTCCTTCTGCAATGCTCCTTGGTGTTCGAACAACAGTCATCCACGTACTCCACAGATAAGTCAGAGATAGCTTACATCATTGGGTTGTTGCGGGGAAGTGCCTACAGCTGTTTGGGAGAATCAACCGGAAATCTGCTCTTCTTTCCCCACCTTTATCATGGAAATGAGAAAGATCTTTGACCACCCCGTCCGTGGTAAAGATGCCGCTAAGCATCTACTCACTCTCCGTCAGGGCTCACGCAGTGTTGCTGAACATTCTGTGGAGTTCTGGACATTAGCGGCCGACTCGGGGTGGAACGATGAGGTACTCAAAGGGGTATTTTGGAATGGTCGCAGCAACATGGTGAAAGATGGGTTGGCAGCAAGAGATGACACCGACGGCTTGGATTCTTTGATCTCCCTAGCCACCAGTTTGGACTCAAGGTCTTTGAGAACACCATAGGGAGAGATCTGGCCGTTCACCACCTTTGGCCACTCCACGGCACTCATTTCTGCCTCCCGCCAGAACAAGCCTCTCTTCTCCAGCTCCTAGAATAGCTCCCAGCCCGGCCGTTTCCACCGCCCCGGGAGAGGTGCCCATGCAGCTGGGACGGAACCGTCTTTCTCCCACAGAGCGACTCTGGAGATTGAGAGCGGGGGAGCGTCCCTTTTGCTGCCAGTCCAGCCACTTCTGTGCCACCTGCTCCCTTCGGCCGAAAGGGAAGGTTCACCAGTTGAAAGGGGGACACTGGTCAGCCAGACAACATTCCCTTCTGTCCCCCGAACCCGGATGCAGATCCAAGCTACTTTACATTACAACCAACAGTCCCTGCCTCTGTCAGCTCTAGTGGATTCCGGCGCTGAGGGAAACCTTTTGGATGAAAACATAGCTTCCCGGGCCGGAATTCCTTGGGAGCTGTTGAGTATCCCTCTGGAAGCCCGGGCACTGGACGATAGATTTCTGGCCCAAGTCACACACTGTACACCATCCCTGTCTCTTTTCTCTCCGGGAACCATTGGGAACAGGTATGATTTAACCTAATTTCCTCTCCTCGAGCTCCTATAGTTCATGGGTACCCCTGGTTAAGCTGCCACAACCCCCTCATTGACTGGTCCACCAGAAGATAATCAGCTGGAGTCCGTTCTGTCACTCCACGTCTTCAATCAGCCCTTTCCCCTGTGAAAGTCACCGCGACCTCGTCTGCTGCCGAAACCCCCGACTTATCCAAGGTTCCAGCAGAGTGTCACGACCTGGGAGAAGTGTTTAGCAAGCAGCGGGCTCTTCCCCTGCCTCCACACTGCAATTGCCCTTCTCCCCGGAGCCCCTCTACCCACCAGTTGGCTGTATAACCTGTCCCAACCAGAGAGGGAGGCAATGGAGGCTTACCTAAATGACTCTCTCACGGCGGGCATTATCTGACCCTCATCTTCCCCTGCAGTCACAGGTTTCTTCTTTGTGGGGAAGAAAGGCGGCTTACTGTGCCCCTGTATTGACTATTGTGGCATGAACAATATCACCGTAAAGAATAAATATCCATTGCTGGATCAACTCTGCTTTCGAACCATCATCTCTAAGTTAGACCTACGAAGTGCCTACCACCTGGTCAGGATAAGGGAGGGAGATGAGTGGAAAACAGCTTTTAACACCCCTCTTGGTCACTTTGAATACCTGATCATGCCATTTGATCTCACCAGTGTCCCTGCCGTCTTCCAAGCTCTTGAGAAACAATGTCCTTAGGGACTTTATTAACCGTTTTGTTTTTGTTTATTTGGATGACATCTTGATCTTCTCCCGCAGTCTACAGGAACACACCCACCATGTTTGTCAAGTTCTGCAGAGGCTTTGGAAAAACAAACTATTCGTGAAGGCTGAGATGTACGAGTTTCATGTCCTTTCTGTCAGTTTCCTGGGGTACGTCATCGAGAGCGGGCGAGTCAGGGCAGATCCTGAAAAGATCCCGGCGGTGGCGGAGTGGCCAAAACCCACGACACTCAAGCAACTCCAGCGATTTCTGGGGTTCACAAACTTTTATCGTCGCTTCATCAGGGATTACAGCCGGGTGGCAGCGCCCCTTACTCGACTCACCTCTCCTGCGACCCCCTTTTCACCGGGACCCCGAAGCAGACTCACGTCCGCTCCCATCCTGATCCAACCAGACCTCTCTCACCAATTCATTGTGGAAGTCGGCGCCTCCGACTCTGGGGTGGGAGCGGTCCTCTCCCAACATTCAGGCCCTGACCAAAAACTCCATCCCTGCGCCTTCTTTTCTTGCCGGCTATCCCCCGCCGAACGGAACTACGATGTGGGGAACCGGGAGTTACTGGCCCTCAAACTCGTTTTAGAGGAGCGGAGGCACTGGCTGGAGGGAATGGAACATCCATTCATTGTCTGGACTGATCACCAGAATCTCGCATACATCCAAACCACCAAACGCCTGAATTCCCACCAAGCCCGTTGGGCATTATTTTTTGGCCATTTTAGATTCACACTCACCTATCATCTGGGGTCCAAGAACAGGAAATCCGATGCCCTCTCCCATTAATACATTTCTGAGGAGGGCCTTCCCAACCCCGAGACCATCCTTCCACCATCCTGTGTAGAGGCTGCCCTCACCTGGGAGATCGAATCCATAGTCAAAGAGGCCCAACGGACTCAACCTGACCCAGGCAATGGACCCCCCCAATCGCCTCTTCGTGCCTGACTCAGTTCGGTCTCAGGTTCTCCAGTGGGGGCACACTTCTTGTTTCGCCTGCCATCCCGGAATCGATTGAACTCTGTCCCTTCTGAAGAGACATTTCCAGTGGCCCTCCATGGATGCTGACACCCGGTCCTTCGTCTCTGCCTGTTCTGTGTGTGCCCGCGGAAAAGCCTCCCACCGACAACCTGCTGGGTTGCTTCATCCCCAACCTGTCCCTAGCCACCCTTTGTCTCACATTGCACTGGATTTTGTAACTGGACTACCCCCTTCACTGCTGTACTAACCACGGTGGACCGCTTCTCCAAATTTTTGCACTTCGTAGCCCTTCTCAAACTCCCTACAGCCCGTGAGACAGCCGACCTCCTTGTTCATCACGTCTTCCGCCTTCATGGAATTCCCTCTGACATTATTTCTGACTGGGGTCCCCAATTCATCTCTCAAGTCTGGAGATCCTTCTGTTTAGCCGTTGAAGCCTCAGTAAACCTGTTTCCTGCACTTGTGTTTGCTTCAGTTGCTCATTGCAACAACCAGATGGTGATGCAGCCAGTTCAAGTGTTCTCCATGTGGAAATTTGCAAGTGACTTTGGTGACTTACCAAATCTCCTCAAACTCCTAATGAAATATAGATGTAGATCTGCAGATGGGCAGCATGGTTGTGTAGAGGTTAGCACAACGCTTTACAGTACCAGAGATCTGGGGTCAATCCCTGCCACTGTTTGTAAGGAGTTTGTACTTTCTCCCCGTGACCGGTTTCCTCCCACAGTCCAAAGGTGTACCAGTTGGTAGGTTAATTGGTCATTGTAAATTATCTTGAGATTAGGCTAGGTTTAAATCAGGGGTTGCAGGGTTGTGTGGCCACATTCTAGCTCCACAAATACATAAATAAAAGTCATCCACCTCGTCCGCCAGAGCTGGCTTTACACGATAGGACAGTCGATGACCCTATCTCACTGGGATATGAAGTCCGCAGGCTACCCTCACCTGGTTTAGCCCATCTGTCGAAGTGGTGTACTGAGGTGTGGCCGCTGTCACATGCAAACAGCTACTTGGAGCCACAGGTGAGAGCTGAGTGTCCGGTGGGGACCACAGGTGAGTGAGCTGCCCAGGAATGGACACAAGAAGACCCTTCACTGCAGGTGCTACCCCCATACTCCTCATAAAGATTCCTTATCCTCTGCACATCTGCAGACATCCAAATGCAGTAAAAAAATAAACAAGATAAGGAGTCTGTGTAATGAGCAAGGGATCACTGCCCTATTTAAATAATGACCATGAATAAACATGAAGAAGCTGGGGGATATCAGTTAATGAGCTGAATAAAAATACACTAAATCAAGACCAAAAAGATAAGATAAGAATAAATTTCACAAGTGGCTCTTGCAGAGGCAACAACTCACCAAGCTCAAATGCTCCAACTGACCCAGTAGACATCAGAATATCTCTCAGGGCAGATTTAAAAGGGCAGGAATCAATTAAATGATCTAGTCGAACGCAGGTAGGAGCCAATCTGATCAATTATTCAAATAACAATCCAATTAAATTTGGCTGAATAATTCATGACGCAGGCATCAGGACAAAAAAAAAGGTGCAAAGGGGATCAGTGAGACGCATTGCAGATGGAAAGTAAATATTCAAAAGTAAGAGTGATCAATGTTAGACCTCTGTACATAAAGTTGGTTCTGGAATGTCAGTACTAGTTTATTTAGCAAAAAGCAGAAAACAGCATTAACAACATCCACATATTAAGGTACAATTCATTTATTTTATAGTGTTCTTTTTTTAATGATTAGCTTTATTTGTCACATGTACATCAAAACTTCGCAACATACAGTGAAATGTGTTTGCGTCAATGCCCGACGCTGGGGGCAGCCTGGAAGTGTCACCGGGCTTCTGGCGCCAAAATACCATGCTCACAATTTACTAACCTGTACGTCTTTGAAATGTGCAGGGCAAGCAGAGCACACGGAGGAAACCCATACGGTCATGGGAGAACGTAAAAACTCATTATTTATTTATCGAGATACAGCATGGAATATGAGCCATGCCACCTAGCAATCCCCTGATTTAATCCTAGCCTAATCACGGGATAATTTAATTAATCAATTAACCTAGCAATCGGTATATCCTCAGAATGTGGGAGGAAACCAGAACACCTGGAGGAAACCCACATGGTGATAGAGACAACGTACAAACCCCTTGCAGGCGGTTACGGGAATTGAACCTGTGTCACTGTACTGTAAAGTGTTGTGCTAACCAATCCTCTACCATTACAGCCAGTGGCAGATATTGAACGTCGATATTTCGACTGCTGGTGCTGTACAATGTTACGCTAACTGCAATGTTAACATGCTGCCCCCTCTGTGCCACCCCAATTCTTGTCCATAAGCCCCCCTCAAAGAACATAAAGCATAATCCACAAAATGGAGGACAGAACCCAAGATGTTGTGATTCTTAACTTCATTTTATTTCGAGATGCAGTGTGCAGTGTGGTTCCTCCGGTCCAACGAGCCGTAGATGTCTACAGACATCTCCCCTATACCTTCCCTTGTACCACCTCAGTGCACTGATGTGATAAAGTGATCTTATGGATGTCATACAAAGCAAAGTATTTTACTGTATCTCGGTACATGTGACGCGAATGAACCAATTGACTCATTTAAGTTACTTCGCAACACTTCTCTCAGTGCACCCGCAAGGGAAGCTTCTGACTAATGATATGCAAAATAATCTCTAGGATGATAAATGGATTCTTGACCTTACAGTCCATTGCGTTAACTGCCTGAACTGCAATAATCACCATTTGAGGAGACATCATTGGCCTGAAACATCGACTGTTTACTCTTTCCCATGGATGCTGCCTGACCTGCTGAGTTCCTCCAGCATTTTGTGTGTGTTGCTCTGGATTTTCTCCTATTCTCATGCGTACCACGATAGTGTGAAAAGTTTGGAAATAATTTGTGAAATGTTCAGCCTGAGAGGTCAATGGTTGGGTCGAGTTATTCTCCGACCTTGGCAACTTACTTGCAACCCTTTTCTCACTGTATGAGGAGACATCATCAATGTGCTCTTAATTGTGGTATGTCCTCCGAATGCTTGGCCTTTACATATTACCAATCAGCTGATTGGTTGTCATTACAGAAACTCAGTTGTGATGCAGAGAGGAAGTCTTGTCACTGATTGGTTGTGTGACTTACACTGATGCCTAGTCGAATTTGTGCCCCTCTCAGTCTTCATGGGTAGAGGCTAGGGAGAGTTGGTCATGTCGCTTCACAGCCAGTTGATGTTCATGGATGCTTGTGGATAGTCTCCTCCCTGTTTGGTCAGCGTAATATTTGCTGCAGTTCCTGCATTGGCTTTTGTAGATCACATTGGTCTTGCCCAGTTGCTCTGCAGGCCAAAAGAACAAACCAAGCTATTGGACAAGTCCGAAGGGCATCAGTGAAAGTTATGGCGCAGCAAACACACGGCATGCAGGAGAATCCCTAGAAGCATGGTTTTCCACGAACAATTCTGTAAACAGACACGTAGACCTCGATCCTTTTTATGAGCCAGCCTGGGCAAAATTCCAGACCACCATGCATGAAGTTCGCCAATCAATGATGATACTTCCTCCCTACATCACAAATGAGTTTCCGTAACGATGACCAATCAGCTGATTGATAAGTATATAAAGGCCAAACATTCAGAGGACACACCACAATTAACAAGACATTGATTATGTCTCCTCGTACAGTGACAAAATGCTTGCAAGTAAATTGCCAAGATTGGAGAATAATTCAACCCAACCATCGACCACTCAAGCTATTCATTTCCTGAATTATTTCCAAGTGTTTCATTATGCCACGGTACACATGACAATAATCAACCAATAGGAGGAAATCCAGAGCAACACACACAAAATACTGGAGGAACTCATCAGGTCAGACAGCATCGATGGAAAAGAGAAAACAGTGGATGTTTCCACTGAAGAGAGACCCTTCTTTAGGACAGATAGGAAGGAAGGCAAATGCCTGAATTGAAAAGTGAGGGGAGGGGAAGGAAGCGAGCTGCAAGGTGATAGGTGAAGCCAAGTGGGTGGGAAGGTCAAGGGCTGGAGAAGAAAGTATCTGATAAGAAGGGAGAGTGGACAATAGGAAAAAGGGAAGGGGGAGGTGACTCATAGGCAGGTGAGAAAAAGTGGTGCCTGTGAGCTCAATTTCAATATTTAAGAGAAGTTTGGATAGGTAGGTGTATGGAGGACTATGGTCCTGGTGCAGGTTGATGGGAGTGGGCAGTTTAAATGGTTTCAGCATTGACTAGATGGGCTGAAGGGTCTGTTACTGTTCTGTACTTTTCTCTGACCCTATGACCTCAAGTAAAAGGTCAGACTGGGGAATAGAGAGTATGGGAGGGCGGGGGGGTGGGGGGGTAATATTCGTTCACCAGTAGGAGAAATCGATATTCATGCCATCGGGTTGGAGGCTATCCAGATGGAATATAAGGTTTTGCTCCACCACCCTCAGGGTGGACTCATCTTGGTACAAGAGGAGGCTGTAGATTGACACATCGGAATGGGAATGGGAATGGGAATTAAAATATTTGGTCACCAGGAAGTCCAGCTTGTGGCAGATGGTGGAGAGGTGCTCAACCAATTGTAATTCCAGTGCCAATATGGCAGGCAGCTTGCATTGAGCAAGAAGATCTCACCAACATCGATGACTTATTGATGAAATGATCAGTGTCTGTGAGGCTCACTGATAGATTAATGTTGCCCTGGTCAATGGAGAAAGTTAGACTCCTTCTTGACATAGCACCATTTGATCATTTATATTCATCAGAATCAGGTTTAGTATCCCTGCCATATGTCATGAAATGTGTTGCGTTGTAGTAGCAATGCACTGATATATTACTTCCACAGGTACACCGTGGAGAGCATGCTAACTGGTCGTATCACCGCACAGGATTGGAAAAGCTGCCCAAAGTTGCAAACTCAGCCAGCTTCATCATGGGCACCAGCGTCCCCACCAGTGAGGACATCTTCAAAGAGCAATGCCTCAGGAAGGCTGCATCCATCATTTAGGGCATGCCGCTTTCTCATTGCTACTATCGAGGAGGAGGTACAGTAGCAGGAAGACACAATTAAGTGGTGCAAAATGAGAGCAGAAAAAGAGAAAAAGAACGTGGGTTCATTGTCCATTCAGAAATCTGATGGTGGAGGGGAAGAAGCTGTTATGAAAACGTTGAGTGGGTGTCTTCAGGCTCCTGTACCTCCTCTCTGATAGTAGTGATCAAAATTTTAAAAAATCGGGACGTATGTCGGTGATAATAAACCCGATTCTGATTCAGATTCTGATATAATAGAGCAGTAACCACAAGGGAAAGGGATGAATGAGACATGGCACAAGTTAGAAAACAGGAAACACATTTTAGAGGAGTTCAAGTTCAAGGAGACTTTTGTTCTGTTGAAAAGAACATTGAAGATATCAGATAACATGCCAGTGCCTGTCAGATTGTGCAAACTGCTCATCATACTTCTAATTATTAGTTACAGTCAATAATTTGTGAGAACATTACATGTATTTTTTAACTTTAAGGGGAGGGGGAGTGTTTGCTACTGCTGTTCAGGAGGATTTAAACTAATGTGGCAGGGGGGTGGGAACAAGTGCAGAGAGACAGAGGGGTGTAAAATGAGGGTAGAAGCAAAAAGTAGTAAGGTGAAAAGTAAAAGTGGCAGGCAGGTAAATCCAGGGCAAAAAGCAAAAAGGGCCACTTTTCAACATAATTGTATAAGGGCTAAGAGTGTTGTAAAAACAAGCCTGAAGGCTTTGTGTGTCAATGCGAGGAGCATTCATAACAAGGTGGATGAATTGAATGTGCAGATAGATATTAATGAATATGATATAGTTGGGATCACAGAGACACGGCTCCAGGGTGACCAAGGATGGGAGCTCAACATCCAGGGATATTCAATATTCAGGTGGGATAGACAGGAAAGAAAAGGAGGTGGGGTAGCATTGCTGGTTAGAGAGGAGATTAACGCAATAGAAAGGAAGGACATTAGCCTGGAGGATGTGGAATCGATATGGGTAGAGTTGCATAACACTAAGGGGCAGAAAACGCTGGTGGGAGTTGTGTACAGGCCACCTAACAGTTGTAGTGAGGTTGGGGATGGCATTAAACAGGAAATTAGAATTGCGTGCAATAAAAGAACAGTAGTTATAATGGGTGACTTCAATCTACATATAGATTGGGTGAACCAAATTGGTAAGGGTGCTGAGGAAGAGGATTTCCTGGAATGTATGCGGGATGGTTTTCTGAACCAACATATCGAGGAACCAACTAGAGAGCAGGCCATTCTAGATTGGGTATTAAGCAATGAGGAAGGGTTAGTTATCAATCTTGTCGTGCGAGGCCCCTTGGGTAAGAGTGACCATAATATGGTGGAATTCTTCATTAAGATGGAGAGTGACATAGTTAATTCAGAAACAAAGGTTCTGAACTTAAAGAAGGGTAACTTTGAAGGTATGAGACGTGAATTAGCTAAGATAGACTGGCAAATGATACTTAAAGGGTTGACGGTGGATATGCAATGGCAAGCATTTAAAGATTGCATGGATGAACTACAACAATTGTTCATCCCGGTTTGGCAAAAGAATAAACCAGGGAAGGTAGTGCACCCGTGGCTGACAAGGGAAATTAGGAATAGTATCAAGTCCAAAGAAGCAACATATAAATTAGCAAAAAAAAGTGGCACACCTGAGGACTGGGAGAAATTCAGAGACCAGCAGAGGAGGACAAAGGGCTTAATTAGGAAAGGGAAAAAAGATTATGAGAGAAAGCTGGCAGGGAACATAAAAACTGACTGTAAAAGCTTTTATAGATATGTGAAAAGAAAAAGATTGGTCAAGACAAATGTAGGTCCCTTACAGTCAGAAACAGGTGAATTGATCATAGGGAACAAGGACATGGCAGACCAGTTGAATAACTACTTTGGTTCTTTCTTCACTAAGGAGGACATAAATAATCTTCCGGAAATAGTAAGGGACCAAGGGTCTAGTGAGATGGAGGAACTGAGGGAAATACATGTTAGTAGGGAAGTGGTGTTAGGTAAATTGAAGGGATTAAAGGCAGATAAATCCCCAGGGCCAGATGGTCTGCATCCCAGAGTGCTTAAGGAAGTAGCCCAAGAAATAGTGGATGCATTAGTGATAATTTTTCAAAACTCCTTAGATTCTGGATTAGTTCCTGAGGATTGGAGGGTGGCTAATGTAACCCCACTTTTTAAAAAAGGAGGGAGAGAAAAACTCGGGAATTATAGACCGGTGAGTCTGACATCGGTGGTGGGGAAAATGCTAGAGTCGGTTATCAAAGATGTGATAACAGCACATTTGGAAAGAGGTGAAATCATTGAACAAAGTCAGCATGGATTTGTGAAAGGAAAATCATGTCTGACGAATCTTATAGAATTTTTTGAAGATGCAACTAGTAGAGTGGATAGGGGAGAGCCAGTGGATGTGGTATATTTAGATTTTCAAAAGGCTTTTGACAAGGTCCCACACAGGAGATTAGTGTGCAAACTTAAAGCACACGGTATTGGGGGTATGGTATTGATGTGGATAGAGAATTGGTTGGCAGACAGGAAGCAAAGAGTGGGAGTAAACGGGACCTTTTCAGAATGGCAGGCAGTGACTAGTGGGGTACCACAAGGCTCAGTGCTGGGATCCCAGTTGTTTACAATATATATTAATGATTTAGACGAGGGAATTAAATGCAGCATCTCCAAGTTTGCGGATGACACGAAGCTGGGCGGCGGTATTAGCTGTGAGGAGGATGCTAAGAGGATGCAGAGTGACTTGGATAGGTTAGGTGAGTGGGCAAATTCATGGCAGATGCAATTTAATGTGGATAAATGTGAGGTTATCCACTTTGGTTGCAAGAACAGGAAAACAGATTATTATCTGAATGGTGGCCGATTAGGAAAAGGGGAGGCGCAACAAGACCTGGGTGTCATTGTACACCAGTCATTGAAGGTGGGCATGCAGGTACAGCAGGTGATGAAAAAGGCAAATGGTATGTTGGCATTCATAGCAAAAGGATTTGAGTACAGGAGCAGGGAGGTTCCACTGCAGTTGTACAAGGCCTTGGTGAGACCGCACCTAGAGTATTGTGTGCAGTTTTGGTCCTCTAATCTGAGGAAAGACATTCTTGCCATAGAGGGAGTACAAAGAAGGTTCACCAGATTGATTCCTGGGATGGCAGGACTTTCATATGAAGAAAGACTGGATCAACTAGGCTTATACTCACTAGAATTTAGAAGATTGAGGGGGGATCTTATTGAAACATATAAAATTCTAAAGGGATTGGACAGGCTAGATGCAGGAAGATTGTTTCCGATGTTGGGGAAGTCCAGAACGAGGGGTCACAGTTTAAGGGTAAAAGGGAAGCATTTTAGGACTGAGATGAGGAAAAACTTCTTCATACAGAGAGTGGTGAATCTGTGGAATTCTCTGCCACAGGAAACAGTTGAGGCCGGTTCATTGGCTATATTTAAGAGGAAGTTAGATATGGCCCTTGTTGCTAAAAGGATCAGGGGGTATGGAGAGAAAGCAGGTACAGGGTTCTGAGTTGGATGATCAGCCATGATCATACTGAATGGCGGTGCAGGCTCGAAGGGCCGAATGGCTTACTCCTGCACCTATTTTTTATGTTTCTATGTTTCTAACTTTTCATATTGTAACTTACTGATGTTACATTTCTCCAAAACACAATTGAAACATCATGGATTAATTCCATTAAGCATTGTACTGAATATGGACAAAATTAGTTCTCTTTCTAATTTCTCATCTTTTTTCCAATTCTGATGAATGATCTCAGCCGAAAACATCAGCTGTCTATTCATTTCCATAGATGCTACCTGACCTGCTGAGTTCCTTCAGCATTTTATGTGTTTTGCCTTGGATTTCCAGCATTTGCAGAATTTCTCATGTTGTACTTCTCCTTAGTTGAATTAAATGCAAAATATAAAAAAGGAAACAGCATGTAATTGAAATAAAATTATTTTATTTATTATTACTTTGAATCTATCTTGTAATTATCAGAAGATTGAGTTATTTTCTCAACCTCAATATTTGCATTTATACTTTCAGAAACTTTGATTTTCATTGTTACGCACCTCTTGAATCCCCAGTGTCTTGTTGCTATTTACAAGGCAGCAGTCTGATGGAATACTTTCTGCCTGCCTGGACAAGAGCAATCCCGGGAATATCCTAGCAACTTGACCACAACTAGATAGAGTAAGCCATAAGCACAAGAGATTCTGCAGATGCTGGAAATTGGTCAATCCATGGCCTCCTCTACTGCCATGATAAGGCACTCTCAGGTTGGAGAAGCAACACCTCATATACCCTTCAGATAGCTTTCAACATGGCGGCATAAACATTGATTTCTCTAACTTCTGGTAAATTCTCCAGCTACTTTCTTTTTCCATTCAACATTCAAGTTCCCTCTTACTCTTCTCTTCTCCTCACCCTCCTATCACCTCCCTCTGATGCCCCTCTTCCAACCCTTTCCCCATGGTCCGCACTCCTATCAGACTCCTTCTTCTTCAGCCCTTTACCTCTTCCATCTATCACCACCCAGTTTCTCACTTTATTTCCCCTCCCCCACCCATCTAATTTCCCCCTCACTTGGTCTCAACTATCACTTGCCAGCTTGTATTCCGTCTCCTCTCCCCACCTTCTTATCCTGGCTTCTTCCCTCCTTCCTTTCCAGTCCTGACGAAGGATCTCGGTTTGAAACGTTAGCTCTTTATTCCTCTCCATAGAGGCTGCCTCACCTGCTGAGCTTCCCCTGTGTGTGTGTTATCTGGAAAAAGTAATCAACTTGAATGACATCTACGCACCACTGATCACCTGCGCCTGCATAATAAACCATCCACAAAATGTATTGCAAAGACTCATACTGATCTCTCTGACAACATCTCCCAATCTCATCACCTCTACTGGCATAAAGGCAGGGAAGCAGACAGTTAGCTGTGGTTAACAGCTACTCGTAATGGTTGTCTCCACTTAGTAACGAGTCTTGGTTTGTGTGCCAGGACATGAGGAACAGAGTTATAGGGAGAGGTTGGTTAGGCTATGACTCAGAGTTCAGAGTTCAATCCCAGCATTCTCTGCTAGAGTCTGTACATTTTCCCTGTGGAATGCGAGTTTCCTCTGAATGCTCCATTTTCTTCCACAGTCCAAAGATGTACCTGTTAGGAACTTAATTGGATGTTTTAAATGGTCCCGTGATTAGGTTAATGTTAAATTGGGGGTTGTTGAGCTGGGCAGCACGGCTCAAAGGACCAGAAGGGCCTATTCCGCATTATATCCCTAAATAAATAAAATTTGTTCATAAGAGGCTGAGGGGGTGACCTCATAGAGATGTCCAAAACAATAGATAGGGTGAATGTGCGCATTCTTTTCCCCAAATAAATTGAATAAAAACCTAGAGGGCAGGGGCTGAAGGTGAGAGGAGAGAGATTTAAAGGAGGTCAGAGGGGCAAATTCTTTACACAGAGGGTAGTCCATGTATGGAATGAGCTGATAGAGGAAGACAAAACATTTGTGACCTAACCTCCAGCCTCGGCAAGCAAGCGGCCAATCCCAGTGACCAAACTTCTCTTTCATTTCTGGCATTGCTTTACATCAATGACCAACACAGTCTGAGGGTGTGCTGACAGCAGCCTGCAAGAGTCACTTTGCTTCCGGCGCCAGCCTGTTAAAACAGAAAATTCCAGAAGCATTGCCTGATCTGTTGAGTGTTTCCAGTATTTTCAAGTAAATTTGCACTTGCGTCCTTTGGCTGCTCTGTTCTTCAACAATCTCCAGAGCACTTCCATTTACTGTGTGAGTTACTGCCTTCAGGTTATTAGGACAAGAAGACCATAAGACATCGAACTAGAATTAGGCCATTCAGCCCATCAAATTTGCTCTGCCATTCAATTATGGCTAATTTATTATTTTTTTCAACCCCATTCTTCTGTCATCAAGAACCTATCAACCTCCGCTTTAAATATACCCAATGACTTGGTCTCCAAAGCCAACTGTGGCAAGGAATTCCAAAGATTCACTTCCCTCTGGCTAAAGAAATTCCTCCTCCTCTCTGTTCTAAATGGATGTCCTTGCATTCTGAGTCTGTGCCCACAAGCCCTGGACTCACCCACTATACGAAGCATCCTCTCCACATCCACTCTATCTCGGCCTTTCAATATTCAATAGGTTTCAATTAGATCTTTCCCTTTCTTCTAAACTCCAGGGAGTACAGTACAGGCCCAGAGGGGATCTGGTCCACCATTCACTCTACCCAACCTAATAATTTTAAAGACTTTGATTAAATAGTCAACCCTCACATAGGGCGACATCAATCACAAAGGACTCTTGCCATCCAGGACATGCCCTCTTCTCATTACTACACTGGGAATGAAATACAGGAGCTGATTTTTTGCCAGGACTCTGTCCACCTATGCTTCACAGTGTTACACTACAGAATGGGAACTGTTCTTCCTGTTGGAATCTTCATCAGATGACAGATATTGAAAATGGGAACACCCTAGTCTAACACACATTTGTGAAATGCCATCTGGCTAATTTTCACTCTGTCCATTCCCTAATAACTGGTGTTTTAGTCAGTGTAAACATTAATTAATATTGGGTATGTGGAAAATATGTATCTGTAAATAAGTGCCAGTGATATAACTTACCGTCTGTAGATAAGAACACTCAACAAGAGGGAAACAAACCAACTTAGGCTACTACAAGTCTCCAGAGGCTGTAATCTTGTTTTCATTCTCCTAAGTAATTCTGCCTTCATAGGAACGTCCTGTGAATTGCAATAATGAATAATGGAGGATAAAGAAAATTCAAGTGCAAATGAAAGTCAAAGAAAAATTTATTAGCAGAGTATGTACATGTCACCATATACAACCTTGTAATTTATTTTCCTTCAGACATTTACAGGAAACTAAAGAAATTCAATAGAATTTATAATAAACTATACATAAGCAAAGACTGACAAACAAGCAATGTGCAAAAGAAGACAAATTGTGAAAGTAAAATCTATTAACTTTTTGGTGATTTGAGGAAATTATAGAGGGTGTGTCAGATGTAAGTTTTTTTTTAACACAGAGAGTGGTGGGTACCAGGGGTAATAGTAATGTGCCATGTCATATGACGTGGGCAATCACAATCTCATGACCATAATTGTTCTTGGCAAACTTTTTGACAGAAGTGGTTTGCCATTGCCTTCTTCTAGGCAGTGTCTTTACAAGACGGGTGACTCCAGCCGTTATCAATGCTCTACAAAGATTGTCTCCCTGACATTAGTGGTTGCATAACCAGGACTGTGATATGCAGCAACAGCTCAAACGACCATCCACCACCAGCTCCCATCACTTCATGTGAGCCTGATTGGGAGGCTAAGCAGGTGCTACACATTGCCCAAGGGAGACCAACAGGCTAACAGGAGGAAGGAGCACCTTACACCTCCTTTAGTAGAGATGCATCTCCACCCTCCCACCCAATATAGCAGGGACATTTAAAAAAAAACTCTTAGATAGACACAGGGATGATAAGAAAATGGAGGGCTCTGTTGGAGAGAAAGGTTAGATTGATCTTAGAGTAGGTTAAAAGGACAGCACAACATTGTGGGCTGAAGGGCCTGTACTGTGCTGTAATGTTCCATGTTCTAAACAAATAACACTGAGAACATGAGTTATTAAACATCCTTGAGAGTGAGTGTGCGGTGAGTGAAGTTCTCCACGCTGGATCAAGAGCCTGATGGTTGCAGGGTAATAACTGTTCTTGAACCTGGTGGTGTGGGACCGAAAGGCTCTGCACCTCCTGCCCAATGGTAGCAGTGAGAAGCGGGCATGGCCTGGATCGTGCAGGTCCTTGATGATGGACCTGCTTTCTTGTGCCAGCTCCCATCATCAAGGTGGGGAGGGCTTTACCAGTGAGGGACTGGACTGGATCCATCACCTTCTGTAGACATTTCCATTCCTGGGCATTCCTGGCTGTTTCCGGACAAATTGTAAATTCAGTTGTAAAATGCTTTCCTCACAGTCAGGCGGCATGCAGACAAACTGGAGAATTTGACCTCTTAACTGCTGGAGCATAGAACGTCTACTCAGACAGAAATTATTTTCTGCAGTTCTCTTTTGGCAGAAAATCTACACTCACTGGTCACTTTATTAGGTGAACTCCTCCCTATTAATGCAAATATCTAATCAGCCAATCATGTGGTAGCCACTCAAGAGGTTCTCTTGTTGTTCAGACCAAACATCAGAATAGGGGAGAAACGTGATCTAAATGACTTTGACCTTAAAAACAAATCCAGTGAGTGACAGCTCTGTGGATGAAAATGCCTTGTTAATGAGAGAGGTCGGAGGAGAATGACCAGACTGGGCCCAGCTGACTGGAAGTCAACAGTAACTCAAATAACCACACATTACAACAGTGATCTCTGCACCTCTGAACCCACTACCTCGTTGAACCTTGAAGTGGATGGGCAACAGCAGTAGGAGATCACAAACATACACTCAGTGGCCACTTTATTAAGTACAGGAGGTACCCAGCAGAAGGCAAGGGCAAATCACTTGTGTAGAAAAACTTGCTGAGAACAATCACGGCCTCCATGATCAGCTACGTCATACGACATGGCACCTAATGGTGATGATGACTGAGTGTATATGTTAGTGTCAGTGCAGCAAGCAGTGAATTATTGCTATCCTTTGTAATTGTTGCCTCCTCTCCATGAGCTCTATGGTTGAGATTCTACAAGTAATAATCCTGCTTCAGTATTTCACTGACAGTGGATTATTCAACAAAGAGCTCTGATTCTGCACTCCCCAAGGGTTAATAGGGTCATGGAATGGAGGAGGAATGAGAAGCAGGCAAGAGAAACAGTGAAAAATTCAGGAGAATCAGTGAAAAATGGTACGGATACATTTTAACATATTTTTCTTTGTCTCTCCCCAGGCAGTTAATCTGATCACCAATTCTAGTTACCCGTCCCACTCTATTACCCCAGTCACTACTCTGCACTGTAAACACTTTAAACCACTTTCTATAATGCACATTGTAAATACATGCTGGTATTTATGCACATTTTATTCCATATCCATATTTAATAACTAACTTTATTTTTATATAATCCTTTATTCTTTCTAATTGCTGAATATTGTTGCTTTTTTGCTGCATGTTGCATCCTGACCAACACATCACAGCAAATTCCTAATGCATGTAACTGTATAGTGTAAATAGAGTTAATCCTTGATCCTTAATGAACTCCTTCAAAGTTGATCCCACTCGACTTCTTCTTCAGATCATTCTCTCTATTTTATTAATGCTGCCACAGCTGATTAAGCTCTTGCCCCTGAAAATCCCGGGGTGTTCTTATTAGAGAAGGTGTCTCCATTCTCACTCATAGAGCTCAGCTTTGGCAAGCAGCCAGCCCTCTGACGTCTGCACACAGCCTTTGTGCCAGTCTTATCCTTTTTCCTTAGAGATACAGCACAGTAACAGGCCCTTCCGGCCCAATGAGCTTATGCCCCCCAATTACACCCATGTGACTGATTAACCTACTAACCTGTACATCTGTGGAATGTGGGAGGAAACCAGGGCCCCTGGAGAAAACTCACATAGACGTGGGCAGAACATAGAAACTCCTTTCAGACAGCAGCAGATTTAAACACAGGTTGCTGATGGTGTAATAGCGTTATGCTGCCAACGAGCTACTGTGCCACTCCGCAGCCCCCTCACCTCCAACCACCCATATTAATATTCTGATGAAGGGTTTCAGCCTGAAACGTCATCACTACCTCCTCCCATAGATGCTGTCTGGCCTGCTGAGTTCTGCCAGCATTTTGTGTTTTTATATTAATATTCTGCTGGAGGAACTCAGTGGATCAATCAGCATCTGTGGGGGACGCTTCTGTTCCAAACCGTACATCATGGTTTTGACCCAGTTCATCAATAATTCCTGTCTGGATGACACATGCACCTTCTCTCTCCTGCCGCTTGTGTTTCCCCGGGAACACAGTAGCTTAGTGATTAGTGTAACGGGTTACAATGTCAGCGAATCTGGGCTTGTACGTTCTCCCCACAACTGCGTGGGTCTCCTCTGGGTGCTCCTGCTTTCTCCAACATTCCAAAGACATGCGAGTTAGCAAATTGTGGGCGTCGGAAGCATAGTGACATTTGCAGGCTGCCCCTGCACATCCACAGACCATAAGCTGTCCTGTAGCCTGTTGATCTTGGCTTTCATGCTCCGGTACCATTTGCCATATGGAAGCATCTGAAACAGTTTATGACTGGGGTGACTGGCGACCTCGATGATCTTCCAGGCCTTCTTTCTGCACCTGCTGCTGTAAATGTCCTCAATGGAGGGAAGTTCACATCCACAGATGCACTGGGCTATCCATACCACTCTCTGCAGTGCCCAGAGATCAAGGTTGGTGTAGTTCCCGTATCCAGCGGTGATACAGCCAGTCAGGATGCTCTCAATGGTGCTGTATCCCTGCAGAAAGTCTTGAGGATTTGGGGACTCATGCCAGACTTCTTCAGCCACCTGAGGTGGAAGAGACGCTGTTGTGCTTTTTTTGCCACACAGTGTGGTGTGTACAGTCCAGATGAGATCTTCAGTGAGGTGAATACTGAGGAAAAGGCAGGAGAATGGGGCTGAGTGGAAAATTGGATCATGCCATGATGCATGATGAAATGGCACAGCAGACTCAATGGGCCAAATGACCTATTTCTATTATTATGTGTTATGGTCATATGGTCTTATCTCTTGTGCCTTGATTTGACCAGAAGACCATTAGACATACGAAGTTAGGCCAATCAGCCCATTAGGTCTGCTCTGCTAATCAATAATAGCTGATTTATTTTCACTCTCAACAGCATTCTCCTGCTTTCTTTCTGTAACCTTTGATGTTCTTACTAATCAGGAACCTCCACTTTAAATATACCCAATGATTCGGCCCCCACAGCCATTTGTTGCAATGAATTCCGTAGATACCCCATCCTCTGGCTAAAGAAATTTCTCTTCAACCCTATGCTAAAGTTATGTCCTTGAATTCTGAGACTGCCCTCTGGTGCTATACTCTCCCACTAATAGAAACATTCTCTCCACTTCCACTTGATCTAAGCCTTTCAATTTCAGTCTCCGTACACTGTTGTCATCTTAGCCCATGGTTCCTCAGCACAGAGGCTGTGAACGTTTTCTCAACTTGATACTTAATAGAAGAGTCAGAAGTTGCTCCAGAATATCAGTCTGCTGCATTAGTTAAGCATCACCCTATCCTTTTACACCTTCAGCTCAACACTGTTTCATACCCTGTGGAACAGAATTTCATGACTGGATTTCAGTAAGCAATGACACATGAATTACTCTCCCCGGACATCAACAGTTTTACACTTCCCAAACAAAAAATTGAGGAAAACCCTATATCTTGTTCTGTGGTTCTTCAACCTTAAACTTGGTTTATTATTAAATTACTTCTTAGCCTCAACACAAACCCTATAATAACTGAGAGGTAGACAGGACAGTAAAGAAATTTATCGCTGTAATTATTTTTCCAGAGATAACCGCAGTTAAAAGCTCTGTCGAAGGATTGTGTTTCAAGAAATGCAACCAAACTGAATTATTTAATACTTTAGCTTTAAGCGTATTTCTTTACAATTTGTTTTGAAATTTCCATGGTACATACTGATGGAGAGAATAATTTGACCAGCTAAAATACACAGCCTTATTGATCATGAATGTAGGGTTCATCATATTCTGTTACGCCTGTCCCAATACGGCTCAATCACAGGCACAACTCTGCCCACCATCCAGGACATCTTCAAGAGGTGGTGCCTCAAAAAGATGGCATCTATCTCTAAGCTGGCCAGTGGTGTAACAGCATCAGCACCAGACTTTGAGGCAAGTTGTCCCGGGTTCGAATCCAGCTGGCTCCTTGCACGCTTTCCATCTGTGATGGATTGAGCGTCGGGCTAGCGACTCGACCTCATAAAAAACAGACAAATATACTAAAGAATTGGCAAGGTTTCTGCCTTCTGCACCAGAAGGCGTGGAGAAGAATAACAATCTATCTCTAAAGACCTTCACCATCCATCTTCACCGCCTTCTTATCAGGAGGACATACAGGAGCTCACACTCAGTGATTCAGGAACATCTTTTTCCCCTCTACCATCAGACTTCTGAACAGTCCATGAGCCAATGTCCTTTTAATTTTACAGTTCAAAGTTGAAAGAAAGTTTATTATCAAAGTACACATATGTCACCAAATGCTACTCTGACAAATAATTTTCTTGCAGGCATTCACAGCAGAACCAAGGGGTTCGCAGCAGAACAAAGAACCATCTTTGAACAAAGTTGTATTTAAAACACTGAGGGTGTAAAGACGTTGCCCTTTGGCATGTGATAGGAGAGTCAACAGTTATTCTAATGCTTCAGACTGCTTCAGCAGTTAAACATCACTCTGCCACCGAAACAGATCTTCCTTCTACACCCTCAGCTCAACAATCTTTTTATACCCTGTGGAACAGAACTCCAGGAATGGATTTCAACAAACAAGGGGGGGATGAATTACGTTCCCCAGGTGTCAACAGTTTTACGCTTCTCAAATGAAAATCAGGAAAAAAGCCTGCAGACGTAGTACATCCGAAATAAAAACCGGGAGTGCTGGAAACAGCTACCAGGTCACGCAGCATCCATGGAAAGAGATACGAAAGTCATGCTTAAGCCTACAGTGTAACATGTTAACTCTGTCTGCGTAGAGACATCAAGTTATAGAGTGATACAGCACAGACAGCAGGGCGTTCATGTCATCTAGTGTACCTTTCTACTCTAATCGCATTCATAGAGGGGGTCAAAGCCCCCGGGCTGGTGAGTCTGGAGGTCCAATCTCCAGGTCAGCAAGTCTGGAGGTCAAAGCCCCTGGGCTGGCAAGTGTAAGTTTGGAGGCCAATTGTCTGCAAGTCTTGGGTCATATTCTGCTGGTTAGAGACCCTGGGGTTGGAGGTCCATCTGCGTGGGCAGGTGGGTAGATGGAAAAGGGGCTTGTTTTGATGTTGTTGACCTTCCATCAGCACTGGAAAGGAAAGGGGCAGAAACCAAAATAAAAATATGAGGCGGGGTGGGGGGCTGTGCTAGAGTTTATAGCAAATATTAATTTCAACAGCAATCAATCTACAACTTGGAATGTGGATTGCAGATTGAATTTAAAATGCAGCTCTGGACAAATGCCTCCCTAGGGCTGCAGATCGAGGTCAATTGCAAATCAGGAAACACCCATGTCAGCATATGCATGAATTCGGAGAGACAGTGCTGATTAACATTCATTTTGAGTGTCTGGAGTGTGGGTGTGAAGAAGGAGGCATTGTAGATACATTGTAACTACAGAATTGTCCTGCTGTTACCTTTGATCTTTAGCATATAAACATGCTATGTCATATTCGGTCAAGCACTCTTCTTCTAAGAGTGTCTTGAATGCTGAATCAAGGCATCCATACCCATTGGCTTCAGTCTCTCTACAGTGACTTTGCTCACAGTCACAACAGGGGGAAGAGGAAAGAGTACAAGTTGGCAGGTGATAGGTGAATCCAGGTGAAGAGGAAGGTAGATGGGTGGGAAGGGTTGTTGATGTGAGAGGTTGGGAGGTGTTAGATGGAAGACGTGAAGATCTGAAGAAGATGAATCTGATAGGAGAAGATGGCCACTCATGAAATTAAGGAAAAGAGGTGGGGAACCAGAGGAAGTGGCGTTTGTTCCTCCTTGCTTTTCAGTCTTGATTAAGGGTCTTGGCCTGAAACATCCACTGTTTATTTCCTTCCACTGATGCTGCCTGACTTGCTGAGTTCTTCCAGCATGCTGCATGCATTGCTTAGTACTTCCAGCATCTGCAGACTCTCCTGTGCCTCGAACAACATTTAAAGTGATTGGCCTTGAAGCTTAAATTTAACTGAAGGCTTCACGAGGCTTTTAATCATGCCCCTCAGCATTTATAGACAAACACTTTCTTTGCAACTCACCCGAAGGCTCATCAAAGCTTTCTCAGTTATAAATAACTAGAACGTCCTTGGTGCTGTTCCCAGTTTCTGCTGAGTTTGTTGATAGGAGCCCAGCTTACTGCAGGATTAGTGTTGTGTATTTAATAATTCTGTAATATTTGAGTGATGTTGTAAACATATTGTTTGATTAAGCATACTTCAATGTTTACATGGTTCATTATAGGTTCCTCACTAATGTAGGATGGAATACACACGTTAGCTCCAGACTTCCATGTGTTTCTTTCAATTAGTTTCTGCAGTTAGAACACATAATAGTCAGTGCAAACCCACCTAATGATATGGGATGTGTTGTGCATTTAATATTTCAGTAATATTTGAGTAATCTTGTAAATATGTTGTTGATTGAGCATTCTTGTTTATTTAAATAATTCACCGCAGGTTATATGTAAAAATACCTGCGTTGCACACGTCATCACACTACCATGTGATACGTGCACATTTTGGACTGCCCTGTCTTCCTTTTAATGTTTAATGTTTTGAAGTTACAAAATATAACCGGATAAACTTATGCCACTGCAACCCATAGCCATTTCAGGCTGCTTGGTGAGAGCCCTGTGTCTCGATTTCAAGATTCAAGATTTAAGATCGTTTAATGTCATTTCCAGTAAAGAAGTGTAAAGGAGAAGAAATTAATTGCTACTCTGGATCCGATGCAGCGCAAAAAACACAATACGATAAAAGAACACAATAATAAAAAAACACAATAAATACAAATATATAAGATAGCTTATACACTGTACATAGAATGTATGTACATAAAGTGATGCTAGGCACAGGAGTGTCTGTACATAAGGCAACTATAATGGGAAATTATAAAGTAGCAAATCATTAACATGAAATTCTGCAGATGCTGGAAATCCAGAGCATCGCACACAAACTGATTGGGGAGCTCAGCAGGTTAGGCAGCATCTACGGAAAAGAATAAACCGTCGACGTTTCAGTCCAAGACCCTTCTTCAGGACTGGAAAGGAAGGGAGAAGATGCCAGAGTAAAAAGTGGGGGGAGGGGAAGGTGGATAACTAGAAGGTGATAGGTGAAGCCAGGTGAGTAGGAGAGGTAAAGGGCTGGAGAGGAGAGTGGATCATAGGGGTCCAAGTTCATAGCTCCTTGAAAGTGGCTACACAGGTTGATAGGGTGGTTCAAAAGGCCTATGGAATGCTTGCTTTTATTAGTTGATGCACTGAGTTCAAAGTCAAGAGGTTATGTTGTAACTTTATAGAACTCTGGCCAGGCCACATCTAGAGTATTGCATACATTTCAGGACACCCCACTTGTGGTGAACTACATATACCTGTCTGGACACGCCCCCCTGCTGACTGCTCCTGTGGCTCCTCCCACAGACCCCGGTATAAAGGCGATTGGAGGCACAGCCCCTTCCTCAGTCTCCAGGATGTTGTGTGGTGGTCACTTGCTGCTTGTGCTTTCTTCCAGCCAATAAAAGCCTACCTTAACTCACGTCTCAGAGTTATTGATGGTGCATCACCACTATAGGAAGGATGTTGAGGCTTTGGAGAGGGTGGGGAAGAGGTTTACCAGGATGTTGCCCAGACTATCATGAAAGATTGGACAAACTTAGGTTGTTTTCTCTGAGTGGTGGAGGCCGAGGGGAGAACTCTTAGAGGTCTGTAAGATTATGAGAGGCATAGTTAGAGGGCATAGTGAAGGTGAGAGGGGGTAGGTTCAAAGGGGATGAGAGAGGTAAGTTTTTTACTCAGAGAGTGGTGGACACCTGGAATGTGCTGTCTTATGTGGTGGTAGAAGCAAGTACATTAGAAGCTTTTAAGATATGTTTAGATAGATACATGAATATGAGGAAGGTAGAGGGATATGGACGTTGTGTAGGTAGGAGGGATTAGATTTTGGGGGATTTTTGATTTACTTTTTAGCTGGTTTGACACAATATTGTGGGCTGAAAGACTTGTTCCTGTTCTGTACAGTTTTATGTTCTTTGTTCTAAAGGGAAGGAGGAGGGTACCCAATGGGAGGTGATAGGCAGATGAGAAGAGTGGGGAAAAGAAGAAAGAGAGGGAGAGGGAATTTTTTTTGCTGGAAGGTGAAATTGATATTCATGCTATCAGGTTGGAGGTTACCCAGACGGAATATAAGGTGTTGCTGCTCCACATGAGGGTGGCCTCATCTTGGCACAAGTGGAGGACACGGACCTGGAAAGGAATTGGAATTAAAATATTTGGCCTCCGGGAAGTTCTGATTTTGGCTGAGAGAGCAGAGGTGCTCGACGAAGAGGTCCCCCCAAGTTACAACGGGTCACACCAAAGTAAAGGAGACCGCATCGGAAGAAGCGGACGCAACAGGCAACCCAAGCAGATCCACAGGTGATGTGTTGCCTCACCTTGAGGGACAATTTGCGGCCCTGAAGGGGAGTAAAGGAGGAGATGAATGGCCAGGTATAGCAGTGGTTGGGAGTGTAGAGGGGAGGATTAGCAGGTAGAGGTGTTGATCAGCCTTACTGCTTGGGGAAAGTAATTTTTTTTGAGTCTGGTGGTCCTGGCATGGACGCTATGTAGCCTCCTCCCTGATGGGAGTGGGACAAACGGTCCATGAGCAGGGTGGGTGGGTGAGATCCTTCATGATCTTACTGGCCATTTTCCGACACCATTTGGTGAGTATGCTACCTCTTCATCTTAAGTAGCCCCAGACCCAAAGAGTAAATTGGCCTTGGTTCTGCTGTCTGATGACCTGGCAGTGACCCTAACGTGTTTGCAAGGAGCTGCTATTTACATGAACAAGAATGACTGAAGGTTAATTTATACTATGTGGTCAGGGCTTCTCATTAACAGGAATATTAATTAGATGTGCACAAAGGTGAAGATCACCAAGGGTGAAGAGCTGCTCTGGTCAGCAGGCTAAAAGCAAATTTGGTAATTCACTGTTGAGGGATGATACAAGCTAATTAGCAGCCTGTAATGTATTCTGCTGTCTCTAAGTTATGATCCTGTCGGGAAAGGTCACCGTTGCCGGTTGTGCTAGTTTCAGCCAAGGCCCCAGATTTGCCTCTCATGTTATTTAGTCCCATGATGGGTGCGTTTTGCCAATTTGCTGACTTTGCTGGTGGTGTTTTGGAAGTGTGTGTGTGTGTGTAAGCACAAGTATACGTGTGTATTGTGGTTATGCACATGCGTGTATATTTTACATGAATGTGTGCGAACATGTGTTTGCTCATGTTTATGTGTGCGTGCATGTCTGAGAGTTTGTATGTGTGTGCCTGTGTACCCATGTATGTCTATAACTGTGTGTGTGTGTGTGTGTGTGTGTGTGTGTGTGTGTGTGTGTGTGTGTGTGTGTGTGTGTGTGTGTGTGTGTGTGTGTGTGTGTGTGTGTGTGTGTGTGTGTGTGTGTGTGTGTGTAGATTATGTGTATAGAGGGTCAGTACTGGGATGACTCTGTAACTCTGGAGGATGGGGAGGAATTTCTTTAGCCAGAGGCTGGTGAATTTGTGGGATTCATTGTTACAGACGGCTGTGGAGGCCAGGTGATTGGGTATATTTAAAGTGGAGATTGATAGGTTCTTGACTAGTAAGGACATTAAAGGTTATGGGGAAAATGCAGGAGAATGGGTTGAGAGGGGAAATAAAACCACCAGATGTAATGGTGGAGCAGACTCAATGGGCTGAATGGTCTAATTCTGCTCCTATGTATTTTGGTCTTATGGTGTTATATTCTAGTGAGGAAGGTATAGGGATTCCACTGTTCCCAGCCTATACACTCTCGACCTGAAACACTACCTGTCCATTTCGCTGCCTGACCCACTGAGTTCCTCCAGTACTCTCACTTACCGTGGACAGCCAGAATGTTTGGCAAGGAAATTTCCATTCAGTCTGTCTGTAACATTATCATGCCACCTAAAACGAATTATCTTAAAATACCATTAGGAAAGTTACATATATAGTATTTCCCAGAGAAGAACTTTGGTTCTAAATGCACAGTTCAATCCAAAGTGTGCCAAGGCCTGTGGCTAAACACCTAATGACTGGGTTGGTTTAAGACCTCAAATATTGAAAACTTTGCTGTACTGACAAAGCGCAGCACCACAAGGCAGGAATCTCATTGGGTAATTGATCAACTTTTCCCGAAGTGGAAATCGCAGCTATTGTTGCTCCTTACAGACAAGGAAGGTTTTTAAAAGAATCTGATGCTCGTTGCTGATGGCATTGGTTAGCATAATGCTATTCCAACAACAGCAATCACAACTGGGGTTTAATTCCTGCCGCCAACTATAAGGAGTTTGTACGTTCTCCCTGCACTCAGCATGGCGATATTTGTAGGCTCCCAGAAAACCTTTGGACTGTGTTAGTTGTTGACATAAATGATACATTTCACTGTATGTTTCAATGTTTCGTGTTTCGTGGACTTCTGTGAAGAGGATAAATTTTAGGTTGTACAGTATATATATAGTCCGATATTAAATTTATACTTTGAAGCTTTGATACATCTGACAAATAAAGCTTATCGTTATCTTTATAATACACACAAAATGCTGGAGGAACTCAGCAGGCCAGGCAGCATCTATGGAAAAGAGTAAACAGCCAGTGTTTTGGGCTAAGACCTTTCATCAGGGCTGGTAAAAAAAAGATTAGAAGTCAGAGTGAGAAGGCGGGGGGAGGAGAGGAAGAAATTGAAAACCTATAGCACAATACAGGCCCTTCGGTCCACAATGCTGTGCCGAACATGTACTTACCTTAGAAATTACCTAGGGTTACCCATAGCCCTCTATTTTTCTAAGCTCCATGTACCTATCCAGGAGTCTTTTAGAAGACCCTATCGTATCCGCCTCCACCACAGTCGCCAGCAGCCCATTCCACATACTCACCACTGTCTGCATAAAAAACTTATCCCTGACATCTCCACTGTACCTTCTTCTAAGCACCTTAAAACTGTGCCCTCTCATGCTAGCCATTTCAGCCCTGGGAAAAAGCCTCTGACTATCCACATGATCAATGCCTCTCATCATCTTGTACACCTCTATCAGGTCACCTCTCATTCTCTATTGCTCCAAGGAAAAAAAGGCCAAGTTCACTCAATCTATTCTGGTAAGGCAAGAATAGTTCCTAATTTATGCTTCCAAGTTCCTGCCTGATAGCTTCATATTTCCCCTTACTCCAATTAAACGCTTTGCTAACTTGTCTGTTCCTATACCCCCAATGCTATCTATGGTAAAGGAGATAGAATTGTGATCACTATCTCCAAAGTGCTATCCCACTGAGAGATCTAACACCTGAACAGGTTCATTCCCCAATACCAGATCAAGTACAGCCTCTCCTCTTGTAGGCTTATCTACATATTGTGTCAGGAAACCTTTCTGAACACACCTAACGAACTAATAGGGGAGGACAGATTGCCATGGAAGAAAGGAAGAGGGAATTACCAAAAGGAGGTGATGGGCAGGTAAGGAGATAAGGTGAAATGGAAATGGGGAATGGTGAAGGAGAAGGGGTTGGAATTACTGGAAGCATTTGCACAGTTTGTTGTGTTCTGCATTCTGGTTAATCTTTCATTGATCCTGTTATAGCTACTGTAGATTCTATAGATTCCTTGAATATGCCCACAGGAAAATGAATCTCAGGATTATATATTTAGTTAGATAATAAAATTTACTTTGAACTTTGAATAACTGCAAGGTATTGTTGCAGCTCATGAAAGTCTTGCTGGACCACACTTGGAATATTGTGTTCAGTTCTGGTCATTTATAGGGAGAATGTGAAAGCTTTAGAGAGGATGTAGAGAAGATATACCAGAATGCTGCCTCACTTAGAGAGGATAGGTTGAGCGAGCTAGGAGTTTTCTCTTTATACTGGAGGGTGAGAGATGACATGATAGAGATGTGCAAGTTGATAAGAGGCAGAGAGTGAACAGCGAGAGACTTTCTCCCAGCCTGGAAATGCCTATATGAGAGACATAATTTTATAATGATTGGAAGAAAGTATAGGGGGTTGTCAGAGGTAGGTTTTTTTCACACAGAGAGGTGGGTGCATGGAATGTGCTGCCTCTGGGTGATGGCACAGGCAGACACATTGGGGGCATTTAGACAGGCATATTGATGAAAGAAAAGTGGAGGGATATGTGGGAGGGAAGGGTTAGATTGATTTTAGGGTAGGTTAAATGTTCATGCAACATCTTGGGCTGAAGGGCCTGTACTGTGTGGTCGTGTACTATGATCTAAAACTTGCCCCACTCATCTCCTTTGAACATTCGCCCTCTCACCTGAAATGCATGCCCACTGCTATTAGACATTTGTGAAGAGAGAGGAAAACAGAATAAATATATTTCTTTGGCAGAACTGGGAAAGGGAGAAATAAACATTTTGGAATTGCAGAGACGATGGGGGAAGGAAGGATGTAATAAGGGAAATATCTCAGGGGGGCAGCCTGCTACTGTTTCCAAGCTTCCCGCGCCAACATAACATGCACACAACTTGCTAACCCTAACCTGTACATCTTTAGAGTGTGGGAGGAAACTGGAGCACTGGAGTCACGGGGAGAATATAAAAATTCCTTATAGACAGCAGTGGGAATTGAACCTGCAGTCATGATCGCTGGTGTTGTAATAGTGTTGTGCTAATTGATATGCTACCATGCCATCAGAAGTGACCAACACTGACCCGTACTTCTTGGAATGTGGAAGGAAAGTGGATCACCCAGATGGTCATGGGGAGAATGTACAAACTCCTGATAGACAGGAGTGGGAATCAAACTCTGATCATTGAGCTCTAGTGGTGTAAAGTGATTGCGCCAACCACTATGCTACTGTGCACCCCGACAAAATAGATTCATGAGGGTATTAAGAGAGGAAGAGGTAAAAAGGATCATATTAAAAATGTGAAATGCAGATCACAGCTGTTGCTAAAATATGAAAATGGTAGAAATAGCTAGCAGGGCAGGTGGTGTCAGTGAAGTGAGAAAGCCAGCAGGGTGGGTGAACCCGCTCGGAAAGCTGAAGGCCCAGTGACTGTGGTCACATGAGCCCACTGGAGGCTGGAAGTAGCCCGTCCTGAGGTCGGGAGGATGCTTATACACATGGGAGAGTGGATGGGAGGGGCTTGTTTTGCGAATGCTTGTCGAGTTCTGCGTCATTCTGCAGAGCATTATGGGTAGGATATGTTGGCGCCACTTGTGGGCTGCCCCTAGCACATCCCTATATTGTTTTGATTGTTAATGCAAATGATACATTTCACTGTATTTTTCAATGTACATGTGGTATATTAATTGAATCTGAATGTAAAATCAGAAATCTGATATTACAGATGGATAACCTTATAACAGAATTGGCCCATTCTGAAAATATTTATACAATAGTGTGGCACTGAGTGCAACACTATTACAGCTTGGGGCATTACAGAGTTTGGAGTTCAACTCTGGCAGTGCCTGTAAGGAGTCTGTACATTCTTTTTGTGAATATGTGGGTTTCCTCTGGGTGCTCTGGTTTCCACCCACAGTCCAAAGTCGTACCGGTTAGTAGGTAAATTGGCTGTTGTACATTGTCCTGTGATTAGGCGGGGGTTAAATAGGTGGGTTGTTGGCTGGAAGGGTCTGTTCTGCTGCTTGGTATGTCTAAATAAAATAAAACGGAAAGAACGCTTCAATATTTTAATTGGGCACAGCAAGTAGAGGTGTCTTTGCAATGATAAGGTAACATTGCTCACCATGCTTGCATCAATTTCCCATTCATTATATTTGGTAGACTGGCTCTTTTGTTTAACGTAAATGGGATTTCGTCTGGCTGAATTGGTGGGAGAGGAATCAATAACATGTAAAGCAAGCATTCAATACCCCATCTATAATGAATAGTTCAGGACACCGAATCTAACAAGATATCATTTAAACTGAAATGCCTATAGTGTCTGCACCAATGTTTTGTGATGGGTAGAGGAAGAACGTGTTCAGTCCATTGAGGCTAATGAAGCATTTTGGGGCTGATCTGTGCTTTAGCTCCAACCTACCTCCCCTGGTTTTTCAACAAGAGTAGGCTTTCCTGACATTCAATGTTCTTACTTGCTTATTCCAACACTGAACTGTTCCCAAACCTATGGATTGACTTTTTAGGACCTTTCATATCGTTTTCTTGATATTTAATGCTTGTTTATTCATTATTATTATTATTACTGCTTGTTTTTTATTCTTTTTGTATTTGCACAGTTTGTTGTCTTTTGCACCTTGTTTGTCTATCTTTGTTGTGAGCGCTCTTCATTTGTTCTATTGTGTTTCTTTGTACTTGCTGTGAATGCCCGCAAGAAAATAAATCTCAGGGTAGTATATGGTGACATTTATGTTATTATTTATTTGCTTATTCAGTTATTTATTATTACTTGTTTTTGTCTGTCTTTGTTCAAAGTTCGAAGTAAATTTATTATCAAAGTACATATATGTCACCATATACAATATTCATTTTCTTGCGGGCATACTCAGCAAAATCCAAAGCCAATGTTTATCTTTGTCTTTATCTTTATAATTTTTTATATCAGCTATATGTTGGAAGTCAAGAGTGCAACTAGTGGGTGTTATGGTAGTGTCACAATTAGTGTAACGCTGTTACAACACCAGCAACCATGAATGAATGAATGATCTTTATTGTCATTATACATAGATACAATGAAACTCTGTTTGACTTCCTCTCAGGCAATTAAATAAAGCGGTAGATAAAAACAAGACAGTAATAGAGAAACAGTATTAAATAGATAAGTAGCAGAAAATAAGTTGCAGCAGCACCAGAATATCACAGTAATGCACAAAGTGCCATTAGTGTGAGTATTTGAGTCCTTGTGTGTGCTCACAGTTTCAGTCATTGTTCTGTGAGAGTGGTGTGATGGAGGCCACAGCTCTGGGGTGGAAGCTGTTCCTCAGTCTATTTGTTCTGGCTTTTAGTGTCCTGAACCTTTTGCTGGACGGCAGCGGGTCAAACAGGGAGTGGCCGGGGTGTGTGCTGTCTCTGGTTATACTGATTGCTTTCCTCCTGAGTCTACTGGAATAGATGGTGTCCAGTCCTGGGAGCTCCATCCTGACAATTCGCTGGGCCGCCTTCACCACGCGATGCAGGTCTTATCGCTCAGTGGCTGTGCAGCTGGCATACCACACTGTGGCACTGTTGGTCAGGATGGTTTCAATTGTGCTTCTGTAGAAGTTAAGCAACAGCTTTTGTGGGAGTTTGGCCTGTTTCAGCTTTCTGAGGAAGAAGAGTCTTTGTTGCGCCTTTTTTACAAGCAGCGAGGTGTTGGTGGTCCATGTCAGCTATTTTGACAACTTAACTCCAAAGAACTTTAGGTTTTTCACACTTTCCACTACCTCTCCATGTATATGGAGGGGGGTGTGTACTCTGCCCTTTGATCTCCTGAAGTCAAAGATCATCTCTTTTGTTTTAGAAGTGTTAAAGACCAGGATTTAATTCGGCTTTTGTTCGTAAGGAGTTTGTACATTCTACCCGTAACTGTGTGGGTTTCCACTCACATTCCAAAGATGCACGGGTTGGTATGTTAATTGGTCACATGGGTGTAATTGGGCGGCACGAGCACATTAGGCTGGAGAGAGCTATAATGAAACCATTTCTCAAATTAATAAAATAATTAAACTAACTGCATGTCACCATTCTGAAAGCAAAATATACTGCAGCAGCTATCAATCTGAAATAAAATGAATATCTTTACAGAATGAGAGCTACATTGTTGCAGAGGTGTTTGTTAGTCCTTTTGAAGACGATTTAATTTATCTTGGCAAGAGGAATAGAAAGCTGAAAGAAGATTCAGCTGGGAGAGAGACAGAGCTGGAAGTAGACATCAGAAGTAGAATAGACTAAGTAAAGAGGCAATGGGAATAAAAGTAAATAGAGTCAGATTATAATTAAATATTAAAGGACTCACGCCGCATTTGCCAAACTTGTGTGAATTAACGATGTAAATAATTGTAATCAGAATCAGAATCAGGTTTATTATCACCGACATCTGTTGTGAAATTTGTATTTTGGTGGCAATAGACTGCAATACATAAAATATACTAGAAATACCATCTATGAGAAATGTGGACGTGCAAACTTGCAGATATTGGGCATTGACTTCTCCAGTGGATCTGCAGATTCAAAACTCCAGCTTCAGGCCTCAGCTTCTGGATTTCCAATTGACCTTTGGGCTTTGACTTTTGGTAGCAACCCCAGGACTCGCCAATGATGTCAAATGAAAACCCTGAATTTCAGGCCTTAAACAGCAGACTCCCTGATGACCGAGACCCCGAACACTAGTATTAAAACTCTCGTCACATTGATTCGCATACTGGGGCAGCACTGTCGCTTGTGCCTACTGCCTGCACGGAACTTGGATCCTGGAACCTGCCAATAACTCGCTGACCTGGGAGGTGCCTTGTTGAGGAGTGTAGTTGAGGGCTGAATGATCTGTTCCTGCTATCCCTGCTGCTCTTTTGAGTGGCTGCTGGAAACACTTAGCAGGTCAGTCAGCAGCTTTGGGGAGAGAAATGGAGAGATATAAATAAAATCACTCCAGATCTTCTGTAAGGAATTGAATAGATGCTTGAGAGAGAATAATTATGAGAAAAGAGGGGGAGACGGACTGCATAGTTTCACTAGGAGATTCAATGGGCAAATGATCTCTTGAGCAATTTGATGATCTGATGCCTTGAACGATAAAGTAACACAGGGGCACACAAGAGGCCACCTTACCATATTTACCTTACTTCCTTTATGATGTACTGTAGAAGTGAGGCATTTTGGCCCATCAAGCCTATACTGGCTCACAGAGCATCTTCATTCTACCACTAATTTTACCTGTAACCTATTAGAACCTACAAAATAGAACAGTGTAATACAGGAATAGGCCCTTTGTTCCATAATGTTCAAGATTGTTTAATGTCATTCCCAGTGTCCAAGTGTAAAGGAGAATGAAATAATTGTTATTCCAGATCTGATACAATATAAGAACCCAATGATAATACAAAAACGCAATAAGTATAAACACATAACATAGCTTATATGCATAGGTGATTGTATGTCTATGAAGTGGTACCAATCACAGGAGTGTCGGTACATAAAGTGACTGACAGGAGATGATAAAGTATTAGTGATAGGTATGTGGAGGGATGGGTTAGTGGGTAGAGGTGTTGATGAGCCTTACTACTTGGGGAAAGTAACTGTTTTTCAGTCTGGTGGTCCTGGCGTGGATGCTACGTAGCCTCCTCCCTGATGGGAGTGGGACAAACGGTCCATGAGCATGGTCTTACTGGCCCTTTTCTATATACATGTCGATGGTGAATAGGCTGGTGACGGTGATGCGTTGGGCAGATTAGACTACCCATTGTAGAGCCTTCCTGTCCTCCACCATGCAGCTTCCTTACTGAACTAATATTGTGCTGAATTAATTGAACCATTATTTATAAACCTTCTGCCTTCACAACGTCCATATCCCTCCATTCTCTGCATACTTCTGCGTCTATCCAAGAGCCTCCTAGTTAGGCACAAGAATGTGCAGAGGAGATTTCCCGGGATGCTGACTGGACTAGAGAGCATCTCCTAGGAGGAAAGGTTAAGCAAGCTAGGGATTTACTCTTTGGAGTGAAGGAGGAGGAGAGATGATGTGTTAGAGGTGTACATGATGATAAGAGGCACAGATCAAGTGAACATCCAGACTGTGTTCCCAAGGTGGAAATGGCTAATACCAGGAGAAATCATTTCAAGGTGATTGGAGGAAAGTAAAGGGAGGTGGAATCAGATGTACACAGAGTACGGTGGGTGTGTGGAACACCCTGCCAGATGTGGTGGTAAAGGCAGATACATTAGAGGCATTTGAGGCACTCTTAGGCACATGGGTAACAGAAAAATGGAGAGCTATGTAGGAGGGAAGAGTTAGAATGACCTTAGAGTAGGCTAAAAGGTTAGCAAAACATCGTGGGTCTGTACTGTGCTGTAGTGTTCTGTGTTCCAAATGCCTCTGTTGAATTTGCCTCCAGTAGTGCATTCCAGGCACCAACCACTCCGTGTAGACAACCTGCCCCGCACACCTCCATTGAACTTATCCTCTCTCACCTTAAGTGCATGCTCCAAGGTATTAGATATTTTCACCTCAGGTAAAGGGTACTAGCTGTCTATCCATGCCCCACTTGTATTCTCCCCACATTCCCACCATCTACCCCCAGACCTGAGGCAATTTATGGCAGACCATTTACCCACCAACCTGCATGAGGGAGGAAACTGGAGCACCCAGAGGAAACTGGCATGATTACATGTTTACGTCAGGCCACACAGTAGCTGTAAAATCAGAGTTTGATTCCCACTGCTGTTTGTAAGAAGTTTGTACATTCTCCCCATGACCTCTGAGTGCTCTGGTTTCCTCCCACAGACCAAACTTGTAGGGTTAGGGTTAGTAAATGAGTAGGTGTTGGGTATGTTAAGTTGGCAATGGAAGCATAGTGGCACCTCCAGGATGACCCCAGCATACCTGTGTTGGTCATTGATGCAAATGGCACATTTCACTGTAGGTTTCACTGTCCACTCAGTGGCCACTTTATTAGGTACCCCCTGCATCTAATAAAATGGCTACTGAGTGTACATTTGTGGTCTTCTCCTTCTGTAGATCATCCACTTCAGGGTTCGATATCTTGTACATTCAGATCTGCACACCAAGGTTATAACATGTAGTTATTTGAGCCACTGTCATCTTCCTGTAAACCTGAACTAGCCTGGCCATTCTCTCCAACCCTCTCTCATTTACAAGGTGTTTTCACCCTTGGAACTGCCACTGGATTTTTTTTTTGTTTTTAGCACCGTTCTCTGTAAACTCCTGTGACTGTTGTACATGAAAATACCAGGAGATCAGCAGTTTCTAGTTTCTGAGATACTCAAACCATGCCACCTGGTACCAACAACTGAATCTCCTGACCATGTCTGCATGCTTTTATACATTTAGTTGCTGTTACATGATTGGCGAATTAGATGTTTGCATTAATGAGTAGGTGTACTGGTGTACTTAATAAAGTGGCCACTGAGTGTACTCATGGCATAAAGCTCATCTTTAAAATCTTTATAGGAAGACTGTACAAATGCTATAACCGAGAGCACTGGAGGTCCGGATTGAATCCAGGTCTCTGGGGCCTCGAGGCAGCAGCTTTACCAGCTGTGCCACTGAGCCTCCCAACACCGCAAAGGATGGAACTCCGACTCTGTTTCCTACGCTAAGCTCTGAGAGAATGAGGCAATGCCGAGGGTCCCTGCTGCCAGAGCAGATGGGATTAATTAGCACAATGTTGATCAGGAACTGAATCTGACCCATGTGGTCTACCAGATCACTGTGTTGCTTCATTCTCTTAAGAGCTTCAGTACTGCTTTGGAATTTCAACTTGTAAGTAACATGTTTTTAATCTTGTCTGCTTGGAATGTGGGCAGCTCTGGGCTAGCCCAGAGAGCAACATCTTTATTTTTAATGACACAGAAGTTCAATGACTTCATCTCCTCTGCATGAATGCATGCTCATGAGCTGTAATGAAATATTCCCTGGCTGGAAGCAGGCTGCCAACTTTTGAATGTCAATCTATACCCCATTTTAAAAAGAACTACATTCAGATCTAGAAAACTCTGGAGGCACTTGAATATTCCCATTTTGCGTCTTTGAGGATTTTCTGTCTTAACTGTGAGATGCAGATGTCACTTCTAGAAGCTGTTGATTCTGGGATAAGCTGTTGGGTGGCAACAAAAAAGCAGCAAGGACCATCTAGGCCATGCTGCCTTCTTGCTGCTGTCATCAGGCAGGAGGTACAGGAGCCTTAGATCCCACACCACCAGGTTCAGGAACAGTTATTACCCTTCAACTATCAGGCTCCTGAACCAGCATGCATAACTTCATTCAGCTCAACACTGAACTGATTCCACAACCTACAGACTCACTTTCACGGACTCTACAACTCAGTTAGTCAGCATAGTTTCCTTAAGGGAAAATCTTGCCTGACAAATCTGTAGGAATTCTTTGAAAAAATAACAAACAGTATAGACAAAGGAGAATTGGTGGATGTTATATACTTGGATTTTCAGAAGGATTTTGACAAGATGTTATACATGAGGTTTTTAAACAAATTAAGAGCACTTGTCTAGCATGGGTAGCACACTGGCTGATTGGAAGGAGGCAAACAATGGGAAAAACAGGAGCCTTTTCTGGTTGGCTGCTGGTGACTAAAGGTCACCATAGAGGTATTTGTTGGGAACACTTTTTTAAGTTATATGTTAATGATTTGGATGGCTTTATGGCAAGATTTGAAGATACAAAGATAGGTGGAGGGGCAGGTAGTTTTGAGGAAGCAGAATGCTACAGAAGGACTTGTCTGGTTAGGAGAATCGACAAAGAAGTGGCAGATAGAATACTGTGTACAGAAGTGTCTGGTCAAACACTTTGGTAAAGAAATAAAAGAGTAGACTATTTTCTACTCTTGCAGAGTATATTCAAAAACTGGAGATGTAAGGAAACTTGGGAGTCCTCATGCAGGAGATGGTGTGCAGTTTAAGCTAGTGGTGAGGAAGATAAATGAGATGTTAGCTTACATTTCGAGATGACTAGAATATAATAACATGGATGTAATGTTGAAACTTTATAAAGCACCAGCGAGGCCTCACTTGGATTATTGTGAGCAGTTTTTGGCAGCTTATCTAAGAAAGGATGTGCTGACATTGGAGAGGGTTAAAAAGAGATTCACAAAAATGACTCCGGGATTGAAAGGCTTGTCATATGAGAAGCATTTGTTGGCTCTGGGCCTCTACTCACTGGAATTCAGAAGAATGAGTGGTGACCTTATTGAAACTTACCAAATGGTGAAAGGCTTCAATAGGATAGATGTGGAGAGGATGTTTCCTATGGTGGAGGAGTCTAAGATCAGAGGACAAAGCCTCAGAATAGAGGGGCGTCTTTTTAGAATGGAGATGAGGAGGAATTTCTTTAGTCAGAGTGCGATGAATCTGTGGGTTTCATTGCAACAAGCGGCTGTGGAAGCCAAGACACTGAGTATATTCAAGACAGAGGTTAATAGACTCTTTATTACTCAGGGAATGAAGCAATATGGGGAAAAGGCTGGAGATTGAGGCTGAGAGGAAAAATGGATCAGCCATGTTGAAATGGCAGAGCAGACTCGATTGGCCAAATTGCCTAGTTCTGCTCCTATGTCTTATAGTCTTATGGTATTCTCAGTATTGTTTATTTATTCATTATTTTTGTTTGTATTTGTATGATTGTCCTCTTTTGTACATTGGCTATTTGTCAGTCTTTGTGTACAGTTTTTCATTCATTCTATTGTATTTCTTTGGTCTACCTTGAATGCCTGCAAGAAAATGAAACTCAGGGTAGCATATGGTGACATAAATGCACTGGCAGGTGATAGGATAGACCAGATGAGGTGGAGGGTGTGTGACACCCTGGGAAAGGCTTCACTGCTAATGCGACCATCTTTCTGTAGAAGCGGTGTTTGGGTTATGGCTAAAGATAACAGATGCATCCAATTAGGGGAGCTGGTTTTTTTGTGTTGTATGTCAGCTGGGGTCTTTTGATTGGCAGGAGATGAAGAAAGAAGATGCTGGAGAGAACCAGTCACAGGATTCGACCTGGTGGGGGACCGTGATTCGATGGAGCAAGGTCCCGGGGTCTACTGAGGATCAGTAAATATGTGTGACTTTTGGAAGAGTTGAGCTCCAACTTGTGCAGAGTTCACTGTTTAATTACAATGGACCCTTTCTTCTTTTTCTTTCTTTCCTTTACTAACTCTTAAGTTAAGATTCATAAATATAATTCCTTTAATCATAAAGAAATTAGAAGGCTGAAGAAGGTTGTAAATCTAGTCAGCTCCATCTTGGGTACTAGCCTACAAAGTATCCAGGAGATCTTTAGGGAGCAGTGTCTCAGAAAGGTAGCGTTCATTATTAAGGACCTCCAGCACCCAGGGCATGTCCTTTTCTCACTGTTACCATCAGGTAGGAGATACAGAAGCCTGAAGACACACGCTCAGCGATTCAGGAACAGCTTCTTCCCCTCTGCCATCTGATTCCTAAATGGACATCGAATATACAGTATTTCTGTTTTTGCATGTTTTAAAAAAAAATCTATTCAATATATGCAATTGAATTACTTGTTTATTTATTATTATTTTTTAGTTTAATTTATTATTAGTTTAGTTTTCTCTGCTAGATTATGTATTGTATTGAACTGCTGCTGCTAAGTTAACAAATTTCATGTCACATGCCGGTGATAATAAACCTGATTCTGATTCTGATGTACAAACAAGCTGGATGAACTCAGCAGGTCGGGCAGCATCCGTTGAAAGGAGCAGTCAACGTTTCAGGCCAAGATCCTTTGTCAGGACTAAAGAAGGAGGGGCAGGGGCCCTATAAAGAAGGTGGGAGGAGGGGGAAGGTGTAGGTCAGGGGTGTCAAACTCATTTTAGGTCACGGGCCGGATTGAGCAAAATGCAGCTTCATGCGGGCCGGATCAGTCGGACGCGTGCGAACGCAGCTTTCGTTGCCTCCGTTTTTTCAGCCTGCTCTCATGTGTCTCAATCTCTGCTATAACTACAAAGTGTTTCACTTTACAAATTCCATTTCTTATGAAGAAGACTGCCGAATAAACACTAAAAACCCTGAAAACCTGGTACCTGAATAAACTCAGCATTAGCCATATCATACGCCATAGGCGCTTCGATTACTGGGGCCAGCTTTAATAGTAATTAGATATTATCTCGCGGGCCAAAGATAATTCCACCGTGGGCCGGATTTGGCCCGCGGGCCTTGAGTTTGACATATATGGTGTAGGTGAAAAACCAATCAGAGGAAAGATCAAGGGGTGGGGGAGGGGAAGCAGGGAGGGGATAGGCCGGAGAGGTGAAGAAGGAATGTAAGGGGAAAGCACTATGGGTAGTAGAAGAAGGCAGAATTATGAGAGAGGTGATAGGCAGCTAGAAGAGGAGACAGAGTGAAAGTGGGATGGGGAGAAGGGAGGGGGAGGGTATTACAGGAAGTTGGAGAATTCAATGTTCATCTGCAGTGCACTTTGTGTTTTCTGATTCTGATGTTAAGTATGCTGTCTGTTATTTCTTGGTACTGAGTTGTAACAGGGTTGCAAATTACACAGTATTCACACAAACCAGGGTTTGGGGTGGGAGAGCAGTCTCAATCTCACGGGTTTGGCGGGACTGGAGTGTGTATTCCCTAGAATTACGCAGCCAAGGAAACCGGCGGGCGTGTGGGAGGGGTTCAGGTGGTGGATGAGGGAGGGCCAATGAAGTGAGAAGCTGGGAGGGGATTCACTCAAAGGACAGGATCATGAAGTATGGTTCTGAAAAGAGATGAATTGTCTTTCAGATGAGGTTAAGCTAATACTCTGCTCCATTTGAAGATTGTAAAAGATAACCTTGCCACCACTGGAGAGAATAAATCCGCCGTGGACAGTCCCAAATTCAGATGTGAAAGGAGGAGGGTTGGGCGTGTGGCTAGCAAACCCGTTCCATAAAATCCTAGAGTTACAGAGGCTCCAAAGACCTCATTCCTGGGAGAGGAGGGATCTTCACTCAGAAGATTAATTCCTGGGATGTCCGGACTGTCTTATGCAGAGAGGTTAGAGAGACTGGGCTTGTACGCATTGGAATTAAGGAGATTGAGAGGGGATCTGATTGCAACATATAAGATTATTAAGGGATTGGACAAGATAGAGGCAGGAAATATGTTCCAGATGCTGGGAGAGTCCAGTACCAGAGGGCATGGTTTGAGAATAAGGGGTAGGTCATTTAGGACAGAGTTAAGGAAAAACTTCTTCTCCCAGAGAGTTGTGGGGGTCTGGAATGCACTGCCTCGGAAGGCAGTGGAGGCCAATTCTCTGGATGCTTTCAAGAAGGAGCTAGATAGGTATCTTATGGATTGGGGAATCAAGCGATATGGGGACAAGGCAGGAACCGGGTATTGATAGTAGATGATCAGCCATGATCTCAGAATGACAGTGCAGGCTCGAAGGGCCGAATGGTCTACTTCTGCACCTATTGTCTATAAGATGTATGAAGTTGTATGGTGAAAGCGGAAGCTACAGGGCCGATCGTCCTCCCAGCAGCCGAGGACAGAGTGCTCTGGCAAGCTGCTGGTGACGGCCTATGCCCCAGTAGGGGTGATGGGCTTCAGAAGGAAAATAGGAGAGACTGTAGAGAACAAAGACTGCAGATGCTGGAATCCGGAGCAAGAAACAAAATGCTGGAGCAGCTCACTGGGTCGGATAGTATCTGTGGAGGGAAAGACAGACAGCATCTCAGGATGAGACCTAGCATCTGCAGCCCTTTGTTGTATTCATCCAGCACCTCCCAGACTCTGCTGTTATTTCCCCTCTCCCCTCTTCCAACTGCCCGTCAGCCCTCCCGAGGTAACCAGTACAAAAAGTGGCAGGGAAGGGCTGGAGCAAGATAGGTGCATCCAGGTGAGGAGGGGTGATAGGCAGATGGAGGACAGGAGAGTGGAAAGGCAACAGAGATTGGGAGGTGATAGGTGGAGGGGACAAAGGGATGCAGAGGGTGGAATCTGGTAGGGGAGGAAGGTGGAGCATGGAATCAAGGGAGGAGAGAGGTGGGATGTGCAGATGGGAACAATAAGGGAGGGGACCCACTGGGAGGTGTGGGTGGTTGATGTGTAGATGGAATGAGTGCAGGAGGGGCAGGAAATAGGGTGACAGGGCTGAGTAGATCAGTAAGAGAGAGAAAGAGTCAGAGGAGCAGCAGATTGTCTACAATCGGAGAATTCTATAGAGTTCTAAACTACCCAGGTGGAATATGAGATGACGTTCCTGTATTTTGCGTTTAGCCACAACCTGGTAGTGAAGAGGCAAAGGACAGTTCAGTGTGAGAAGCTGAAGGAGGTTTAAAGTTGCTGGAAAGTGAGAGAGAAAGTAAGTTATCTCTGACCATCATAATCCAAGACATGCCCTCTTTTCATTGCTACCATCAGGGAGGGGAAACGGGAGCCTGAAGCCCCACACTCGACATTTTAGGAACATCTTCTTCCTTTCTGCCATCAGATTTCTCAACAGTCCAAGAATTTATGTACACTAACTCATTATTCCTTGTATTCATTATTGATTAATTTTTTTATGATAACATAATTATTTTTTATGTCTTGCACTATACTGCCACAGTAAAGCAACGGATTTCATGGCACGCAGTGTGTCGTCGATAACAAACCTGATCCTAATTCAGGATTTATTTCTCAACCAACATCGAGACTATAGATTATCCGGTCATTAGAGCACAATGGGAGTTCACTGTGCACAAATTAGCAGCGGTGCTTTCGACGTAACACTTCAACAAAGTATTTGTTCAAGTCTTTGCTGCACTTGAACAAAGTATTTCATCAGCTATTTGGAACAAGATGAAAGGGATGTAAAAGGTGCTATAAAAATGCAAGTCTTTCTTTTCTTCAGTAAACATGCAAATGCATGTGAAACCTTCAGACTGAAGGTCAGCTCAATTGAAGTGCAATTTAATCTGGTTGGTCAGGTGTAGTCGAAATGAAAGGAAAAATTCTGCATTGAGTAAAACCAAACTTCAGGATTTATTTTCCTCTATATAAATCAAAATTGTCTGATAATGAATCCATCGATGTTTTCTGCAACCTGGTAATACAAATCCTATTGACCACTAATGGTAAAGACAGTGATCTCATACCTTTCCATAATACCTTTGCAGATGACACAAAGGTTGGCGGAGTTGTAGATACTGTAGAAATTTGTCGTGGGTTGCAATGGACATTGACAAGATGCGGAGCTGGGTTGAGAAAAGGTAGATGGGGTTCAACCTTTAAAAGTGTGAATGGGCCTCAGCTATACCTGCCTTTTCGTTGGCCACATAAGACAGTCCATGTTCCTAGCCTTCCTTGGTAATGTTCCCAAACTCTTCCTCTGCTACATTGACAACTGCATTGGTGCTGCTTCATGTACCCATGTTGAGTTCGTCAATTTCATCAACTTTGCCTCCAACTTCCACCCTGTACTTAAATTCACTTGGTCCATATCTGACACCTCCCTCCACTTCCTCAATCTCTCTTATCTCCATCTCTGGAGACAAACATCTCTGATAAACCTACAAATGCCCATGGTTAAAAACAACACACACAAAATGTTGGAGGTACTCAGCAGGCCAGGCAGCATCTAGTATGGCCGACATTTCGGGCCAAAACCCTTTGGCAGTACTGGAGAAAAAAGCTAGGGTGGGAGGAGGGGAGAGAGAAACACAAGATGATAGGTGAAACCTGGAGGGGGAAGGATGAAGTAAAGAGCTGGGAAGTTGATTGGTGAAAGAGACAGAAGTCCATGGAAGAAAGAAAAGAGGAGAGGAGCACCAAAGGAGATGAGAAGGAAAAGGGGATAGGAAATGGTGAAGGAGGGAAGTTAGAGAAATTGAAGTTCATGCCATCAGTTTGGTGGCTACCCAGACGGAATATAAGATGTTGTTCCTTCAACCTGAGTGTGCCCTCATCACAACAGTGGAGGAGGCCATGGATGGACACATCAGAATGGGAATGGGAAGTGGAATTAAAATGGGTGGCCACTGGGGGATCTGCTTGTTCTGGCGGATGGAGCATAGGTGCTCGGCGAAGCAATCTCCCAGTCTACATCGCGTCTCACCGACATACAGAAGGCCACACCAGGAGCACCAAACTCAGTAAGTGACCCCAATAGACTCACAGGTGAAGAATCGCCTCACCTGGAAGGACTGCTTAGGGCCCTGAATGGTAGTGAGAGAGGAGGTGTAAGGGTAGGTGTAACACTTGTTCTGTTGGCAAGGATGTGCCAGGAAGGAGATATTCTCCTGTTTGTACCTCTACCCTCCCTGTCTCCTATAAAAATGCTATTCCCTTTTCTCAGTTCCTTCGTCTCTGCCACATCTGTTCCCTGGATGTGACTTTCCTTTCCAGGACATCAGAGATGTCCTCCTCCTTCAAAGAATGAGGTTTCTCTTCCTCCACCTTTGATGCTGCCCTCACACAATCTCCTTCATTTTCCCAAATCTGTGCTCACCCCAGCTTCCAGCCTCCTTAACAAGGATAGAGCTCCTCTTGTCCTTACCTACTGCCCTACTAGCCTCCATACCCAACACTTAATTCTCCACAACTTCCACCATCTCCAAAGAGATCCTACCACCAAACATATCTTTACCTCCCCCCCTCCACAATCCGCTTTCCACAGAGATCACTCCCTCCGTGATTTCCTTGTGCATTCATCCCTCCCCAATAATCTCCCACTTGGCACTTATCCCTACAAGCGGATAAAGTGCTACACCAGCCCATTTGCAACCTTCCTCACCTCCATTCAGGTCTCCAAACAGTCCCAGGTGAGGCAACATTTCACCTGTGAATCTGCTGTTTTCATCTATTGTGTCAGGTGGTCCTGATACGGCCTCCTCTACATTGGTGAGACCCATCGTAAATTGAGAGACCGCTTCATCGAGTATCTCTGCTCCATCCGCCAAATGCAAAACTACACAGTGGCCAAATATTTTACTCCCAATTGCTATTCCCGCTCAGACATGTCGGTCCATGGCTAGCTCTTATGCTATGATGAGGCCACCCTCAGAGTGGAGGAGCAACACCTTATATTCCGTCTGGGTAACCTCCAACCTGATAGCATGAATATCAATTTCTCCTTCCAGTTAAAAAAAAGTCCCTACCTCTTCCCTCTTCTTCTATTTCTCACTCTGTCCTCTTACCTCTTCTCAGCTGAAGTGGGGGGGAAGTCAGAGGTAAATTTTTTACACAGAGTGGTGGGCGAGTGGGCTGTTGGTAGAGAAAGATACTTTAGAAACATTTAGGAGTCTTGTAGATAAGCACATGGATGATAGGAAAATGGAGGGCTATGTGGGAGAGAAGGGTTAGGTTGATCTTGGAGTAGGTTAAAGTGTTGGCACAACGTTGTGGGCTGAATGGTCTGTGCTTTTTTTCCCATCTTTCTCTGTGCAGTGGTTATGGTGTTTCTGTTTGTAAATTGGGTTCGCCAGTCGAAAAGATGTAATAAGTGATTCATTCCCTGGAACTCAATGAAACATTCACCACCTGCCTGATGCAACCACCTCCAATGGCACTCAACAGAATTAAATCAGAATCATGTTTAATATCACTGGCATATGTTATGAAATTTGTGGTTTTGCCGGAGTAGTACAGTACAATGTATGATAAAAATCATAAACTGCAACAAGGAGCTCTCTGATGGTTGTCCATTGTATTCAACGATGACAGGAGACCTATGCAGGAGAATTTTTTAAATGGAAAAGCCATTGCAGTTGGGTAGTTCCACTCTCTCGACCTCATAAGACCAGGTACAGTGGTACGAACAAGTGTCACAAACTGGGATGTTCCTTAGGTCAGTGGATGACCATGATGTCTTCTGTGCCTTGTCACACCCTTCACTCTCCACAGAACATTGCCTTCCTGGCCATTGGATCTCACTGCAGATCTCATCTGCCCCGTCCACCGGAGCTGGCTTCCCATGCCAGGAGAGGCATGGCCTTACTTCACAGGGGTATGAGGCTGCCAGCTACTCTTACCCGGTTTAAATAGACAATTGAATTAAATAAGTATTTCAAAAAGACAGGAAAAATAGTGAGGTGTTGTTCATAGTCCATTCATAAATCAGATGATGGAGGGGAAAAAGCTGTTCCTAAATCACTGAGTGTGTGCTTTCAGGTTCCTGTGCCTCCTCCCTGATGGTGGAAGAGAGAAGAGGACATGTCTTGGGTGATGGGGGTCTTTAATGACGAACACTGACTTTTTGAGGCATTGCTTTTTCAAGGTCTCCTGGATGCTGGGGAAGCTAGTGCCCATGATGGAGCTGGCTGAGTTTACATCTTTCTGCAGCTTTTTCTGATCTGTCCAAAACAGATGGGTGATTCTACAACAACCATCAACTGTGACATCAACTATGACAGAGCAGTGCACTTAAGTGATATATCTCAAAGGCAAAAATCAAAGTAAGTTTATTCTCAAAGTACACACACAAGCACACACACACACACACACACACACACATCTCACCTTGAGATTCATTTTCTCGTGGGCATTTACAGGAAAATAAAGAAATACAATAGCATTTATGAACATTGTACATATAAATAAAGACTGACAACCACTGTGCAAAAGAAGTCAAATTATCCACACCAGCACCACCAGACCAAAACTATCATTTATTTTCCCCAAGCTGTAAGGCTGATCAATGCCTCCACCCACCAATCCACCCCTCCACACCCCTCACCACTACTTTATCAATTCCCGTCAGTCACTGTATGTACAGACTCTCCTGTGCCTAGCATAGCTTTATGAACATCCAATCAATTTGTGTATATAAGTTGTCTTATGTATATAGATGTATTTTGTTTTATATTATTGTGTTCTTTATAGTGTTTTTCTGTGTTACGTCCTATCCAGAGTTACAATTATTTTGTTCTCCTTTATCCTTGTGTACTGAAAATGATGTTAAACAATTTTGAAAATTGTGCAAAGAGAATACTGAGAATATGATCTGCAGAGTCCTTAAAGTGAGTCTCGAGGTTGTAGAAGCAGCTCAGAGTTGAGCTGTATGCGCCTGTTCATCCCCCTGCAACTTCTGAGTCTCTGTGCCCTACCGTGCAGTTAATTACTGTTGTGTAGTCCTTGCTTATATCCCCCCTGCTCTGTCCACCACTGCTCCTGGTCCTGTCTGTAGGCCTGTTGGGTGCCTTCCAGGTCCGTCTGAGCTCTGGCCCGATTTCTCCCTCTAACATCTGCTCCAGTTTCCCATTTCCACTGCAGCTCCTCGTCTTCCACCGACTACTCCCAGTCACCCTGCCCTCCCTGCAGCTGACTACTGTACAAAAACAAAAAAATCTGCAGGTGCTGGAAATCCAAAGCAACACACACAAATGCTGGAGGAACTCAGCAGGGTAGGGGAAAAGCGTAAACAGTCAATGTCTCGGGCCAAGACCCGTCATCTGGACTAATAACCAACGTCCACTTCCAGTCATCTTGCTTTCCTTGTGACCGATACCATTCTCCATTTCTTAAGCAACACACTCAAAATGCTGGAGGAACTCAGCAGATCAGGCGGCATCAATGGAAATGAATGAACTGTCGATGTTTCAGGCTGACACCCTCCAGCATTCTGCGTGTGTTTGCTTAGATTTCCAGCATCTGCAAACTTGGTCGCGTTGATATTCTTTTCTTGCTTGGTTCACCTTTGGTCCGACCATCCCTGGTGCAGGTTCACTCAGCGCCAGCCTTCCAGGTCCGCGTGAACTCCATCCTGCCACTTTCCTTCCAGGTCTGGCTGAGCCACATCCTGACCTTGCTTAAAGGCCCGTTTGATCTCCTTTCCACTTTGCCTCTGTATCCCCGATTTCACTCTCACTTCACTTTGCCCTCTCAGAGTGCTCACACTTTCCCCTATTAAGGGTAGCTTTCCGTTACCACTTCCAGTGTCCCAGTGGCTAATTATTATTGCTCATCCGTTGCTTAATTTCCCCCCTCGTTGCGTTCCTCCCGATCCCTGGTTGGCCCAATCCCATCCACTGGGCAACCACCCTTCCAACATTACCTGACTTCTCCCTTTCACGTCCTCCTGTACTCCAGTCAGTTGTTTTCCTCTCAGGTCTGATTGATCCTCATTTAGGCTTCTCCCTACCCAGTCTGCCCCACGTTTCCTATTTCTGCCACGGAACACCCTCTGACTCAATGCGCCGGCTCATCCGCTACATCTCCTCACCCTCTGAGGTCCACTTCCAGTCTCCCTCCGCTCCCTCCGATCAACTACTCTTGCTCATCCCTTGCTTAGCAGCCACTGTGGCTTAGTCCACCCGTGATGCTGACTCGCCCTCCCCGATCAGCTCGGTCACCAAGCTTCCAGGTCTGTTTGAGCTCCATCTTACCTCCTTCCCTTCAGAAAAATCAGTTGTTACTGAGGTCAGACACTGCCGTCAAAATCAGTGGATGTACGTTAACAATTGTGGCCAAGGAATGATAAAGTGTCATTGAGCAGGTGTACAAATACATATACGTACAGGTATGTATGCAAGTAAAAGACTTACTTGCAGCACCATCAAAGGCACATCACATTGCATGTTGCAGAGTTCACTAAAAAATGTAAATGAAACATAAATTATACACAATTTTTTTTACAAGAAAACACAATTAGAACTAAACAAAAATAAACTTACATTTTAGTGCAAAGTGGTCAAAGTGCTGTCAAACTGTAACGATTACTGTTTTTACTGGTTGGCAAATAATGGTGGAAGATTGAATCTCACCATGGCAACGTGATAATTTAAATTAGTAACTTGATTTCTTCCACATCTGGATGGTTTTGGAGTTCGATCTAGTTCACTGACGTGCTTTAGGGATAGGAGCATTACTTGGTCTGGCCAAGCTGTGACCTCGGACCCGTGATACTGTGCTGATGCTGAATTGTCCTCTGGCATAACAGAGCAATTGATCTGGTCTGGGGGGCTGGGGGCGGGGGTTTCTTTACAAGATGGTGAAATGTCAAGTACGAAGGCCACAGTAAGACTTGTGGCAAAGCTGGCAAGTATACAGGTCTGGCTTTAGCAGCTGCCTCTTGACAGCAGAAGTGGCAAAAACCGTAAGGAAAAATGGCGTGGGATGGTAACATAGCGGTTAAAGTAATGCTATTACAGCGCCAGCAACACGGGTTCATTTCCCACTGCTGCCTGTAAGGAGTTTGTAAATTCTTCCCATGACCACATGGGATTCCTCCAGGTGCTCTGGTTTCCTCCCACGGTCCAAAGATCTACTGGTTGGTAGGTTAATTGGTCATGCGAGTATAATTGGGCAGCATGGGCTCACGAGGCTGAAAGGGTGTGTTACTGTGTTGTATATCTAAATGAGTAAACAATAAACTAAATAGAGAAGAAAGAACCAAAAGCCCAGTCAAAGTAGTTCAAAGGAAGCCATGAGACAGATGCGTCCTTGATCACATCTGTTAGCTTTACTCTGTCTGGCCAAGCTGTGACTGTGGACCTGTGATGTCGTGGTAGATACTGAACTGGCCTCTGGTTTGACAGAGCAACCCCTTTGATCTGGGGGTGGGGGGCACAGGGTTTTATTGCAAGTTGGTGAAGAGTGAAGTAACAAGACAACAGTAAGACTCATGGCAAAGTTGTCAAGGATCAAGGATCAACTTTATTCACCATAAACATCTACACATATTAAGAATTTGCTGTAGCATGCAATAAAAAACCAACAACATTCAACAATTATACAGAAGAATTATGTAAAGAATATAAAGTTAAAGGTTAAAGTGCAGGTATGGAATAAATATGCATAAGTACATAAATACCAACTTGTATTTTCAAAGTAAACAGCATTAAAAACAGTGGTGTAAAGTGTTCACAATGCATGTTCATCAGACCTTAGTCCTGATGAAGGATCTTGACCCAAAATGTCAACACTTTGTTCCTTTTCATAGATGCTTGGTGACCTGCCTTGTTCGTCCACCCTTTTGTGTGTGTTACTCTGGATTTCCAGCATCTGCAGAGTCTCTTGTGCCACACACACTTATGAGAGCATGGCCAGATTCTGCTCTAACTCCACCTACAAGTTGAGGCATTGATAGTGTGGATAGTCAGAGGCTTTTTCCCAGGGCTGAAATGGCTAGCACGAGAGGGCATAGTTTTAAGGTGCTTGGAAGTAGGTGCAGAGGAGATGTCAAGTTTTTTACACAGAGAGTGGTGAGTACGTGGAATGGGCTGCTGGTGACTGTGGTGGAGGCGGATACAAAAGGGTCTTTTAAGAGATTCCTGGATAGGTACATGGAGCTTAGAAAAATAGAGGGCTATAGGTAACCCTACGTAATTTCTAAGGTAAGTACATGTTCGGCACAGCATTGTGGGCTGAAGGGCCTGTATTGTGCTGTAGGTTTTCTATGTTTCTTCTAAGTTTCAAGTTCAATAGTTCCATAATTTCAGAAAATGTAAACAGTATACAACCCGAAATTCTTACTCTTCACAGACATCTACAAAACAGAAGAAAGCCCCAAAGAATGAATGACTGAAAAATGTTAGAACCCCAGAGCCCCCTCTCTCACTCCCACCACAAGCAGTAGCACAGTTTCAATTCTCCCCTCCCCCCACTTGTTCCACCATGCAAGCAACAGGAAATCCCCAAAGAGAGACCATCATCTGCAGTCCAACAAAAACTATTGTTCACCCGACAATTTGACATGCCACAGGCTCTTTCTCACTAACAAGGGACAAGAGAGGTGTCACCCTTACTACAGTGAGAGTGAGATTGCTGTTTCGATGTTAATGTCTGAAGTGATTCTGAGAGCTCACCCGTCTCGAGACCTATCATCGAGGAAGAGAGAGAGTGAGCCATCACCCGAGTGCAGAGGTCTCCGACAGCTGCACCTCCTGTTGCGAAGTTCCAATCTCCCACGACACTTCAGCTGGTGACACCGGTGGGGAATCGAGTCGTCTACAGACGCTGCAACCCAAAGGCACACGTCTTCCAGGCCGCCCTTGTAGATATTGAAAACGGCCAGTCAGTGAGTTCCAGAAGTGGGAACTCACTGCCGTATAGAAGCACAGTTTGAGTGCAGCTGTAGATCACAGACCCTGACAGGACATTAGCCACTTTGAAAACGAAAAAGGAGATTTTAAGGAAAGAATTTATGCTGTCTTGCAGGTAAACTCTCTGGTGCCATCTTAGATCATCCCTGGAGATGATACCACTGTATTGGGTCATATCTCTAATAATGATGAGTCAGAGTACAAGAGCTAGAGAGCTTAGTGGTGTGGTGTCATGACAACAACCTTTCCCTCAATGTCAACAAAACAAATGAGCTGGTCACTGACGTCCCAAGAGGCGGGGGGCAGTGCACATTCTCCTGCCTACAGATTGAGTGAGCTTGGGCTTTTTTCTTTGGAGGCAAGGAGGGGAGATGATTGCTAGAGGTATACAAGATGGTAAGAGGCATCGATACAGTGAATAGAGAGCGCTTGTTTCCCAGTGCAGAAATGGCTAATACAAGGGGGCCATAATTTTAAGGTGATAGAGGTGTACAAGATGATAGGGGCATAGACAGACTGGAGGGCCAGTGTCCTTTTCCCCTAGGCAGAAATCCCTAATATCAGGGGGCATAACTTTAAAATGATTTGTGGAAAAAATTAGGGGAAAGTCAGAGATAGGTGTTTTACACATTTACACCCTTTCCCTCTACCTTTTAGTACAGGCTACCTCTGCTCTTTCTCCCCAGTCCTGATGATGGCTGTCAAGCTGAAGCACTGTCTTATCCATTATTGGAGTGCATTATTGGAGCCTCCCTGCCCTCTATTGTGGACCTGTACTCTTCCAGGTTGAAGAAGAGGGCGGGGAACATCATAAAGGACTCCTCCCATCCTGCGCACGGACTGTTTGATCTGCTTCCGTCTGGTAGGCGCTTCAGATCCCTCCAGACTTAGACTAATAGGCACTGGAGAAGTTTTTTCCCTACTGCGGTCACTTTGCTGAACAGTTAACTGCCGGTTAACTGTCGGCTAACTATTACTTGGATTGCACTCTGTATGTATAATCTATATTTTCATTTATATTTATCATTATTATTGTTATGAGCAGAGACAACATCTGCCGGAAGTAAATTCTTTGTATGTGCATAGGTACTTGGCGATTAAAGTCTGATTCTGATTTCCCTCCATAAATGCTGCCTGAACAGTTGACTTCCTCTAACATTTTCTGTGTGTTGCTCAACCTTATTTAATTTACCTCTGCTCCATAGGATCCAAAGAAAACAATCCTTGCTCTTCCTCATCACTTCCATTTTCCAGTCTTGTCACATCATTGTAACTTCTCCTTTGCATCGACTCCAGTGTGATCACACCTTCGCCGATGACTGAATGGTCGAAAAGTACTTGAACACTTCCTGGCTTGAAAATTGTGCTTAATAAGATATATGGAATTGTGACTATTTGCACAGAAACAGACCATTTCACACATTAAGTGTGTTTATCTCCTCATGGATAGGTGCCATGTTGGACTGTGATTCCCACAGGAGTGATATTTCTATTCTGTAATGCTGTTAGGTTTGATGGATTTTAAGCCCCAGATATAGAATTAGATCAGTGTCTGAACATTTTCATTCTCATACCTTTAATGTTGATAACATGTACAGATCTTTCTGCAATTTCTAATCTATGACTCTACACTTAAAATTGGAGCAGAAAGAGACCATTCAGCCCATCAGCTTCATGCCCACTACCAGGAGAATTATCCCACCTGTCCCATTGTCACTCTACCTATTTCTCTGTGCCTCTCAAATTTCCACTTAGTAACCACTTTATTACATACCTCCTGTATCTAATACAGTGGCCACTGAATGTACATTCATGGTCTTCTGCTGCTGTAACCCAGCTACTTCAAGGTTCAACATGCTGTGCATTCACAGTAGCTCTTTTGCACACCTCTGTTATTTGAGTTGTTATTTGAGTTACTGTTGTCTTCCTGTCAGCTTGAACCAGTCTGGTCATTCTCCTCCGACCGCTCTCATTAACAAGGCATTTCCAACCACAGACCTGCTGCTCACTCGACGTTTTTGTTTTCCGCACCATTCTCTGATGTTTGTGAAAATCCCAGAAGTTTAGCGGTTTCTGAGATACTCATGCAACTAACAATCATTCCATGGTCAAAGTCACATTTCTTCCTCATTCTGATGATTGCTCTGAACACCAACGGAACCTCTTGACCATGTCAGTATATACTGAGTTGCTGCCACATGATTGGCTGATTAGATACTGTATTTGCATTAATGAACAGGAGTACAGGTGGTGCAGGTCAGAGATTCCCAACCTTTTTAATGCCATGGAACCTTGAGTGGTCCATGGAACCCAGGCTGGGAAGCCCTGATGTAGGGTTTTCTTTCTATGGCAGAGGTAAGCAATCCAGCCCACTGAGTCTGTAAGATGTGTGTAGAGACCTCCACACTCCTTCCCTATAATATTTATTTCCCCGTTTTCCAATTCCACTTTGAAAGACACAATGCAATCTGCTTCCAATACCTTAAAGGGAATATTTTAAAAAAAGCGAAAATGCTGAAGACCTTCACAGGTCAGAAGACATTTGTGGGAAGGTTAATAGTTAATATTCTCAGTTAACATAAGGGCCCAGGACCTGAAAAGTTGGCTGTATCTCTTTCCACAGATGTCATCTGACTTGCTTAATTTTCTGATATTTTCTCTTGTTTTAATTTCAGATTTCCAGCAACTGCAGATTTTTTTTGCTTTTCTTTCTTTCTGACAATGCATTCCCGATCAGAATATTTTCTTTCACACATTGCACACTAGTTAAATTTTCAGTCTTTTTCCTCAGATTCTCAATCATTTCACCCTATTTCTCTTAGATATAGAGGAGGCTATTTGGCCCATTGAATTTATGGTGGCTCTTGGAACAACCCCATTCTCCCCACAATCCTAGCAATTCCCTCCAAACTCCACCACCCACCTGCACACTAGAGATAAGTTAAAAAGACAATAATGAGGTTAGCTTTATTTATCACATGTACATCAACACATTGAAATATGCTGTTTGCATCAACGACCAACACAGCATGTGCTGGGGACAGCCCGAGCGTGTTGCTACACTTCCAGCACCAACATAGCATGCCTACAATTTATTAATCCTAACCCGTACTATACGTCCTTGAAATGTGGGAGGGAATCAGAGCTCCCAGAAGAAACCCACGTGATCATGGGGAGAATGTACTAATTCCTTACAGGCAGTGGCGGGAATTGAATCCCAGTCAGTGATGGCTAACACTTTAATAGCGTTGTGCTAACCGCTACACAACCATGCGTTAAATAGTCAACCAACAGGAACAGTTCCTCTCTACTTACCCTGCCTAGTTGGTTTGTGAACAATTCCCAAACTTTTCTACTTAATGGAGAGCAATCCCAGCTTCTGCAGTCTGTTCATGCAAGTTTTGGGCTGTGGATATTGTTGTCAATTTCATCATCTGTTGCCTATCCCGAACTCCGAAATGGAAGACACAGTTAAACTTCAGCATGGCAGATTACCTCCCCAGTGCACACATGGTAACCTGAACTGATGAAGAGCCTCAGCTTGAATTTCCGACTGTTTACTCTTTTCCATAGATGCTGCCTGGCCTGCAGAGTTCCTCCAGCATCTTCTAAGTGCTGCTTTGGTAACCTAGCAGTTTCCCTGGTTAGCATGCCAATAACTTGCTTCATAAAAAAGACACATAAAGATTTATTAATTACTTAAACTTAAATTCTCCAGATACTCTTGTGGACTTTGTTATTTCAAAAATAAACTTTACACATAAAAAAAATCAGTATCAGGTTTACTATCACTCATATATGTTGTGTAATTTGTTGTTTTGCAGCAGTACAAGAAAGAAAATATACCATAAACTACAATAAGATTTACCATATATACTCTATAGGTTAATTGTTTGTTCAGAAATCAGATGGCGGAAGGGAAGAAGCTGTTCTGTTGAATGTGTGTTCCTGTCTGATGGTAGTAATGAGAAGAGGGAATGTCCTGGATTGTGGGGGGGGGGCGTACCAAATGATGAATGCGACCTTCATGAGACTTTGCCTTTTGAAGATGTCCTCGATGGTGGGGTGGTTAGTGCCCGCGATGAAGTTGGCTGAGCTACAAGTAAAATATCAATGTTCTTTACGTTCAGCATTGTCCCTTGCCACCTCTAGGGCTTTGGCTGTTGGCTCATAAACTTAACCCCTGCTGCACTGTTGCCCATTATAGTGACGGTGCAAGAAATAGTAGATACTGATGTGACCAGAATAATTATATCCACGTCCACGTGAGTTTTTCTTTTCGCTACCTGACAGATTGGGTGCCCAGAATATCCGTACCGCCGGTGTGATAGCAAAATGATTCATCCTAGGTCTCTGCGGTTAGATTGGATAAACACAATCTCTCTGTTTTCCATCGTGTTTGGAGACATTCAGTTCCTGAATACCAAACATGGGGAAAGATCACTTGAAATTTGACAGTTTCTAGCTTCAGGGAACAGCACTCTGAATCTAGATGGAGGTTCAAAGTAGCAAAATGCTTCAAGGCACTTCACACTTGACAGTGTTTCAGATACCGTTACTCTTCAATGCAATATAGAACATAAAACTTAGAACATTATCGCATAGTACAGGCCCTTGGGCCTATGATGTTGAGTCAACCCTTTAACCTACTCTAAAATCAATCTAACCATTCCCTTCAACATAGCCCTCCAGTTTTCCATCCTCCATGTGCCCATCTTAAATGTCCCTAATACATCCTGAACTATTACATAGAGCATAGCATAATACAGTACAGCACAGTATAGGCCAATCAGTCTATGTTGTTGTGCCGACCTTTTAACCTAAGGATCAATCTTCCCTCCCACAAAGCTCTCCATTTTTCTATCAACCATGTGCTTATCTAAGAGTCTCTGAAATGTCTCCAATGTATCTGCCTCTACTACCACTCCTAGCAAAGCATTGCATGCACCCTCCACTCTGTGTAAATAATTTACCTAGGTTACCCCCAATACCTTTCTCCAATCGCCTTAAAATTATGTCCCTTCATACTAGACATTTCTTTGCTGGGAAAAAAGGTGTTGGTTGTCCACTTGATTTATGCCTCTTGTACATCTCTCTTAAGTCACCTCTCATTCTCCTTCACTCCAAAGAGAAAAGCCCTGGCTTGCTCAACCTATCCTCATAAGACATGTTCTCTAATCCAGGAAGCATGCTAGTAAATCTCCTCTAAAGCTTTCACATCCTTCCTTTAATGATGCTACCAGAACTAAGCACAATATTCCAAAAACCAGGGTTTTATTGAGCGCCACGTTACCTCGTGGCTCTTGAACTCAATCCCCTGACTAACGAAGGCCAACACACCATGACTTTCTTAACAACCACAACAATGTGAAGTATCAAAGAGGAATTGTGCTCTGCTTTATTACTCTGAAGGTGCTGCCTGAGAGATTATTCTTGTAGTTTGAGCTTCATTTGCGATCGGCCTGGATTTGATGTGAGTCCCAAATCATTTTTGCCTGCCATGCACTTGGTAGCATGTTAGCAAGGATAGAAGTTTGGTTGACTGGCAGAAGTCAAGAAGAGCAGATAAAGGGACCCTTTCAGTTTGGCTGCTGGTAACTAGTTCCACAGGGGTCAGTGCTGAGACCACAACTTTTCACATTATACATTAAAGACCTGTATGAAAGAAATGATGACATAGTGGATCATTGATGCCAAGATAGGTGTAGAGGCAGGCAGTGCTGTGGAGGTAGAGAATCTGCTAAAGTCTTGGACAGGTTGGGAGAGTCAGCAAAGAAGTGGCAGGTGGAATACAGCACAGGAAAATTTATGGCCATGCACTTTGGTAGGAAGAATAAAAGCATCGAGAATTCAGAAATAAGAAGCACAGAGGGCTTGGCAGTCCTAGTTCGGGGCTTGTAGGCTGAGTTGGTAGTAAGGAAGGCAAATGCAATGTTTGTATTCATTTTGAGTGGACGAGAATATAAAAGAAAGGATGATCTGCTGAGTTTTTATAAGGCCGTGGTAAGACTGCAATCAGAATATTGTGAGAAATGGTGGGCTCTTGTATCTAAGCAGGTCAAGCAGCGAGGTGGAGATACATGCCTACCAAAGGTGTGAATCACTCCTTCTCTCCGCTAGCCTGCAGGTTACCCATGGGTAAGGTGTAGCACTTGCTTAAACTCACCATCACGATCATGTGAAGCCATGGGAGTAGGTGGTGGATGGTTGCATGAACAGCTGGTGCATATCGCGTGTCCTGGTTATGCGACCACTGACATCAGGCAGACAATCTCCGAAGGGTATTGATAATGGGTGCAGTCACCCATCTCGTAAAGACACTGCCCAGAAGAAGGTAATGGCAAAACACTTCTGTAGAAAAATTTGCCAAGAACATGTATAAATATATATAAAATCGCCCACATCATATGACATGGCACATGATAATGATGATCTAATCCGAAGTGTGCCAGCTCTGGAGAAGGTCCAGAGAAGCTCCACAAGAATGATCCCAGAAATGAAAAGGTTAAGATATGAGGAATGTTGGAGGCTCCAGGTCTATACTTGATGGAATTCAGAAGGATGAGGGGGAATCTTATTGAAACCCACCGGATACTGAATAACCTGGATAGAGTGGACAAGGAGAGGCTGTTTCCATTAGTAGAAGAACCTAGGATCCGAGGGCACAAACTTGGAATAAAGGTGCATCCTCTTTAAAGCTGATGAGGAGGAATTTCTTCTGCCAGAGGGTGGTGAATCTGTGGAATTTACTGCCATGGAGGGCTATGGGGTCAAGTCATTGAGTGCATTTAAGGTAGAGGCCAATAGGTTCTTGATTGATTAGGGGGTTAAGGTTTACAACTGCCCTGGACTTACACTAGGTCATAAAAAATATATCAATGTAGACATTAGCAAGATGATTATTCATATTGCAAAATTCGGATAACTGCCAAGAGAAAGGTGCGGGGAATGGGCCCAGTTTAACAAAGGATACTGGATTCAAATGGTTGAGGGAGGAGAATAAAGGTTACTTGCTACTTCCACTGAGCTCACGGATTTATAATACAAACATTCAAAAATAAATACAAGACATGAGGATATAGATTCAAAGTACATTTATTATCAAAGTATGTATGCAGTATACCACCCTGAGATCCATCTTCCTATGGACAGCCATGAAACAAAGAAAAACATAAAACTCCCAATAAATTGTGCAAATAGCACAAAAAACAAACGAGAAACACAGAAAATAAAAATCACACCACAAGCCATGGAAACATTCCAGGAATATTCAGTTCAGTTCAATCCAGCGTTGTACCGTTTGTTAACTGCTGGACGTAGCGCCAGTTTCCACAAACGCTATGTTTCCACAGAGCGATGCACAATGCACTGCAAGCTAAATGAGAGTGACGGACAAAATAATTCTCACAAGGTTAGCCAGAAGCTTCCCTTGCAGGTGTACTGAGAGAAGTGTTGTGGAGAAAAGCAATTTAAATCAGTAAATTGGTTTATTAGTGTCACATGTACTGAGATACAGTAAAGTACTTTGCTTTGTATATGGCATTCTTACAGATCATTTTATCACATCAGTGTACTGAGGTGGTAGAAAGCAAAATGAGAATACAGAATAGAGTGTTACAGTTGCAGACAAAGTGCAGTGCAGGCAGACAATAAGGTGCAAGTGGAAGATGAGGTCAGGAGTCTATCCTATCATACTAGGGAACTACAACAGCAGGGTAGAAGCTACCCTTGATGCAGATGGTGCGAGCTTTCAGTCTGCCCAATGGGAGAATAGAGAAGGGAGAATGTCCAGTGTGGGTGGGGTCTTTGATTATGCTGGTTTCTTAACCAAGGCAGTGAGAAGTGTAGACGGGGTCCACGGACCCTGATCAGTACTGAAGAATGGTCTTGACCTGAAGCGTCGACTGTTTATTCATTTGCTTGACCTGCTGAGTTCCTCCAGTAGTTTGAGTGTGTTTCCATGGAGTGAAGGTTGGTTTCTGTGCTGTGCTGAGCTGTGTCCACAATTCTCTGAACTTTCTTGGGCAGAGCAGTTGCCATTCCAAGCCATCAAATGGTTCTTTCTATGTTGCATCGATAAAAATTGGAGATGTTCACCACGGACGAGCCGAATTGAATGCAGTTATGAGAGTATCATTTTATTTTTGTCCTTCAGAAGTAGGAAATGATGTAACCATTGCATTTTACAGTGTAGAATGACCTCATTACAATCCACTTTTGTCCTGTAACCATGCTCCATAACTTACGGCAGACTCCCTTGCCTCTTGCTTCATAAATAAAATCAATGGATTCTATTATTTTTCACTGAGATGACTGCAGTCTGCAAGCAAACTGTTTGATTTCACTTTTGTTTCATTTAAAATAAGGACCCCTTTAACCCAGAAAGAAATGGATGTAGTCTTTGAAGGAATGGAGCACTTTTCCTGATGTCCTTCACCCAGCTCACTGCCAACTCCGATAAGATTTCAGAGAAGCACTTCCGTCACTTCAGAGTCTGAGGTCAGTGATCCATGCATTGCAATATCCGCAGTGAATTTATCAGGATATGGGAAGCCTGATTTGGAGCAGATTGTTTGTGAATCAATTCCATCCTTCAATAAATAATTTCACTATTTTAAATGCATTACCTTTAGCTGGGCCACTGCTCTTTGTTCAATCTTCAGGCTTCTGAGAATCTTAAAATGCATTTGAATGCGACGACAGGAATACATCACTGGCAGAATGGAAGGGCAGTAATAGGTTATTGCAAAGCGCTTGGGCTTACAAATAAGAATTCAAGGTCACAGTTGCGATGAAGTTCAGTAATACATCGAGAGCATAGGTACAGCGGTCAAAAGCACATACAGTTAGAAACTGGCACTGACGTTTGCTTCTTTGAGCCATACATTTAAGTATTAAATTATATCAACTCAAGAATGCCAAGCAGATCTATTAAGTGCTGTATCAGGTGTGAGATTGCACTTTTTCTCTCTCACTTCCTTGATGGAGTGAATTATTTCAGCTTCTTTCAGCCTACTCTAAGAAGATCTCACTGAGATAAATCCAAGCTTTGCCGCATGACTGAACTCAATGTGCCTCTCACAAAATGAAATCAATGTTGATTATGTTTGTATCACACTACTGCCACCAGATTGTATTGCCCATTGCTCAACCATCAGTATGAACCACACCATCTAGACCATGCCCTTTTCACAGTCTTGGGTGGCACACTGGTGTAGTGGTTAGTGTAATGCTGTTATGGTGCCAGCAACCCAGGGTCAATTCTGTACTTAATTGATATGCAGTTGTGCACAGACAAAACAAATTGGTGATGGGTGAGAATCTGAATGTCAGAAAATACCATTGTGACCCATCCCTGCTCATCAGACTGGCGTGATAATCCCCTTATGGCATTGGAGCCGTTTTGTCACAGGTTATGAAAGATGGATCTGAACGACTGATTATGTTTGCTTCAAGATCACCGACAGGCACAGAATGCAACTGTGCACAGACTGACTGAGCGGCCCTTAGTCCTGCATGGGGAATAAAGAAATTCCACCACTACAGGTGGCCCCCCGTTTTTCGAACGTTCGCTTTACAACAGCTCGCTGTTACGAAAGACCTACATTAGTACCTGTTTTTGCTATCCAAAGAGGATTTTCACTTTTACGAAAAAAAGATGCCCACTTTATAAGTGTGTTTACCCTGAGAAAGACTACCATGACCGTGAAGCCTTGTGCGGGCAGTTATGTGCGTATGCGTGTACGTGCACATGCGTGTACGAGCCGATTATTTTTCTCCAGATTAATTTTGGCTCGCTGTCTTCCCCATTCTGATAAGCGAAACTACACAGTACGTACAATATTTCTACTTTATATAGGCTGTATGTTTATCATATCATTCCTGCTTTTACTATATGTTCGTGTTATTTTAGATTTGGTATGATTTGGTAGGTTATTTTTTGGGTCTGGAAACGCTCAAAGATTTTTCCCATATAAATTAATGGTAATTGCTTCTTCGCTTTATGACATTCTGGCTTACAAACGGCTTCATAGGAACGCTCTGCCTTCCGATAGCGGGGGGAACCTGTACCTCTACAGACAAATATTTATGCTAGTGACAGTTCACCAGCCATTTGTGTTGAATTTCAATCCCAGGAAGGGAATTCTACTGATGACTGATACCTGGTTACAATGTTGGTCACTATTCCTCGGAGCCAACTCGTATGACGTAGAGTTCACGGGTACCAAACCACACAGCAATGCTGATGGCTTGTCACATCCTACCCTATTGGCAGCTGAAGAGAAAAAGTCTTCATACTGTGATGCAGCAGAGGTGTTCCATCTGTATCGCATTGGTGGACCAGTTGCTGCAACTTCTGAAATACAAAGGAAACAAGGAATGACCGGATATTGCCAAAAGTCTATGAAATCTCTGTGCAAGGATGGTCAGCTCATGGTAACCTATGTTTCCAGAGTTCTCAGCGAGATGAGACCGACTATTGGTATGTCAAAGAACGCTGATGTGTGGATCTCGTGTTGTGGATCCCCCTAAATTGCACACCCGCAACCTACATGAAAATCTACATGAAGGACACCTGGGTACAGTCAAGGTGAAGAGTCTCACCCGGAGCTACGTGTGATGGCCAGGAATAGATAAGCAGACAGAAGACTTGGCCAAAAGCTGTCTGGGATGCCAGAAAGTTCAAATGCACCCCCTCAGGCACTGTTACACCTATGGGTGTAGCCATCATCACTTTAGCAAAGAGCACATACTGACTTTACTGGGCCATTAATGGACTCCATGTTTCTGATTGGTGTGACCGGAGGTTATACCAATGAAGTCAACTACCTCAACAAAGGCTGTCTCCACTCTGAGGACTATCTTTGCCAGAAACGGCTTACAAGAGCAAATTGTGAGTGACAATGGACGACAATACACGTCAGAAGAATTCTGACTGTTCATGAAGAAAAATAGCATCAGACATTTCACGTCTGCTCCTCAAACCTTCAAAAAGTCCATTAAAGCAATGGACAAGAAGGACATTTCTCTACAGCACAAGGTGGACAACTTCCTTTTTATGTACTGGAACTCTGTTCATGCGATGACATATCAAACACCTGCAATGCTGCTCATGAACAGGAATCTGAGATCTCGCATAGACCTCTTGAAACCAGATCTCTGGAGGGAAGTGCAGAATAAACAGTTCAGCCAGTTGCCAGGAGAAGCAGCAAGGATCCTTAAGATTGGACAGGAAATCCTAGCGCATGATTACAGGGAAGACAGTTGGTCACCCGGTGGGATAGCTACAAGAACTGGACCAGTGATGTACACAGTGGATATTGGAGATCATTCATGGAGACATCATGTGGACCAGAGATTGGATGCTCAACTGAACAACACACCTGAGTCAATTGCATCCAACAAGATGGACACATTACAGTCACTGGACTTACCACTCAGTGATGATCATGTCACTAACAGCAACGTGACACAGGAAACCGAGGACTTTGTCTTGATAAACACCTACCAAACCCAATGCCACTCCAAGGTCCAGAGATGAAACGAGAACGTTATTGTTGACAAGACACCTACCAAGCTTGCTGCATCTCCACAAGAAACAGAGCGCATCTCCCTGAAAGAAACAGAGCGCCACCCAAAAGACTGAACCTTTAGAACTGTGAAGTTAGTTATGGACTGTTATTGTGAAAGCATATTTATTTGGAATATGTGTTTTTGAAAGGGAAATTGAGTGTTTTGCACATATAAAATTTAATGTTCCATTAATTTAAAGGTGTAGGAATTGTAATGTATGGATTTATTTCTTTTAGAGCAATGACCCCACCCCCAGCACTGCATATTGACCTGTTGTCTATGCATGAGCATTGTTCTCTCTCTCTCACTGCGATGTGAACATACCAGTTAAAGCCATCTCCCATGCGCGTGCTTTTATTTGATCGATATGTAGTTGAGCACAGACACAACAGGACCCAATGTGCTCTTCTGCTGCTGTAACTCATCCTCTTCAAGGTTCGATGTGTTGAGCATTCAGAGATGCTCTTCTGCACATCACTGTTGTAACGCGTGGTTATTTGAGTTACTGTCACCTTTCTGTCAACTTCAACCCGTCCGGCCATTCTTCTCTGACCTCTCTCATTAACGAGGTGTTTTCACCCACTGATCAGCCGCTCACTGGATGTTTTCAGTTTTTCACATTGTTCTCTGTAAACACTAGAGACTGTTGTGCATGAAAACCCTGGGAGATCAGCAGTGTCTGGGATACTCTGAGTTGCTGCCACATGATTGGCTGATTAGATATTTGCATTAATGAGTAGATGTACAGATGTACTTAGTAAAGTGGCCACTGAGTGTACATGTACTTGAATAATACATTTATTTTGAACTTTGAACTGTGAGCTTGTGGGCTACTGGCAGCTTGGGTTCAGATTGTGTTGGCTGTTAATATATTTTCTCCCTCTCCCTCTCTCTCTCTCTCTCGCCTTGCAGCCACGAGAGCAAAGAGAGCAGCCACGAAGAGATTGTCCTCCAAGTCATCCCCTCTTGGAAAGATGGAGGCACCTACATGAACTCCCACACTCCCCAATGACCTTGTGGTTTCAGTCTCAGGAGATCACATGCAGGGACGTGAACCCACGGCAAGCATCCGGAGCAGCTGGGCTACCTGGCTGAGTACTGAAGGCTTGTGCTATAAACTCGCTGAGACGTTCACTGACATCTTTAACCTCTCACTTCAGCAGTGCGAGGTACCTGCTTCAGGCAGGCTTCGATGATACCGAAGTCTAAGAAGAACTTGGTAACCTGCCTCAATGACTATCGTCCAGTAGCACTTACAACCACTATGCTGAAGTGCTTTGAGAGGGTGGTGATGTAGCATATCAACTCTTGCATGAGAAGTGACTTGAATCTGCTCCAATTTGCCTGCCAGCTCCACAGGTCATCAGCAGATGCCATTGCATTGGCTCTCCACTCAGCTCCGGAACATCTATGATACATACGTAAGGATGCTCTTCACTGACTCCAGCTCAGCATTCAATACTGTTATCCCCTCAAAACTAATCAATAAACTCCTTCTGCAACAGGATCCTCCATTTCCTCACTGGCAGACCTCAGTCAGTTCAGATTGGCAACAACATCTCCTCCACATCACCATCAGCAAAGGTGCACTACAGGGCTGTGTGCTTAGCCCTCTGCTCTACTCACTTTATACTTATGATCTTGAGTCTAAGCACTGCTCCTATGCCGGATTTAAGTTTGCTGATGACACCATTGCTGCTGGCTAAATCTTAGGTGGTGACAATCAACATATAGAAGGGAGATTGAAAATCTGACTGAAGGGTGCCAGAACAACCTTTCACGTAATGTTATTAAAAGAGCTGATTGTTGATATCAGGAGGAGGAAACCAGAAGTCCATGAGCCAATCACCAGTGGAGGATCAGAGGTGGAGAGGGTTGGCAACTCCAAACTCCTCAGTGTTAACATTTCAGAGGATCTATTCTGGGTCCACCATGTAATTGCATTTACCAAAAAGGCCTCTAATTCCTTAGAAGTTTGATCAGATTCAGCATGTCATCTAAAACTTTGAAAGACTTCTACGCATGCATGGTAGAGTTTTCAGACTGGTTGCAGCATGGCCTGGTATGGGAACAACAATGCCCTTGAATGGAAAATCCTACAAAAGTAATGGATACAGCCCAGTCCATCGTAGGTAAAGCCCTCCCCAGCACTGAGCACATCTACAAGGAGTTCTGCCACAGGAAAGCAGCATCCATCAATAAGGATTCCCACCATCCACACCATGTGCTCGTCTCACCGCTGCCATCGGGAAGGAGGTGTACGATCCTCAAGCCCCACATCGCCACGTTCCGGAACAGTTATTACCCCTCAGCCATTGGGCTCTTGATCTAGGGGAGATTCAACCAATACTGAACTAATTCCACCACCTATGGACTCACTTTTAAGAACTCAGTGACTTGTGTTCTCAAAATTAATTGCCTATTTATTAATTATTTTTCTTTTCTTGTATCTGCACTGTTTGTTGTCTTTTGTCTGTCTCTGTTGTGTGCGGTTTTTCATTGATGCTTTTGTGTTTTTTTCTATTTACGGTGAATGCTCACAAGAAAATGAATCTCAGGTTTGCATGTGGTGAAATGCGTACGTACTTTGATAATAGATATACATTGAAATTTCAATTTCATTATCACTGCTCACAGGATCTAAGTCCTGGAAGTAACTCCTCAACAGCAGGAATAAACTCTTCTCGGGCTTCCAGCTGGGTACAGGTATCGATTTTAACTGACATTTCCATGACAAACTCTGACGAAGATGGCAGAGTTTGTCATGAAAGTGTCAGTTATAATCGATACCTGTGCCCAGGTGGAATCCCGAGAAAAGTTTATCCATCATATACGCTGGGAAAACACTAGATCCTTTTTCCTAAACAGCACCTTTTCAAGAGGGACTACGGTGGTCAGGAAGGTATCTCATCATCACCTTCTCGAGGACAACAGGGGAAGCCAATAAACACACACAAAATGCTGGAGAAACTCAGCAGGCCAGGCAGCATCTATGGAGAAGAGTACCGTCGATGTTTCGGGACAAAACCCTTCGGCAAGACAATAAATGTTGGCTCTGCAAGTTTGGGCTGACATGACAGCATAGCGGTTAGCGTAAACCTATGTAATGTACTTTGCTGCTGCAAAAATACCCCTATATTTGACTGTATTTATACCCTGTGTATGTATGCCCATGGTGATAATCTTGAACTTGAATTTAAAAATCACCATTGATGGAACCACCATCAATCCTCATCGACCATCGATGCTCCAGTTGTAAAATGTATTTGTCCCCGGCAGGTGGGTCCGCCAATAAGAGTACAAGATCATGTCCCCACGTGAAATGATATTGTGATTAACCATCTCAGATAACAGAAGGTGTTGACCCCAAGGAGTTTTGCTACCTTCCCACTCAAAGTTCAAATTTCAAAGTAAGCTTTTTTTTTTATCAAAGTACATATGTTACCAAATACAACCCTCAGATTCATTTTCTTACAGACATTCTCAATAAATCCATAATAAAATAATAACCATAATAGGAACAATGAAAGACCACATCAACTGGACAATCAACCGGAGTGCAAAGACAACAAAGAGTAAGAAATAATAATAATAACAATAACTCAATAAGGAACAAATATCAAGAATGTGAGATGAAGAGTCCTTGAAAGTGAGTCCATCGGCTGTGGGAATAGTTCAAGGGACAAGTGAAGTTGAGTAAAGTTATCCCCTCGGTTCAAGAGCCTGATGGTTGAAGTGCTGACCCTAGTCCTGCGTCTCCCTAACCTTCTTCTTGATGGTATCAGTGAGAAGAGAGCATGGCCCTGATGATGGATGCTGCTTTTCTGCGACAATGCTCTGTGTAGATGCGCTCAATGGTGGGGAAGACTTTGCTTGAGATAGACTGCACCAGAACCACTACAGTACTTGGACACGGCTTGGATTTTCCATTCAAGGACAATGGCTGTGACGCAGCCACTCAATATGTTCCTCAGTACACATCTATGGAAGTTTGTCAAAGTTTTAGATGTCATGCCAAATCTTTGCAAAACTTCTGAGGAAGCAGAGGTGCTGTCATTTTTTCCTCATCATTGCACTTGCAAGCTGGACCCAGGGAGTTCTTCTGAAATGATAATACTGAGGAATTGAAAGTTGCAGATCTCCGATGAGGATGGATTCATGGATCTCTGGTTTCCTGCTCCTGAAGTCAATAACCAGCTCCTTGGTCTTGTTGACACCACTCAGCAGGATGAGGGAGAGCCACTGTTCCCTCAGAGCTGCAGTTTTTCATCAGCAGGACATTTTGAGTAGTGCAAAATAAAATGCCAAAGTGACAATAATGGGTAAGGTAGAATTAGCAGCTCAACAGCATGGTAGCACCTCTGGGAAGGGGATGTGAAGTGAAAAAGCCATTCAGTTCAGAAGTCTGATGGCACTGGGGATGAAGTGTTTCTTGACCCTGCATTAATCCTGGATTCCTTAATATTGAAAATCTATGGAGATCCTGAACCCACAGACACAAAGAAACAGGATCACGTTTAGGCCACATGGCACCTCAAACCTGCCTCACCACTCAATACGATGAAGATAAAGATAAAGGTAAGTATTAGCTTAATTTGTCACATCTATATTGAAACATACAGTGAATTGAGATGTGTTGAGTCAAATCAAATTAGCAGGGACTGTGCTGGGCATCTGCAAGTGTCACCATGTTTCTGGTCCCAATATAACATGTCCACAGTTTACTCACGCTGACTTGTCCATCCTTGGAATATGGGAGGAAATCAGAGCTCCCAGAGAAAACCCACATCGTCACGGGGAGAAACTACGTTCAGACAGAGGCAAGAATTGCAAACTGATTTTACAGCTGGTGCACTGTAAAGTGTTACGCTAACCCCTACGCTACAGTGCTGCCTCCGTATGAGCCTCAACTCCTTTTCCCTGCCAGTTCCACATAGCCCGCAATTCTCTGGGCTTTTGATAATGTATCTATTGTTGGTCATAGAATCATAGAGTCACAGAGTGGAACGAGGCCCTTTGTCCTGTCTAGTCCATGCTGAATCATTATTCTGCTTAGTCCCATCAACCTGTACCTGAACCATAGCCATCCATACCCCTCCCATCCCTTTATCTATACAATCTTCTCTTAAATGTCGAAATTGAATCTGCATTCTCCAATTCCACACTCTCACCACCCTTGGAGTGAAGAAGCTCCCCCTCCGGCTCCCCTTAATCATTTCACCTTTCACCCTTAACCCATGACCTCTAGCTCTAATCACACCCAGCTTCAGTGATGATGCAGCCTCGTTAAGGAACTCTGTGTTTGAGCTTCCTCAGCCCTCTTGGGTTCAATATTCAAAGTGTATTTATTATCAAAGTATGTATGCAGTATACAACCCTGAAAGCTGTCTTCCCCACAGACAGCCACAAAACAAAGAAAAACGTGGAACCCCTGCAAAGAAGAACATCAAACCTTCTCCACACACAAACGGCAGCAAAAAAAAGAGTGAAAAACACAGAATATAAAACACAAAATTTAAAGAATCCAGGCACAGTCAGTTCAGCTCAGAGTTTGCAGTCTATAGGCCGCCTGATTCAAAATTGCCCAAAATAGCCCCAAAATCAGATTGCCGTTGTTAGTTAGGGAAGGAAATGAAGACCAGGTGTCAAAGCCTTAAGCTGAGACTCGAGTTTAAGCTCTTCAAAGCTTTTGAAAAGATCAGTCATTCAAGATTCACCACCATAGTTGCTGCAGTCTGCTTTGTTTGTTGGAGTTTTCGTTCTACATGAAAGAAATCCTGACAACAAAGGGCCTTTAATAGTATCTAATAGTAACACTTGTTGGGGTCTTAAACTCTCAAAGTTTAGTCTCCCAGCTTAATACAGATTGATCCCAACACCGTTTTGATTAAGAAGAAATCTCCACCTACAACGAGATTGATTAGAGGCTTCCAGTGAGTCAAGGGGCAGGTAAACGAAAATCGGTTCCCATCAGGGACAGAATCTCACAGCTTCAGGCATAGCTGAGCAAGAAACTCATTACGCCTGTCACCCTAGAAACCAGTTAAAAAAAAAACTCATCTTTATAAACCTGGATAAAGTAATCTGAAATTCCATTTGTTAGAAACCAGGGAACTGAAACAGCAGCATAAAGATTGTGAAATGCTTTTTCATTTCACATGGGACACAGGAGAAATCCCAAAGCAGAGACCGAGCTTGTGCCACAGAGCTGGGAGATAAAATAAACTGATTCCTTATATACAAAAGTAAATTATTCGTACAATAAATCGATACCAACATCCAACTTATTTCAGAATTCAGTACCTTGCTGGAATAGCAACTGACTCATTACAGCCTTATCACCGACTCACAAACAGAGCAAGCGTTCATGCCTTGCCTTCTAAATGCTGTTTGGGTCGTCTCAGTGGAATCATCGAGATGTTTAGTTTAGGGCGGGTTTGGAGACATAGCTCATAAAATATTGCCTTTGGTCGCAGGAAAGTTAGAAGGCAAGATGGGGAACAGAGTTGAGTTCACTGCCCAGATAACAGATCCTGTTTTTAATTGCTTCGTGTTGACATTGGCGGATGATTATGTGCGTAATTCCCCCAATCATTCCTTTCTATTCCCCATCCATCTCCATAGGTTGTTGAAAAGCCGATGTACAATGCTTAAGAGGGGCTGTGCTCTTACAGATGGTGTCTTACAGTTGAGATATTAAGTCGGGACCCTCCGTTCTCTTATGCAAAATGACCTAAGGCATTACTTTAAAGAATTACCAGAAGTATAACCCTCTGCATTGTGGCTCACTTTATCACCTAACAAAAAAAATCAGTTGTGGCAGCTTTAGAGAGAGTGCAGAGGAGATTTACTAGATGCTGCCTGGATTACGGAGCATGTTTTATGTAGAAAAGCTGAGCGAGCTAGGGCTTTTCTCTTTGGAGCAAAAGAGGATGAGAGGCTATTTGACAGAGGTGTGTACACAATTATGACAGGCATAGAGAAGGTGGACAGCTGCGCCTTTTTAAATCCATACAACATAGAACAGAACTAGGCAATATGGTTCCAAGTCTGCTCCACTACTTTAAATATACCCAGGACGATAATACCTGAGGATATCCTTTTAAGGTGAGTGGAGGAAACATTAGGGAAGATGTCCGTAAGACCATTAGACATAGGATCAGAGCTAGGCCATTTGGCCCATCAAATCTGCTCCACCATTCTATCGTGGCTGATTTTCAACAAATAAAGAACTTATCAACCTCTGCTTTAAATATATCCAATTTCTTGGCCTCCACAGATGTCTGTGGCAATTAATTCCACTGATTCACCACACACTGGCTAAAGAAATTCCTCCTCATCTCCAGTCTAAATGGACACCCTTCTACTCTGAGGCTGTGCCCTCTGGTCCTAGACTAACACACTATCAAATCAAATCAAGTTTAATTACCATTCAAACCATACATAAGTACAGCTGAACGAGGCAGCGACCCTCTGGGACCAAGGTACAAAAACAGTGAGTAACATAACTCAGAACAACGAGCAAAGAAGCATATTCACTCGAAAAAAAACATATGTATAGTCCAAGACCCAGAGCGACAATGTCCGGTAATCAATGTTACATTCTATGGGCAGCGTCCAGACATCCAGCTTGTCATTCCACCGCTCAAGCATGGGAGGGCGGCACCAATGGGAGAGGCCAGGCCCCAGAGCAGCCTGGATGCCACACTGTAATGCTCCTGCACTTTCTCACCTGGTCTGCAGCAGTAGGCAAGCACAAGGCTTGAGGCCTAGTCCTTACTACAGTATAGGAAACAGCCTCTCCACATCCACTCTATCTAGGACTTTCAATGAGATCTCCCCTCATTTTTCTGAACTCCAGTGGGTATGGGTGCAGAGCCATCAAATGCTCCTCATACGTTAACCCTTTCATTCCTAGGATTATTCTCGTAAACACTCTCCAATGCCAGCATATCTTTTCTTAGATAAATGGCCCAAAACTGCCCACAATATTTCAAGTGCAGTCTGATCAATGACTTATAAAGCCTCATCATTATGTCCTTGCATTTGTATTCTAGTTCTCTCAAAATGAATGCTAACATTGCATTTGCCTTCCTCACCACCAACTCAAGCTACAATTTAACCTTTAGGGAATCTGGCATGAGGACACTCAAGTCCTTTTGCAGATCTGATATCTGAATATTCTCTTCAATTTAAAAGTAGTCTATTCCTTTATTCCTTCTACCAATGTTTATGACCATACACCTCCCTACACAGTATTCCATCTGCTACTTCTTTGCCTAGTCTCTCAATTTAAGACTGTCTGCAGTCTCCCTGCTCCCTTAATGCTATCTGCCCCTTCATCTATCTTTTTATTGTCTGCAAACTGACCACAAAACCATCAATTCAGTCATCCAAATCATTAACATAACATAAAAGGAATCGGTTCCAACACAGACCTCTGTGGAACACCACTTCACACTGGCAGCCAACAAGTAAAGGCCCTCTTTATTCTTAATCCTTGCTTCCTGCAAGTCATCCAATCTTCTATCCATAGTAGTATCTTTCCTGTAATACCATGGGCTCTTACCTTGTTGAGCAGCCTCATGTGTGGCACCTTGTCAATGGCCATTTGAAAATCAAAGTAAACAGCATCCTCTGACTCTCCTTTGTCTAGCTTGCTTGTTAATTCCTCAAAGAATTCAAACAGATTTGTCAGACAAGATTTCCTCTTAAGGAAACCATGCTGAATTTGGTCTATTGTATCATATGCCTGCAAGTACCCTGAAACGTTATTCTCAGTTATGGACTCCAATATCTTGCCAACCACTGAAGTCAGGCTAACTGGCCTATCCTTTCATTTATTCTGTCTCCCTCTCTTCTTAAAGAGTGGAGTGACCTTTGCAACTTTCCAGTCCTCTGGAACCATCTCAGAGTCTAGTGATTCCTGAGCAATCATTACTAACACCTGCACAATCTCTTCAGCCACCTCTTTCAGGACCTTGTGGGATATAATCCCTCTGATCCAGGGAACCTATCTACCTTCTGACCTTTCAGCTTCCCAAGCATCTTCTCTTGACAGACAGACAGACAGACATACATACTTTATTGATCCTGAGGGAAATTGGGTTTCGTTACAGTCGCACCAACCAAGAATAGTGAAGAAATATAGCAATATAAAACCATAAATAATTAAATAATAACAAATAAATTATTCCAAGTGGAAATAAGTCCAGGACCAGCCTATTGGCTCAGGGTGTCTGACACTCCGAGGGAGGAGTTGTAAAGTTTGATGGCCACAGGCAGGAATGATTCCTATGACGCTCAGCATTGCATCTCGGTGGAATGAGTCTCTGGCTGAATGTACTCCTGTGCCTAACCAGTACATTATGGAGTGGATGGGAACCATTGTCCAAGATGGCATGCAACTTGGACAGCATTGTCTTTTCAGACACCACCGTCAGAGAGTCCAGTTCCACCCCCACAACATCACTGGCCTTATGAATGAGTTTGTTGGTTCTGTTGGTGTCTGCTACCCTCAGCCTGCTGTCCCAGCACACAACAGCAAACATGATAGTACTGGCCACCACAGCCTCGTAGAACATCCTCAGCATCGTCTGGCAGATGTTAAAGGACCTCAGTCTCCTCAGGAAGTAAAGACAGCTCTGACCCTTCTTGTAGACAGCCTCAGTGTTCTTTGGCCAGTCCAGTTTATTGTCAATTCATATCCCCAGGTATTTGTAATCCTCCACCATGTCCACACTGACTCCTTGGATGGAAACAGAGGTCACCGGTGCCTTAGCCCTCCTCAGGTCCACCACCAGCTCCTTAGTCTTTTTCACATTAAGCTGCAGATGATTCTGCTCGCACCATGTGACAAAGTTTCCCACCGTAGCCCTGTACTCTGCCTCAACTCCCTTGCTGATGCATCCAACTATGGCAGAGTCATCAGAAAACTTCTGAAGATGGCAAGACTCGCAACTACACTCACATCTGCCCATAGTTGTTATCACTAAGGAGAAGGCGAATGCTAGGGATTCTGACATAATGTCACTCTTATATCAGGGGCACATTTTTTACACGGGGAGTGGCAAACGCCTGGAATGCACTGCTGGGGGTCGTGGTACAGGCTGATGCATTACAGCCTATTAGACAGGCACATGGCTTAAAGAGAAATGGAGGATCATGACCTATGAAGGAAGGAGGAGTTAGATTGATCACAAAGTAGGTTTAAACAGGTCAGCAAATCATGGACTGAAGGGTTCGTACTGTGCTGTACTGTTCTCTGATCTAGGTGTCTTCATCACGTTGTTGTTTGTGGATATTTCCTGAGCAAGGCCGATTGAAAAGCTTAGATAGAACAGAAATGGAGAGGATGCTTCTACTGGTGGAGGAGTCTAGGATTGGAGGACACTGTTGTGTATTGAATATTTCGATAATATTTGAGCAATATTTTCAATATATTCTTTGATTAAGTACTCTTTGTTGTTTACATAATTCAATGCAGGTTGCATATGAATGGCATACATCATTACGCCACCATGTTATATGTGTGTGCCTCACAAATTAAAAACGAAGTGTACACATTCTCCCCGAATCGCCATGTTTTTCTTTCGAATAGTTTTATGCTTTGGAGTTACAAAACATAATGGGAACAGCCTTAGAATGGAAGGATCTCCCTTTAGAACAGAAATGAGAAGGAATTTCTTTAGCCAGAGTGTGGTAAAACTGTGGAATTAATTGCTGCAGAGAGCAGTGGAGGCCAGGTCAATGGGCATGTTTAAAGCAGAGGTTGATAGGTTCTTGATTATTAAGGGTGTCAAAGGTTACACGGAGAATACAGAAGAATGAAGTTGAGAGGGATAATAAATCAGCCATGATGGAATTGCAGAGAAGATTCAATGGGCAGAATGGCCTAACTCTGCTCCTATGTTTTATTTTTGTCTTCTGCATAAATTGGCATTCACAGTTTTTACACTGCAACAGTGATCAAGTATCCCTAATTGTTAATTGAGAATCACTGAAGCAGAGGAATGTGCATGTCTTCCCTTGATGTTGGTTCAGTATGTAATATATTCTGCCTGGTAGTATCCCAGGAGCCAAGCGGTCAACCCCAGCGCATCATGTAATAGAGAGGTCACATGCAGATTTTGGAAATGCAGCACATTTTGCCTTCTTTCATGTAATGCGTTTATCTGAAACAGTAGTTTGGATTCTAAAGTCTCCAAGGTTGGGCAAAGGTATGAAAATTACCTTTATTATGGTAATTTCACAATCATTAAAAAACAGCCCAATATAGAAAGTGTAGACTGAGAATTCAATAATATTCAGAATTGAGTTTATTATCATTGACATATATCGGGAAATTTGTTGTTTTGCAACAGCAGTACAGTGTTATACATGCAAAAAATTGCAATAATTTGCAATAAGAAATATTAAAAATTAATAAATATTGCCAAAAACAAAGCAGTGAGGTAGTGCTGATGGGTTCATGAACTGTTCAGAAATCCGATGCCAGGGGAGGAAGCAGCTGTTCCTAATACATTGCAAGTGTGTCTTCAGGTTCCCGCTGGCAATAAAGAGAACAGGGCATGGCATGTCCTGGTCCTTAATGATGGTTGCTGCCTTCTTGAAGCTTCATGAGGTTTGAGTTAGGCAATTTCAGCTAGAGGTACAGCAAATGATTCCTGCCGCTGTCCGTAATGAGTTTGCACAGTTTCCCCTATGACTGCATGGATTTCCTCTGGGAGCTCTGGTTACCCCCCACAGTCCAAAGATGTAGCCATTGGTAGATTAAATTGGTCATTGTAAATTGTACCATAGTTAGGCTAGGGTTAAATCAGGGGATTGCTGAGCAGTGTGCCTCAAAGGGCCAGGAGGGCCCATTCTGCACTGTATCTCAATCAGTCAATCAATAATCAAACTGACAAAGGCGATGGTGCAGTTATTAGTGCTGCTTCCTCACACCTCCCATGACCCAGTCTCTATTCTGTCTCTAGGTGCTGTCTGGGTGGAATTTTCATGCTCTGCTTACGGCCATGTTAGATTTATCCGGGAGCTCCACTCTCCACCCACCTCACACAGTGTGGGTTGGTGTGTCGGATGGTTACTGGAGAGTAGAAGGACAATTAGGAAATGTTGACGGGTGTGTGAAAGTTAAAATGTTGGTATGGATGGACGCTTGTTGGTTGGAATGTGCACAGTGACCAAAGGGTTAGTTTTAATGGATTGCCCAGTGGCCTGTCCTGGGTTTGGAATACTGTCAGTGTATATGAGTGGGTGGGAGGGAGGAAAGGACCTTATTTTGCTCTTGTTGTCTTGTGTGTTGTTCTGCCGAGCATTGTTGACATGCTACGTTGGCGTTGAAAATGTGTGCTGACACTTGAGCGCTGCTACTAGAGCAACCTTAGGTCATTGCCAGAAGCGATGCATTTTACTGTGTCTTTTGATGCCCATGTGATAAATATTGAATCTGAATCAGGATTTGGATTTCAAACTGAATCTGCATCTGAATCTCAATCTGGATCATAATTGCAATCTCAATGTGATCCAGACATCTCAAAGCATCAGAGTGTTACCATCAATAAAGCCTCCACAAAATCTGCAAATCCCACCAGAAGGACAAGCAAGCCAATGTCAGCAACTTCTTCCAGGGCAATATCCCCAGCACTGAAGTCTGCCTTTCCCTAGTCATCTGCAGGAAAGAGGCTACATTGTTTGGACATCAGACTCCCAAAAGGATGCTCAATTCTCAACTCTATCACAGCAAGAGATTACAGGACAGACAGGGGAACGGACTCGGGTGCAACATCCCTGATGAATCCTAAGAATTCTTGGCCAGCTCTAAACGGAATTGGATCATTAGCAATTGCACTGAGTGTGCATCACGAGCGCATGGACATTCAGTGTAAATGGAAGAAGGACTACAGTCCCTTCACAATCTATTCACCTCCCTGTCCTACCTCTGAATAAACAGGGATTAACGAGAGGGAACGTTGGCCTGGAAGAAATTGCTCATGTTGGTTTGCTTGTTCCAAATTCCAAACACCAGCTCGGTGAACTGAATGCAAAACTCCAGGTAGGACCTAACTAGAGTTTCATAAAGTTGCGACATAACTTCACAACTCTTTAACTCAATGCCTTTACCGATAAAGGCAAACATACCATACCAATGTTCCCTCCAATCTGTAATAACCAGTAGGTACAAAAATTTTGTGCCGTGCAGTTTTTTGCCCAGTGACAACAACATGTGTGCATGGAATAATTTCTTCAATAAAAACGGTATAAATAAGCCAGTTCTAAAATCTGCAGACAAATCATTGCAAACTCCACATTGTCAACACCAACCACATGAAAAACCAGAAAAGGAATGATGGTGAAATATACTTAACATGCCAATGAGGTAGAGGGTGAGAACCTTTTGTGCGCAGTTTAAATTCCTTTGAACACTAGTAGCAAAAGATGTGTGCACACGCATACCTTAGAGGGAACATTGTACCATAAGCCTTTTTCACCACCCTTTCAAGCTGTGATCACTTTCAAACAACTATGGATTTGGACTCCAAGGTCCCCCTATCCTTCTAAAGATTTAAGGGTAAAATCTTTCAAAACCTGACTATGAATGAGGGGGAAATTGCTTGTATCGCTCAAAGTGATTTGTGCTGAAGTCTTTACATTTTGGCTTGAAGTTAATTTACATTTATGTGAACAATCAAATCTTTTGAAAACATATTGTCAACTGCTTCCTTATCAATGATAACCTGCAAAACCAGCTGAGAAGGATCAGAAAGAAGTTCAAAGCTCTGTCAGAGAAACATGTTACAGTCAACGCTGCCTAATTGGATATTTCTTCAGAGTAGATATTTCCTTTGTCTAGCAATTGATTCTCAATCTGTTCCAGATTCCACACAATAAAGTTTTGGCAATGTCAGTTGATGTGGGATGTTATGCTCCAGAAACATTGGGAAATAATCTACAATTCTGTTGTTACTGTCACTGGGTTAATCAATGATTTGTTTCGATAGATAGTTTAGATCAGAATCAGAATCAGGTCTAATATCGGCATATGTCATGAAATTTGTTGTGTTTTTTTGTGGCAGCAGTACAATGTAATACACAATAAAAACTGTGAATTACTGTAAGTATATGTATTAAATAGTTAAGATAATAAGTAGTGCTAAGAAGTAGTGAGGTAGTGTTCATGGGTTCATTGTCCATTCAGAAATCTGATGTTAGAGGAGAAGAAGCTGTTTCTGAATCATTGACTGTGTGTCTTCAGGCTCCTGTATCTCCTTCCTAATGGTAGCAATGAGAAAAAGGCATGTCCTGGTTATGAAGGTCCTTAATGATGGATGCTGCCTTTTTGAGGCATTACTCCTTGATGATGTCCTGGATACTACAGAGGCCAGTGACCATGATGGATCTGAGCTGAGATAGATAGATTAAATGATTTTTTACATGTACATCGAAACATCAAAATGTACAGTGAAATGCATCGTTTGCATCAATGACCAACACAGTTCAAAGGCATGCTGGGAGCTGCCTGCAAGTGTCACCAACATTCTAACAGTTTAGTAACACTCTTATCTTTGGAATGTGGGAGGAAACCAGAGCACCTGGAGGAAACCTAAATGGTCAAAGGGAGAACATACAAGCTCCTTAAAAACAGTGGCAGGAATTGAACCTTGATCACCGGCACTGTAGAGCATTGTGTTAACCGTTACATTACCTTGCCATACCGGTCACTGGAAATACTTCGCCATCTTTACTTGAAATGGCTCTATGGTTTCTTGAGAGAGATAATGTTCCAACAATCCTCGATAAGGTAAACCCAACTTTTTTCATGTCTGTATATGAAAAGCAGTAGGAAGCCCCTCCTCCACTGATTGCTGAACGAGTGAAGGTGCATATATAAATTCCTACCCCCATGCACATAAAAATAAAAACAACCCCTTTTGTGTTGGGAATTGCTCCTACACTGTCTCAATTGCACTGTAATTTTGAATGCCTCCCTTGTTGTCTACCTCTACAAGTTTAGAAGTCAGCTCCAAGTAGCTCTTCATTGTTTTTCAGTCATTCATTCTCTGCAGCTTGCTCTCTCAACATTGTTAGAAGGTCTGGTTTCTATTCCTCCAAGAGGACCACAACCTTGTCGCTGGGTTTGGAGGCTTTCTCCCCTCAATGACTCAGAGAGCTTTCTTGGCTTGAGTCCGGACTTTATGCGTTGGCTCTTGGTAGGGTCACCCAATCCAAATGGGTCTTAAATGTTGAAATCCAGCTCACATATACCATTTGCACTGGCAGATCATTTCACATTCTCTCCACCCTCTGAGTGAAGAAACTTTCCCTCATATTCCCCTGAAATTTTTCACCTTTCATCCTTAATGCATCTTGTTGCAGTCCCACCCTTCCTCAGTGGAAAAAGCCTGCTTGCATTTACCCTATCTATAGCCCTCATAATTTTATATGCCTCTATCAAATTTCCTCTCAATCTTCTACTTTCTAGGGAATGAAGTCCTAAACTATTATAAAGTTAAGATATACAGAAGGTATCTTTCTGTATACCTCAGGTCCTCCAGTCCTGGTAACACACTTGTAAATTTTCTTCGTACTCTTTTAACGTTACTTTACATCATTTACAACCTTATTTATATTGCCTCCAGATTTGGCAGAAGTTTCAAAAGACATTATTGCCTTCCCTAAACAGTATAATCATGCTTAGGTTTTGGTAAAGGATTACTGCAGGTATGGTAGCTGTAGATTACCATGGAATATACAGGAACACAAGAGGCCACAGAGAGCGGTGGGCTCAGCTCAATACATCCCAGGCATGTCCCTCTCCAGCATTGGTCCAGCACAGGTGGCACTGCCTCACAAAGGCAGAAGGGAACATCCATCATCAAAGATCCCAGGCCCTGCCATTCTGAGGCAGATGCAGTTTAATGTGGATAAATGTGAGGTTATCCACTTTGGTGGCAAGAACAGGAAGGCAGATTACTATCTAAATGGAGTCAAGTTAGGAAAAGGGGAAGTACAACAAGATCTACGTGTCCTTGTACATCAGTCACTGAAAGTAAGCACGCAGGTACAGCAGGCAGTGAAGAAAGCTAATGGCATGTTGGCCTTCATAACAAGGGGAGTTGAGTATAGGAGCATAGAGGTCCTTCTGCAGTTGTACAGGGCCCTGGTGAGACCACACCTGGAGTATTGTGTTCAGTTTTGGTCTCCAAATTTGAGGAAGGACATTCTTGCTATTGAGGGGGTGCAGCGTAGGTTCATGAGGTTAATTCCTGGGATGGTGGGACTGTCATATGTTGAAAGATTGGAGCGACTGGGCTTGTATACACTGGAACTTAGAAGGATGAGAGGGGATCTGATTGAAACATATAAGATTATTAAGGGATTGGGCATGCTAGAGGCAGGAAAAATGTTCCCGATTTGGGGGAGTTCAGAACCAGAGGCCACAGTTTAAGAATAAGGGGTAGGCCATTTAGAACAGAGTTGAGGAAAAACTTCTTCACTTAGAGAGTTGTGGATCTATGGAATGCTCTGCCTCAGAAGGCAGTGGAGGCCAATTCTCTGGATGCTTTCAAGAAAGAGTTAGATAGAGCTCTTAAAGATAGCGGAGTCAAGGGATATGGGGAGAAGGCAGGAACGGGATACTGATTATGGATGATCAGCCGTGATCACATTGTATGGCGGTACTGGCTCAAAGGGCCAAATGGCCTACTCCTGCACCTATTGTCTATTGTCTATTATCTTCTGGCAGCTACCATCTGACAGGAGGTACAGAAGCCCGAAGTCTCTCACACCAGGTTCAAGAACAGCTACTCCCTTTCAACCATTCAATTCTTGAATCAGTCAACACAACACTAATCTCTGCTGTTCAGTAACACTGTGACCACGTTATTCAAAATTTAACATTTTTATTCTATTTGTGTTCTTTCTTGTAAAAAAATGCATATGGTAAGTTGAATTTATGTTTTGTTTGTGCGCCTGTGATGCTGCTGTAAGTAAGTTTTTCATTTAACCTGTGCAGGCGTGTACTTGTGCTTACGACCATAAACTCAACTTTGATTTTTGATTTTGACTTTTACATCAGTGTAATCTACAGATGGGGCCTCAAATTCTACACATCTGAGGTCGTGTTGCCACTGTGGATTTGTCTGCCTCATGGGATTGTTACAATATGCTCCTTTAAAGACTCAGGCCCACCCCCGCTAATTGGCGGCCATGTTTTTGTGCTAGGATTTTAATATTTAAAGAGCACCTGAATGGAGGTTTGGTGCTGAATTGTCAGCTCAACTTTGGATTCTCATCTAGCGCCTAGTTTCAACAGTGTCCTCATTTCAGTCTCGTATATCATCTTGGTTCTAGACTCACATACCCCAGCACTTGTTTCTTAAGCACCTGCGCCTGGGTCTCTCACCACAAGGATGTAAAAGTTTTGGGTTATGATATGCCTATTGATCTGGCCGGTGCTGGATGGTAGATGGGGTGGTTGTACTCGAGGGACAATCCACCTCTAATACAAATCAGGCCACTTTCTGTTTGCAACTCAGCCTTACAGTATCTGCAGTATTATATCTGTATGACCACCATACACTGGAAACTTACATGTGTCTTCCTGTCCTTCCACCATTACCGAGGTTATGCACTCACATGATTCACACCTGAAAATTCCAACTTGGAGAATAGGTCCAATACCTGCTCAGCAAATTCCTAGCACACAAAGCGCCTTCCTGAACAAGCACAACAATAAAGTGGCCAGGAAATGTTCTGACAGATGGCAGAGCTGTTTTTTCCATTCTGCCATCTGTCAGCATTGCCAAGTTTATGGAAGGTTCCAAATGTTGCTGATATTCAGAATCAGAATCAGATTTATTGTCACTGACATAAGTTGTGAAAATTGTTGTTTTGTGGCAGCAGTGCAGTGCAGGCACAACAAATGACTGTAAGTTACAATAAAAAAGCAGTACAAGAGAAGGGTAGTGAGTAGTTTTCATGGAATCAAGGACTGTGCAGAAATCTGATGGTAGAGTGGGAGAAGCTATTCCTAAAACATTGAATATGTGTTATCAGGCTCCTGTACCTCCTCCCTGATGGTAGTAATGAGAAGAGGGGAATGATGGGAGTCTTTAATGGGCAGCCTTTGGGAAATGTCCTCAGTGATGGAGAGGGTTGTGCCCATGATGGGGTTGGTTGAATCTCCATCCTTAGCCATGAGTGAGGTGCTGGAGGATTGAAGGATTGCCAATGTTGTTCAGTTGTTTAAGAAAGGCTCTAAGAATAAGTCAGGAAATTTTAGGCCAGTGAGCCTGACATCAGTAGTAGGAAGATATTGGAAAGTATCCGAAGAGACTGGACATATAAATATTTGGATAGACAGAGGCTGATTAGAGATAGTCAACAGGGCTTTGTGTATGGAAGCTGTGTTTAACCAATTTTATAGAGTACTTTGAGGAAGTTACTTGGAAAGTTAATGAATGCAAGGCAGTTGATGTTATCTACATAGACTTTAGCAAGGCTTTTGACAAGATTCCACATAGAAGGTTGGTCAAGAAGGTTCAGTCACTTGACATTCAAGATGTGGTAGTAGATGTGGGAGAAGCCAGAGAGTGGTAGTAGACGATTGCCTCTCTGACTGGAGGCCTGTGACTAGTTGGGCACCACAGGGATCAGTGCTGGGTTTGTTGTTGTTTGCCATCTTTATCAATGATCTGGATGATAATGTGGTCAACTGGATCAGCAAAATTGCAGATGACACCAAGATTTGGGGTGTAGAGGACAGTGAGGAAGATTTTCAAAACTTGCAGCAGGATCTGGACCAGCTGGAAAAATGGGCTGAAATACTGCAGATGGAATTTAATGCAGGCAAGTGTGAGGTGTTGAACTCTGGGAGGACCAACCAGGGAAGGTCTTACACAGTGAGCGGTAGGGTACTGAGGAGTGAGGTAGAACTGAAGGATCTGTGAATACAGATTCATAATTCCTTGAAAGTGGCGTCCAGGTAGGTACGTGGAGTTGTAATGAGAGCTTTTGGTACATTGACCATCGCAAATCAAAGTACTGACTACAGGAGTTGGTGTGTTGAGTTGAAATTGTATAAGGCATTGGTGAGGCATAATTTTGGAGTATTGTGTGCAGTTTCAGTCAACTACACAGAGGAAATATGTAAATTTACAAGGATGTTACCAAGACCTGAGGACCCAAGTTATATGGAAATGTTGAATAGATTGGGATGTTATTCCCTCGAAGATTGAGGGGAGATTTGATAGAGGCATACAGGATTATGAGGAGTAAAGACAGGGTAAGTTCAAGTGGGCTTTTTGCACTGAGGTTGGGTGAGACTACAACTAGAGGTTTGGGTTACGAGTGAAAGGTGAAAAGTTTTAAAGGGAACATGAGGGGAACCTCTTCACTCAGCAGACGGTGAGAAAATGGAATAAGCTGCTGTGCATATGGGGTGTGTGTGGTTGACTTCACCACTTAAGAGAAATTTGGATAGGTATGTGGATGGCAGGGCTATGGAGGGCTATGGTCCGGGTGCAGGTTGATGGGACTAGGCAGAATAATGGTGTGGCATAGATTAGATGGGCCAAAGAGCCTGTTTCTGTGTTTTAGTGTTCTATGAGTCTATGAACCTGCAACCCTTTAAAGCATTCAAAAGCTGTGAATAATCAAGTTAACAAATAATAATGTACTTAATTTAAAAATCCAACCACCCTAGAATACTTAACAATTTTAAGGTATGAGTGCAAACACTAAATAGATCAGAGAATGCAACAATTTAATCCAAACACAAGAGATTTTGCAGATGCTGGAAACCCAGAGCAACACACACAAAATGCTGGAGGAGCTCAGCAGGTCAGGCAACATCTATGGATGGGAATAAGCAGTCAACATCAGGACTGCAAAGGAAGTGGGAAGAGGCCAGAACTTATTCCATCCTTTCTGCTGTGACCACTCAGTTGATGCTTTTCAGTGTGTATGTCAGACAAGTTGACACCCTCCCTTTGGACAGTAGTCCTTTCTGACTTCAATGGCAGAGTACAGTTGGGAAAGTACAGCTTTTGTGTTAGGCCCCTTTGCATTTGCATGGCATCTAAAGAATGCAGAACATAAATGCTGCAGGCTCATCTTGGGCATTCTCTGGTAACATTGCCAGCCCTACCTGTTATCCACCAGCCTCTGACGCAATACTTCTTTCTACCCCACTGCACCTGGCTCCATCTGCCCATCATTCCCCAGCTCACATGGCTCCACCTATCACCTTCCAGCCTCTGTCACACTCTTCCCTCTCAGCTCTTTATACTGGCCATCTTAGTTCTGTACTTCCAGTCCTGATGCAGGATCTCAGCCCGAAGCTTATCCAACTCTTTAGATGTTGCTTGATCCATTGAGTTCCTCCAGCGGTTTGTGCTTTGCTCCAGATGGATCCCTAATTTGCATAGAGTTCAGGAAATACTACACAATCTGGAAGAATGTGATGTGGCGTCTGTATTAAAAATGATTTGCAGCATTGCATAGAATCTATCTCCCATTATGAAATTTGACATCTCATAAACATACTCACATGACAGAGGATTGTCTAGGATTGTGTGACTTCATGTCTTAACAAACTCTGTTGAACTCTGTAAACTGTGATTGTCTGTATCTGTGAGATAATCACAGACAGAAGGGTTGGGAGTTGAAGTTCATGTTAAATAGATTCATATAAAACAAATCCTGTTTTGTGCAACACACACAAAATGTTGGAGGAACCCAGCAGGCCAGACAGCATCATTAGAGGGAAGTGAACAGACAACTTTTTGGGCCAAGTTCCTTCATCAGTCCAGATGAAGTGTCTCAGCCTGGAACATCAACATTTCATTTTCCTGTGTGGGTGCTGCCTGATCAGTTGAGTTCCTCCAGCATTTTGTGTTTATTGCTCAAGATTTTCCAGCATCTGCAGAATCTCTTGTGTCTCTGGTGTTGTGTTCTTCCTTCTCAGTCCCAATGAAAGGTCTTGGCCCATAATGCCAACTGTTCATATCTATCCATAGGTGCTGCCTGACCTGTTGAGTTCCTCCAGCATTTCGTGTGTATTGTTTTGGATTTCCAGCATCTGGAGAATTTCTTGCGGTTCTAGTATTGTACTCTAATCTTCAAATTCAGTCCAATCAACCTCCGTTGAGGAAGATTTCTGAAGAGGAGTGCACAGAACTATCACTGTGAAACTATCTTTAGGGAAGTAATCAAGATTGATCCTCTTCATTCTAAACATTATTAATTTTAAGGAAGTTTAATGACACCTGATGGTTTATTACAATAGATGCAATATTTTCCTGTCTATATACACTCATTGGTCACTTTATTAGGTGCACCTGTACATCTGCTTGTTACTGCAAATACCTAATCAGCCAATCATGTGGCAGAAACTCAATGCATAAAAAGATGTAGGCATGGTCAAGAGGTTCAGTTGTTCGGACAAAACATGGAGAAAAATGTCATCTAAGTGTCTTTGACTGAGAAATGATTGTTGGTGTCAGGTGTGGTGGTAAGTATTTTAGAAACTGCTGATCTCCTAGGATTTTCACACACACAGTTGCTATAATTTACAGAGGGTGGTGTGAAAATACAAAACAAAAAGAAAACATCCAGTGAGTGGCAGTTCTGTGGGTGAAAATGCCTTGTTAATGAGAGGGGTCAGAGGAGAATGGCCAGACTGGTTCAAGCTGACAGGAAGGTGACAGTAACTCGAATAACCACGTACTGCAGCAGTGGTGTGCAGAAGAGCATCACATTGACAAGCACATCGAACCTTAAAGTGGATGGGCTATAGCAGTAGAAGATCATGCGGCCACTTTATTAAATATAGGAGGTATCTAATAAAGTGGCCAGTGAATGCATGATGCCATGGAGTCTGCAGCACGGCAGCTGGTATTGATCTCACGTAGTCTAAGCCACCTTTTAAGGTCTATATAAGACTCTCGTAACTCCCGTCATTTTGCCTCATCATCAGATCCTTCCCTACCTTTCCTCCACATGTGCTCATGAAGTTCTCTATTCCCTGTCCATTCAATTCCACATGACTGCAAGCATGGCGGGCTGCCCCAGCACATGTTCAGACTGTACTAGTCACTGAGGAAAATGACACATTTCCCTGTATGTTCTAATGCATTTGTGACAGATAAAGCTAATCTTTACCTTAATCAGAACACTTTATTCAGAAGAATGAAGGGTAATCTCTTTGAAACCTATTGAATGTTGAAATGTTGACATTCATTGATAGAATGAATGTGGAGAGGATGTTTCCTATGGTGAGCGAGTCTAGGACCAGAGGGCACAGCCTCAGAATAGAGAGTTGTCCTTTTAAAAGGGAGATGAGGAGGAATTTCTTCAGCCGGAGTGGTGAAGCTGTGGAATTCATTGCCACAGGTGGCTGTGGAGGCCAAGTCATTGGGTGTATTTAACACAGAGGTTGATAGATTCTTGACTAGTCAGGGAATGAAGGGATATGGGGAGAAGGAAGGAGACTGGGGCTGAGTAGAAGAATGGACTAGCCACGATGAAATGGCACAGCAGACTCAATGGGCCAAATGGACTAATTCTGTTCCTGTATCTTATGGTCATTATTCTGATTTCTGTTATTGTTTTCCCTCATACTACCTTGAGAAGATGAAATGATCTGTATGGATGGCATACAAAACAAAGCTTTTCAGTACCTGTGACAATAATAAACCCACTTACCAGTTTAACAGACATGTTACATCTCAACTTGTTGGGTGGGAAGGTGTGGGAGGGTTAAACCTCAGAAGTTTTTTAACATCAGTTAATCACTAGTAACCCTAAGAAGGAATTCAGGAGAAGCTCCTAACCTGAACATGGTTAGATGACAGAGTATGGTCATAGGTAGTGATCAGCCAAGTTTTGTAAATGCTCTTCAGAAGATTTTAAGCAGAGAGAGTTAGTAGATTGGACAAGGAATGGGGCAGGACAGATGGTGAGGCACAAAACACCAGCGTAGATCAACTGGGCCAAATAGCCTGTTTTATATTGTACACTACATGCAATTCCAGTTAAAAAATTATCTTTATGCTTGATAAATGATTCCCTTCATCCTACTTCTATTTGTTTGATGTAATATTTTTCTCTTTAGGTTCTGTATCTAAGCTATCAGTTAATATCCATCTAACCCTCTCTCTGTTCTACTCTGTCATATATTTGCCCCACTAAGACCATAAGACAGAGGAGCAGAATTAGACCATTCAGCCCATAGAGTCTGCTGTTCCATTCCATCATGGCTGATGTATTTTCCTTCTCATCTCCATTCTCCTGCCTTCTCCCCATAACATTTGATACCTTAACTATTCAGGAGTCCTTTATTTCCCACTTGGGTTATATTGGGCACAAATGATACTTGTTCAGCAACATTTCTGAACATCACTCTCCATCCCTGGAAGACGGCTGGAGTGTCATGATCATTTTGTGCCTTCCCTGATGCATCACCCTGTGATGTAACTTCCGCAGTATCTACCTAGTACATGCTGGAATTACAGCTTCTCCTTCCCCATGTGTCTATCTACCATCTGGTCCCACCTTTGCTCCCACTCGTCTCCACTTCTCTTCCTTCTCTGCCTCCGCATTCCCAAGTAGTTTTACTGGATTGACGCTGGTAGATTATTTTTCTATTCAGGCAGGATCTGTTGCCTCGTATTCTTCCGCTGCCCTGAGGTCTGCCCACTCATTCCCTTTCTGCTCTTTACTTTCACGTCTCTGCTGAGCCTTTACTTTAACCACTGCTGCATCTGAAGGCAACTTCACGGCTTCTAGCAGTTCTTGTATTAATTGCCCATGCTGAATACCTGTACCTGTCAAGATAGTGGAACCCCCCCCCCCCCATGCCTATGCCATCAGGTAATCATCCACCACCCCTACTGTGTGTGAGTAAGTTCACTCTCCTTCCCCTGATATAGTGTCATGCTTCTCTAAAAGCTGCTATGGTGAGAATCCTCCTGGCAGTGTTCCTGCAGCTAATTCCTCTCTTGTCTTGAATGGTGGCGTCTGAAAAGAGGATGCTGTCCAAGTTGCATGCCATCTTGGACAATGTCTCCCATCCACTCCATAATGTACTGGTTAGGCACAGGAGTACATTCAGCCAGAGACTCATTCCACCGAGATGCAACACTGAGCATCATAGGAAGTCATTCCTGCCTGTGGCCATCAAACTTTACAACTCCTCCCTCGGAGTGTCAGACACCCTGAGCCAATAGGCTGGTCCTGGACTTATTTCCACTTGGCATAATTTACTTATTATTATTTAATTATTTATGGTTTTATATTGCTATATTTCTACACTATTCTTGGTTGGTGCGACTGTAACGAAACCCAATTTCCCTCGGGATCAATAAAGTATGTCTGTCTGTCTGTCCGTCATTCATCTATTGGCTCATCTAGTCCATTGACTCCCATCTATGTACTTCAGAGACCCATCTATAAAATTCTCCTCTACTTCCCCTTTCAGGTGAGTTTCCTTCACACTGCACTCTATTCTTCCCCGTGCTTTATTTCCAGGTGTCTCACCCTCTGTTAGGATGGCACTTGTGGGGTTCACTCCAGTATCTCTCACTCATCATCTTCATCATCTTCATCATGTGCTGTGCCGGGTGAGATAGGCATTCTTGGTCTTCCATCTATCCATGTCTGTGATTATTCTGAGCAAATTTTTCTACAGAAGTGGTTTGCCATTGCCTTCTTCTGGGCAGTGTCTTTTCAAGATGGGTGACCCCAGCCATTATCAATACTGTTCAGATATTGTCTACCTGGCATCAGAGGTTGCAAAACCAGGACTTGTGATATGCACCAGCTGCTCATACGACCATCCACCACCTACTCCCATGCTTCACATGACCCTCACCGGGGGGTGGAATGCTAAGCAGGTGCTACATCTTGCCCAAGGGTGACTGGCGGGCTAGCGGAGGGAAGGAGCACCTTACACCTTAGCTGAAAACGTATCTCCACCCCACCACCGTAGTCTCTCGCTATTGTTACTGATCTGTCTTTGGGGATGAGAACTGCCTCCCAAGTTGCTTTCTGCTCGTCTGTGATTGCTCTCAGCCTCCCTGTGTTCAGGAGTTCTGCAGTGGCGTGTGGAGTGTGTAATATAAGCTGACACACTATTACCACAGGCTCACAAAACCCACCCAGCCCAAGCTGCCAGTCCAAAGCTGCGGCACCTCACGGAAGTCTGACTATACCAGGAGCCTGTTTTGTTGAATAGTATGCTATTGGTCTTTTTGTGTCCCCGTGTCCTGTGCGACTACTGCTTTGTGTTAGTACTACAGTAAAGGTGAAAAGGGCAAGTCACATCTGGTAAACTAAAGCACGTGGAGAAACTAGGGTTTTCTTAGTATACAAGAAGGCCTTCTCCTCTACTGACCCCCACTTTGCTTCCTCCTTTGACTAAAATCTGTGCCTGGCGGAACAATCTCTCTTTGGGAAATCCTCTACCCACCTGCTGAAGTGGTCCGCAATTGCGGTAGTAGCATTTCCCCCTGCTTTTTACCAGGGGCCCCAGAAATCCATCTGGATGTTCGCCAGCATTCCCAGCACCGTGGTTGGTTTGCTAGTCGCACCTTTATTTCCCCACCATGATTACATTGGGCACAGATGATAGGTATCCCACAACATTTCTCAATGTCTCTATCCATCCGTGGCAACCACTGAGACTGCTGGAGGGTCGTAATCATACCGTGCCTTAACTGATGCATCGCCCCATGATATAACTTTAGCCATATCTGTCTAATACATGCTGGGGTAACATCCACTCCTTGCCCATACATCCAGCAACCATCTGATCCCTCCTTTGCACCCCCCCCCCCTTCTCCACTTCTCCTTCTCCTCTGCCTCCACATCCCCAACTAGTTTTACTGGATTGACTTTGGTAGATTTTCATTCAATTCAGGCAGGATCTGTTGGTTCGTGTTCTTCTGCTGCCCTGAGGTCTGCCCACTCATCCCCTTTCTGTTCTTCACTTTCCCGTCTCTGGTTAGTCTTTATTTAATCACTGCCACACCTGCAGTTCCTGACCGGATGGGACACGGAACTAGTTGCTGTCCTTGTGTCATCTGACATGTTCTTTCTTCCCTGTGAGATTGTGTGTCCCAGGTACTGCAATGTTTGCTTTCCTATTTGGGCTTTACATGGCCTGATCTTAAATCCCTGGTGTTGAAAAGCTTCCAAAATGCTCGTCTCTGCCCATAGTGCCCCACTTCATCCTCTGAGGCAACTAACAAATCATCTATATATTGATGAACTGTACCACGGTGTTGCGTCAAATCAAGTTTTCCCAGGGTCCGTACTATGACTTTATGGAAGAAGACAGGGCTATAATGAAATTCCTAAGGTAGTCGAGTTCATGTTTAGTGTTGTCCCTCTGAGGTGAAGGCAAATCAGTCCTGAGACTTAGAAGCTAATTGTAACCCGCAGAATCCATTAGCAATGTTCAGGATTGTGAATATTCTATGTGCTAGGAAAGGCCATTAAGGATTGCGGCTTTCATGGTATAATTTTATTGAGTGCAGTGTAATCTATTGTCAACCACTAGGATCTATCCAGCTTCCTTACTGGCCACAGGGATGAGTTGGCGATCAGAGAAATCTCCTTCGGTATACCCTGTTTTTTCAATTCCTTTACTATACTGTGTGCCCGCCTTTATGGGGTATTGTTTGTGGGGTTTGTGCAGTTCCACTTCCATTTTAGTTGGGTCTATTCTAACCTGCTCACAGTCTCAGTTGTGTCTGGCCCATCCCGCTGGGAACTGCTGACAGAGTAGACCATACATAACTTCCTCACTCTAATCCCTGTTTGTCAGGGCTGCTTTGGCCACATGGGCCACGTTGTGAACTCCAGCAGATGTATGTGTTTATTTACCCTGACTTGTCTGTGCTATTTATTTCTTTCCTGAGCCTATGATGGCACCTCAAAGTTCGAAGTACATTTATTATCAAAGTATATATTCTTTAAACAACCTTGAGATTCATCTCCTTTCAGGCAGCCACAAAACAAAGAAACCCAGTAGAGCTCATTAAACAAAAGAGGACTGTCAAACAACCAGTGTGCAGAGACAGAAAACAAATCATGCAAACTATAAAAGTAAGCGAATAGCATTCAGGACTGAAGTGCACAAAAGTGAATTGGCAATCACTGCAGCCAATTCGGAAGCCTGTTCGTTGCAGGCCACAGCCTCAGATCAGTGCAGAGATGAGTAAACCTCGCGGGGCAGTGAGCTGAACCGGCCCATCACTTGCCTCCAGCCCTGACACTATGGCCTTTTCAATCTGGTCTGATGCTTAAATCATCCATACCTTGGGTCGTTCTTTGTTCTCAGACTGGGACCTGGATCTGCCTTTCAAAATACATCTCACCCCAAGACAGTGTGCTCATCCTCTGAAAAGCATATTCCCCCTCTTTCAAGTATTTGAGGCTCACATCTTTGCTTTCCTCCCTATACCTGTAAGATAAATAGCCTCTCCAGATGTGGGCAACGGTAGGTCAGTTATTGATCTGAAGCTCCTGTGACCACTTATATTTCATATTGCTGGCCCCCTTTAAAGCTCTTGTGTACATCTGTGGGTGACCAGTACTGGCAATGGGGGCTGGCGATAGCTGTTTGTCTGGCTTGGATGCTATATTTACAAGTTCTATAATCTGGTCCACAGTCAGATTGGACATGACCTTGGGTCAACAGTTTTCAATTAGTGCGTTATTTTTACCATCAGTCTCATTGGACTCAAACTTCAGATAACCTGAGGTATGATATCAAAGTTGACCCCATCTATCAGAAGGAAACATGAATAACAATCAACCATCTTTGAACTCCAATACTTTGGGCATGTTTGGGTTCTGTTGTGGTCGCTATCTGTCTTACTGAGTGACTCTCATGCCTCCTTCCCCTGTTAGGACACTATCTCCAACTGTGGCCTAGGAATCAGAATCAAGTTTAATATTACCAGCATGTGTCATGAAATTTGTTAACTTTACAGCAGCAGTAAATGCAATAAATGATAATTAAATATAGAGAGGAAAAAAAAACAGAATTACAGCTGTATAACTCATCTCCTTCTACCTTAGGCTACAAACTTATCAATCACCCCTGCTGTGGACCACCTGGAGGACCAAAACGTTTTCATTATATGGAAGTGCAATTCAACTCTTTGAGTGATAATGCAGAAAGTTTGAAGTTAATAACTCACCTCCTTGTGTGTGTGTGTGTGTGTGTGTGTGTGTGTGTGTGTGTGTGTGTGTGTGTGTGTGTGTGTGTGTGTGTGTGTGTGTGTGTGTGTGTGTGTGTGTGTGTGTGTGTGTGTGTGTGTTAAATAGTTAAGTTAAAATAAGTCATGCCAAAGAAACAGAAATAAAAAAGTAGTGAGATAGTGTTCATGGTTCAATGCCCATTTAGAAATCAGATGGCTGAATCGCTGAGTGTGTGCCTTCAGGCTCCTGTACATCCTTCCCGATGATAACAATGAGAAAAGTTCATGTTCTGGGTGGTGGGGATCCTTAATGATGGACACTGTCTTCCTAAGGTGTCTTGGACACTACAGAGGCTAGTGCCCATGATGGAGCTGGGTAATTTTACACGTTTGTGCAACTTACTTCAATCTTGTGTCATAGCACCCCACCCCTGCATACCAGACAGTGATGCAGCCAGTCAGAATGCTCTCCACCATACATTTATAGAGGTTTTCAAGTTGACAAACCAAATGTCTGAAACTCCTAATGAAATATAGCTACTGTCTTGTCTTCTTTATAGCTGCATCAATAAGCTACGTCCAGGTTAGGTCCTCAGAGATATTGGCACCCAGGAACTTGGTGTCACTCTCTACTTCAGATCCCTCTATGATTGATTTGTGTTCCCTCATTTTACCCTTTCTGAAGTCCGTAATCAGCTCTTTGGTCTCACTATCGTTGAGTGCAATGCTGTTGCTGTGACACCACACAATTAACTGGTATCTCGCTCCTGTACGCCCTTCATCACTGAGACCACAGCCAAACTTCTACCAAACACATTATTGTGTCAAGTGAAATACCATGATAAACCTGCTTCTAATGAATTGCCTTATAATCCTGCCACACCCAATGCATAAGGAAACCTCTGAGAGACATTTCGTCTTTTCATTCCAATTTATGAGTTCAGTTCTAAGTGAAGTTATGTTTAGTGCTGCTGAGAAACTGGCTCCATTACAGCTGCAGAGTTAGACTATGTCTTGACTGAAAAAAAAGGCAAGATCATTTCAATGAGCTTTACAGAAAGATCTTTCCTGCTTAGCATTGCTGCCTCCCACACCCCCAGCAGTGCCCTTAGGTCAGTTGTAGGCTCGTCAGCCGGGAACCGCCGCTCACTGATGTTTCACTCCCTTCACATCTCCTGGTGTCTCCCTGCCAACACCTGCAATTTCCAGTGGAGTTAGTCTATCCCCCAGTTTCTGACCTTCCTCCTCAGCCACGGCCAAAAATTGCCCTTACTGCCTCTTTAGCCAACTCTCTGGTGGTTCTCTGGAGCCTTGCTCCAGTCACTACCATATCACGGAGTAACCTTGCCATTGATGCGTTGTCAAAGCCCCAGCACCCTACCTTCACAGGGTCGATGATAGTCCTGCAGCCAGCTTCCTTACACTCAGCTGCCAGGTCTAGGTAGTTCAGCCTCTTCTGCTCATGGGCAGCCTCCACTCCTTCCTCCCATGGGATGGCTAACTCATTGAGGTGGACTGTCATGGTGGCTGCGGATCACACACAATTTCACTGTTAACATGCATTCAGTGGGTCACATTGTTATACCATATGGAGAGGAATAAAAAGCCTTTATAGATCCTACCTGACCTGCTGATTTCCTCCAGCATTTTGTGTGTGTTGCTCTGGATTTCCAGCATCTGCAATATCTCTTGTGTTTATATTATACTGCATTAACACACACAGAATGCTGGAGGAACTCAGCAGATCAGACAATGTCTATGGAGGGGAATACTGTCAACATTTTGGGTGGGGACCACTAGTCGAGACTGGAAAGGAAGGGGGAAAAAGGTGGGTTGGGGTGGGGGGTGAGTAGAAGCTGGCTGGTGATAAGTGAGGCCAGGTGAATAGGAAGAGGGATGGGTGGGAGATGAGGAACGAAAGGAGAATCTGGGAGATGATAGCTGAAAAATGTAAAGGGCTGACAAAGAATTAGTCTGATAGGGGAGGATAATGGACCATGGAAGAAAGGGGAGAAGGAGGGGCACCAGAGGGAGGAGATGGGCAGGTGAGAAAAGAGAAGGGGCGTGAGGGGAGCCAGAATGGGGAATGGAAAAAGGATTGAAAGGGGAGGGGGGAGAAATTATGTTGTGCCATGAAGTCTGGAAGCCTGCAAGTTGAAGCTCGTTAGTCGGCACTCCGAGCCCACTGGGCCAGTGAAGGCCCATTGTTAGTGAGTCCAAATCCCAATCCCAGTCCGCTGGAGGCTGAAGAAACAAATCTGTCCTCGGGTAGTTAGGGAAGAACAGGGCTTGTTTTGCTGTTGTTGTGTTCTGTGTTGATCACCAGACGTCGTGGGTATGCTATGTTGGCACCGGAATATGTGACAACACTTGCGGGCTGCCTCCAGCATACTCTCAAGTGTGCTGTTATTAATGTAAATGAGCCATTTCACTGTCTATTTCAATGATGCCTTTCTCAATGATACCCACCATCTGAGCCATGCTCTCTTCTCTGCTACTATCAGAAAGGAAGTACAGGAGCCTTAGCTTCCACACCACCAGGTTCAGGAACAGTTACTATCCCTTAGCCATCAGGCTCCTGAACCAGATTGGATAACTTCACTCATCCCAACACTGAACTAATTCCACAACCTATGGATTCACCTTTAAGGACTCTACAACTCATGTTCTCACTACTTATTATTATTTTCTATTTTTCTTTTTTGTATTTGCACAATCTGATGTATTTTGCATATTGGCTCTTTGCCCATGTGTATTGGGGTGCAGTCTTTCATTGATTCTATTGTGTTTCCCTGTACTTAGTATAAAATGTCTCCAAGAAAATGAATCTCAGGGTAGTATATAATGACTCTGCACACTTTAATAATTGGGGAGTATGTAGCATCCAGAGAGTGGAGTCACCTCTGGTGAATGGACTTATCTTGTCCATTCCAGGGCAGCTCACGAGTCCCCACTGGACACTCAGCTCTCACCAGCGGATCCAAGTAGCCGTTTGCATGTCAGAGCGGCCACACTCCAGCACGTTCCTTCAACAGCTGGGCTAAACCAGGTGACAGTAGCTGACAGCCTCATACCCCAGTGATATAGAGACTTGCCTGTCCTGTCGTTGAAGTCAGCAACGGTGAACTGGACGGATGAGATCTGGTGCGACCCAGCAGCCAGGAAGGCGGCCTGCAGTGCTCCATGGAGGGTGAAGAGCATGACAACGCACAGAAGTTGTAAAGGAAGACTCCAGTTGTACGTTTGTTCGTACCACTGGACCTGGATCTCAGAGGTCGAGAGACTGGAAATGACCTCTGCACCATCCTCCACAAGCGAGACGTTTTGGTGGCCAGATATTTTAATTCCGATTCCTATTCTGACTTGTTGGTCCATGGTCTCCTCAGGTTTGACAAGCAGCATCTTATAATCCACCTGATGTTACAGGAGCGTGGCAGAGGATGAACCCAAGTGCAGAACACAGGCATGGAGACAGAGTCAGGAGGCATTATTAATATAGCAAGCAGGGAATCAGATTCCAGGAGCAATCCTTGACCTAGAACTGGCAGTCCTAAGAACCTTGAAACAAGGTTACTCACACCAGAGTCAACCAACAAACTGGCAGCTCCTTGTTGTGATCACAGGGTTTTTATACTGCATTTGCTGATGGAAAGCAGGTGTTTGTAGTTAGTGGAACCTGGGAATGATTGCAACTAAACGAGGGGATTGAGGCCCAATTCCTGAGGAAAATAGCCAGGTGGGCGATTGCCCGAAGGGACCATGACACCTGATGGCATGAATATCAATTTCAGCTTCCGGTAACCAAATTCCTCTCCTCCCTTCCTCTATTCCCCATTCTGAACCTTTCCCACCCATTTGGCTTCACCTCTCACCTTCCCGCTAGACTCTTTCCCCTCCCCCCACCTTTTCATCCTGGTATTTTGCCCCTTCTTTCTCAGTCCTGAAGAAGGGTCAGGTCCCCAAATGCCAACTGTTTATTCATCTCCCTGACCTGCATTTTGTGTGTGTTGCTCTGGATCTCCAGCATCTGCAGACTTTCTCATGTTTATGAACTAAAAACTTTCCCACAAATGTTTCCGGTCATCGCCAGACATGATGGACAACTGCCATACTTTGATAATAAAATTTACTTTGAATTTTGATGTACATGTGACAAATAAACTTGAATCTTAAATTTTATGTTCCAGATCTGGATTATTGTAACTTCCTCACTGCTGTGTATTTAATGGTGCTTTTATTTATTGCATTGACAGAGACACATAGGTAATAGGAGTGGAATGTTGGCTAATGATAGAGAAAGGAGTGCCCTTTCTCAGAACAAAAAGGACATTGTGCTGCGGTACTTACTTGGAATGTCACGCGAAAACGACGTGTTACAAATGAAGGGTGTCAGTATACAGCAGGCATTGTGTAACAATGGGATTCTGCCTGCCACTCACATTTGTCATTCCTACCGCCAGTCAGGACTACAGGCGTATCAAGCTGATTGGTTAAAGTTCCTGTTTGACCTCCAGTGATGAAGACAAACTCGTCAGAGGGGCAGAGCTGAGGGGGTCGATCTGCTCCAGCCTCCTACGAAGGAATCCTTGAACTTACTTTGAACCTTGGACAGGCATATATTACTTGCAAACAAACTAGGAAGATTCCTCCTCAGTTGTTTAACGACTAGGTCAGGATGAAAGAAATGCCTTAATCTTTTAGGTTCTGGACTTCATTAACTGCACAAGTTGCCACTTCCTGACTCTTGGAGCATCATGTAAAGCTGACATGGATTTAAAAATCCACTTTCTTGGCATTCCTTTACAAAAACATCTCTGTGGTACTGCCTCAGTTAGTTTTTGCAATTTCACTCAAGGTACTGTCTTCTGGAGAAGTTTCAGCCCAAGGGGCAGGAGTTGCTGACCCCTCTGAGATTATTTTACGTGTGGGAGGGAAGGTGAATGCAGAGTTATTCTCTCTAATGTCAGTTGTAGGAGGACTTGGTGTTTGTGCATGTGGCTGAGTGTCCTGTTAAACTTTTCCTATCCATATACTTATCCAGGTGACTTTAAAATGTTGCTAACATGTCCACCTCAACCATTATTTCTGGTAGCTCATTCCAAGTACGCAGACTTGAAAGACACTATTCTTCTTCAGAAATACAAGACATTCTGGAAATGGTAGGGGAACTCAGCAGGTCAGGCAGCATCTATGGAGAGGAATAAACAGTCAACATTTCAGATGGAGACTCCTCATCCGGTCTGGAATGGAAGGGGGCAGAAGCTAGAACAGAAAACACAGAAGTGTCTGCAGATGCTGGAAATCCAGGGCAACACATGCATTAAACACACAAATAAGAAGATGAGGGTGGGGGAGGTACAATCAGGCAGGTGATAGTGAGGGGGAAGGTGGATGGGTGGGGGAGCAGGGTTGAAATAAGAGGCTGAGAGGGGATAGGTAGAAGAGGTGAATGGGTGGAGAACGAATCTGATGAGAGAACAGTGGACCATGGAAGAGGGGAACCAGAGAGAGGTGATGGGCAGGTGAGGAGAAGAGAAACAGTGAGATGGGAACCAGAAGAGGGAATGGAAAAAGAGAAGAGGTAATACGGTCACAGGATTCAGACACCAGATGTAAAGATGCGCCAGCGTTGAGCACTTCCTAGCTCCACCACAGTGCTGGACATGGAGGGACTGAGTCGGGTGGGGAAACCCTGAGACAATGAAAAGGTGTATCACCCAGGGGCCACATGAATGGCAATGGTGCTGTGTGTGATGGTGTTAACACTACCTAACGTGTTCACAAAATGACACAAGGAATGTAAAAATGTTTGCACTGCGCAAGCATGTTTTATTATGAATAGTTTATTTTTGAAATAAAATATATTCTAGTTGTGCTTTAATATAATAATTCACTAAATCCTACATTTTGATTTAATCTGCCATCATCTTACTTTGGTGTTTGTGGTACTTCTCGATGTTAGTATCTTGCAACAGCTTGTAAGCTATGGACACCACATGAATCTGAATTACATCTTTCATATCAGAAGCAATACCTTGCATTAAGTATTTCAACATGCAAGCTTTGCAGACTGGACAAGTGAACCCAGTGCTCCTAATACAGCCTCCTCTGCATTGGTGAGACCTGTCGTAAATTGGGCGACAGCTTCACTGAGCACCTCCGCTCCATCCACCACAAGTGGGACTTCCCATGGCCAAACATTTTAATTCCTGTTTCCATTCGCATTCCGACATGTTGGTCCACTGCCTGCTCCTGTGCCAAGATGAAGCCACCCTTAGGGTGGAGGAGTAACACCTTATATTCCGTCTGGGTAGCCTCCAGGCATGAATATTGATTTCTCCTTCCAGTAAACAAATTCCACCCCCCATTCTTTTATTCCCCACTCTAACCTTTTATCTCTTCTTACCTGCCTATTACTTCTCCCTGGGTACTCACCTCCTTCCCTTTCTCCTATGGTCCGCTCTCCTCTCTTATCAGATTCCTTCTTCTCCAACCCCTGACCTTTCCCACACACCTGATTTCACCCGTGATCTTCCAGCTGCCTCCTTCTCCTCCCACCCACCTGCTTATTCTAGCACCTTCCCACTTCCTTCTCTGTCCTGCAGAACGGTATTGGCCTAAATCATTGACTATCTATTCCTCTCCATAGATGCTGCCTGACCTGCTCAGTTCCTCCAGCATCTTGTATGTGCTGCTTTAGATTTCCAGCATCTGCAGAATCTCTAATGTTTAAGTGAACCCTGATTGCTCATTGTTCCTCATCAGGTAGAAAGTATGTTCACTAATTTTTAAAAGGCAATCGAAGCCTCTCGGTAGCTAAGTGACACAACAGAGAAGTGTCTGATTCATCCCTTTATTTCTTGATGAAAACATCCAGCATGGAATGAATCACTAAGAGGGACATTGTCATGAGCTCTTCAGGCTTCTGTGACTTCCTGAAGAGCTTTCTTCTTCTGCTTTTCTTGAGCATTTGTGTTTACTAATTGTTAGAGCCATTAAGCCCAGATGCTTTCTCTTTGGTCTTGTTGGGTCGAATGTGACCAGCGTGTATTTCCCACGTTCTATGACTATTCCAAGGGGACGCTCGTTGTCTTTTGTAAGTGGAGTCCTACTGTGTGTCTGGGAGAATGATTCCTCTCATGGTGTTGCTCAGTCGTGCCTCCAATGCTCCGTTGGTATCCCTAGGTCTAACCTCTTGTTTCTGTCTCTTCATGGGGAGTCGGCCATTTCTCAGCTCCTGGGCCGACTCATCGTCTGCATGTACCATGACTGAGGTTGCCACCTGCTTCACCTGGGTTGAGTTGGTTCCAACAACCTCTGCGACAGAGAGAGTCTGCTGTTCCCCCACACTTGTGTTCAGTCCAATGAGCGCGCACTGTGACAGCCATGTCCTTTACTCATTGGTACCATCAGGGAGGAGTAAGACGAACCACATTCAGTGATTCAGGAAGAGCTTCTTCCCCTCTGCCAGAGCTTGATGAACTAGTGAACACACCTCATTGTTCCTTATTTTGCACTACTTAATTTAGTTTTTTATGCCTTTACACTGCACTGTTGCTGGAAAATTACACATTTCCCACCATATTCAGTGATAATACACCTGATCCTGACTCTGAAAATGATCAAGAGATTCAATCGCAGTCAACCTTCTCAGCATTTCCATAGCCCCATAATTGAATTTTCTACCCTATGAGATTCTGTCCCCTTAGACTACTGACATCAGTCACCTGGACTTTGTCCCATGTGCCCGAGGAAAGACAATGTGAACGGCATCTCAGGAGCAACTTAATCCTGTTATTACTGCCCTGCACCTACTTTGATGTTCTCAATAAGCTTCATGTAAACAGAACTCTGCTTCCTATTGACAGAGAGGCATAAATCGCCCAGGATCGAGACTCATAAATGTCCTGCTTTGAACCTAGACAGTAAATTATTCTCTCCTTCCCACATCTTCATCAGAGAAGTGATTTCTACCTGCAGGGGATATACACTCAGCTGCCACTTTATGAGGGGCAGGGGATGCCAGATAAAGTGGCCACGTACTGTATTTCTGTATGGTTGTGGTCTTCTGCTGCTGTTGCCCATCTGCTCCAACGTGTTGTGCATTTAGAAATACTCTTCTGCACACCACTGTTGTAACATTTGGTTATCTGAGTTACTGTCCCTGTCCTGTCAGCTTGAACCAATCTGGCATTCTTTTCTGACCTCTCTCATTAACAAGGCATTTTCACCACAGACCTGCCACTCACTGAATTTCGTTTTTGCTTTTCATGGCATTCTTTCTAAATTCTACAAACTGTTGTGCATGAAAATCGTAGGTGACCAGCAGTTTCTGACATGCTCAAACCACCCTGTCTGGCACCAACAATCATTCCATGGTCAAAGTCACTCAGATCACATTTCTTCCCCACTTGAATGTTTGGTTTGAGCAATAACTGGACCTCTTGACTCTGTCTACATGCTTTTATGCATTGAGTTGCTGCCACGATTGACGAATTAGATATTTGTATTAACAAGCAGGTGCACGGGTGTACTGTAGACAATAAAATGGCCACTGAGTGTCAACTCTTCTCCTCTGTAACCATGGGAAAAAGATCAGAGAATGCTACTGGATGTACTATTGAGATATACAATGCAAGCTTATACTGAGGAGTTTTGCCTTGGTGGTGTTCCAACATACTTCAAGGCACTGAAGACCAACATAGATAGGAAGAGAATTAGGCCACTCAGCCCATTGAGTCTGCTTGCCCTTCTTATCCCTCTCGGCCACATTCTTTTGCCTTCTCCCTGTGACTTTTGATGCTCTGACTAACCAAGAATCTATCCATCTCCACTTTAAATACACTCAACGACTTGGTTTGCACAGCCGTCTGTGGCAATGAATTCCACAGATTCACCACCGTCCGGCTGAAGAAGTTCTGATCTCTGCTCCAAATTGACATCCCTCTATTCTGAGGCTGTGCCCTCCGGTACTAGACTCCCCCACTATAGGAAACCTCCTTTCCACATCCACTCTGTCTAGTCTTGTCAATATTTGATAGTTTTAATGAGATATCCCCCTTCCCTCATTATTCTAAACTCCAGTGAGTGCAGGCCCAGAGCCATGAAACACACCTCATATGTTAAGCCTTTCATTCCCAGAATCATTCTCGTGAAACCTCCCCTGGACTCTCTCCCATGCTATCTCAACTTTTCTTTGATAATGGGACCAAAGTTGCTCACAATACTCCAGGTGCGGTCTGTCCAATGTCTTATAAAGCCTCAACGTCACATCCTTGCTCTTATATTCTCGTCCTCTCGAAACCAATGCATTTTCTTTCCTTACCACCTACTCAACCTGCAAGTTAACCTTCAGGGAATCCTCCCAAGTCCCTTTGCACCTCAGAACTTTTGAATTTTCTCTCTATTTAGAAAATAGTCCATGCCTTCATTCTGACCCCGAATTCACTAAAAACACGCAGTAAGGATCTCAGAACGTATGACAATTTCAACCTAAATCAAGGACAGGCCCAGTTCTGTTCTATCCAGACTCTGATTCAAGTGAGATTCGAGGTTATTGTCATATGCATGAATACATATTCATGATAAACATACCTGTAGCAGCATCACAGGTACATAGCATCATGTAACAGCATTCAAGAAAACATTTAAATTAAATAGTTCACAGGCAGTTATGATGGATAAAATATACACATCAAATGAAATGTCCTCAAAACAGCTTATTTCTCTTCCTTTGTGATTTTCTTTTCCTTTCAAGGTGGTTGTGGTTCCTTTGGAGTCTATGCTCCACGGTTCAAACTATGGTTCTTCGCAAGTCGTGGGTTTTCGAACCAACTGTATGGCCTAGCGCTTCGCTGTCTCCAGAAATGGCCTGGAAGGCGTGCACCCTTGGGTCAGGGAGGTTGGAAATTGGAAGAGGCCCCGCAGGCGACCCAGTTCCCATAAATTCACTAGCTGAAGTGTCGTGAGGTGTCTGAAATATCAAGAGAACAGGCAGAGTGTTTGCTAATTGCTGTCTGCTGACAGAGGTCCATCCCTGTACTTGAGCAATCCCTCTGTCTCCCTCTCACTTTCAACGGGGAGAGAGAGCCTGTCGATCCTTGAGATGAGGGACTTGGAGAAGTGACACAGAAGTTTGTAGCATCAGAACAGCGATTGGAGGGTCTCGCTCTTGTTGTTAAAGGAATGGTCAGAGGGAGCCTGTTTGAGATATCGAAGTACTGGTTTGTGAACTGTAGTTTGATTGTCTCTGGAACAATGGGCTTGTTGGTGCCTCTGCTTCTGCACACATGGTGGGGAGTGGGGGATGTCGGTGCGTCTGCTGGCGGGGTGGGGGTTGAATTGAACTGAATTGACTTTATTACTTACATCCTTCATATACATGAGGAGTAAAAATCTTTTCATTACGTCTCTGTCTACATATGCAATGTGCAATCATAATAATTTATAATAAATATTATGTACAATATATGTACAATAGTCAATATAACATAGAAATACAATTGTATCACCATGAGTTAATCAGTCTGATGGCCTGGTGGAAGAAGCTGTCCCGGAGCCTGTTGGTCAATAAATAATAGACAATAGGTGCAGGAGTAGGCCATATGGCCCTTCGAGCCAGCATCGCCATTCACTGTGATCATGGCTGATCATCCACAATCAGTACTCCGTTCCTGTCCTCTCCCCATATCCCTTGACTCCGCTATCTTTAAGAGCTCTATCTAACTCTTTCTTGAAAGCATCTGGAGAATTGGCCTCCACTGCCTTCTGAGGCAGAGCATTCCATAGATCCACAACTCTCTGGGTGAAAAAGTTTTTCCTCAACTCTGTTCTAAATGGCCTACCCCTTATTCTTAAACTGTGGCCTTTAGTTCTGGACTCACCCATCAGCGGGAACATGTTTCCTGCCTCTAGAGTGTCCAATCCCTTAATAATCTTATATGTTTCAATCAGATCCCCTCTCATCCTTCTAAATTCCAGTGTATACAAGCCCAGTCGCTCCAATCTTTCAACATATGACAGTCCCGCCATCCCGGGAATCAACCTCGTGAACCTTCGCTGCACTCCCTCAATAACAAGAATGTCCTTCCTCAAATTTGGAGACCAAAACTGAACACAATACTCCAGGTGTGGTCTCACCAGGGCTCTGTACAACTGCAGAAGGTCCTGGCTTTTATGCTGCGGTACCTTTTCCTGGATGGTAATAGCTGGAACAACTTGTGGTTGGGGTGACTTAGGTCTCCAATGATCCTTCGGGCCCTTTTTACACGCATGTCTTTGTAAATGTCCTGAATAGTGGACATTCAGGACCCTGAATGGAAGAGAGATTGATGCTTTTGTGTAAAGGGCGAGGGGCATTGGGGCTTTGATGTTTCTATCGCTCTATGAGATATCTTTGTTTCATGGATGTCTGAGTAGAGGAGGAATTTCAGGTTGTACACTCTATATGTACTTTGGTATTGAATGTACCTTTGAACCTTTGAAGGAATGAATGCTCTGTCCTTAACCCTTTAAACAGTGGAAGGAAAGATTCGCTAATCACCTTTTGTGAGGACATCGCATGGACTTGAAGGCTTGACTTACAGACAGAAGCTGGCCAAGTTTGGTCTTTATCTTCTTGGAATGTAGGCAAAAGAGGAGTGGCCTTACAGAGTGTTTTAAATTATGAGAGGCATAGAAAAGGTGGATGGTAACAGTCTTTTTTCCCGGGGTAGGGGAGTCCAAAACTAAGGGGCACAGGTTTTGGGTGAAAGGGGAAAGATTTAAAAGGGAGCTGAGGGGCATCTTTTTCATGCACAGAATGGTGAATATATGGAATAAACTGCCAGATGAGGTGGTTTGGGCAGTTACAACAGTATGAGTTAAGAAGCTCTTGGATATACAGGGAGGGGAAGGGCTTAGAGGAATGGGGACTGAACACAGGAAATTGGGATAGGCTTGGTTGGCACAATGGATGGCATGAAGTGGTTAGGCCACAGGGCCTGTATCAGTGCTTTATTGCTCTATAACTTCCTCCTGAGAACTGACCCATTCCCTGTAATACTCTTCAGAATCAGGTTTAATATCACTGAAAAATGTAAACTTTATGGCAGCAGTACAATGAAATACATGATTAATAAATACAAAGGAAAAACTGAATTACAGCTACATCTATTAAATAGTTAAGTTAAAATAAGTAGTTAAAAATAACAGAAATAAAAAAGTAGTGAGGTAGTATTCATAGGTTCAATGTTCATTTAGAAATCAGATGGCAAAGAGGAAGAAGCTGTTCCTGAATCACTGAATGTGTGCCTTCAGGCTTCTGTACCTTCTTCCTGACAAAAATTTGTGAAGAGGGCATGTCCTGGGTGCTGGACGTCACCTTCATAAGCCCACCGCTCCTTGAAGGTGTCTTGGATACTGTGGAGACTGGTACCCAAGATAGACCTGATTAATTTTACAAGTTTCTGCAACTTAATTTGATCTTGTGCTATAGCAGCCGCCCCCCACCCCCCCCCCCCCCATACCAGACAGTGATGCAGCCTGGGAGAATGCTCTCCATGGTACATTTGTAGAAGTTTCAGTGTTCTAGTTGACGAACCAACCAACCAATCCACTTCTACTTCTCCTGAAGAAAACTGAGCTCAGGTAAACTTAGTCTGTCAAAACAGACTACAGATGGTAGTCTGTATTGGAATGAGACTGACAAGAAAGCCCAATCTGTGTGCAATGGATCTATTCTCACCACATTCAACTCTGTCACTTAGATCAGAACATAGAACATTACTGCATATTACAGGCCCTTAGGCCCTCAATGTTTTGCTGATATCCCTCCACATATCTCCCACATATCCTCCATTTTTCTTTCATCTACAGAACATGTCTACCTAAGAATCCTACCTACATACCTACAGTATGTCCCTAATGTATCTGCCTCTACCAGTACTTTTGGGGACACGTTCCACTCACCCACCACAATGTGTGAGAAAGAAACCCCACCCCTAACAACCCCCCATACTTTCCTCCAGACACCTTAAAGTTATGTCTGTCAATTTAGATATATTCACTAACCCGAGTAACCCCCACTAACCCAAGGCGCACCCCAATTGACCCTGGCCACACCCCCACAAACCGGCTGCCACTACACTACCCTATCCACCAGAGCTCTACAAGCTCGCCACACGAAACTCCACAACCTGATCTCTCCCAACCCAACACATACATCCGGCAGCCCTACCCTCAAGCCTAATCCTAAGGTCCTAGGGGGAATATACCCCCACTAACCCTAGGCACACCCCCACTAACCCTGGTCACAACCCCACAAACCCTGTGTAAGGAGGGGCAAGATCCAATAAAGGCAAGTGTTGGACCTGGTTAATGAAGGCATGGGCCAGATCAAAGTGGCAGGGTTGCGTGTGTTACGTACCCGTGACACGTGACAGTGGAACCCTTGTCACATGACTGGGGTTGAAGTTATACTGGACTTGAGGTAATGGTCTTGTGATGGTGGAGTGATGTCATTTTCCCGCCAGTAGAGGCCATGTGACAGGTTTTTTTTACAGGTTACAAAAGGAAGACCCCACCCTGTGAGGGGGGGGGGGGCAGTTCGTGGACGGATTTGCCATGTTGACTTCATGCCACTGCGTGATTTAATGTTATGACACAGTTTAGTTGAAAGATGAAGTTTTATCTAATGCCTAAAGTTTAAAAGGTCATTGCCAGCAGTTTCTTTACAATACTGCTAGTTAAGAATTAGTGGAGAGTGAAGATCGGAGTTCCGGAGTTAAAGATCGAGGAGAATCGAATTTCGACGGTGAAACAGGTTTGACCTTATTTGATCCTTATTCGAAAGGAATTTGTTGACTGTTCTCGTGTTAATCTCTGCGGGATAGCAGAAGATTGAGGTGTCATGACCTGAGCCCCCTCCTTTGTGAGAATCGCAAGAGAGAGAGAGAGAGCCTTACAGTTTGGAATGTGGGCTGGTCGCTCAGCAAGACAAAAGCCTTGGACATAGCCATTGTCTTGGGAGACACCTTTGTGGAATAAGGAACTGGCCTACGTGCAAACCCTCAGGGCAATGTGAGATGGGTGATGGGGGAAAGATTGCCTCGCCCCCACCCTGATTGACATCTACAACCCTGCCAGTCCAGATAAAAGGTGGGCTGCCGAGGCGGGGCCTCAGACGCACCAAGGAGACACACGAAGAAGACACGATAGTGCTTCCCGTCGGAGCGGGAAGCCATTCTGAAGGAAGCCTCGTGCGTTAGATTCCGGATCGGGAGTCTGTGGCTGGACCCAAAAGGAATAACCGCTTTAACTAACAGCAGGGATTTGCTTCGCAAGGACGACGGGCAAGTGTTCCTTTTCTCTCTCTCCAACACGTGAAATGCCAGCGGTTCCCGAAACGGGGAAGCCTGCAGACTTTGAGTGCCTCTTATATTCCATAGGACTCAGTATCCCCTAGACAACGATAGAGCTCATTTTTGATTGATTATTACTACACCTGTGCTTTAGATTCAGTTTTGACGATGTATATGATCTGAATGTTTTGTATTAACCATACGTTTGTGCCCCTTTATAAATAAAACGTTTGAAAATAGCAGCATCAGGCTTCAGCGGACCTCTCTATCTTTGCTGGTAAGTCACCCGGTTACTGGGGAACGTAACAAGTGGGGTACTCGTCCCGGATTTGAAACCAAAGGGGAGGGTCAGTGAATTGGGCTGTAAGTCCAAACTTAAATCTGGTTACGCAGGTAGCCAGACAGGAAACCAGCAAAGATGGATGTGGGTGAATTTATGAGAAATCCGACTGTAGAGGCGCTAGGGACGGCTACCAAATTAGACTTGGTAAATCTGGCAAAGGGGTTAGACCTCGCAGAGGTGAGGTCATCAATGAAAAAGCAGGAAGTGCGATGGGTCATAAATCAGTATTACATTGGGAAAAAGGGGTTTGCAGCTGAGGATTTGGAAAATATCCCCAAAAAGAGATTAGCGAGTGGGACAGATCAGTTAGAGTTGGAGAAAGTAAGGTTGGAACATGATCTTAAAGTAAAGCAGCTAGAAGCAGCTGCAAAGGCTGAGGAACGGGCTGCAAAGGAACGGGCTGAGGACCGGGCTGAGAAAGAAAAGGAAAGGGAGCAGGCGTTCAAACTAAAGCAGCTAGAAGCAGAAGAGAAAGAGAAACAAAGGAGCCATGAATTGGAGCTGGACAGGCGAAGGCAAGAGCGAAGAGCTCAAGGGGTAGAGAGAGAGGAGGGGTTTGATGTTAGTCGGGCGTTGAGGTTGGTTCGAGGAGACGGATGTTGATAGTTATTTCTTGCTTTTTGAAAAGGTGGCAGTGAATCAGAAGTGGCCCAGAGAGCAGTGGGTGGCGTTGTTACAAAGTGTGTTACGAGGGAAAGCACAGCGGGCATATGCCGCATTGCCCCCAGAAGGGGAAGGGAATTATGACCAAGTAAAGGAGGCCATTCTCCGAGGTTACGAGTTAGTACCTGAGGCGTATAGACAAAGGTTCCGAAATTTAAGGAAAGGGTGGAATCAAACGTATACCAAGCTAGCCCATGAGAAGAGTGTGCTCTTGGACTGTTGGTGCACCGCGGAAAAGGTGGCCGAGAATTATGGGCGTCTCAGGGAGTTATTTTTGATTGAGGAATTTAAAGGTTGTGTTCCGGAAGAGATCCGGATGTATTTAAATGAGAGGACGAATCAGTCCATCTCAGAAATTGCTAGGTTCGCAGATGAATATGCCCTAACACACAAGACAAAGTTTTCCTCGCCAAAAAGTTACCTGAGAGACCATCGGAATGGTAGGGAAAGCCCGCCGGCTGAGGCAGAGATCCCGCTGGGAGCTAGTGGTAAAATTGAGGAGAGGCAAGATGGCAGGAGAGGTCCTGGCTTGACCTGTTTTAATTGTGGAAAGGTGGGTCATATTGCATCTAAATGCTTTGCTCCGAGAAAGGAGCCAGAGAGAGAGAGAGCAGCGATCCCTATCGGGCGTGCAGTGGTAATCAGAAAATCGGCAAGAGGGTCCCAGGGGAGCAGAGAGCGCGAGGGGTCGGAGATTTATCTGTCACCCGGAACCGTGTCTGTGAGGAAGGGGGACCCGCCCATCCCCGTACGGATTTGGAGAGACACGGGGGCGGAGCTATCATTAATTAGCCGTACCGTATTACCATTCGGACCTCCGACGGGTGAGGTAGCCCTGAGAGGCATAGGAAACTGGACCGAGGTAGTGCCTTTGCATAGGGTCCTTCTAGATTGTGAGTTGGTGTCGGGACTAGTGGAACTGGGGGTCCTGCCGGAGTTGCCGGGGGAAGGTGTGGACGTCCTTCTGGGTAATGACCTAGCGGGTGGGAAGATGGGAGCCGCCGTGAAGCTGACAACCCAGCCCGTGAGAGTTGAGGCCCGCCCATAGAGTCCCCGAGCTATCCCGCATGCGTGGACACTCGCAGCCTGTCGAGAGCGGCAGCTGAGGAAGCAAGCAGTTTAAAATTGGCCCAGACGTCTTTACCGACCCTGTGCCACGAGGGTTTCGAGGGTGGTAAAACGAGGAATAGTAACGTAAAAGGGGGTAAAGGAGAGAAGGGAGAGAAGGTAGATTCTCCCTTAGCGAAGAAAAAGGTCCTAGAGGTAGGAAATAAAAATGAGAAACAGATAAAGCTGTTAAAAGGTCCAGGGTTGGACATGGATGAGTCTAAAGGTGTTCCCGATAATGAAATGAGGGCAGTCCTCGATGAAAAGGATGCCATTACCTTGAAGAAGTCTGCTGGGTTGGCAGATGAGGTTGTTTCAGCCCAAGGGGTTGAGTTTACTTCGGAAGTGAGTTGCCCAGAGAGTAACTGGGAGGATCAGGGGAAGTTAGAATTTGAAAAGGGTATGGGTATTGAAAGCCTGGAAGAGGCCAATGCCCCGTTTGAGTGTGTCCAAGATGGGGAGGCCCGTGGTCCTAAACCTAGTCACGGAGCTCAGAAAAAGTCTGAGGTATTTGACTCGGCTGGACGAGACGGCCGTCCTTTTGGATCAGATAGACCTGGTTCGGGAAAGAAGGTGTCTGTGCTGAAGGGGGTGTTCAGAGTTAAGGTGGAGTTTACGAATGGGGAGATAACTGTTGTTGTGGAGGAGAACGGTAAATCTGTAGTTCCCAAATCGAATGGAAAAAAGTTAAAGTCTAGATTGATGCCTGCGCATCGATTACAGGTTGATTTGGAATGTAAAGGGGCCTCACACGCTACTGTTATTCAAGAAAGCGCTGTGAGGAAGCCGAAATTTAAATGCGGCCGGAGAAAAATGTTTGAACTAAAACACATCAGCCTGTATGGTCTTGACAAAAAGGTTAACTACCTGTGTAGCATTAAAGAATTGGGCGGAAATTCCCATGATGGACTAGGTTGGGGACACGGAGTTAAGGGAATAACCCTCGTGGAAAGGAAAGGCGGGAGAGTACCTCGCCAAATTACTCAAGTTCCCCACGGGGGGACTCCCCGGGAAAGAGGCGATGGTTAATAGAAATTGTCATTTTTAAACAGCGACGCCGGTTGTACGGGTTTGCGCCCAAAGCCTGTGAATAATAAAGACAACCCCTTTGGAGACCTGCCGGTGAAATAACACGACTGAAACGATTAGTAATTGTATAAACTTTTGTAGATGCACCTAAGCTAAGATCACACCTCCTTAGTTATGTTGCTGAAGAAAATAAATAAAAATAGGTGGTTATTGAGCTGAAGTTTGATGCTACCAGACTTTAGTACGGTACATGATGTTAAGATATTAAAGAAAGGGGCACTGTAATTGTTACCTGTTTAGATACTGACTGGAATGTATAACGGTAGTACTCTGTGAAGAGAAAAGCTTGTGTAGTATGTTAGAGTCCAAAAAATCCTGTACCAACTTGTTTTTAACCGCTGGTAAAAAACTTTTAAGAGGGGAGGTGTCATGACCTCAGCCCCCTCCTTTGTGAGATTCGCAAGAGAGAGAGAGAGAGAGCCTTACGGTTTGGAATGTGGGCTGGTCGCTCAGCAAGACAAAAGCCTTGGACATAGCCATTGTCTTGGGAGACACCCTTGTGGAATAAGGAACTGGCCTACGTGCAAACCCTCAGAGCAATGTGAGATGGGTGATGGGGGAAAGATTGCCTCGCCCCCACCCTGATTGACATCTACAACCCTGCCAGTCCAGATAAAAGGTGGGCTGCCGAGGCGGGGCCTCAGACGCACCAAGGAGACACACGAAGAAGACACGATAGTGCTTCCCGTCGGAGCGGGAAGCCATTCTGAAGGAAGCCACGTGCGTTAGATTCTGGATCGGGAGTCTGTGGCTGGACCCAAAAGGAAAAACCGCTTTAACTAACAGCAGGGATTTGCTTCGCAAGGACGACGGGCAAGTGTTCCTTTTCTCTCTCTCCAACACGTGAAATGCCAGCGGTTCCCGAAACGGGGAAGCCTGCAGACTTTGAGTGCCTCTTATATTCCATAGGACTCAGTATCCCCTAGACAACGATAGAGCTCATTTTTGATTGATTATTACTACACCTGTGCTTTAGATTCAGTTTTGACGATGTATATGATCTGAATGTTTTGTATTAACCATACGTTTGTGCCCCTTTATAAATAAAACGTTTGAAAATAGCAGCATCAGGCTTCAGCGGACCTCTCTATCTTTGCTGGTAAGTCACCCGGTTACTGGGGAACGTAACAGAGGACAGTGTGATAAAGGAAAGGTCAGTGCCTTTAAGCCGTTACGTTTCATAAAATTCTTCGTGGGAAGAGTTCGACTTTGGAAACTGAAGAAAAACGATGAGGAAGAGAATTTAAATCGCCTTAAAAAGTCTCTCCTTTTAAATGGACTGTGAGCATTTTGAACTTTTGGCAATACCATTTTAAAGAACTGTTTTTGCAACATCGCTTTAAGAACTGTTAAGCTGCCGCACAGCAGCTGATTTCCGGTTACGTTAGTGTTTGTTTACTTTTGGGGGATTTGTTTTCAGTGTTTAATAAACGTGTTATTTGTTATATAAACCCTTGCCTAACTCACATATATTTATTGTTGCCTGAATACGTAACACGTGACACTGAATTTCAAGTGACGAGATCAAGAAGCACAAGAGGGCTGATTTGCCCACTGCCCGAATAATCTCAACCCACCCCATACTTTCCTCCAAACACAAATTTATGTCTCTTAATTTAGCCATATTCGCCCTCAGAAAACGTCTCTAGTAGTCCACTCTATCTATCTTTTATCATATTTTACATCTCTATCAAGTTGTTTCTTATCCTCCTCTTCTCCAAAGTTAAAATCTTTAGCTCACACAATCTTCATAAGACATGCTCTCTAATCCAGGCAGCATTTGATAAATCTCCTCTGCACCCTTTCTGAAGCTTCCATATTTTTCCTATAATCGGGCAACCAGAACTAATCTCAATCCTCCAAATCTGGTCTAAACAGAATTTTATAAACCTGCAACATCACCTCTTGGCTTTGAAATCAATCCCCTACTAATGAAGGCCAACACACCATATGCCTTCTTCAAGTCAAGTCAAGTCAAGTCACTTTTATTGTCATTTCGACCATAACTGCTGATACAGTACATAGTGAAAATGAGAACGTTTTTCAGGATCATGGTGTTACATGACACAGTACAAAAACTAGACTGAACTACATAAAAAAACAACAACACGGAGAAAGCTACACTAGACTACAGACCTACACAGAACTACATAAAGTGCACAAAAACAGTGCAGGCATTACAATAAATAATAAACAGGACAGTAGGGCAAGGTGTCAGTCCAGGCTCTGGGTATTGAGGAGTCTGATAGCTTGGGGGAAGAAACTGTTACATAGTCTGGCCGTGAGAGCCCGAATGCTTCGGAGCCTTTTCCCACACGGCAGGTAACCACTCTATCAGCCTGCACTGCAACTCTGAGGGATCTATGGATGTGCATCCCAAGTTCCCTTTGTTCCTCCGCATTGCTAAGCATCCTGCCATTAACCTTGTACTGTGCTGTCAAGTTTGAACTTCCATGACAAGGGTTTGATCTGAAGGTTGGTGCTTTCTGTGTGAAGTTTGCACATTCTTCCTGGGACCACATGGGTTTGCTCCGGATGCTCTAGTTTCCTCCCACATCCTACGGGCTTGATGGTCAGGAGGTTAGTTGGCCACTGTAAAATCAAACAAGTGGTAGATTTTGGGAGAATTGGTGGGAACATGTGGAGGATAAAACGGAATGAATATAAATGTGTGCATGGACTAAGTGGGATGAAGGATTTGTTTCCATGTTGTATAACTCTGTAGGTCAACATAAGATACCTGCAGCAACACTCAAAGACACTGGAATCGGAATCAGAATCTGGTTTATTCTCACTGACATATGTCATGAAATTTGTTGTTCTGTGGCAGCAGTTCAGTGCAAGACAAAATACTGCAAGTTACAATAAACAAACAAATAAACAAATGTAGATAAATAAGTAGAAAGCTGGCTAGCTAGATAGATACAAAAGAGTGCAAAAGAGTTCAAAAGTGGAATAAAGAGGAACTCAGGCGGTCAAGAACTCAGCATCTATGGACACACACAAAATGCTGGAGGAACTCAGCAGGGCAAGGAGTAAAGAGTTGATGTTTCAAGCCAAGAAACATCAGTCCCTGAAAAGGAAGGGGGGGGGGGGGGGAAGAAGCCAGAATAAGAAGGTGGGGGTTGGGGGATGGGGGAAGGAATACAATCTAGAAGATGATAGGTGAGAGGGAAAATAGGTGGGTTGGGAGCAGAAATGAAGAGAGAAGCTGGGAGGCGATAGATGAAAGAGGTAAAGGGCTGAAGAAGAAGGAATCTGAGGGAGAGGAGAGTGGACCATGGGAGAAAGGGAAGGAGGAGAGGAACCAGCGTGAGGTGAGGAGAAAAGAAGGGGGAAGAGGGAAGCTAGAGTGGGGAATGGAATGTATATCTATGGATGGAAATGTACAGTTGACGTTTCGGGCCAAGATCCTTTATTAGGACTGTGTCCCTATTAGGATAATTTTGTCATCGTTTTGCAACTCATACCTTCCCCTCTAAAGGATCAAAGATTATAGGCAGAGTTGTCTGGCTGCACAACCAATAAAAATAACCTGTGAGAACTGGCTGCAACACCCTGCAAGTATTAACTGCCTACAACTTCAGCCACAGGAAAATACATTCACCGTAAGTGCTCCTCTGAACCTTTGCAGCAGCCTTACAGGAGGCGGGCAATAGATTTGAAGTTTAGTTTTGTTTTGTGTGTGTTGTATTTGGATGTTTTGATGTGCTTCTGAAAACTCAGGATACTGGAGAAGATGAAAGGAGTTCAAAAGCAGCCAAGGAGAATGCTTATTGATTTGCGGTATTCACCGGGTGCAGAGTAGGCCCAAGGGCATTTCTTTGTGTTCGTTTAAAGTTGGAATTCCAGGCACTGGTTTCTCATGTTCTCCTGTCAGAGGGAAGGCCGTGCACACCTGCACTTCTCTCTAAAGGGACAATCAGGAACTGTCAACAGCACTCAGGCACTGCCACTGTGCAGATCAATCTGCCTCTGCTTCTCATGCCCAGGGCAAAGACCTCAGCTACCGCAGACAAACTTTTACAGATGCACAATGGAGTGTATCCTGACTGGTTGTAACATGGCCTGGTATGGAAACAGCATTGTCCAAGAATGGAAAAGCTTACAAGAAGTAATGGGTACAGCCTAGTTCATCACAGGAAAACCCTCCCCTCCGTTGAACACATCTACAAGGAGTGCTGCCACAAGAAAAAGGTATCTATCTTCAAGGGCCCCTGGCATCCGGGCCTAAAGACCATAAGACACAGGAGTAGAGTTAGGCTATTCAGCCAATCGAGTCTGCTCCACCATTCCACCATGGTGAATCCCAGATACCACTCAACCCCATACACCTGCCTTTTCACCACATCCTTTGATGCCCTGTCCAATCAGGAAACGATCAACTTCCGCCTTAAATATACCCACGGACTTGGTCTCCACTGCAGTCTGTGGCAGAGCATTCCACAGATATTCTACTCTCTGGCTAAAACAAATTTCTACTTATCTCTGTTCTAGAGGGTCGTCCCTCAATTTTGAGGCTGTGCCCTCTAGTTCTGGATACCCGCACCATAGGAAACATCCTCTCCACATCCACCCTATCTAGTCCTTCCAATGTTCAGTAGGTTTCAATGAGATCCCCACCACATTCTTCTAAATTCCAGTGAGTACAGGCCCAAAGCTGCCAAATGCTCTTTAAATAATTTCTGAAATCATCTTCATGAACCTCCTCTGGACTCTCTCCAATGACAATGCATCCCTTCTGAGATATGGGCCCCAAAACTGTTGACAATACTCCAAGTGCTGCCTGACTAGTGTCTTATAAAGGCTCAGCATTATCTCTGCTTTTATATTCTATTCCCCTTGAAATAATTGCCAACATTGTATTTGCATTCTTTACCACAGGCTCAAACTGTAAATTAACCTTCTGGGAGTCTTGCACAAGGACTCATAAGTCCCTCTCCATCTGATGTTTGAACCTTCTCCCCATTTAGATAACAGTTTACACTGTTGTTCTTTTTACCAAAATGCAATATCATACATTTCTCAACACTGTGTTCCATCTGCTATTTTCTTGCCCCTTTCTTCCAATTTGTCTAAGTCCTGCTGTAATCGCATTGCTTCCTCAGCACTACCTACCCCTCCACCTAACTTTGTATGATCTGCAAACTTTGCCACAAAGCCATCAATTCCATTATCCGAATCATTGTCAATCAATGTGAAAAGTAACGGTCTCAGTACAGACCCCTGAGGAATGCCACTACAAAAGTCCCCTTTTATTCCCACTCACTGCCTCCTGCTATCCGCCATTCCACTATCCATGCCAGTACCTTTCCTGTGATGCCATAGGATTTTATCTTGTTAAGCAGCCTCCTATGCGACACCATATCAAACGCCTTCTGAAAATCCAAGCAAGTGACATTCACTGCCTCTCCTTTGTCCACCTTGCTTGTTACTTCCTTGAAGAACTCAACAGATTTGTCAGGCAAGATTTCCCTTAACAGAAACCATGCTGACTTTAACTTACTTTATCATTCGTCTCCAAGTACCCTGAAACTTCATCTTTACTAAAAGACTCCAACACTTTCCCAACCACTGAAATTAGGCTAACAGGCCTATAATTTTCTCTCTTTTGCCTTCCCCCTTCTTAAAGTGTGGAATGACATTTGCAATCTTCCAGTCCTTTGGGACCATGCCAAAATCAAGTGATTCTTGAAAGATCATGACCAATCCATCCATTATCTTTTCAGCATCTCCGCTCAGGACTCTGGGATGTAGTTCATCTGGTCCAGGTGACTTATTCACTTTAAGACCTTTGAGGGTGCCTAGCATTTTTTCCTTTGTAATAACAATGGCACTCACTCCTGCTCCCTGACACTCATGGATCTCTGGCACACTGCTAGTGTCTTTCATGGTGAAGGCAGATGCAAACTGCTCATTAAGTTCATCTGCCATTTCTTTGCCCCCATTACTACCTCATCAGCATCATTTTCCAGTGGTCCAATATCAACTCTCACCGGGAATGGACACACTCTCAGGGCCTCAGGAACAGCCACTTGTTGAGATCCCAAGGATGCGGCCTGGAAGACTAGCAGGCCTTCAAGGTGCCGGATTTACATGGCTCTGGAGTCGGGCTGATTCTAGACCGATGCCCCTGTCTGAGGCTTCGCAGGAGAACATAGAACATTGGGAGCAGCGGGTTAATGGTCGGTTGTGTGTCCAGAGACCTGAGCCTTTCCAGGGCCGATTCTCTGGGCGCAGAGGTCAGAAAAAGTGATGCAACGTACTTTTAACATCATAAATCAGCAAGTGGTTTGTTATGTCTCCCCTCTCGCTGTGAAATGGGGTCACCTCTTTTTCCCTTATTAGAGAGAGAGAGAGAGAGTCTGTGGTGTGTTGAATTACCAGGTGAACGAGTAGTCTTTGGGGTACTGCTAGTCTGTGTCTTTACTGATGTTTTGCTGCATGCTTGAGTGCTCGGTGGAGGGTGCCAATGATTTTTTGCTAGTGGTGGGGTGTCGTTGATGCCTTGCTGCTGTTTGTGCATGGGAGGGGGGAGCTGGGGGGGTGTCTGAGGTTCTAACATTTAACTGTCATTCATTCTTTGGGGCACTCCTTTGTTTTCGTAGTTGTTTGTGAAGAAAAAGATTTTCAGGATGTATATTGTATACACTTCTCTGACATTAAATGTACCTATGGAACCATCCTCTTAGTCTTTATATAACTGAAAAGGCTTTTGGTTTCCTGCTTTATATAATTGGCCAGTCTGCCCTCATATTTCATCTTTTCCCTTCTTATAACAACAATAGCATATAACAATTACAGCACAGAAACAGGTCATCTCGGCCCTTCTAGTCCGTGCAAAAGCTTTTTAGTTGCCTTTCATTGGATTTTAAAAGCTTCCCAATCATCCAGCTTTCCACTCACTTATGCTTCCTTCCTTGGCTTTTATGCAGTCCTTAACTTCCTTTGGGAGCCACGGTTGCCTATCCCTGCCATTTGAGAACTTTTTCCTCTGTGGGACATATGTATTCTGCGCCTTGTGAACTATTCCCAGAAATTTCAGCCATCTCTGCTCTGCCGTCATCTCCCCAGTATCCTCCTCCAATCCACCTGGGCAAGCTCCTCTCTCATGCCTCTGTAATTCCCTTTATTCCATTGTGATACTGATACAAGTGAGTTATTCTTCTCTCTCTCAAATGGCAATATGAATTCAATTATATTATGATCATTGCCTCCTAAGGGTTCCTTTACATTAAGCTCCCTAATAAGATCTGGGTCATTACACAACACCAGATCTACGATAGCCTTTCCCTGAGTAGGTTCAAGCACAAGCTGCTCTAAAAAGCCATCTCATAGGCATTCAACAAATTCCCTGTCTTGTGATCCACGACCAACCTGATTTTCCCAATCACCTTGCATATTGAAGTCCCCCATTATGACTGTGTTACACACCCTTATTACAGGCCTTTACACAGCTCCCTTTACAAACTCAACCCCACATCTTGGCTACTATTTGGAGCCTATATATGATTCCCATAATGGGTTTTTTTTACCCTTGCAATTTTCTAACTCCACTGACAAAGATTCAACATTCTCTGACCCTATGTCACCCCTGTCTAAAGATGTAATTCCATCTCTTACCAACAGAGCCACACCACTGCCTATGCCTTCCTGCCTGTCCTTTCGATACAAAGTATATCCTTTGATGTTAAGCTCCCAACTATGGCCTTCTTTCAGCCATGACTCAGTGACATCCACAGAGTCATACCGATCAGTATCTAATTGTGCCATGAGTTTGTCCACCTTATTCTGAATGCTACGTGCATTTAAATACAACACATTCAGTCCTGCATTCTTTGCCCCTTTGAATTTTGCCTCTGTGGTACAATTTAACTCTTTGCTCTGTCTGCATTTATACCCAATCATTGGCTTGTCCTTCCTTACATTCATGTTATACCCATCATCTACTTGTAAACCTGCTGGCTCATCCTCATCTCTATCATACTGATATCCCTTTTGTACAGGTCCCACTTGCCGCAGAAGGGGTCTCGATTATCCAGAAATCTGAATCTCTGCATCCTGCTCCAATTCTCCAGCAATGCGTTTGTCTGCCACCTTGTTCTTATTCTATCCCCATCCTCACTGTCACGTGGCACAGGTAGCAACCCTAAGCTTACCACCCTTGAGGTCCTGGTTCTCAGCTTCCTTCCTAACTCCCTGAATTCTCTCTTCAGGACCTCCTCTCTTTTGCTTCCTATGTCGTTGGTACCAATATGTACCATGACCTCTGGCTGCTCACCCTCCCTTGTCAGGATATTGTGAACGCCTCCAGAAACATCTTGGACCTTGGCACCTAGGAGTCAAACTACCAGCCGTGTTTCCTTTATACATCCACAAAATTGCCTATCTATCCCCCCTGACTAAAGAGCCCCCATTACTCCTGCCATCCTCTTCAGTTCCCCACCCTCTGAACCATGGGGCCAGACTCAGTGCCAGAGGCACAGCTGCTGTTGCTTCCCCCAGGCTGGTCTAACAGTTCTAAAAATGGATTACTTATTGTTGAGGAGGATGGCCACAGGGGTGCTTTCTGCTATCTGATGTTCTCCCTTCCCTCTCCTGACAGTCACCCATCAATCTGTCTCCTGTAGCACTGGGGTGACTACTTTCCTGTAGCTCCAGTCTATCACCGCTTCTCTTTCCCTAACAAGCCGAAGGTCATCGAGCTGCAATTCCCGTTCTTTAACACGGTCTTTAAGGAGCTGCACCCTGATGGACCTGGCACAGATGTGGTCGTTGAGGAAGCTGGGAGTCTCCTGGAAATCCCACATCTGACACCCTGAACAGAACACTGGCTCTGTATACATAACCCCTATGCTCTCTGGACTTACCTAGCCTCCACCTGTTCCCACCAAAGCCTTGCTGAGCCAAAGTTTTACTACTCTGACTCAAGGCTACTCCAACGACAACCGCTCCCACGATGACTGCTCCTCGAGGTAGTACCTCTCTTTTATAGAGACTGGGTTTTTAAAATCTCTTTGTCAGACCTGCGCAGGGACACTCCTGTTGCATCAGTGCAGTACTCCAATCAATGACTCCCGTGGAATAACATGCTGCTATTTCAAGCTCTTTGCCGTTCCTGCGCGGGAACAAGCCTGTTGCGTTTGCACAGTACTGCATGCTATCTTCTCAGCACTATAATCGGAAAGGAAGTACTTGAGCTTTAGGTCTCCCATCACCTGGTTCAGGAACAGAATTACCTTGCAACCATCAGGCTCCTGAACCAGCGTGAATAACTTAACTCACCTCAATTCTGAACTGATTCCACAACCTATGGCCTCACTTTCAAGGACTCTACAACTCATGTTCTCAGTATTATAGATGTAAGTATTTACTTATTTATTATCTGTTTCTTTTTATATTTGCATTTTGTCTTCTTTCGCACATTGGTCGTCAGTCTTTGAGTGTGGCTTTTCATTGATTCTATTGTATTTTGTAATACATTGTATTTAAGGCAGCAGTTGACAGATTATTGTTTAGTCAGGGCATGAAGTGATATGGGGAGTAGGCAGGAGATTGGGGCTGGGAGGGAAAATGGATCAACTTTGATGAAATAGTGGAGCAAATTCGATGGGCCAAATGGCTTACTTCTGCTCCTATATTTTATGGCTTTATATTGTGATTGCCCACAAGAAAATGAGTCTCTGGGTAGTATATGGTGATATATCCGTACTTGGATAATAAATTTACTTTATCTCAGAAACTGCTGATCTCCTGGGATTTTCACACACAACGATCTCTGGAGTTTACAGAGAATGGTGCGAGAAACAAAAAGCATTCAATGAGTGGCAGATCTGTGGGTGAGAACACCTTGTTAATGAGAGAGGTCAGAAGAGTACATATATGCACATAAAGGGCATCTATGTCATCTCATATAACCCAGAGATTCATTTTCTTGTGGGTATATTCAACAAATCCAATAATCATAATAGAATCTGTGGAAGATCACACCCAACAGGGTGGACAGCCAGTGTGCAAAAGACAACAAACTGTGCAAGTATAAAAGAGAAAAAAAGAAATAATAATAATGAATAAATACCAAGAACATGAGATACAAAGTGGAAGATTGTAACACTGGAACAGCGAGTTGCTGGTCTCCACTCTCGTTGCAGGAGCATTCTCTCTCTCCCTCGCTGGTGAGGGACAGCCTGCCTGAGATACCGAAGTGCTGGGTTATGGACTGTAGTCTTGACAGACTCTCAATCAAGGGCTCGTTGTGGGAGTTTTGCTATTGCTTGCATGGTGGAGGGAGAGAGGGGAAGGGGGTGTAAGCGCTTCTGCTGGCGCAAGTGTGGGGGGGGGGGTTGATGCTTTTGCTGCAGCTTGTGCAAAGCATGGGGGGAGAAGGGGTTTCAGGGCTTCAATGCATCTAATTCACACTATGGGTTTTCTTTGTTTTGTGGCTGTCTGTGAAGAGAACGAATTTCACATTGTATATCGTATACATTCTCTGATATTAAATGAATCTTTGAAGAATCCTTGAAGGTCAGTCTATAGGTTTGAGAACAGTTCTGTGATAGGGCAAGCGAAGTTGAGTGTAGTTATTGCTTCTGGTTCAAGGGCCTGATGGTTGAGGGGTATTTACTGTTCCTGAACCTGATGGTATGAGATCTGAGGGTCCTGTACTTTCTTCTTGATGGATGCAGCAAGAAGAGAGCATGACCTGGTTGGTGGGGGTCTTAAAAATATTTAAGTCAATTACATAACTGATAGACATTGATAAATGTAGAACATTCCTGACAGGATAAAAACTGTAGACTTGCTTTTCTGCACCACTGATACCACGGGGAATCATTTCAACAGTGAATGGAGCATTAGGTATCCACACAGTACAACAATTATTGCTAAGTCTCTGCAATGCACACATCAGGACACACGCAGTGTGCATATGGCTAGCTTGCATCAACACATTTTTGTTGCTGACTTCTAAAGAGGTGCTACCTCTTTATATTGAGATCAGCTTCTTCAAATTAGATGGTGCATACTTGCATCAGGATATCGTCACCAATTATTCATTCATTAGTTTTGGATGTGGATATATGTAGAGATGATGTGGAGAGGATGTTTCCAATGGCGGGAGAGTCTAAGACCAGAGGGCACAACCTTAGAATAGAAGGATGTCCCCTTTAGAACAGAGATGGGGAGAAATTTCTTTAGCCAGAGAGTGGTGAATCCGCAGATGGCTTTTGGAGGCCACGTCATTGGGTATATTCAAAGCAGAGGTTGATAGGTTCTTGATTAGTCAGGATGTCAAAGATTACAAGGAAAAGGGAGAAGAATGGGTTGAAGAGAGAAAATCAACCATATTGGAAAGGCAGAGAGCACTTGATGGGCCAAACAGCCTGACTCTCTCCTATGTTTTGTGGTGTTATGATATCATTGACAATGCCAATTTTTGCTGTCCATCCAGAATAACATCTGAAATGATAAAGCCATCCAGAACAACGGTGTGTCTATAGTTACATGCAGTCCTGAGTGAGTAAAGGCAGCAACTTTCCTTCCTAAAGGACAACAGTAAATGGTTTACAACCACCTGGTGGTTTCAAGGTTGAGACAGCCCATAAAACTAAACATTACTAAGACAGCTCTTAATTGCACATTTGATACTTAAGTCGAAACAAGAGCAGACCATTTGACCCCTCGTTCCTGCTCCACCATTCAATAGGATGACTATTTCCCTGCAACCATTCGGTATCTTTTGCTTCTAACAATCCCTCTCCTGAATAAACTCATTACTTAACTACTTCCCCAGCTGCCATGGTGAGAATCAGACTTGTTTCTCTCTGTTAATGGACCAGAGCATTGGTTTTTGATCTTTCCGTGGCTCAGAATCAGAATCGGTTTGATATCACTAGCATATGTCATGATGTTGTTAGTATGTCTCAGTATTATTTATTAATTTATTCATCTATCTATCTATCTATTTGATTTTTATTTATCAGATTCTTTGTTTATTTTCTTTTATTTGCATAATCTGTCTTCTTTTGTACAATAGTTGTTTATCAGTCTTTATTTATGTATAGTTTTTCATCAAATTCTATTGTATTTCTTCATTTTCCTGTGAATGCCTGCAAGAAAATGAATCTCAAGGTAGTATGTGTTGTCATATATGTACATTGATAATAAATTTACTTTGAACTTTAAACTTTTAGCAACTTCGCTGCAATTCTTTTCTACTCATTTTCTTTTGTCACATAGAATGAGACCATGGTCACATTAAAGTGGTTCTGTTATTGTACCATATGCTGTTGAGAACTTCATAAACCCACGTACATTCGGTACAGCGAAGGGGAGATTAACGTTGCCTGCTCTCTGTAAGTATGAGGCTTATATGGGGCAATGAGGAAGCCTTTTAGTGTGTGCATACAGTTCCTGCAGAGGCAGACAGAACAATTCACACTGCACAACATAACGCAGGTTTTACCAGTTGCTTACTGAACTGTGTCCATGATCTTGGTGTGCTGATCATCAACAGGACTCACAAGTTACAGGTGCAGTTCAATCATCACAGATGTCAGGGGGTAATCTTTGGGAAACTTTTGAGGAGCACTGCCACAAGAAAGCAGTGCTCACCATCAAGGACCCCCATCATCCAAGCCATGCGCTCATCTCGCTGTGCAGAACCCTCCAGTCCCACACGAACAGGATCAGGAACAGTAATTACCCTTCAACCATCAGGCTCTTAAACTAGCATGGATAACTTCACTCACCTCAATGTTGAGCTAATTCCACAAGCTATGGACTCACTTTCAAGGACTCTACAAAACATGTTCTCAATATTAACTACTTACTTACTGATTGATTGATTTATTATTGTTATCATTGTTTGTTTTTATTTGTATTTACACAGTTTGCCTTCATTTGCACATTGGTTGTTTGTCAGTCCTTGATTCTATTGTATTTCTTTGCTCTGCTGTAAATGCCCGCAAGAAAGTGAATCTCAGGGTTGTATATGGTGATATTTATGTACGTTGATAATAAATTTACTTTGAACTTTGAACAATTGAATGAGCTTTGCAGTCTGGTAAGAGAACAAGTTAACTCCAATTCCATAAACATGGGAGATTCTGCAGACATTCAAATCCAGTATTACATACACAGATACTTTACCTCACTACCACTACTTTATTATTTCCTGTCTGAGTCACCTTATGTACAGACATTCCAGTGCCTATCATTACTTTATGGGCATACAATTAATCTATGTACTGTACAAGCTATTTTAAGTATTTATATTTGTGTTTTTAAAAAATTATTGTGTTCTTTATCTTATTGTGCATTCTTTGGTGCTGCATCCGATCTGGAGTAACAATTGTTTCATTTTCCTTTACACTTGTGTACTGGAAATGATGTTAAGCAATCTTGAATCTTAAGGCTGTTGGAGGAACTCAGTTCGGGTGGCATCTATGGAGAGGAATAAGTAGGTGATGTTTCAGACTGAGACCCTTCATCAAGGATACGGGGAGAAGGCAGGAGAGCAAAATGGATCAGCCATGATTTTTATTGATTTATTTATTTAATGGTGGCGCAGACTCAATGGACCAAATGGCCTAATTCTGCTCCTATATCTAATGGTCTTATGGAAACGTCGACTGTTTATTCTCCAATGCAGATGCTGCCTGAACTTCCGAGTTCCTCCAGCAGTTTGTGTTTGTAACTCCAGTTCCAAGCTCCAAAGAAAGCCAGGGAAATCAGACTGCAAGTAATTTTACAACAAATATTAGAAAAAAACTTTCTCAAGAAATGCTAATTCTTTAGAATGAGTTAACAAATAAGATGGTTGAGGTCAAAATGGAGACACAAGATGTTCTCCAGATACAGGAAATGTTGAACAACATTTTGTTTGTGTGTTGCTTGAGGTCAAAGCGTTGCTGGTAACATCACTGGGAATGGGAAAGACTGAAGTGAACTTCAAAAGGTCAAGTGAATTTGCCCCTTACGTTTCTTATCATCTCGTGTCAATAGAATCTTTCAGAATTTGGTGCTCGAGTAGAGGCTGTAAGTGCAGATCATGGATGTTATGCCTGGAATACTAAAGGCATCCGTCACGATCCCTCAAGAATACACTTACCCGGTGGCAATGGAAATTGCAGTGTTGCAGTCTGAGCTGCTTGCAGCTAACCTTTAAAATGAAGACTAGATGATACACAGAATAAGCAGGGTAACTACTCCTTACACAAACACAGCCCGAGATGTCAGTGAAAATAGCACAACATTGAATTAGACAACATTATCCTCCATTATCCACCTCTTTGCAAATTGTAATATACATCTTATTTTGTTTGAGGATACAAATAGCAATGTTGTTGAAAGGTCTGGATCACATTCTTCACTGTGCTGTTATTTACATTCCTCGTCGGAAGCCAAGCCTGGTGGGTCGAGATTTTAAGGTTATAAAGATGCGTGCATTTGCATTTTCCAATTAAGGATGCCGGCCTTAAACTGTTGTGTGACAGATCATTACAAATGATGCTTTGACCTTTAGACAATAGACACTCCACAGGAAGCAGACTTACATTCATTCTGTTAATGTCCTATGCATAAATTAGTGTGTGTATGCACTTCCGTTTTTCATATGGACCTCAAACCACAATGTCATCTCTTTACGGTGATTTCAAAGCTTAAATTCAAAGCAAATATATCATCAAAGTACATATCCTCAGTGGATACTTTATTACTTTATTGCGGTGACACGGTAGCGTAGTGGTTAGCACAACGCTTTACAGTACAGATGACCCGGATTCAGTTCCTGCTGTTGCCTGTAAGGAGTTTGTACGTTCTCCCTGTGACTGCGTCAGCTTTCTCCGGGTGCTCCTGTTCCCACCCAGAGTCTGAAGGCGTACCTGTTAGTAGGTTAATTGGTCATCGTAATTGTCCTGTGATTAGGTGAGGGTACATTCGGGATTGCTGGGCAGTGCAGCTCGAAGGGCGAGAAAGGCCTGTTCTGCATTGTTTCTCACTAAATAAATAAGGTACTTCCTGTGTAATATCAAACAAACAAAGAGACTAATAACATCAGCTGAACTGCTCACCCATTATGATGCATCCCTGCCCATCAGACTGGCGTGCAATGTGTCCCCTTGTGGCATCCGTGCCATTTTATCACAAATTATGAAAGATAGATCTGAACAACTGATTGCATTTGCTTCAAGATCACTGATGAGCGCAGAATCTAGGCACAGATTAACCGAGAGGCCCTTAGTCTAATATGGGGAATAAAAAAAGTTCCACTACTATCTCTACGGACAGTTTACTCTAGTGACAGACCATCTGTCCCTTGTGTCCATTTTCAGTCCCAGAAAGGGAATTCTAGTGATGTCTGCTACCTGGGCACTTACTCTGGGAGCTCATTCTTATGACATAGAGTTCAATGTTACCAAACAACACGGAGATGCTGATGGCTTGTCACGTCTTCCACTATTAGCAACTGAAGAAGAAAAGTCTTCATACTGCGACCCAGCAGAAGTGTTCCACACTGCATTGGCGGACCAGTTGCCGGTAACAAACTCCGAAATACAAAGGGAAACAACGAATGACTCGACATTGTCGAAAGTTTATGAAATCACCGTGCAAAGATGGCCAGCTCATGGTAACCCTATAGTTCCAGTATTCTCAGTGTGAAGAAGCCAACTGCCTGTACGTCAAAGAATGCTGATATGTGGATCTCCTGCTGTGGTTCCCTCCAAACTGGACACCAGAGTGTTAGAAAACCTGTATGAAGGACACCTGGATACACAGTCAAGAAGAGTCTCACCCGGAGCTACATGTGGTGGCCGGGAATAGATAGACAGATTGAAGATTTGAGCAAAAGCTGATATGGTTGTCACTGAGTTCAAGATACAACCCCCATAGGCACTGTTACACCTGTGGGAGTAGCCATCTTCACCATGGCAAAAGTACATACGTATTGCCTTTGCTCGGCTATTCATGGACTCCATGTTTCCGATCGCTGTGGATGCTCATTTGAAGTGGCTGGAGGTTATACCAATGAAGTCAACCACTTCAGAAGAAACGATTTCCACTCTGAGGACTATCTTTGCCAGAAATGGCTTAACAGAGCGAATTGTGAGTGTCCTGACAGTCCTGACGAAGGGTCTCAGCCCAAAACGTCGACTGTACTTCTTCCTATAGATGCTGTCTGGCCTGTTGCGTACCACCAGCATTTTGTGTGTGTTGCTTGAATTTCCAGCATCTGCAGATTTCCTCATGTTAGCGTTTTTTAAAAAAATATACAGATCTATTTCCTTTAGAGCACTGAGTCCCCTTAGCACTGCTTATACACTGATAGCTTATCCATGCCCATTGATTTGTAGGTCTGTGTATGTGCCTAGCGTTTTCTCACTGCAAAGTGAATATACCAGTTAAGCTCACCTCCGCGTGCGTGCTTATATTTAATTGATATATAGTCGCCACAATAAATCAACAGCAGACGCAATCTCAATGGCTCTCCAATCAGCTTTAGACAACCTGGACAACACAAGCACCTATGTCAGGATGCTGTTCAATGACTATAGCTCAGCATTTAATACCATCATTCCCACAATCCTGATTGAGAAGTTGCAGAACCTGGGCCTCTGTGCCTCCCTCTGCAATTGGATCCTCGACTTCCCAACAGAAGACCACAATCTGTGCTGATTGGTGCATCTCAAGGGTTTATGCTTAGCCCACTGCTCTACTCTCTATATACAGATGACTGTGTGGCTGGGCATAGCTCAAATGCCATCTATAGATTTGCTGACAATACAACCATTGTTGGTAGAATCTCAGGTGGTGACGAGAGGGCATACAGGAGTGAGATATGCCAACTAGTGGAATGGTGCCACAGCAACAACCTGGCACTCAATGTCAGTAAGATGTAAGAGCTGATTGTGGACTTCAGGAAGGGTAAGACGAAGGAACACATACCAGTCCTCGCAGAGGGATCAGAAGTGGAGAGAGTGAGCAGTTTCAAGTTCCTGGGTGTCAAGATCTCTGAGGATCTGACGTAGTCCCAATGTATCAACGTATTTATAAAGAAGGCAAGACAGCAGCTATACTTTATTTGGAGTTTGAAGAGATTTGGCATGTCAACAGATGCACTCAAAAGCTTCTATAGTTGTACCGTGGAGACCATTTTGACAGGATGCATCACTGTCTGGTATGGAGGGGCTACTGCACAGGATCGAAAGAAGCTACAGAAGGTTGTAAATCTAGTCAGCTTGGGCACTGGCCTACAAAGTACCCAGGACATCTTGAGGGAGTGGTGTCTCAGAAAGGTAGCATCCATTATTAAGGACCTCCAGCACCCAGGGCATGCCCTTTTCTCACTGTTACCATCAGGTAGGAGATACAGAAGCCTGAAGGCACACACTCAGCGATTCAGGAACAGCTTCTTTCCCTCTGCCATCTGATTCCTAAATGGACATTGAACCTTTGGACACTACCTCACATTTTTTTATACACAATATTACAGTTTTTTGCACAGTTTTTAATCTATTTAATATATGTATACTGCAATTGATGTACTTATTATTATTTTATTTTATTTATTATTATTATTTTTAACCCTAGGTAATTTCTAAAGTAAGTATGTGTTCAGCACAGCATTGTGGGCTGAAGGGCCTGTATTGTGCTGTAGGTTTTCTATGTTTCTATACATATACTGTAAATGATTTATTTATTAATTATTATTATTATTATTATTATTTTATTTTTGTCTCTCTTCTAGATTATGTATTGTATTGAACTGCTGCTGCTAAGTTAACAAATTTCACGTCACATTCCGGTGATAATAAACCTGATTCTGATCCCAATTGTACAGGCACGGCATCCTGTACCTAATAAACTGGCCACTGAGCCACTTTCAATGTTCATGGTCTCCTCCTGCTGTAGCCCATCCATTTCAGGGTTCAACATGGTGTGCATTCAGAGATGCTCTTCTGCACACTACAGTTGTAATGTGAGTTTATTTGAGTTACTGTCAGCTTCCTGACAACTTGAATGAGTCTGGCCATTCTCCTCTGACCTCTCTCATTAACAAGGCATTTTCACCCACAGAACTGCCGCTCACTGGATGTATTTTTTGTCTCTCGCACCATTCTCTTTAAACTTCAAAGACTGGTGTGTGTGAAAATCCCAGGAGATCAGCAGTTTCTGAGATACTCAAACCACCCCCTCTGGCACCAACAGTCAAAGTCACTTAGGTCACATTTCTTCCCCATTCTGATGTTTGGTCTGAACAACAACTGAACCTCTTGACAATGTCTGCATGGTTTTATGTACTGGAACGATGACTCAAAAAGGCGGCATCCATCATTAAGGACCCCTTATCGTGGGCACCAGCCTCCATAGTACTCAGTACATCTTCAAGGAACGATGCCTCAAAATGCAGGATCTATCATTAAGGACCCACATCATCCAGGACATGCCTTGTTCTCATTGCTACCATCGAGAAGGAGGTACAGAAGCCTGAAGGCACCCATTGAATGAGTCAGGAACAGCTCCTTCTCCTCTGCCATCCGTTATCTGAATGAACATTGAACCCATGAACACTACCTCATGACTTTTTATTTCCATTTTTGCCCGACATATTTAATTTAACTATTTACTTGCTGTAATTCATGCTTTTTTCCTATAATTATGTATTGCATTGTACTGCTCCTGCAAAGACAACAAATTTAACCAGATATGCCAGTGATACTAAATCCGATTCTACTTGCTGTGTCAGTCCACATGGGACAGTTTGATCTCCAGGTATCCAGCTACTGACTCCTCACCAATTTCACTCAATGCAATGCATCAGACGGATGCATAGGTATTCTGTATTCACCAACCAGTTCGCCTGCCCAGAATTCATGTTGTTTTTGGTTTAATTAGAAGTCTCTCAGCTGGAACTTTGTCAAATTACTTCAAGTGATTTGCAGGCTTGATCAGCGCCAGCAATTCAATTCTGAAACCCAGTTCCCATCACTTCCCATTTAGTCTCGTGCTTTATTTTGCATTCCATCATAATTGCTTCACTTTCCAATCTCAATAGAAAAGTTTCCCACTATAATTCAGAGCAATATATTAACAGATTGTGACCATTTCTTAAAACGTGGTTAATAAGAAAGTTGGTTGAACGCTCTGTCTCCTCTAACTCTCTGAAGTTTAGTAGACCATGGGACAATAAGACATAGAAGAATTAGGCCATTCAGCCCATCAAGTCTTCTCCACCATTTGATTATGACTGCTTTATTTTCATAAGTTATAGAGAAATACAGCAGGGAAACAGATCCTTCAGTCCACTGAGTAATAATGACCATTAACCCTGCCCCCATACTAATCCTACCTTATCCTGTTTTATTATGCCCCATCATCATGTGCACTGATTCTACACACTATGGACAACTTAGAGTGGCAATTATCCTACCAACCTCCACAATTTTGGGATGTGAAGCAGCACAGAAGCGTAGTGGTTAGCTTAACACTTTACAATTCCAGTGATCATCAATCGGTGTTCAATTCCTGCTGCTCTATGTAAGAACTTGGTACGTTCTCCCCGTGACTGTGTGGGTTTCCTCCGGGCGCTCTGGTTTTCTCCCACATTCCAAAGCAGTACGAGTTAGGATTGGTGAGTTACAGGCGTATGCTTGGGGCAGTCCAGCACAATCCTAATTTGACCCAGACAACACATTTCACTGTATATTTTGATGAACATGTGGTAAATAAATCTACTCTCTTTGAGATCGGAACACTTGAAATAAATCCATGCAGTCACAGGAAGGAAGTACAAACTGCACACGAGCCCAGGGCACAAGCACTGTGAGACTACAGTATTTTTTTAAAAGATAGAGCACGATAACAGGCCCTGCCAGGCCTATGAACCCACACTGCACAGTTATACCCATGTGACCAATTAATGTAATAACCTGTACGATTTTGGACTGTGTGAGGAAACCGGAGCACCATGTGTTCATGAGGTGAAAGTACAAACTCCTCACAGACAGTTGTGGGAATTGAACCTGGGTTATTGGCACTGTAAAGCAATGTGCTAACCACTATGTTACTGTGCTGTCCTGTTCTACTTACTGCATCACTGTGCCACCGTATTGCAATATCATCCATGGATAGGAATACTCTGCAGGTCTGGAAATAAAAATAAATTTAACTATGGCTTTTCATAAGTCATTACATTTTTAACATTCGCTTTTATGTCTTTGTACAATGTGCAAAGTAAATTTTGTTATCAAAGTACATATGTGTGACCATATACAACTCTGAGATTTATTTTCTTGTGGGCATCCTCAGTACATCTATAGAATAGTAACTATGACAGGATCGATAAAGGACCGCCAGACTAGGGCATTCATCCAGAGTGCAGAAGACAACAAACTGTGCAAATGCAAAAAGAACAATCAATAATATTGAGAACATAAGATGAAAAGTCCTTGAAAGTGAATCCATTAGTTGTGGGAATATTTCAATGATGGGGCAAGTGAAGTTATGTGAAGTTATCCCCTTTGTTCCCTATTTTATATAAGCTCTTTTAACAAAGATGTCATTAATTGCTTCAGTCTCAACCAGAGTTAATCTTTGCTTTCTACCAATGCCATTCTGTTTTCATTTGGTGAAGGACAAGTAAGAAGATTTCAGTAGCGGTGCCAGATCTTGATGATATTTTAACATCTACTTCATACCACATGTCCTGATGAAGGGTCCTGGCCTGAAAAGTCAACTGTTTATTCCTCTTCCTAGATGCTGCATAACCTGACCAGCAGTTTGTGTGCTCAACGTAGACTCCAAACCTGAAGGTATTGGGATTGTCACATCACTTTTTAACAATTTACTGTGGGGAAATCTCAATAGACTTCCTTTATTTGGTTTTAATTTAATCTGCATCTTTGTTGAAATTCTCGGTCTAGTTTTCATATCTTCAAAATAACTCCTAATAATCGAAACAAAGCCAATCCTTATGGGGGCTTGGCAGCAAAGCAGCTAGCTTTTCAGTGCCAGTGATCACCGATTGGAGTTTGATAAATGCTGCCGTCGACAGGAGGTTGTAGGTTCTCCCCATGACACTGCTGCAGGTGCTCTGGTTTCCTCCCGTCTTCCAAAGACCCTACAGTTAGGGTTTGGGTTAGAAAGTTGTGGGCATGCTATAGCTGATTTGAAGTTAATAACTCATCAGAGGTGATTGATAAGGTTCTGGCCTAAGGTAGAAGGAGATGAGTTATTAACTTCAAACTTTCTGCATAATCACTCAAAGAGTTGCCCTGCATGTGCATGTAACGAGAGATGTATAACTCATCTCCTTCTACCTTGGGCCATGAACTTATCAATCAGCCATCCGTAGACACTTTCTGGAGGTCCACGATCCGTATGCTCCACGACCGCTGGATTAAGTGTGTAAATGTAGGAGGGGACTATGTTGAAAAATAAATATGCTAGTTTTTCTAAAATTGACTCCTTCTACCTTAGGCCACAAACTTATCAATCACCCTCGTATGTACATAAAGTGATGCTAGCAACAGGAGTATCAGTACACAAGGTGACTGACAGGAAATGATAAGTAGTGGTGGTTGGGGGTGTGGAGGTGTGGGTTAATGGGTGGAGGTGTTGATCAGCCTCACTGCTTGGGGAAGATAAATGTTTTTGATTCTGATGGTCCCGGTGTGTAGCCTGCTCCCTGAAGGGAGTGGGACAAACAGTCCATGAGCTGGGCGGGTGAGATCCTTCATGAAATTTCTGGTCTTTTTCCAGCACCTGTCTGTATATATGTCCTTGATGACGGGTAGGCTGCTGCCAGTGATGCATTGGGCAGTTTGGACCTCCCGTTGTAAAGCCTTACTGTCCACCACAGGACACTTTCTGACCGTGTAGCTTGTTAGCATGCTCGCTACTGTGCACCTGTAGAATGGTGTGAGGATCCAGTCTCTTCAGCCTCCTCAGAAAGTAGATGTGTTGGTGAGCTTTCTAGATTGTGTAGGATGTGTTCTGGGACCACGGCAGGTTGTGCAAGATCTACTCTCCTAGGAAATTGAAACTGCTCGCACCAATAGACAACCTCTTAGGAGAACATCATACATGACTCGTGTGATTGCAATTCTACTACTGAAATAACTCAGATACTCGAAATCTGAAACTCAACTTTACAAAATGCCTGAAATGTGCAATGAATCAATCAAATAGTGTGGAGAGAGAAACAGGCGTAATGTTTCTGCTCGGTGCTCTGGAAGATGTTAGAGATATTTTACTCAACGTTTATAACCAGGAAGGTAAATTCCATTATTCTTCCCCTACAATTGTTACCACAGTCAGTGTTTCCATGTAAATCACTTTTCATTCATAAACAATAGCTGATCTTATGCTCTAAAAATTGAGATAAAAATACAAGTAAAATCTCAAAGCAGCAATTTCATGTAAAAATTAATTGAAGTGTCAGATAATTCTGCATTAAATAAAACTGACTGAAACTCAGTCGACTGTAAACTCAGTGGTCACTTCATGAGGTACCTCCTGTACCTCATAAAGTGTATGTTTGTGGTCTTCTGCGGCTATATCCCATCCACTTCAAGGTTTGGCATGTAGTGCATTCAGAGATGTTCCGCACACCACTGTGTAATGTGTGATTATCTGAGTTGCTGTCAGCTTGAACCCGTCTGGCCATTCTACTCTGAGCTCTCTCATTAACAAGGCATTTTCACCCACAGAACTGGCACTCTGGGATTTTTTTTGTCTTTCGCACCGTTCTCTATAAACTCTAGAGACTGTTGTGCACGAAAATCCCAGGAGGTCAGCAGTTTCTGAGACACCCAAACCTTCCCATCTGACATCAACAATCAGTCCATGGTCAAAGTCACTTAGATTACATTCTGATATTTCATCTGACTAACGACTGAACCTCTTGACCATGTCTGCATGCTTTAATGCATTGAGTTGCTGCCACATGATTGGCTAATTAGATATTTGCATAAATGAGCAGGTGCACAGGAGGCCACTGAGTGTACTGTTAAGGTAAATGGATACCATTGCTTTGTTGGTGACTGCAAACATCTGTGCTGCTTGTATTATCTGGACTTGGAATTATTTTCTTTGCTGATTTCATCATCATTATGTGCCATGGTGATCATGGTGCATGAGCAATATTGTTCTTGGCAAATTTTTCTACAGAAGTGGCTTGCCATTGCCTTCTTCTAGACAGTGTCTTTACAAGACAGGTGACTCCAGCCATTATCAATACTCTTCAGAGACCATCTGCCTGGCGTCAGTGACCTCATAACCAGGACTTGTGATCTGCACCGGCTGCTCATACGACTGTCCACCACCTGCTCCCATGGCTTCATGTGATCTGATCAGGGGCTAAGTAGGTGTTACACCTTGCCCAAGGGGACCTGCAGGCTAACAGAGAGAAGGAGCGCCTTACACCTCCTTTGGCAGAGACATATCTTCACCCCAGCACCAACAAAAGGCAACAAGCTGTGCAAACACAAAAAGAAAAGTAAAATAATAATAGTAGATATACTGTAATAAATAATATTGGGAATATGAGTTGCAGAGTCCATAGGTTGTGGATTCAGCTCAGTGCTGGGTTGAGTGAGCTTATCGATGCTGGGTCAGGAGTCCCAGGGGTTGAGGAGTGATAACTATTCCTGAACCTGAATAGCCCTGATGTGCGGTTTTGACCATAATATTGGCAATTCCTTCGCCCCCACCCCCACAGATGCGGCTCAATCCATTGAATTCCTCCAGAAGATTGTATGTTTCTTGTAATTTATAAAGTGTGTTCTTGCAGATGACACTGAATTTATGGTTCAGAACGTAACTCATGTATTAAAATGAAAAATTGTCATTTTCCTCCATTTAAAACCAGAGTCTGAGCTCAGAACACGGTTTTACTCATCTCTAGAATTTAACGCGTCCACATTTATTTCAGTCATAAAAACTACTTGCACCTTCCAGCAAGATTACACGTAATCTCTACACTGTGATCAGAGGTGTTAATGAATACTTCACGGGCACTCAGTGATTTCCTTCGCAAGTTCTTCACACACACATTGCAACCTGCCAAGTGGAACTGAAGAGTTACCCAGGAGTTTCCAATTCAGCTTATCCTTATTCTCCAGGAATGTCCGTTCGTTTCATTGTTCCAAAAGATGCTCTGAAAGAAGTTCCTGAAACCTCAGTCCTCCTTCCCCTGTCAGCTCTGTCAGCTGGGCCTTACCCTAACTTGATACTCACTGACTGACTCTGCTCCTTGTCTGCAACCCCCCCCCACCCCCCGCCCCGAGTTCAGGTGCTCTCGTTACTCTGAACTCTCTTCACCACTCATAAGTCAAGGATGAGAGGTGAGATGTTTAGGGAGAAACATCTTCACTCAGAGGGTGGTGTGAGTGTGGAATGAGCTGCCAGAGGAATTAGAGGATATACTTTTGATTGCAACATTTAAGAGAAGTTTGGATAAGTGCATGGATGGGAGGGGTATGGAGGGATATGGTCCAGATACAGGTCAATAGGATGAGGCAGAGTAACAGTTCGGCACGGACTAGATGGGCTGAAGGTCCTGTTTCTGTGCTGTGACTCTAACCTTTTGATTTCTGCATTTCTCTAATTTTCAATGTCATTTCATCTACAACACAGGCTGTCTTACCTTCGGATATCAAGACCCTCTGTGACTTTGTGTCTGTGGACAAACTTTCCTCGCGCACTTCAGTTCTGAACACTATTTGCTTGCTTTTATTGTTTGCACAATTTGTCTTTATTTCTTTCTGCACATTGGGTGTTTGACATTCTTTTTTAAATGTGTTCTTTGGAGTTTGTTTTGTGGCTGCCTGTGAGGAGACGAATCTCAAGGTTGTATAATGGATACATATTTTGATAATAAATGAACTTAGAGCTTTGAACACTGGCCACCTTACCTTCAGATATCAAGACCCTCTATGTGAACCGCACCCTGGAGCATAGCAGTTAGGCGACGTCCACACTAGACCGGATAATTTTGAAAACGCCGGTTTTGCGTAAAAATGATAGGCATACACACCAAGTGCTTTTGAAAATACCTCTGTCCACATTCAAACGAGTATTTGGGCAAATCTCCTCTTACTGGGTGTGCGCAGGACACATCTACAGAAAACAAGCAACATGTTTGGTGTCAAATCTTGCTTTGGAAGTGCACGTTTGTGCAGTTACAGACTAGAAAAACTTAAAAAGAAATTGCCAAGCAACGGACAGCTGTTGGCTCTCGCGCAGGAAGACTTAAAACTAAAAAAAACAAATACTGGAGTGTATGGAGGCAACCAACAGGGAGTTCACAGACAGTATGGCCCAGCTGATGACGAACATTGAAAAACTGACTAATTCTGCTGCATTAATAAAGCACCTTGTTAAATGTATAAGAATGTCTACATCAGTGTTATTTTGTATTTCCATACAATATTACATTAGGCTGTTACACATCCATTGTCAGAGAAGTACTTGCATAAATAGGTAAACCACCTTCATACAAGCAAGGACAGAAAACAGGGCCAAGTGAGTATACTTATTTATTCAGTAAGTTATGGATCAAAGTATTTGGTGAGTACATTTCTAACTCTTCTGGCTTCAATCTCGTTGCTGTCTGTTCTGAAATTGTTAGGTTGTGTGGGGGGGTCGCGTTCAAGAAAACAATGAAATGCCGCGCTGTTGCCACTATCTGTTCTGGCACGTCATAACAGCGTTTTTAGAAATCTCCGGTTACCCCGTCCACACTTCTCTGCCCAATCGCCGTTTTCAAATTTACACACTCTGGAAGGTGTTTTAGAAAAGCTCTGTTTTTGGGGGAGGAAAACGCCATTTCAGTGTGGATGGAGGGTCAAAATGAAGAGAAAAAGCTTCAGTTACAGATTTATCCAATCTAGTGTGGACATAGCCTTAGGGTAAGACTATTACAGCAGCTGGTTCAGTTCTGTTGCTTGCTGTCTGTAAAGTGTTTGTATGTTCTCTCTATAACTGAGTGGGTTTCCTCCTGGTGCTCTAGTTTCCTCCCACATCCCAGAGACGTACCGGTTAGTAGGGTTATTGGTCACATGGGTGTAACTGGGCGACATAGGCTCATTGGGCTGGATGGGGCTGGTATCTCTAAAGAAGTAAATAACACCATCCCTCCAATTCACCCTGAAGAGTATTGACAATGGCTGGGGTCACCCATCTCGTAAAGACACTGCCCAGAAGAAGGCAATGGCAAACCACTTCTGCAGAAAAATTTACCAAGGACAATCATGGTTGTGGGACCATGATCGCTCATGTCATACAACACGGCAGATAATGAATGAGAATCAGAATCAAAATCAGGCTTATTATCACCAGCATGTGTCCAGCAGTTCAATGCAATACATAGTATAGAAGAAGGGAAAATCAATCAATCAATCAATCAATCAATTACAGTATATGTATATTGAATAGATTAAAAATCATACAAAAAACAGGAATAATATATACTAAAAAAGTGAGGTAGTGTTCAAGGGTTCAATGTACATTTAGGAATCGGATGGCAGAGGAGAAGAAGCTGTTCCTGAATTGCTGAGTGTGTGCCTTCAGGCTTCTGTACCTCCTACCTCATGGTAAAAGTGAGAAAAGGGCATGCCCGGGGTTCTGGAAGTCCTTAATAATGGACACTGCCTTTCTGAGACACCGTTCCTTGAAGATGTCCTGGGTACTTTGTTGGCTAGTACCCAAGATGGAGCTGACAAAATTTACAATCCTCTGCAGCTTCTTTCGGTCCTGTGTAGTAGCCCCTCCATACCAGACAGTGATGCAGCCTGTCAGAATGCTCTCCACAGTGCAACATTATAAGTTTTTGAGTGTATTTGTTGACATACCAAATCTCTTCAAACTCCTAATGAAGTATAGCTGCTATAATGATGATGACATACGACACCTCACCTAATGATGATGATAATGAGTTCTCCTGTGATTCACTTTGGAATCTTGTGCTGTAAATAAAAATTATTTTTACCAGGTTGCATTAAGATGCGTGGTGACCTTGTTACCACAGACAAGTAACTTGATCCATTTCAGATCAATGGAAGTTTGGGGGCTGAATATGATAAACAGGTAAAATGGAAACTGTGGTGAATTGAAGAACGGAGACATCGGTGTGCACAGCCACAACATCAGCAGGACAGGTAAAAGGACATCAGAGGAGGCATAAAATCCAATAGCAGGGAGGCCATACTAGAAATGTATACAACAGTTAGACCAGTTTGAGGTTTGAAAGATGTAAGAGCCAAACTGAATTGGAAAAGTTGCGTACTGACTGAATTGAAACAGCAGAGCCCGAGCCCAAGGGTGTTTTGAAGAGGCAGAGGGTGAGGAACGACTGGAAGATTGGACCATTTACTCACCAGGCCATATTGAAATGGTCAAGGTGTTGGGATCAGAGGCGAGAGATGGGCCGCTTCAGCTCACTGCTCTGCAGGATTTGCTCATCTCTGTGCTGAGCGGAGGCTGCGGCCTGCAACGAGTGCACTTCTGGATCGGCTGAAACGATGCCTGGCGTTGTGAACTTCAGTTTGCAATGTTGTTTGCTTGCTTTGTTTTTCTCTCTCTCTCTCTTCACATTTGGTGATTGATGGTCTTCTTTTGTTTTTAATGGGTTCTGTGTTTTATGGCTGCCTGTAAGGAGACGAATCACCAGGTTGTATAAAGTATACATACTTTCATAAAAAATGCACTTTAAACTTTGAGCCACATCAAAAGCTGATTCCACAACCTACAGACTCACTTTCAATGACTCTACAACTCATGTTCTCAGTATTATATATTCATTTATTTACCGATACAGCACAACAACAGACCCTTACAGCAATGAGTTCTCACTACCCATGTATCCAATTAACCTACTAACCCGTACGTTTTTGGAATGTGTGAAGAAACTGGAGCACTTGGAGAAACCTACGGGGTAACGCAGAGAATGTACAAACTCTTTAATGACAGTGGCAGGAATTGAACTTGGATCACCTGCTCTGTAAGGCGTCACAGTGATCAATACACTACCATACTGCCCTTTAGTTTTTTATCGTGGTAGCGTAGTGGTTAGCACAACATTTTACAGACCAGACAACCTGGGTTCAATTCCTGCCATTGTCTGTAAGGAGTTTGTACGCTCTCTTCGTGACCATATGGGTTTTTTCCGAGTGATCCGGTTTCCTCCCACAGTCCAAATATGTACCGGTTGGTAGGTTAATTGATCATTGTAAATTGTTTCATAATTAAATCAGGGGATTGTTGAGCAGTGCAGCTCAAAGTGTCCAAAAGGCATATTCCACCCTCATTATCACAATAAATAAATAATACAATATACACTGTATACTTTCTTTATTTGCACAATTTTTCTTCTCTTGTACATTGGTTGTTTGTCAGTCTTTATTTATATAGAGTTTTTCACAAATTCTATTGTGCTTCTTTATTTTCCTGTAAGTGCCATCAAGAAGATGAATCTCAAGGTAGCGTGTGGTCAAACACTCGAACCTTGATAATAAATTTACCTTGATACTTTGAATTAATAGAGGGGAGATGGTTCCTTCCCAGAGATGCTTGGGGGTCACCAACTCAAAAGTGACCACAGCAGGAGCCCACCTGACATTCAGAGCCCACCTGAATACCAGTCTAGTCATGACAAAGGGTCTCGGCCCGAAACGTCGACAGTGCTTCTCCCTATAGATGCTGCCTGGCCTGCTGTGTTCCACCAGCATTTTGTGTGTGTTGTTTGAATTTCCAGCATCTGCAGATTTCCTCGTGTTTGCTCTTTAAAATCACAACATAAGAAATTGAAGCAGAGTCAGCCATCTGGGCCGTCTAGCCTGCTCTGCCATTCAATGGCTGATCTGACCATGGACCCATCTCCACCTACCTGTCTTTTCTCCATAACCCTTAAAGATCTATCCAAACTTGTCTTAAATATGTTTTCTGAGGTAGTCTTCACTGCTTCATTGGGCAGAGGAAGGGGGAAGAAGCCAGAATAAGTAGGTGGGGAAGGGGTAGAAGTACAAACTGACAGGTGATAGTTGACGCCAGATGAGGATGAAGGTGGGAAGCTGGAGGAGGGGTAAATGAAGTGAGAAGCTGGGAGGTGATAAGTGGAAGAGGTAAAGGGCTGAAGAAGGAGGAATTTGGTAGGAGAAGAGAGTGGACCATGGGAGAAAGGAAAGGAGGAGGGGATCCAGGGGGAGGTGATAGGCAGGTGAGTAGATGTCCCTCTTGTTTATTGTATTTCTTTTTGTAAATTTATAGTAGTTATTTTTATGCATTGCACTGTATTCCTGCCACAAAACAACAAATTTCATGAAATACATCAATGCTGCTACGAGGGGTGATTGATAAGTTTGTGGCCTAATGTAGAAGGAGTCAATTTTAGAAAACCTAGCACATTTATTTTTCAACATAGTGCCCTCCTACATTTACACACTTAGTCCAGCGGTCGTGGAGCATACGGATCTTGGACCTCCAGAAAATGTCCACAGTTGGGGTGATTGATAAGTTTGTGGCCTAAGGTAGAAGGAGATGAGAAGAAGCAGAAACTTCAAACTTTCTGCATAATCACCCAAAGAGTTGAACTTCATGTGCATGTAACGAGACCTGTATAACTCATCTCCTTCTACCTTAGGCCATGAACTTATCAATCACCCCTGCTGTGGACCACTTCTGGAGTTCCAAGACACCGACTTCTACAAAGAAGGGATCCGTACGCTCCACGACCGCTGGACTAAGTGTGTAAATGTAGGAGGGGACTATGTTGAAAAATAAATGTTCTAGGTTTTCTAAAATTGACTCCTTCTACCTTAGGCCACGAACTTATCAATCTCCCCTCATAAACCTGATTCTGATTTTGATCTTGTCACTGGAGATTCAGAGTTACTGGAAGCTGGAAGGTGTTAAGTGGATGAGATAAAAGGCTGAAGAAGAAATGTTATGGGAGAGGAGAGTGGACCATGGAAGATAGGGAATGAGGAAGGGCACCAGAGGGAGCTGATGGGCAGGTGAGGAGAAGGGAAGGGGTAAGAAGGGGCCCAGAACAGGGATTGGAAATGACAAAAGTGGGAAGAAGGAAAAGATATTCCATTCTGTTCTGTATTAATTATACAGCTTTTGCTGCCGACCTTTCACCTGCAGTGTCAAATGTACCCCAGGTGTATAACGACTGAATCCCAGATCCCTGCCACAGCTCAGTATAAACAGAGGGAATACGGAGAATACTAGCACGGCATCAGAAGCTGCTAGAAATTTTTGTCAGTTTTGTTATGTCAATAAACATTTGGATAGAACACAGATCAAAGCACAAGATCTCCGAATTCTGCAAATTTGCCTTTGGTGTTGCAAGAGCTTTAACCAAATGTCGTAATTGGAACTGACAGAGATGAATTGGTTGCTGCTATTTTTTGCCACACAGCCTTGCTTTCCCCTAAAGGACTAGATGTCGTGGTTAGTACTGAAAGCAACAACAAAGACAAAACAAGCTCCAGATGGCCTTTGCTTTAATTTTACTCTCCACAATTAGATTGGGCACATCTTCCAGCTTCACACAGTCTGCTCCAAGATAAAAGTCCGACGAGAAGCAAAGGTGGGGGCTTTGCAAAGAGCAGGAATGTCTCATCTGAAAGCTTCGTACTCAGATCTTGATACTGAAGTCTTTGTTGTTTGTTGCAGAACCGACAGCTTCAAGGATCAACTTAATACACTATACGTATTTACATATATTAGGAATTTGCTCTGCTGCTAGCGATAACAGGAGGGGCCACTGCACAGGATCAGAAGAAGCTGCAGAAAGAAATTTGTAAACGCAGCCAACTTCTTCGTGGGCACTAGCCTCCCCAGCATTGAGAACATCTTGAAAAGGTGATGCCCCAAAATGCTGGCATTCATCATTAAGGACCCCCACCACTCATGACATAGTATCATAGAGAAGTACAGCACAGAAACAAGCCTTTTGGCCCATCTAGTCCATGCTGAGCCATTTAAACTGCCTACTCACATCGACCTGCACTGGGACCGTAGCCCACATTAACCCCATCCATCTACCTATCTGAGGCTCTTAAACATTGAAATCGAACTTGCATGCACTACTTGTGCTGGCAGCTCGTTCAAAACTCTCACAACCTTCTGAGTAAAGAAGTTTCCCCCTCATGTTCTCCTGGAACTGTTCACCTTTCACCCTTAACCCATGACCTAGGTTGTAGTCCCATACAACCTCTGAGAAGAATAAAAACACAAAATGCTGGCAGAACTCAGCAGGCCAGACAGCATCTATGGGAGGAGGTAGTGACGACGTTCCGGGCCGAAACCCTTCATCCTGATGCTGTCCCATAGATGCTGTCTGGCCTGCTGAGTTCTGCCAGCATTTTGTGTTTTTATTTATTTCCAGCATCTGCAGATTCACTCGTGCAACCTCTGTGAAGGTTGACTTCTCATTGTTACCATCAAGGCAAGGTATAGGAGCCTAAAGACACACGCTCTACTTTTTAGGAACAGCTTCTTTCTCTCTGTATCAGAATTCTGAATGGACAATGAACTTTTGGTCTCTTTATGCACTACTTACTTATCTTTTATTTTCTCTTATTATAATTTCTGGTATATTTTATGTACTGTACTGTACTGTACTGCAGAACAACAAATTTCATGACATATGTCTGTGATAATAAACCTGATACTGATTCCGATTCTGACATACAACATCATTTAACAATTATAAAGATAAAGATATATAAAAATAAAGTTTGAGGTTAAAGTACAAATATGAAATAAAATACATAGATGCATAAATACCAGCGTGTATTTACAATGTAAACAGTGTTATAAAAAGCTTTGCAGAGATGGAGGCAATAGATAGAGGGGGTGGTAGTTGGGGGGTACATAGAATGGTAGTTCAAATTAACTGCCTGTGAGAAGAAACTTTTAAGATGGTGTGAAGTTTTTGTTTTAATAACTTTAGAGCTTACTAGAAGGGAGCTTTTGGAAAAGCTAGTTTGCAGGCTGGGTATAACCCATATATAACCATATAACAATTACAGCACGGAAACAGGCCATCTCGGCCCTTCTAGTCCGTGCCGAACGCTTCTTCGTTCAGTAGTGTCTTCAAATGTGTTTGGCAGAGAATTATACAGCATTTTCCTTCTAGCTCAGACTTACAGTGTCAGTATCTGCAAACAATAAAATTGAATGCAAACTGACTCCTATTGTCAGTAAAATGTCTTTATGTGACCTCGTTTTCAGTGAGGAGGTGACTGCATCTCTATGGCATTCTGTGTTACTCTGGTATGCTGTAATCCAGAAAGATACAACATTGAAACCTTGTGTGATGCTGAGAACTGACACCCAGACTGTTCTGAAAGGAAAGAAAGGAAGGCAGACCGTGCCTACCTGGGCATCTTTCATTAGCAGTGGGAATGCACTGCACAGTCACTGAGAATGGCTGAAGGAGTCACGAAAGCCCGGGTCACTGGGGTCGGATGTCTGTGTGAATCCAGAAGACAAGCTCTGAAGGTCAAACACATCATCAGCTTCCTGGGGTGAAGTTGGAAGCTCGATATTTGTGAGTCTGAGAATTGGAAGACAACGATTGGAGGCCCAAAGGAGGCCTCTTCTGGGGTTGGAGGCCTGCCTGGATGTGGGTGGGAGGGTGGGAAGGATGTGAAAGGGGCTTGTTTTATTGGTTGGTGTCTTGTTTAATTTTTGCTGCTTGTGGAACATTGTGGGCACGCTTTGTTGGCATTGGAATGTGTAACGATGCATGTGGGCTACCCCCAGCACATCCCTGGGTGCGCTGGCTGTTAACACAAACGACACATTTCAATGTTTCAATGTACATTTAATAAATAATTGTGATTTGGAATGGCAGGGGTCTGAGGTGTATGGTAGAACAAAGGGAACTGGGAATACAGATCCAAAAGGGGTGCTGCTGGTAGATGTGGGTTCAGTTGTAGTAGTTAAGAGAAGTGTGGATAGGTACCTGGATGGGAGGGATTTGGAAAGACATGGTCCAGGTGCAGGTAGATGGGACACACATAAAATCAGGTTGTCATGGACTAGATGGGCAGAAAGGACTGTTTCTGTGCTGTAGTACTCTCTGACTTTATTAGGACACATGGCTGGTGAAGTTCCATGCAATGACCTTTGAACTGATGACCTTCCAACTCTGCATCCGACAGTCAGACACCCCCAGTCAGTACAAATAACCAATTTCCCATGCAGCGACACACACAAAGTGCTGGAGGAAACCAATTAGGTCAGGCAGCATCTCTTGAGGAGAATAGACAGTTCATGTTTCGGGTCCAGGCGTTCCATCAGGACTGGAAAGGAAATGAGCAAAAACCAGTACAAGAAGGTAGGGGAGAGGAAGGGGTACAAAAGGAGAACAGGGAGAGGAATTGGTTGGAGAAACCAATATTTATGCCAGCAGGTTAGATGCTACCCCAGACAGGTGATGTTCAATGAGGTGATGTTCCTCAAACCTGAGTTTGTTCTCATTGTGGCATTAGAGGAGGCATGTCAGAAAGGGAAGGGGAAATCAACTTGAAATGAGTAGCCACTGGGAGATCCTGCCTTTTGTGGTAGATAGAATGAAAGTGCTCAATGTAGTGATCCCCCAATCTGTGTCGGGTTTACCAATGTAGAGGACTCCGCACCAGGAGCACTGGATGCAATAGATGACCACAACAGATGCACAGATGAACTGTCGCCTCACCTGGAAGGACTATTTGGAGCCCTGAATGGCAGTGGGGGAGAAGAGGTTGGGTGCAAGCATAGTACTTGTCCCTCTCCCCAGGTTTTGTCTGGTCTCAAAATATTGACTGTTTATATTCCTCTCCATAGATGCTGCCTGACTTGCTCCAGTATTTTGTGGCTATTGCTCAAGATTTCCAACATCTGCAGATTCTCTTGTGTCTGATTTCCCACAGATCCCACCTCAGTGACCTACAAAACCGAAACCAAATGCACCAAGTGCGGCACGATAGTGTAGCAACACTTTAGAGTGTGAGCTGTAAGATCAGGGGTTAATTCCTGCCACTGCCTGGAAGGAGTTTACATGTTCTCAACATAACCGCATGTGTTTCCTCAGGGTGCTCCAGTTTCCTCCCACATCCCAAAGGTGTACGGGTTCGTGAATAGTGGGCCAGAATCATGGCGACAACATGCAGGCTGCCTCCAGCACATCTCAGACTGTGTTGGTTATTGGCACAAAACAACATATTTCACTGTTTATTTCAATGTTTTGATGCACATGACAAATAAAGCTAATAGGAAAAACACGCAGGATGATTTGTACCTTGGTTTTCGAATGCACACTTCCACTTCATGTTAATCCACTTCTCGTTCCCATTGCTACTATCAGGAAGGAGGTACAGAAGCCTGTTTCCTGCGATGGGGGTATCCAGAACTAGAGGGCACAGCCTCAAAATTGAGGGCCGACCTTTTAGAACAGAGGTAAGGAGTGATTTTATTTTTAGTCACAGAATGATGAATCTGTGTATGGTTAGGGTTAGTTAGCATGGGCATGCTGTGTTGGCACTGGAAGCATAGCAACACTTGCTGGCTGCCCTGGCATAATCCTTGCTGATTTGGTTTGATGCAAATGATGCATTTCACTGTATGTTGTGACGCACACCTTACAAATAAAGCGAATCCTTCTTTCTTTCTAAATTTCAAAGTAAATTTATTAACAAAGTGCATATGTGTCACCACATACAACACTGAGATTCATTTTGTTGTAGACATTTTCAAGGTTCAAATTTCAGAGTAAGTTCATCATCAAAGTACATATGTTACCATATACTGCCTAAAGATTCATTTTCTTGCAAGCATTTTGCAAGTACAATAGAATTTTACAAAAACTATACATAAACAAAGACTGACAAACAACCAATGTGCAAAAGGAACAGATAAATCTGAGAAAGTTTTGAAGAAAATGTAACAGGGTTACTAAAACAAATCATATGGTTACAGTCATATTGATGTCTGTGGGATCTTGCTTTGTATGAATTCACAGTATGTAAAAAGCCAACAACCATGCTGACTAAGATGCTTTTCTGAGCAAGTACCATTGCCTGTGATTAGCCTTTCAAACCAGGGGTTCACAACTTTTTTTTATGCTATGAACCCCAGCATTAACCGAAGGGTCCGTGGACCCCAGGCTCGGAATCCTTACTCTAAACATTTTCTATTCATGAACCATTGACCTCATGACAAGCTAGAAAAGGAACTTGGACAGGTGTGTAGACAGGAAAGGTTTAGTAGGATATGGGCTAAACATGGGTAAATGTATTTGTTTATTTATTTATTGAGATACAACACAGAACAGGTCCTTCCACCCTTTGAGCCATACTGCCCAACAATCCCCTGATTTAATCCTAGTCTAAATGTGGGACAATTTATGGTGACCAATTAACCTAAAACCCGTATGTCTTTGGACTGTGGGAGGAATCCGGAGCATCTGGAGGAAACCCACACAGTCACGGGTGAACATACAGACTCCTTACAGGCAGCGCCCGTACTGTAAAGCATTGTGCTAATCTTTACAATATCGTGCCGCCCCAATTTGCGGACTAAATGGAACTAGCTTAGATGGGAAACTTGGATGGCATGAGCCAGATGGATCGAAGGGCATACTTCCAAGTTGTATGACTCTATGACTTTATGGCCCTATAACCTGTCCAAGTGTCACGCCTACCACTTCCTCTTAAGTTCTTTCCAAATACCCACCACCCTCTGTGTGAAAAATCTCCTCCTCCGCTCCCCTTTAAATCTCTCAGCTCTCGCCTCAAACTGATGCCATCTAGCTTTAGACTTCCCTATCCTGGGAAAAGTCTGTTGCCATCTGCCCTATTTATACCCCTCAGGATTTTATAAACTTGTGCAAAGTCACCCCTTATCCCCCTTTGCTCTAGGAAAACAGCCTCAACCTATCCAATTGTTCCCTATAACTCAAGCACTGTACTGGAGGGGATATGACAGGCACTACAAAAATGCAGGAAAACCAATGTAATACAATTCATTCCTTCTGGGCTGGATTTGGAAGCAAGACTTACTGAATGAAACACTGAGTGCATATGAGCGAGCATTTGAACCAAAAACATTAAAAAAAACACCCTATTAAAAAGAACACACGATCTTGTTTTCATTTTAAATCAAGATGCAAACAATAAAGATGAAGTCAAGCGTGAACTTTTTCATGATTCAAATTGTGTTTTGGTTCATCATTTTAATTACAGCTGTTTATTTTTACCTGGAGATGCTTGTTTAAGTGCCAAATGCCAGACTGGAAACACCAACCAGTTTCTAAAATAGAAACACCAGCCGTGCTTAACAGGAATGTGAAGTCAACTAGTTTCTTGTCTGAGGTCTACTTTGAAATCGCAAATGATTGTAAATTGTATGTCAGGAACTGACTATCAAATTCAACAGGACAATGGTTTGTACAATGCAGAGCTGAACAACAGTGTTAAACCCTTGGGTTATAGTTGACACAGAATAAACACAAGATTGAAAGAGATCAATTAGATACAGCATTCATCTTTGTTACTCCAATCAAACTATGAACACATTTTGCAGGCAATCAATAACACAAGAGATTCTGCAGATGCTGGAAATCCAGAGTAACACACACAAAATGCTGGAGGAACTCAGCAGGTCAGGCAGCATCTATGGAGAGAAATAGTCGACATTTTGGGTTGACACCTTTCTTCAGGAGTCATGCAGACTCGGTCAACCCAGACAAATATAATATAGAGTTTCCAGGAGCAAAAAGGTTCATCTCGGTAGGCACAATGTAGCCTTAGATCAAAAAAATATTGTGCATAGGAAGAGGGCTTCTGCCCATCATTCTGATAAAGGGTCTTGGCTCAATATGGTGACTTTATTCATTTTTATAGATGCTGCCTGACCTGCTGAGTTCCTCCAAAATTTCCATCAGGGGATTCCCATCAGGGGATTCTTTGGCCCCTGATGTATCAAATTAACTAAATTAGGGAGAGTGTGGGGAAAGAGAGAGAGAGAGAGAGAGAGAGAGAGAGAGAGAGAGAGAGAGAGAGAGAGAGAGAGAGAGAGAGAGAGAGAGAGAGAGAGTGGGGATATAGAGAGTGAGGGAGATAGAGAGAGGAGAGGCTGAGTGTGGGGGAGAGAGTAAGTATGGGGAGAGAGAAAGTGGTGGAGGGAGAGAGATTGTGGGGGAGTGAGTAAGTGTAGGGGAGAGAGAGTGGGAAGAAAGAGATGGGGAGAGAGATTGTGCATGGAGAGAAAGAGTGTGGGGGAGAGACAATGTGTGGAGAGAGTGTGTGGGGGACAGAGAGTGTGGGGAGAGAGAGTGGGGGAGAGAACATGTCTGTGGGAAGAGAGAGTGGGGAGGGAAAGAGTTTGTGGGCATAGAGGGAGAGTGTGGAAGGGAAGGAGGGTATGGGGAGAGAGAGTGCATGGGGAGAGAGAGGAAGAGAGAGAGTGGGGGAGAGTGTGTGTGTGTAGATCATGAGAGATTGCACAAGGGGAGAGAGATTGTGGTGAGGAACAGAAAGAGTTTGTGGGAAGAGGGGGGTGTGGGGTAGGGAGTGTGTGGGGAGAGAGCACGTGTGGGGGGAGAGAACGTGTGGGGAGAAAGTGTGTGGGGAGAGGGTGTGTGGGGAGAGAGAGTGTGGGGAGAGAGAGGGGGTGTGGGTAGAGAGAGTGTGGGGAGAGAGAATGTGTGGGGAGAGAACGTGTGGGGAGAGAGTGTGGGAGAGAGAGAGTGTGGGAGAGAGAGAGTGTAGGAGAGAGGGGGTGTGGGTAGAGAGAGTGTGGGGAGAGAGAACATGTGGACAGAGAGAGGGAATGGAGAGAGAGAGATTAGGGTGAGATAGAGTGAGGGGATATAGAGAAAGCGAGTGGCAGAGGGAGAGAATGGGGAGATAGACAGAGTGGGGGAGGGAAAGAGATTGGAGAGAGAGTGTGAAGGAGAGGGAGTGTGAGGGAGGGAGTGTGTGTGGTAGAAAGAAAGTGTATGGAGAGAGAGAAAGAGTGGGAAAGAGAGTGGAGACAGAGAGTGTGGGGAGACAGAGAGAGCGAAGGAGAGGGACAGAGTGGGGAGAGTGAGAATATGTGGGGAGGGAGAGTGCGGGGTGGGAAAGAGTGTGTGGGGAGGGGGAGAGTGAGGGAGAGAGAGTATGTGTGGGAGAGAGAGAAAGCGAGTGTGTCTGGAAGAGAGTGAGCATAAGGCATAGGAGCAGAATTAGGCAAGTATGCTCCACCATTCAATCATGGTTGATTCTGTTTTCCCCTCATCAGTCCCACCTCCTGGCTTTCTCCCCATAACCTTTGATGCCCTGTCCAATCAAGAACCTATCAAGTTCTGCATTAAATACACCCAATGACCTGGCCTCCACAGTTGCCATGGTAACAAATTCTAAATTCACCACCCTCTGGCCAAGAAATTTCTCTGCAACTCTGTTTTAAATGGACACCCCTCTATCCTGAGGCTGTGCCCTCTTGTCCTAGACTATCCCACCCCCACCCCCAATGGGAAACATCCTTTCCACATCTACTCTGTCTCGGCCTTTCAACATTCAAAACATTTCAATGAGATCACTCTTCATTCTTCTAAATTCCAGCAAGTACAGACCCAGAGCCATCAAATGTTCCTCGTATGATAACCCTTTCATCCCCAGAATCATCCTTGTGAACCTCCTCTGAACCCTTTCCAATTCCAGCACATCTTTTCTTAGATGAGGAGTCCAAAACTATTCACAATTCTCAAGATGAGGCCTCACCAGTGCCTTATAAAGCCTCAGCATCACATCCCTGCTCTGGTATTCTAGACAGCTTGAAATGAATGCTAACATGGCATTTGCCTTCCTCACCACTGACTTGACCTGCAAGTTCTGCACAAGGATTTCCAGGTCCCTTTGCGTCTCAGATTTTTGGATTTTCTCCTCATTCAGAAAAAAGTTTGCGAATTTATTTCTTCTACCAAAGTGCCTGACTATGTATTTTCCAACATTGTATTTCATTTGCCAGTCTCTTGCCCATTCTTCTAATCTGTCTGTCCTTCTGCAGCCTACCTGTTTCCTCCACCAATCTCCATATCATCTGCAAACTTGGCAACAAAGCCATCTATTCCATCATCTAAATCATTAATATACACCTAAAAAGAAGTAGTCCCAACACTGACCCTTGCGGAACACCACTAGTCACTGACAGCCAACCAGAAAAAGATCCTTTTATTCCCATTTGCTGCCTCCTACCAATCAGCCAATGTTTTAACCATGTTAGTAACTTTCCTGTAATACCACGGATTCTTAACTTGGTAAGCAGCCTCACGTGTGGCACCTTGTCAAAGCCTTCTGAAAGGCCAAATATACAACATTCACTGCATCCCCTTTATCTAACCTACTTGTAATTTCCTCAAAAAATTCCAACAGGTTTGTCAGGTAAGATTTTCCCTTAAGGAAACCATGCTGACTTTGTACTAACTTGTCCTGTGTCTCCAAGTACTCCATAACCTCATTCTTACTAATTGACTCAAAAATCTTCACTGAGCTCAGGCTAACTGGTCTACAATTTCCTTTCTGCTGATTTCCTCCTTTCCTGAAACATGGAGTGACATTTTCAATGTTCCAGTCCTCTGGCACCAAGCCAAACTCCAATGACTTTTGAAAGATTATTACTAATGCCTCCATAATCTCTACTGATACCTCTTTCAGAACCCAAGGGTGCAGTTCATCCTGTCCAGTTGACTTAAGTACCCTTAGGTCTTTCAGCTTTTTGAGCATCTTTTCCCTTTGTAGTAGTAACAGCAATCATTTCCCTTCCCTCACATCCTTCAACATCTGACATATTGCTAGTGTCTTCCACAGTGAAGACTGATCTAAAATACTCATTTAGTTCATCTGCCATTTCCTAGTCCCCCATTATTATTTTTCTGGCCTTATTTTCTAGCGATCCTATACCCACTCTCATTTCTCTTTTATTTTTTTACATACTTGAAAAGTCTTTTATTATCCACTTTAATATGGTTTGCTAGCTTGCTTTCACGTTTAATCTTTTCTCTCTTAATGATTCTTTTAGTTGCTCTCTGCAGGTTGTTAAAAGCTTCCTAATCCTCTATCTTCCCGCTAATTTTTACTTTGTTGTATGCCCTCTCTTTTGCTGAGGTGACCTAATAGAGGTATATAGGATGATGATGACATTGATTGTGTGGATAGCCAGAGGCTTTTTCCCAGGGATGAGATGGCTAACGTGGTACCGAGGGGATGTCAGGGGTAAGTTTTCACACAGAGAGTGGTGGGTGCGTGAAATGCACTGCCAGTGGCGGTGGTGGTGGAAGCGGACACAATAGGGTCTTTTAAGAGCTTCTTAAAAGGTACATGGAGTTAAGAAAAATAGAGGGCCATGTGCTAGGGAAATTCTGGGCAGTTTCTAGAGTAGGTTACATGGTCGGCACAACACTGTGGGCCGAAGGGCCTGTAATGTGCTGTAGATTTCTATGTTCTATGTTCTGTTAGCTTTGACTCCCCTTGTCTGCCATGATTGTACAATTTTGTATAATCTTTTGAGTGTTCCTTTGTTTTTGGAATACATCTATCCCGTACCTTCCTCATTTTCCCAGAAATTCACGTCACTGCTGCTCTGCTGTCACCACTGCCAGCATCTCCTTCCAATTTACTTTGGCCAGCTCTTCTCTCATACTACTGTGATTTCCTTTACTCTGCCAAAATGCCATAGTAAGGAAAAGCAAAGAGGTCCTGAAAAGAAAATTTAGAGAGGTAGGTAGAAAGCTGAGAAGCAGGACCTCCCGCATAGTAATTTCAGGATTGCTGCCTGTGCCATAGAAACATAGAAAATATAGAAAATAGGTGCAGGAGTAGGCCATTCGGCCCTTCGAGCCTGCACCGCCATTCAGTATGATCATGGCTGATCATCCAACTCAGAACCCTGTACCTGCTTTCTCTCCATACCCCTTGATCCCTTTAGCCGCAAGGGCCATATCTAACTTCCTCTTAAATATAGCCAATGAACTGGCCTCAACTGTTTCCTGTGGCAGAGAATTCCACAGATTCACCACTCTCTGTGTGAAGAAGTTTTTCCTCATCTCGGTCCTAAAAGGCTTCCCCTTTATCCTTAAACTGTGACCCCTCATCCTGGACTTCCCCAACATCGGAAACAATCTTCCTGCATCTAGCCTGTCCAATCCCTTTAGAATTTTATACATTTCAATAAGATCCCCCCCTCAATCTTCTAAATTCCAGCGAGTATAAGCCTAGTCGATCCAGTCTTTCTTCATATGAAAGTCCTGCCATTCCAGGAATCAATCTGGTGAACCTTCTCTGTACTCCCTCTATGGCAAGAATGTCTTTCCTCAGATTAGGGGACCAAAACTGCACACAATATTCTAGGTGCAGTCTCACCAAGGCCTTGTACAACTGCAGTAGAACCTCCCTGCTCCTGTAGTCAAATCCTTTTGCTATGAATGCCAACATACCATTTGCCTTTTTCACCGCCTGCTGTACCTGCATGTCCACCTCCAATGACTGCTGTACAATGACACCCAGGTCTCGTTGCATCTCCCCTTTTCCTAATCGGCCACCGTTCAGATAATAATCTGTTTTCCTGTTCTTGCAACCAAAGTGGATAACCTCACATTTATCCGCATTAAATTGCATCTGCCATGAATTTGCCCACTCACCTAACCTATCCAAGTCACCCTGCATCCTCTTAGCATTCTCCTCACAGCTAACACCGCCGCCCAGCTTCGTGTCATCCGCAAACTTGGAGATGCTGCATTTAATTCCCTCGTCTAAATCATTAATATATATTGTAAACAACTGGGGTCCCAGCACTGAGCCTTGTGGTACCCCACTAGTCACTGCCTGCCATTCTGAAAAGGTCCCGTTTACTCCCACTCTTTGCTTCCTGTCTGCCAACCAATTCTCTATCCACATCAATACCATACCCCCAATACTGTGTGCTTTAAGTTTGCACACTAATCTCCTGTGTGGGACCTTGTCAAAAGCCTTTTGAAAATCTAAATATACCACATCCACTGGCTCTCCCCTATCCACACTACTAGTTACATCTTCAAAAAATTCTATAAGATTCGTCAGACATGATTTTCCTTTCACAAATCCATGCTGACTTTGTCCGATGATTTCACCTCTTTCCAAATGTGCTGTTATCACATCCTTGATAACCGACTCTAGCATTTTCCCCACCACCGATGTCAGACTAACTGGTCTATAATTCCCCGGTTTCTCTCTCCCTCCTTTTTTAAAAAGTGGGGTTACATTAGCCACCCTCCAATCCTCAGGAACTAATCCAGAATCTAAGGAGTTTTGAAAAATTATCACTAATGCATCCATTATTTCTTGGGCTACTTCCTTAAGCACTCTGGGATGCAGACCATCTGGCCCTGGGGATTTATCTGCCTTTAATCCCTTCAATTTACCTAACACCACTTCCCTACTAACATGTATTTCCCTCAGTTCCTCCATCTCACTAGACCCTCGGTCCCTTACTATTTCCGGAAGATTATTTATGTCCTCCTTAGTGAAGACAGAACCAAAGTAGTTATTCAATTGGTCTGCCATGTCTTTGTTCCCTATGATCAATTCACCTGTTTCTGACTGTAAAGGACCTACATTTGTCTTGACCAATCTTTTTCTTTTCACGTATCTATAAAAGCTTTTACAGTCAGTTTTTATGTTCCCTGCCAGCTTTCTCTCATAATCTTTTTTCCCTTTCCTAATTAAGCCCTTTGTCCTCCTCTGCTGGTCTCTGAATTTCTCCCAGTCCTCAGGTGTGCCACTTTTTTTTGCTAATTTATATGTTTCTTCTTTGGAATTGATACTATCCCTAATTTCACTTGTCAGCCACGGGTGCACTACCTTCCCTGGTTTATTCTTTTGCCAAACTGGGATGAACAATTGTTGTAGTTCATCCATGCGATCTTTAAATCCTTGCCATTGCATATCCACCATCAACCCTTTAAGTATCATTTGCCAGTCTATCTTAGCTAATTCACATCTCATACCTTCAAAGTTACCCTTCTTTAAGTTCAGAACCTTTGTTTCTGAATTAACTATGTCACTCTCCATCTTAATGAAGAATTCCACTGTATTATGGTCACTCTTACCCAAGGGGCCTCGCATGACAAGATTGCTAAATAACCCTTCCTCATTGCTCAATACCCAATCTAGAATGGCCTGCTCTCTAGTTGGTTCCTCGGCATGTTAGTTCAGAAAACCATCCCGCATACATTCCAGGAAATCCTCTTCCTCAGCACCCTTACCAATTTGGTTCACCCAATCTATATGTAGATCGAAGTCACCCATTATAACTACTGTTCCTTTATTGCACGCATTTCTAATTTCCTGTTTAATGCCACCTCACTGCTGCTGTTAGGTGGCCTGTACACAACTCCCACCAGCGTTTTCTGCCCTTTAGTGTTATGCAGCTCTACCCATATCGATTCCACATCCTCCAGGCTAATGTCCTTCCTTTCTATTGCGTTAATCTCCTCTCTAACCAGCAATGCTACCCCACCTCCTTTTCTTTCCTGTCTATCCCTCCTGAATATTGAATATCCCTGGATGCTGAGCTCCCATCCTTAGTCACCCTGGAGCCATGTCTCTGTGATCCCAACTATATCATATTCATTAATAACTATCTGCACATTCAATTCATCCACCTTGTTACGAATGCTCCTCGCATTGACACACAAAGCCTTCAGGCTTGTTTTTACAACACTCTTAGCCCTTATACAATTATGTTGAAAAGTGGCTCGTTTTGCTTTTTGCCCTGGATTTGCCTGCTTGCCACTTTTACTTTTCACCTTACTACTTTTTGCTTCTACCCTCATTTTACACCCCTCTGTCTCTCTGCACTTGTTCCCATCCCCCTGCCACATTAGTTTAAAGCCTCCTGAACAGCAGTAGCAAATGCTCCCCCTACGACATTGGTTCCAGTCCAGCCCAGGTGCAGACCGTCCTGTTTATACCGGTCCCACCTCCCCCAGAACTGGTTCCAATGCCCCAGAAATTTGAATCCCTCCCCCTTGCACCATTTTTCAAGCCACGTATTCATCTGAAATATCCTCCTATTTCTACTCTGACTAGCACGTGGCACTGGTAGTAATCCAGAGATTATGTGCCAATGCCAATGCTAGTGCCAATGAGGGCAGAAACAGGATGATTTGGAGAATCAATATGTGGCTGAGAAGCTGGTGCATGGGTCAGGGCTTCAGGTCCTTGGATCACTGGGATCTCTTCTGGGGGAGGTAAGACCTGTACAAAAGGGACGGATTACACCTGAACCCAAGGGGAACCAATATTCTCACGGGCAGGTTTGTTAGAGATGTTGGGGAGGGTTTAAACCAATTTGGCAGGATAAGGGTGGAAAACAGAGTGAAGGGAATCAGGATAGGATGGATGGTAAAAAAGCAAAGATAGCGTGCAGTCAGACTATCAGGAAAGGCAGGCAGATGATAGAACTAAATTACAGCCACCTGGGTGAGTATTAGTGCATTAGGGATGCAGAATCAAAAAGAGCAGCAAATACAGTACTTAAAGTGTTATATCTCAATGCATGGAGAAATAAAGTGGATGATCTTGGAGCTGAGTGTCCAAGTTTACACATTGTTTTGGAGGAATAGGAAGCTAGGCAGAAGGGGTGGTGTGGTTCTGCTGGTGAAGAATGGCATTAAATCAGTAGAAAGATGTTCACAGATGATCACAGGATCAGAAGATGTCCAATCCTTGTGGGCTGAGTTAAGAAACTGCAAGGATAAAAGGACCCTGATGGCAATTATATACAGGCCTCCCAACAGTAGCTGGGATGTGGACTACAGGCTACAACAGGAAATAGAAAAGGCATGTCAAAAGGGCAATGTTATGATAGTCATGGGAGATTTCAACATGCACGTTGATGGGGAAAATCAGGTTGGAAGTGGACCTCAAGAGAGTGAATTTGTTGAATGCCTACGAGATGGCTTTTTAGAGCAGTTTGGCATTGAGCCTACAATATGATTGAGTTTAACTTGGAATTTGAGCGGTATGAGAAAGCAATTTGCCATTTGAGTATTTCTTTGTTTTTGGAATACAGCTATCCTGCACCTTCCTCATTTTTCCCAGAAAGTCACCCCACTGCTGCTCTGCTCTCATCCCTGCCAGCATCTCCTTCCAATTTACTTTGGCCAACTCCTCTCTCACACCACTGTAATTTCCTTTACTCCACTGAAATACTGCTACATCAGACTTTACTTTCTCCCTATCAAATTTCAAATTGAAATCAATCATATTGTGACCACTGCCTCCTAAATGTTTTTTTACCTTAATCTCCCCAATCACCTCTGGTTCATTACACAACACCCAGTCCAGCATAACTAATTCCCTAGTAGGCTCAGTGACAAACTGCTCTAAAAAGCCATATCATAGGCATTCAACAAACTCACTGTTTTGAGATCCATTACCAATCTAATTTTCCGAATTGACCTGCATGTAGAAATCTCCCATGACTATCATAACGTTGCCATTTTTCACGCCTTTTTTATTTCCCATTGGAATCTGTGATCCACATCCCAGCTACTGTTGGAAGGCCTGTATATAACTACCATCAGGGTCATTTTACCCTTGTAGTTTCTTAACTCAAACCACAAGGATTCAACATCTTCCGATCCTATGTCACACCATTATACTGATTTGATACCATTCTTTACCAGCAGGACCACACCAGCCCCTCTGCCTACCTTCCTATCCCTCCGATATAATGAGTAACCTTGGACATACAGCTCCCAACTACAACCATCCTTCAGCCACGATTCTGTGACGACCACAACATCATACCTGACAATTTGTAAAATTACAAGATCATCCACCTTATTTCTTATACTCTGTGCATTGTGGAGAGAGAGTTTGTGGGAGACAGTGTGGGGTGAGAATGTGGAGAGAGAGTGAGAGGGAATAGAGTGTGAGGGGACAGAAAGCGAGGGAGTAGGGAGACAAAGATAGTGTGGGGAGCGAGAGAGTGTGAAGAAAGAGAGTGTGTGAGAAGATAGAGAGCAGAGGAGAGAGAGTGTGGAGAAAGAAAGTGTGTGGGGAGAGAGTGGGTGTGTGGGGAAGAGTGTGTGGGGTGGGAGAGAGTGTGAAAAGCGAGAGACAGAGTGTGGGGAGAGAAAGTGTGGAGAGAGAGGGTGTGGGGGAGAGAGTTTGGGAGGAGAGAGGGTGGGGGGGGGGGGGAGAGAGAGAGAGAGAGAGAGAGAGGACATTACAATATTTTTTTCTCTCCAGAGAACCTTCAACACACAATATAACATGCCAATTTCTCTGGGAAGATTCTCAGGGGAGTTTATTTGCTGAATTTGTACCCGAAGACCCTATAAACAATCATGCAATAGACAAGGAGACAATCATGGTCGTCCCGATCACTCAGTTCCAATCTTTGCTCCTTCCCACCCTCCTGTAAACCTTTCAACCTTCACATAGTCCGGGTACGTGAATACTTCTCTTTGGATGATTTTAAATTAGCTTCCCACAGCATTTCAGGCAGTGTGTGTATTAGCATACCTGCTCAAATGTTTTTGATAATAAACTACCCAGCAATGGTCACAGCTATCATTAACATCACAAACATGACTACAGAGATGTTCTGTGCAGAAATGATATATCAGTGTAACACTCTTCGTAGTCTGGTCCCTCGCAAACAGTCACATTGAAAGCAGACTCATTATGATGAGTTAACGATCTTGTTGTACTCGATGAGTAGGTACTTGCCCGTGATAGCCATCAGTAGAATTGCATGTTAATGTGCCTTTGCAGTAAATCTGGCTCATTCTGATAGGCAAAGGGGGATGTCTTGGATATTCCATCTGGGTAGCCTCCAACCTGATGGCATGAACATCAATTTCTTTAACATCCAGTAATTTCTCTTTCCTCCCCTTCTCTCCTTACCCATTCCCCATTCTGGCTCCCTTCATACTGTTTCTCTTCTCCTCACCCTCTGGTGCCCTCCTCCTTCCCTTTCACCCATGGTCCACTCTCCTCTCCTATCAGATTCCTTCTTCAGTCCTTTACCATTTTGTCCATCACCTCCCAACTTCTCACTTGCCCCACCCACCCACCTTCCCACACACCTGGTTTCATCTATCAATAGCCATCCTGTACTCCACTCTTCCCCCCCCACTACCTTCCTATTCTGTCTTGTTCCCCCCTTCCTTTCAAGCCCTGATGAAGGGTCTCACCTAAAACATTGATTGTTGATTCCTCTCAATAGACGCTGCCTGACTTGCTGAGCTCCTCCAGCATTTTGACTGTGTTGCTTTGGAAGTCCAGCATCTGCAGAGTCTCTTGTGTTTATGGTTTGGATAAGGGACTAACTTCATTCCATTAACTGTTGCTCCTGCAAAATAAATACCCCGGTTTCAAACGAATTACTCCCATTTCTGCACAAGTGTTCATTCGAATGAATTGATACTATGCTAAAATATGGCGTGAAGTTGCACAAGAGTGATGCAGATGACAATTTCCCACAGTATAACTTTATGCTTAACTTTGGGAAGCTTACCAACAGCAGGCAGTTAAATAACTTTACTTTCTTTAATTAAGTTGGTTGCTTTCCTCACAAGTGAACTTCTAATCATTTTTAAGCTGCTAAACTCAGAAGCTAAATCCAGGAGATAATTAATGTTAGGAGCTCAATGATATTAAAATCCATTGCCCTCTGGTAAAGTGGAATGATATCTGGCTGAGAATTATTTCATTGTCTTCTTTGGACCTGCAGTCAATTCCTCACATCTTAGTTAGGAATTCCCAGAATTTTTAAAAAAAGCCAAATATGTCAACACATTTTATGAATGTTTGTGGCTATTCCAAGTTGCAGTTCATGAGCAGCCACAATCTAAAGCTGGGAATGTTTAGCATCAGAGAAAGTTAATAAATCATAGAATCATGGACAATGCTCATACATTATCACATTGGCCAGGGAAGTGTGATAGGTATGAACCAGCCTCCCAACTGTCTGCTTAGAGTCTCAAACCACAGCTCTTCTAAAGGAGATGAGAATCTGTCCTGGGCCCAACACTAATCCCAAAGAAGGTACACTCTCACTTCTGCTGCATTCGGTGCTTGAGGAGATTTGGCACGTCACCAAAGACTCTTACAGATTTCTATAGATGTACAGAGGAGAGCATTCTGACTGGCTACACCACTGCATGGAAGATCCAATGCACAGGATTGCAAGAAGCTGCAGGAAATTGCAATCTAGCCAGCACCATCACAGGCACAACCCTCCCCACCATCAAGAACATTTTCAAGAGATGGTCCACAGGAAGGTGGCTTCTGTCGCTAATTACTACCATGATGAAGGAGGTTCAGGATCATAAATACCCACACTCAGCAATTCAGAAACAACCTGCCTTCCTACACCATCTGATTTCTATTATGAGTTCCAGACCCTGGAATCCATTTGGTAAAAGTAATCTCCACTCTTTCTGCCAACTACATTCAACCTTCACCCTCCTGTTAATGATGTCTCTGCCAAAGGAAACAGATTCTTCTTTGAACCTTGTCCTGTTTTCACTCACCTCAACTAAATCTTTCCTTTGGCAAGTCCAGTTCTAAAGCAAGCCACTTTATCAGCCACAGCTACCTCCTTGTAAACCTCCAGCATAAACACAAGAGATTGGCAGATGCTGAAAATCGAGAGCGATACTCACAAAATGCTGGAGGAGCTCAACAGGTCAGGCAGCATCAATGGAGAGGAAAAAACAGTTGACGTTTCAGGCTGAGACCTTGAATCAGGACTGAAAAAGGAATGGGGAAGAAGCTAGTATAAGAAGATGGGGGGAGGGGAAGGAGTATAGGCTGCCAGGTGATGCGGAAGGTGGGTGCATGGGTGGCGGAGGGAGGATGAATTGAGATTGTCAGATTGGGTACCCTCCAATCTGATGGCAAGAATATATATTTCTCCTTCCTGTGAACAATTGTCCACTCCCGCCTCTATTTCTCACTCTGACCTTTTACTTCTCACCTGCCATTACTTCCCCCGAGTCCCCTCTTCCTTCCCTTTCTCCCAAGGTCCACTCTCCTCTCCTATCAGAGTTTTTTCTTCTCCAGCCCTTGACCTTTCCCACCCACCTATCACCTTTCAGCTGGCCTCTTACTCCTCCCACCACCTTTTTATTCTGGCGTATTCCCCCTTCCCTCTCAGTTCTGAAGAAGGGTCTCAGCCCAAAACATTGACTATCTATTCATTTCCGTAGATGCTGTCAGAACTCCTCCTCTGAAGAGTCTCAGAGTCAACTCATTAAGACAGTTCCTAGATACAACTACAGCATATTCCACTATGTACTCTGAGGCCATTACAGGTCAATGTGTACATCAATACCAATCCTCTTAGATAGGCATAAGTGTGAAAGAACAGAGGAGGGCTATGTAGGTGGGAAGCATTAGATTGAGCTTGGAATAGGTTAAACATTCTGCACAACATTGAGGGCCACAGGGCCTGTACAGTGCTGGACTGTTCTGTGTTCTCTGTTCTCTGTTCTGAGTTTTAAACTCAGTGGTCACTTTATTAGGTATTTCTGGCCATTCTCCTCTGACATCTCTCATTAACAAGGCGTTTTCACCCACAGAACTGCTGCACACTGAATGTTGTTTGCATCACTCTCTGTAAGGGATTCCCAGTCTAGGGTCCATGGACCCCTTGCTTAATGGTATTGGTCCATGGCATAAAAAGATAGTGAGCGCCTGTACTAGAGACTGTTGTGAGTGAAAATCTCAGTAGATCAGCAGTTTACGAGATACTAAAACCACCCCATGAGACACCAACAATTATTCCACAGTCAAAATCATTTCTTCTCCATTCTGATTTTTGGTCTAAACAACAACTGAACCTCTTGACCATGTCTGTGTGCTTTTATGCTTTGAGTTGCTACATAATTGGCTGATTAACAAGCAGGTGTAAAGGTGTACCTAATAAAGTGGCCTCTGAGTGCATATAATCATCATTATACATTGAAAACTCCAGTAATTACAATACAGTTGTTTCTGTCCTTTTCTCGAAGCTTCCAAGAGCAGATGTCACACCACTTGGATCTTGCTATTTTATAGATTACTTGTTATCACTGGATTTTTTTTGCTATATCTAGTCTGAATATGAGACAATCACAGCTGCTTTTTCTTTTGTCTCTTGGCTGCTCTTCCTTGTTCAGTTTCTGCTCTTGTAATAAAACCATAAGGTATAGAGGCAGAATTAGGCCACTTGGCCCATTGAGTCTGCTCAGCCATTCAGTCACGGCTGATCTTTCTTTCCCCTCCTTGGCCCCACTCCCCAGCCTTCTCCTCATAACCTTGTCCAGTCAAGAACCTATCAAGCTCTGCCTTAAATAGACCCAATGTCCTGGCCTCCACAGCTGCCTGTGGTAACTAATCCCACAACTTCACCACCCTTCTCCACATCTCTGTTTTAAATGGATTCCCCTCTATCCTGAGATTGAGCCCTCTTGTCCTGGACTCCCCCACCATGGGAAACATCCTTTCCACATCTCTCTGTCTAGGTCTTTTAACATTTGAAAGGTTTCAATGAGATCTGCCCTCATCCTTCTAAATTCCAGGGAGTACAGACCGGAGCCATCAAACATTCCTCGTATGATAACCCTTTCATTCGCAGAAGCATCTTTGTGAACCTCCTCTGGACCCTCTCCAATGCCAGCACATCTTTTCTAAGATGAGGGGTCCAAAACTGTTCACAATACTCAAGGTGAGGCCTCACCAGTGCCTTATAATGGTGAGGCATCACACCTCTGCTCTTGTATTCTAGCCCTCTTGAAATGAATGCTAACATTGCATTTGCCTTCCTCACCACTGACTCAACCTGCAAATTAACCTTTAGGGTGTCTGCACAAGGACTTTCAAGTCCCTTTGTATCTCAGATTGTTGGATATTCTCCCCATTTAGTAAATTGTCCACACATCTACCAAAGTGCATGACCATGCGTTTTCCAACATTGTATTTCATTTGCCACTTTCTTGCCCATTCTCCTAATCTGTTTAAGTCCTTCTGCAGCCTACTTGTTTCCTCAACCCTACCTGACCCTCCACCAATCTTTGTATCATCTGCAAACTTAGCAACAAAGCCACCTATTCCTTCATCTAAATCATTGATACGGAGCATAAAAAGGAACTGACCCCTGCGGAACACCACTAGTCACTGGCAGGCAACTGGACAATAGTCCTTTTATTCCCACGCGCCGCCTCCTACCAATCCGCCAATACTCTAACCATGTTAGTAACTTTCCTGTAATACCATTTTCTCTTAACTTGTAAAAATGCTTAATACTTAATAAGACGATGGTAAGCAATCAGTTTTATGCCTCATCCGAAGAACCTCTGTATCGCAAAAGAATCAGCATCCACCAGTCTCTGCATTAGAACCCACTGAGCCAAGTCTGCTGAAGAAGGAAGTAGATCACTTACACATAAAATTATGCGGAATAATTATGAACAACAGTACTGTATAAAAGTCTAAGGCTATATAGCTAGGGTGCCTAAGACTTTTGCACTGTACTGTATTTGTCAATGTGTAGCAAAAAGCAAGTTTGTAAATCTGGCGGAAACAGAGGAAGTTGGGATTGGCGAGAATGGAAGGTCACGGGAGGGGTGTGGGACAGGTGGCAAAGAAGGAGTGTGGCGCGGGTGCAGACACACCCAGCCCTGAGACACCAGGCAAGATCATTTGAATCCAAGTAGCTGGTTTATTTATCATTACAGAATGCCTCTCTGGTGCTTCTCACTCCCTCCCTTCTCCATTCCCCTTTTCCCAACCATGATTCCCCTCTCCCTGCCCACTTCCCACTCTCAGTCCACAATAGAGACAGAATCAGGCTTATCATCACTCATATATGTCATGAAATTAGTTTTTTTATGGCAGCAGTACAGTGCAAGACAGAAAATTACTAACGTACTGTGCAAAGGTCTAAGGCTCCCTAGCTATATATTTGTGCATAAAGCTTTTGCACGGTACTGTACTTCTAAACATGTCAGAGTGCTTAATATTTAAATAAGAAACAAAGCTGTAAATGTGCCTTGAAAACAATTATATTCTATATTCATATATTTAAGGCAGAGGTTGATAGATTCTTGATTGGCCAGGGATGAAAGGATATGGGGAGAAGGCACGAGATGGGGAATTTGAGAAAAAATGGATCAGCCATGATGAAATGGCGGGCAGACTTGAACAGGCCAAATGGTCTAATTCTGCTCCTATATTTTACGGTCTTTTGGTCTTACATTCCACAGGATTAGTCCTTAAGGTTCTGTGGAAAGGCATTTAAATCTGCAGATTTAATTCAATGCAAACGACACATTTCTCTGTATGTTTCGATGTATTGGTGTACATAAGACAAATAAAGATCATCTTTAATGAAAAAGATCAAGGCCGGTATCTGCTGACCTGACCTTCCAATGAGACGGTGCTTACTTCCACCAAGCCCAGCATAAGTTACTGCAGAATCTTGCTGATAATCCAGTGTCAAAAACTCTTCACTTTTATCTCCTTGAAATAAAAAGAGATTTGTTAAACACTTCATAAAGGAAGAGTGTACGTTAAATCATTCAAAGACAGATAAAATTGAATTATGCTAATTTATCACCTTAACAACCTTAATGAACCACTTGACCTTTGTTAATGTGCGTGACGCACAGCAAATAGACAGTAAAGTACAGAAGATAGAATTCAGACCCCTAAAGCTATAGACAGATGTGTTTTATGGAGACTGAAGAGCGTAAATTGAACTTACTATTGTGTAAAGAAGTTGTACTGTTTGAACATAACACCACGGACGATCAAACCTACATGCCCTGATCACACAACACCAACCAACGACCATTGCAGCTGCACTCAGAAACAAAATCAGGGATCCACATCATATTTTAAATTGACAACTTGGCTTATTATCGTCACACATACCAAGCTCAGAATCAGGTTTAACATCACTGACATATGTTGCAAAATATATTGTTTTGTGGCAGCAGTATAGTGCATTAAATAAAAAGAAACTATAAATTATAGTAAGAAATACACTCAGTGGCTGCTTTATTTGGCATCTCCTGTACAATAAGGTGGTCACTGAGTGTATGTTCTTGGTCTTCTGCTGCTGTAGCCACTTTAGGATTTGACGTGTTGTGCATTCACAAATGCTTCTCTGCAGACCACTGTTGTTCAGGGGATATTATTGTGGAGTTCTGCATAGGTACGTTCCAATGAGACAGGGAAGTTATGGTAGGGGACAGGGACTGCGGTGTACAAAGGCTGTAATAAATCTATTCAAGAAGAAAAGAAAAGCTTACAAAAGGTTCAGAGAGCTAGGTATTATTGGAGAACTAGAAGATTATAAGGCTAACTGGAAGGAGCTTAAGAAGGAAATTAGGAGAGCCAGAAGGGGCAATGATAAGGCCTTGGTGGGCAGAATTAAGGAAAACCCCAAGGCATTCTACAAGTATGTAAAGAGCAAGAGGATAAGACGTGAAGGAATAGGACCTATCCAATGTGACAGTGGGAAAGTGTATATGGAATCGGAGGAAATAGCAGAGGTACATAATGAATACTTCAGTATTCACTATGGAAAAGGATCTTGGTGATTGTAGGGATGACTTACAGCAGACTGAAAAGATTGAGCTTGTAGATATTAAGAAAGAGGATGTACTGGAGCTTTTGGAAAGCATCAAGTTGGATAAGTCGCCCGGACTGGATGAGATGTACTCCGGCTACTGTGGGACGCGAGGGAGGAGATTGTTGAGCCTCTGGCGATGATCATTGAATCATCAATGGGGACAGGAGAGGTTCCGGAGGATTGGAGGGTTGCAGATGTTGTTCCTTTACGCAAGAAAGGGAGTAGAGATAGCCCAGGAAATTATAGACCAGTGAGTCTTACTGCAGTGGTTAGTAAGTTGTTGGAGAAGATCCTGAGAGGCAGGATTTATGAACAATTGGAGAGGTATAATATGATTAGGAACAGTCAGCATGGCTTTGTCAAGGGCAGGTTGTGCCTTATGAGCCTGATTGAATTTTTTGAGGATGTGACTAAACACATTGATGACGGTAGAGCAGTAGGTGTAGTGTATATGGATATCAGCAAGGCATTTGATAAGGTACCCCATGCAAGGCTTATTGAGAAAGTTGGGAGACATGGGATCAAAGGGGACATTGCTTTGTGGATCCAGAACTGGCTTGCACAGAAAGCAAAGAATGGTTGTAGATGGGTCATATTCTGCATGGAGGTCAGTGACCAGTGGTGTGCCTCAGGGATCTGTTCTGGGACCGCTACTCTTCATGATTTTTTATAAATGACCTGGATTAGGAAGTGGAGGGATGGGTTAGTAAGTTTGTTGATGTCACAAAGGTTGGAGGTGTTGTGGATAGTGTGAAGGGCTGTCAGTGGTTACAGCGGGACATTGATAGGATGCAAAACTGGGCTGAGAAGTGGCAGATGGAGTTCAACCCAGATAAGTGTGAAGTGGTTCATTTTGGTAGGTCAAATATGATGGCAGAATATAGTATTAATGGTAGGACTCTTGGCAGTGTCGAGGTTCAGAGGGATCTTGGGGTCCGAGTCCATAGGACACTCAAAGCAGCTGTGCAGTTTGATTCTGTGGTTAAGAAGGCATACAGTGTATTGGCCTTCATTAATCGTGGAATTGAATTTAGGAGCCAAGAGGTAATGTTGCAGCTATATAGGACCCTGATCAGACCCCACTTGGAGTACTGTGCTCAGTTCTGGTCACCTCACTACAGGACGGATGTGGAAGCCATAGAAAGGATGCAGAAGAGATTTACAAGAATGTTGCCTGGATTGGGGAGCATGCCTTATGAGAATAGGTTGAGTGAACTTCGCCTTTTCTCATTGGAGTGAAGGAGGATGAGAGGTGACCTGATAGAGATGTATATGATGATGAGAGGCATTGATCGTGTGGATAGTCAGAAGCTTTTTCCTAGGGCTGAAATGGATGCCACAAGAGGACACAGGTTTAAGGTGCCGGGTAGTATGTACAGAGGAGATGTCAGGGGTAAGTATTTTACGCAGAGATGGTGAGTGCGTGGAATGGGCTGCCGGCAACAGTGTTGGAGGCAGATACGACAGGGTCTTTTAAGAGACTTTTGGATAGGTACATGGAGCTTAGAAAAATAGAGGGCTATGGGTAAGCCTAGTAATTTCTAAGTTAGGGACATGTTCGGCACAACTTTGTGGGCCGAAGGGCCTGTATTATGCTGTTGGTTTTCTATGTTTCTATGTTATAACACATAGTTATTTGAGTTACTGTCGCCTTCCTGTCAGCTTGAACCAGTCCGGCCATTCTCCTCTGACCTCTCTCATGAAAAAGGCATTTTCGCCCTCAGAACTGCCACCCACTGGATATGTTTTGTTTTTGTTTCTTGCACCATTCTCTATAAACCCCAGAAACTGTTGTGTGTGTGTGTGAAAATCCTGGGAGATTACCAGCTTCTAAGATACTCAAACCACCCCATCAGCAATCATTCCACAGTCAAAGTCCCCAATCTGATACTCAGTCTGAACATCTGAACCACTTGACCATGGTGGGACCTGTCCAAGAGAGACGGGTTACACCTGAATTACAAGGGGACCAACATACTTGCAGGGAGGTTTCCTAGTGTAATTGGGGAGGGTTTAAAATAGATTTGCAGGGGGATAGGAACCAGAGTGCCAGAGTAGATACAGGAACGGGGGTAAAAATAAATGATGTCAGTAGTTCATGCGAAGTCACAAATAGTAAGGTTGTGTGTGGTGGTAATAATCTTCTGGGGTGTGTCTATTCAATGCGAGGAGTATTGTGGGGAAGGCAGTCGAGCTGAGGGCCTGGATTGACACATGGAATTATGACATCATAGCCATTACTGAAACTTGGCTACAGGAGGGGCAGAACTGGCAGCTCGATGTTCCAGGGTTCTGATGTTTCAGACGTGATAGAGGCAGAGGAATGAAGGGTGGGGGGATGGCTTTGCTAGTCAGGGAAAATATTACAGCAGTGCTTCGGCAGGACAGGTTAGAGGGCTTGTCTACTGAGGCCATATGGGCAGAGCTGAGAAACAGGAAAGGTATGACCACATTAATAGGGTTGTATAATAGACCACCCAATAGTCAGCGAGAATTGGAGGAGCAAATCTGCAGAGAGATAACAGACAACTGCAGGAGACAGAAAGTTGTGATTGTAGGGGATTTTAATTTTCCACACGTTGATTGGGACTCCCATACTGTTAAAGGTCTAGATGGGTTAGAGTTTGTAAAATGTGTTCAGGAAAATTTTCTAAATCAATATATAGATGTACCAACTAGGGAGGATGCAATATTAGATCTCCTATTAGGAAATGAGTTAGGGCAGGTGATGGAAGTGTGTGTAGGGGAACATTTTGGTTCCAGTGATCATAACGCCATTAGTTTCAACTTGATCATGGATAAAAATAGATTTGGTCCTCAGGTTGAAGTTCTAAACTGGAAAAAGGCCAAATTTGAAGAAATGAGAAAAGATCTAAAAAGCGTAGATTGGGACAGGTTGTTCTCCGGCAAGGATGTGCTTGGTAAGTGGGAGGCCTTCAAAGGAGAAATTTTGAGAGTGCAGAGTTTGTATGCTCCTGTCAGGGTTAAAGGCAAAATGAATAAGAATAAGGAACAAACACGAGGAAATCTGCAGATGCTCCCAGGGAGCAGGACCTCCCAGTGGCCACACATTTTAATTCCACGTCCCATTCCCATTCTAATATGTCTATCCATGGCCTCCTCTATTGTCAAGATGAATCCTCACTCAGGTTGGAGGAACAACACCTTATATACCAGCTGGGTAACCTCCAACCTGATGGCATGAACATTGACTTCTCTAACTTCCGTTAATGCCCCTCCTCCCCTTCTTACCCCATCCCTGACATACTTAGCTGTTTGTTTTTTTTCTCTCTCTCTGCCCATCACTCTGCCTGTTCTCCATCTCCCTCTGGTGCTCCCCACCTCTTTCTTTCTCCCGAGACCTCCCGTCCCATGATCCTTTCCCTTCTCCAGCTCTGTATCACTTTTGCCAATCACCTTTCCAGCTCTTAGCTTCATTCCACCCCCTCCGGTCTTCTCCTATCATTTCGCATTTCCCCTTCCCCCCACTACTTTCAAATCTCTTAGTATCTCTCCTTTCAGTTAGTCCCGACGAAGGGTCTCGGCCTGAAACGTTGACAGTGCTTCTTCCTATAGATGCTGCCTGGCCTGCTGTGTTCCACCAGCATTTTGTGTGTGAAGAATAAGGAACCTTGGTTCTTGAGGGATACTGGAACTCTGCTAAAGAAGAAGAAAGAGATGTATAACATGTATAAGCAACAAAGAGGAAATAAGATGCTTGAGGAGTGTAAAAAGAGTAAGAAAATACTTAAGAAAGAAATCAGGAAGGCTAAAAGAAGACATGAGGTTGCTTTGGCAGTCAGGGTGAAGGATAATCCTAAGAGCATCTATGGGTATGTTAAGAACAAAAGGATAGTAAGAGATAAAATTGGTCCTCTTGAAGATCAGGATGGTCGGCTATGTATGGAACCAAAAGAAATGGGAGAGATATTAAATGGGTTGTTTGCATCTGTATTTACTAAGGAAACTGGAATGGAGTCTATGGAGACAAGGCAAACAAGTAGGGAGGTCATGGAACTTATACAGATTAAAGAGGAGGAGGTACTTGCTGTCTTGAGGCAAATCAGATTAGATAAATCCCCAGGACCTGACAGCGTATTCCCTTGGACCTTGATGGAGACTAGTGTTAAAATTGCAGGGGCCCTGGCAGAAATATTTAAAATGTCGATATCTACGGGTCAAGTGCCGGAGGATTGGAGGATAGCTCATGTAGTTCCGTTGTTTAAAAAAGGCTCAAAAAGTAAGCCGGGGAATTATAGGCCGGTAAGTTTGACATCGGTAGTAGGTAAATTATTAAAAGGAATACTAAGAGATAGGATCTACAAGTATTTGGATAGGCAGGGACCTATTAGAAAAAGTCAGCATGGCTTTGTGTGTGGTGGGTCATGCTTAACCAATCTTTTAGAGTTTTTCGAGGAAGTTACCAGGAAAGTGGATGAAGGGAAGGCAGTGGATGTTGTCTACATGGACTTCAGTAAGGCCTTTGACAAGGTCCCACATAGGAGGTTAGTTAGGAAGATTCAGTTGCTAGGTATACGTGGAGAGGTAGTAAATTGGATTAGACATTGGCTCAATGGAAGAAGCCAGAGAGTGGCAGTGGAGGATTGCTTCTCTGAGTGGAGGCCTGTGACTAGTGGTGTGCCACAGGGATCAGTGCTCGGTCCATTGTTACTTGTCATCTATATCAATGATCTGGATGATAATGTGTGATCAGCAAATTTGATGATGATACAAAGATTGGAGGTGTAGTGGACAGTGAGGAAGGTTTTCAAAGCTTGCAGAGGGATTTGGACCAGTTAGAGGAATGGGCTGAAAAATGGCAGATGGAGTTTAATGCGGACAAGTGTGAGGTATTGCACTTCGGTAGGTCAAACCAAGGTAGAACATACAAGATAAATGGTAGGATACTGAGTGCAGTAGAGCAGAGGGATCTGGGAGTACAGATACATAGTTCCCTAAAGGTGGCGTCACAGGTGGATAGGGTCATAAAGAGAGCTTTTGGTACATTGGCCTTTATAAATCAAAGTATTGAGTATAAGAGTTGGAATGTAATGGTGAGGTTGTATAAGACATTGGTGAGGCCGAATTTGGAGTATTGTGTGCAGTTTTGGTCACCTAATTACAGGAAGGATATTAATAAGGTTGAAAGAGTGCAGAGAAGGTTTACAAGGATGTTGCCAGGACTTGAGAAACTGAGTTACAGAGGAAGGTTGAATAGGTTAGGACTTTATTCCCTGGAGCGTAGGAGAATGAGGGGTGATTCGATAGAGGTGTATAAAATTATGATGGGCATAGAGTGAATGCAAGCAGGCTTTTTCCACTGAGGCTAGGGGAGAAAAAAACCAGAGGTCATGGGTTAAGGGTGAAGGGGGAAAAGTTTAAAAGGAACATTAGTGGGGGGCTTCTTCATGCAGAGAGTGGTGGGAGTGTGGAATGAGCTGCCAGATGAAGTGGTGAATGCGGGCTCACTTTTGACATTTAAGAAAATCTTGGACAGGTATATGGATGAGAGAGGTTTGGAGGGATATGGCCCAGGTGCAAGTCAGTGGGACTAGGCAGAAAAATGGTTCGGCACAGCCAAGAAGGGCCAAAAGGCCTGTTTCTGAGCTGTAGTGTTCTATGGTTCTATGTCTGCATACTTTTATGCATTGAGTTGCTGTCACATGATGGTTGCCACCTGTTTTGAGGCATTGACCAAGTTACAATGAAAAAGTAGTCTTGCGTAGTGTTCATTTCGATCAATTCATTACAGCGGTGTGGTAGTACAAGGTAAAACAACAACAGCACAGAATAAACAGCTGTAGTTACAGAGAAAGTGCAGATAATGAAGTGTAAGGCCATAAAAAGGTAGGTTCGGAGGTCAAGAATCCATTTCATCATATTAGGGTTCCATTCATTACTCTTATAGCAGGTAGAAGCTGCCTTTTGAGCTTGAGGGTACATGTCTCCAGGCTTTTATGTCTTCTGTCTGATGGGATGGGGGAGAACAGAGAATGTCTAGATGGGTGGGTGTCAGACTGTGTTGATTGCATAGCTGAGAGAATGACAGTGAGACAGAGTCTGTGGAGATGAGGCTAGTTTCCATGATGTGCTAAGCTGTGTGTCCATGACTCTGTAGTTCCTTGTGGTCATGGGCAGAGCAGTCGCCATACTAAGTCGAGACGCATCTGGATAGGGTGCTTTTGATGGTGCATCAATAGAATTGGGTGGGGGGGGGGTCAAAAGGTACATCCTGAATTTCCTCAGTTGCCTGACGAAATAGAAACTCAGATGCACTTTTTAACCATGGTATCTGCATGGTTGTACCAGGATAGATTATCGGTGATGTTTACTCCCAGGAACATGAAGTTCTCAAGAATACGTACACAACGCTGGAAGAACTCAGCAGGTCAGGCAGCATCCGCGAGAAAAGAGTAGCCAACGTTTTGGGTCGAGACCCTTCATCAGGAATGGGGGGGAAGAGAGGGCCGAAGCCCAGTAATAGAGATAGGGGAGGGGGTAGGGCCTAGAGGTGCCAGGTGGAAAACCAATCAGAGGAAAGATAAAGGGGGGAGGGGATAAGCATGAAAGAACTGTAGAGATAAAGAAGCAGGAAGTTGAAAGGGGAGAGAGACAGAGAGGGACCTAGGATAGGGGAAGGGAATTACTGGAAATTGGAGAACCTGTGAGTCTGCTGGAGTCATCTATTGCATCCGGTGCTCCCGGTGCGGCCTCCTCTACATCGGCGAGACCCGACGCAGATTGGGGGACCGCTTCATTGAGCACCTACTGTCCGTCACAGTAGACAGGTCCTCCCAGCTGCCACCCACTTCAACTCTGCCTGTCATTCCCATCTAGATATGTCCATACGTGGCCTCCTCTATTGCCATGATGAGGCCAAACTCAGGTTGGAGGAGCAACACCTCATCTACCGTCTGGGTAGCCTCCAGCTCCTCGACATGAACATTGAATTCTCCAATTTCCGGTAATTCCTCCCCCTCCCCCTTCCCCTATCCCTGGTCCCTCTCTGCCTCTCTCCCCTTTCAACTTTCTGCTTCTTTATCTCTACAGTTCTTTCATGCTTATCCCCTCCCCCTCCCCCTTTATCTTTCCTCTGATTGGTTTTCCACCTGGCGCCTCTAGGCCCTACCCCCTCCCCTATCTCTATTACTGGGCTTCGGCCCTCTCTTCCCACACCCCCCATTCCAGATGAAGGGTCTCGGCCCGAAACGTTGGCTACTCTTTTCTCACGGATGCTGCCTGACCTGCTGAGTTCTTCCAGCGTCGTGTACATATTCTTTGATCCACAGCATCTGCAGTTGTATTTTTGTGTTATGAAGTTCTCAGCCCTCTTGAGCTCAGCACCATTGAGGTAAGCAGGAGTGTTTGCACTGCCCCTTCCTAAAGTGAATGACCAGCTCTTTTGCTTTCCTGACATTGAGGGAAAGATTGTTGTCATGACATCATGTGGGATAGTATTGTGTTCAGTTCTGGCCACCTCAAACTAGGCTCTCCATAAAAGATACAAAAACCTGAGGCCACGTACCACCAGGCTCAAGACAGCTTCTATTCCACTGTAATCAGATTCCAGTACCAATACGTTAAAAGATAAACTCTACACGTCTCAGTCTATCTCAACATGGCCCTTGCATTTCATTTGTCCAACCTCACTGCACTTTCTCATTATAGGATGGATATGGAATCTTCAGAAAGGACACAGAGGAGATTTATCTGGTTTAGATAGAATGTATGATGAGGAAAGTTTGAGTGAGAGAGGTCTTTTCTCTTTGGAGTGAAAGAGGATTAGAGGCAACCTGTATAAAGAATATAAGATGAAGAGAAGCAGAGATGGAGTGGACATAAGAACATAAGAACATAAGAGATAGGAGCAGGAGTAGGCCAATCGGCCCCTCAAGCCTGCTCCGCCATTCATCAAGATCATGGCTGATCCAATCTTAACTCTAGTTTTCACCGAATCCCACAAGGCAACAGTGCCAACCAACAGGGCACCATGCCGCCCATTTTATTTTATTATTCATCCCGCCCAAACCCATGTGATCACCCGGGGAAAAAAAAACTGATTTGCCAATTGAGGAGAAAAAATCTGGAAAATTCCTCTCCGACCCATCCAGGCTATCGAAAACTGGTCCAGGAGATCACATGGCTGTTCTAAACCTAGCCTCATGTCCACTCACCTGCTCGCTCACCATATCCCCTAATGCCATTTTTATCCAGGAAAATGTCTATCTCCGTTTTGAATTTATTGAGTGTAGTAGCTTCCACAGCTCTCTGGGGCAGTAAATTCCACAGCCTCACTACCCTCTGAGTGAAGAAATTTCTCCGCATCTCAGTCCTGGAACGGCATCCCCTTATTTTAAGATTATGCCCTCTAGTCCTAGTTTCACCCATCATTGGGAACATTCTCCCTGCATCTACCCGATCAAGCCCCTTCACAATCTTATATGTTTCAATAAGATCGCCTCTCATTCTTCGGAACTCCAATGAGTAGAGTCCCAATCTACTCAACCTCTCATCATACATCAACCCACCCATCCCCGGAATTAACCTAGTGAACCTTCTCTGCATTGCCTCGAGAGCCAGTATGTCCTTTCTTAAATATGGACACCAGAACTGCATGCAGTACTCCAGGTGTGGTCTCACCAATACCCTTTAGACACTCTGGACAGTCAGCATCTTTCTTCCAGGGCAGCAATGGGCAATACCAGACAACATCCATTTCAGGTGAATGGAGGAAATATAGAACATAGAATAGTACAGCACATTACAGGCCCTTCGGCCCACAATGTTGTGCCGACCCTTAAACCCTGCTGTAACCCCACTTTTTAAAAAAGGACGGAGAGGGAAACCGGGGAATTATAGACCGGTTAGTCTGACATCGGTGGTGGGGAAAATGCTAGAGTCGGTTATCAAAGATGTGATAACAGCACATTTGGAAAGAGGTGAAATCATCGGACAAAGTCAGCATGGATTTGTGAAAGGAAAATCATGTCTGACGAATCTTATAGAATTTTTTGAAGATGTAGCTAGTAGAGTGGATGGAGGAGAGCCAGTGGATGTGGTATATTTAGATTTTCAAAAGGCTTTTGACAAGGTCCCACACAGGAGATTAGTGTGCAAACTTAAAGCACACAGTATTGGGGGTATGGTATTGATGTGGATAGAGAATTGGTTGGCAGACAGGAAGCAAAGAGTGGGAGTAAATGGGACCTTTTCAGAATGGCAGGCAGTGACTAGTGGGGTACCGCAAGGCTCAGTGCTGGGACCCCAGTTGTTTACAATATACGTTAATGATTTAGACGAGGGAATTAAATGCAGCATCTCCAAGTTTGCGGATGACACGAAGCTGGGCGGCGGTGTTAGCTGTGAGGAGGATGCTAAGAGGATGCAGGGTGACTTGGATAGGTTAGGTGAGTGGGCAAATTCATGGCAGATGCAATTTAATGCGGATAAATGTGAGGTTATCCACTTTGGTTGCAAGAACAGGAAAACAGATTATTATCTGAACGGTGGCCGATTAGGAAAAGGGGAGATGCAACGAGACCTGGGTGTCATTGTACACCCAGTCATTGAAGGTGGGCATGCAGGTACAGCAGGTGGTGAAAAAGGCAAATGGTATGTTGGCATTCATAGCAAAAGGATTTGAGTACAGGAGCAGGGAGGTTCTACTGCAGTTGTACAAGGCCTTGGTGAGACTGCACCTAGAATATTGTGTGCAGTTTTGGTCCCCTAATCTGAGGAAAGACATTCTTGCCATAGAGGGAGTACAGAGAAGGTTCACCAGATTGATTCCTGGAATGGCAGGACTTTCATATGAAGAAAGACTGGATCGACTAGGCTTATACTCGCTGGAATTTAGAAGATTGAGGGGGGGATCTTATTGAAACGTATAAAATTCTAAAGGGATTGGACAGGCTAGATGCAGGAAGATTGTTTCCGATGTTGAGGAAGCCCAGAACGAGGGCTCACAGTTTAAGGATAAAGGGGAAGCCTTTTAGGACCGAGATGAGGAAAAACTTCTTCACACAGAGAGTGGTGAATTTGTGGAATTCTCTGCCACAGGAAACAGTTGAGGCCAGTTCATTGGCTATATTTAAGAGGAAGTTAGATATGGCCCTTGCGGCTAAAGGGATCAGGGGGTATGGAAAGAAAGCAGGTACAGGGTTCTGAGTTGGATGATCAGCCATGATCATACTGAATGGCAGTGCAGACTCGAAGGGCCGAATGGCCTACTCCTGTACCTATTTTCTATGTTTCTAACCACCCACCTTAAATTCCTCCATATACCTGTCTAGTTGTCTCTTAAACTTCACTAGTGCATCTGCCTCCACCATTGACTCAGGCAGTGCATTCCACGCACCAACCACTCTCTGAGTGAAAAACCTTCCTCTAATATCCCCTTTGAACTTTCCTCCCCTTACCTTAAAGCCATGTCCTCTTGTACTGAGCAGTGGTGCCCTGGGGAAGAGGCGCTGGCTGTCCACTCTGTCGATTCCTCTTAATATCTTGTACACCTCTATCGTGTCTCCTCTCATCCTCCTTCTCTCCAAAGAGTAAAGCCCTAGCTCCCTTATCTCTGATCATAACGCATACTCTCGAAACCAGGCAGCATCCTGGTAAATCTCCTCTGTACCCTTTTCAATGCTTCCACATCCTTCCTATACTGAGGCGACCAGAACTGGACACAGTACTCCAAGTGTGGCCTAACTAGAGTTTTATAGAGCTGCATCATTACATCGCGTCTCTTAAACTCTATCCCTCAACTTATGAAAGCTAACACCCCTTAAGCTTTCTTAACTACCCTATCTACCTGTAAGGCAACTTTCAGGGATCTGTGGACATGTACCCCCAGATCCCTCTGCTTCTCCACACTACCAAGTATCCTGCCATTTACTTTGTACTCTGCCTTGGAGTTTGTCCTTCCAAAGTGTACCACCTCACACTTCTCCGGGTTCAACTCCATCTGCCACTTCTCAGCCCACATCTGCATCCTATCAATGTCTCTCTGCAATCTTCGACAATCCTCTACACTATCCACAACACCACCAACCTTTGTGTTGTCTGCAAACTTGCCAATCCACCCTTCTACCCCCACATCCAGGTCGTTAATAAAAATCACAAAAGTAGAGGTCCCAGAACAGATCCTTGTGGGACACCACTAGTCACAACCCTCCAATCTGAATGTACTCCCTCCACCACGACCCTCTGCCTTCTGCAGGCAAGCCAGTTCTAGGGGATAGAATATTAGGGGAGATGCCAGAGGAAGGTATTTTACAAACAGAGTGATTGGTGCCTGGAACACATGGCCAGCTGTAGTGCAGAGGCTGATACAATAGGATATTTAATAGGCAAATGGACGAATGAAAAACAGATGGTTTGGGGCTGTATAGGAGGGAAGTATTAGATAGGTCATGGCGTAGATTAAAAGGTCCTACCACCAGGTTCAGGAGCAGTTATTACCCCTCAACCATCAGGGTCTTGAATCAAAAGGGATAACTTCACCCAACTTCACTTGCCCCATCACTGAACTGTATCAACAACCTACAAACTCACTTTCAAGGACTCTTCATTTCATGTTCTCATATTTACTACATTCTTATTTATTATTATTAATATCGGATTTTTCTTTTTGTTTGCACAGTTTGTGGTCTTTTGCACATTGGTTGTTTGTCCGCCCTGTTAGGTACGGTCCTTCATTGATTCTATGATAGTTATCGGATTTATTGAGTACATAGTGGCATATATGTACTTTGATAATAAACTTACTTGAACTTTGAGCTTTGAAAAGTTCAACACAATATTGTGGGACAAAGGGCCTGTACTGTCAATAAAGCATCAGTTGTGCCCAGCTGACTTCTAGCAACATTCATCCCAACATAGCAAACCAAAATCTAGAACACAAGCGAGGAGAGTCAGCCCAAAATGTCAACTGTTTATTCCTCTCCATAGATGCTGCCTAACCTGCTGAGTTGCTCCAGCATTTAATATGTACAAATTTAATTCTAATTCCCTTTCATCAGAATGCCCAATATATTTTAGGTGATTCAATGATATATTTTCATATCGGGTTATACATTAAGGGAACAAAGAGAGTCTATAAAATGTCTAATGAAAGCTAAGATTCTGGCCATGGTATCTAGGTCCCTTCCTAACACAGCCCAGTCCTGATCAGGATCCATTTCCACCTTGCTGTGTGGCCATTTCTGAAGGAAGAATGATGTCAGATAAGATGCTATTAACAGCAATGCAATGCAGCCTTTAGAGTGCCCTGGGCAATTCGAGGGAATGTGAACTCCCAATAATTTCATTCACTGGATGGAAATTAGCACATCAGCTGAATTTACTTCAGTAAAAGCTGCTTATCAGTGTAAGTTTCAAAATGGATGCAGATTTTCATTATGATAATGAACAAAACAGCTGCAAAATATTGAATTAAAAAGTCAGTATGAGTGTATGCGTCACTATGCCTGCTCATAAATATAGTTTGTGTGTGGGTGTGTGTGAGTGTTTATGTGTGTGTCCGTGTGTGTGTTTATGTAAGTGTGATTGTATGTGTGTGTGATTGTATATGTGTGTGTTTGTGTGTGAGTGGGTCTTAGTGTGTGGGTGTGTGTGAGTGTTTATGTGTGTGTTTCTGTGTGTGTGTTTATGTAAGTGTGATTGTATGTGTGTGCGAATGTCTGCGTGTGTATCTACGTATGTGGGTCTTTCTGTATGTGTGGTGTGTGTGTGTGTGTTTGTATGTTTGGGTCTTTGTGTGTGAGTATTTTGTGTATGTATCTGTGAGTGTGTGTGTATGACTGTGGGTGTTTATGTATGTGTGTTTGTGTGTATGTGAATATGTGTGTGTATGTATGCCTGTATGTGCATGTTTATGCATATTTATGTGTATCTGTGCGTGTGATGTGTGTATGTATGTATGAGTGTATGTGTGTGTGCCTGTGTGTGTGAACATAAGACATAGCAGCAGAATTCAACACATCGACTCTGCTCTGCTACTCCATCGTGGCTGATCCCGAATCCCATTCAACTGCATTCATCTATCTTCTTGCCATAGCTTTTGATACCTTGAGCAATCAGGAAACAATCAACTTCTGCCTTAAATATACCCACGGACTTGGCCTCACCACAGTCTGTGGCAGAGCATTCCACAGATTCGCCACTCTCTAGCTAAAAAATTTCCCCTTACCTCTGTTCTAAAAGGTTTTGAGGTTGTGCCCTCTCGTTCCAGATACTCCCACCACTGGAAGCATTCTCCCCACATCCACCTTATCTAGTCCTTTCAACATTTGGTAGGTTTCAATGAGAGCCCCCGCATTCTTCTAAATTCCAGTGCCTACAGGCCCAAAGCTGCCAAATGATTCCTGGAATCATCCTCATGAACCTCCTCTGGACTCTCTCCAATGACAACATATCTTTCTGAGATATGGGCCCCAAACTGTTGACAATACTCCAAGTGCGTCCTGACTGGTGTCTTATAAAGCCTCAGTGTTAACCTCCTTGCTTTTCTATAACAGGGATATCGAGGAGCAGGTGGGGGAACAGATCCTGGAAAGGTGTAATAATAACAGAGTTGTCGTGATGGGAGATTTTAATTTCCCAAATATCGATTGGCATCTCCCTAGAGCAAGGGGTTTAGATGGGGTGGAGTTTGTTAGGTGTGTTCAGGAAGGTTTCTTGACACAATATGTAGATAAGCCTACAAGAGGAGAGACTGTACTTGATTTGGTATTGGGAAAAGAACCTGGTCAAGTGTTAGATATCTTAGTGGGAGAGCATTTTGCAGATAGTGATCATAATTCTATCTCCTTTACAATAGCATTGGAGAGACATAGGAACAGACAAGTTAGAAAAGTGTTTAATTGGAGTAAGGGGAATTATGAGGCTATCAGGCAGGAAATTGGGAGCTTACATTGGGAACAGATGTTCTCAGGGAAAAGTACGGAAGAAATGTGGCAAATGTTCAGGGGATATTTGTTTGGAGTTCTGCATAGATACGTTCCAATGAGACAGGGAAGTTATGGTAGGGTACAGGAACTGTGGTGTACAATGGCTGTAATAAATCTAGTCAAGAAGAAAAGAAAAGCTTATAAAAGGTTTAGAGAGCTAGGTGATATTAGAGATCTAGAAGATTATAAGGCTAACAGGAAGGAGCTTAAGAAGGAAATTAAGAGAGCCAGAAGGGGCCATGAGAAGGCCTTGGTGGGCAGAATTAAGGAAAACCCCAAGGCATTCTACAAGTATGTAAAGAGCAAGAGGATAAGATGGGAAAGAATAGGACCTATCAAGTGTGTATGGAACTGGAGGAGAAAGTACTTAATGAATACTTTGCTTCAGTATTCACTATGGAAAAGGATCTTGGTAATTGTAGTGATGACTTGCAGCAGACTGAAAAGCTTGAGCACGTAGATATTAAGAAAGAAGATATACTGGTGCTTTTGGAAAGCATCAAGTTGGATAAGTTGCCAGGACCGGATGAGATGTACCCCAGGCTACTATGGGAGGTGAGGGAGGAGATTGCTGAGTCTCTGGCAGTGATCTTTGCATTATCAATGGGGATGAGAGAGGTTCCAGAGGATTGGAGGGTTGCGGATGTTGTTCCTTTATTCAAGAAAGGGAGTAGAGATAGCCCAGGAAATTATAGACCAGTGATTCTTACTTCAGTGTTTGGTAAGTTGATGGCGAAGATCCTGAGAGGCAGGATTTATGAACATTTGGAGAGGTATAATATGATTAGGAACAGTCAGCATGGCTTTGTCAAGGGCAGGTTGTGCCTTATGAGCCTGATTGAATTTTTTGAGGATGTGACTAAATACATTGATGAAGGAAGAGCAGTAGATGTAGTGTATATGGATTTCAGCAAAGCATTTGATAAGGTACCCCATACAAGGCTTATTGAGAAAGTAAGGAGGCATGGGATCCAAGGGGACATTACTTTGTGGATCCAGAACTGGCTTGCCCTCAGAAAGCAAAGAGTGGTTGTAGACGGATCATATTCTGCATGGAGGTTGGTGGCCAATGGTGTGCCTCAGGGATCTGTTCTGGGACCCCTCCTCTTCATGATTTTTATAAATGACCTGGATGAAGAAATAGAAGGGTGGGGTAGTAATTTTGCTGATGACACAAAGGTTGGAGGTGTTGTGGATAGTGTGGAGGGCTGTCAAAGGTTACAGCGGGACAGTGACAGGATACAAAACTGGGATGAGAAGTGGCGGATGGAGTTTAACCCAGATAAGTGTGAAGTGGTTCATTTTTGTAGGTCAAATATGATGGCAGAATATAGTATTAATGGTAAGACTCTTGGTAGTGTGGAGTCTCAGAAGGATCTTGGGGTCCGAGTCCATAGGACACTCAAAGCAGCTGCGCAGGTTGACTCTGTGGTTAAGAAGGCATATGGTGTATAGGCCTTCATCAATTGTGGAATTGAAATTAGGAGCCGAATGGTAATGTTACAGCTATATACGACCCTTGTCAGACCCCACTTGGAGTACTGTACTCAGTTCTGGTCGCCTCACTACAGGAAGGATGTGGAAACCATAGAAAGGGTGCAGAGGAGATTTACAAGGATGTTGCCTGGATTGGGTAGCATGCCTTATGAGAATAGGTTGAGTGAAGTTAGCCTTTTCTCCTTGGAGTGACGGAGTATGAGGTGTGACCTGATAGAGGTATTGTGGTGAACTACATATACCTGTCTGGACAGGCCCCCCCCCCCCCACTGACTGCTCCTGTGGCTCCTCCCACAGACCCCTGTATAAAGGCGATTGGAGGCACTGCTCCTCCCTCAGTCTCCAGGGTGTTGTGTGATGGTCTCTTGCTGCTGACAGTGCTTTCTTCCAGCTAATAAAAGCCTATCTCGCCTCATGTCTCCGAGAGTTATTGATGGTGCATCAGTTATATAAGATGATGAGAGGCATTGATTGTGTGGATAGTCAGAAGCTTTTTCCCAGGGCTGAAATGGTTGCCACAAGAGGACACAGGTTTAAGGTGTTGGGGAGTAGGTACAGATGAGACGTCAGGGGTAAGTTTTTTACTCAGCGAGTGGTGAGTGCGTGGAATGGGCTGCCGGCAACGGTGGTGGAGGCGGATACGATGGGGTCTTTTAAGAGACTTTTGGGTAGGTACATGGAGCTTAGAAAAATAGTGGGCTATGGGTAAGCCTAGTAATTTCTAAGGTAGGGACATGTTCGGCTCAACTTTGTGGGCTGAAGGGCCTGTATTGCGCTGTAGGTTTTCTATGTTTCTATATTCTATTCCCCTTGAAATAAATGCCAACATTGCAGTTGCTTTCTTCACCACAGACTCAACAATTAAATAAACCTTCTGGCAGTCTTGCAAGAGAACTCTAATTCCCTCTGCACTTCTGATCTTTGAACCTTCTGCCCATTTAGATACCTACTTCCAAGCACCTGAAAACTATGCCCCCTCACGTTAGCCATTTCAGCCCTGGGGAAAAGCCTCTGGTTATCCACATGATCAATGCCTGTCATCATTTTATACACCTCTATCAGGTCACCTCTCATCTTCCCTTGCTCCAAGGAGAAAAGGCCAAGTTCTCTCAACATGTTCTCATAAGGCATGCTCTCCAATCCAGGCAACATCCTTGTAAATCTCCTCTGCACTCTCTCTATAGTATCCACATCCTTAGTGAGGTGACCAGAACTGAACACAGTACTCCAAGTGGGGTCTAACTAAGGTCTTATATATCTGTAACAAAACTTCATGGCTCTTGAACTCAATCCCATGGTTGATGAAGGCCAACACTCCATACGCCTTCTTAACAACACTGTCAACCTTGCACAGCAGCTTTGAGTGTCCAATGAACACAGACCCTAAGATCTCCTGATCCTCCACACTGCCAAGAGTCTTACCATTAATATTATACTCTGTCTTCAAATTCTATATTCTATCCTCACCTAGATCTACCTATCACCTGCAAATCCTAACTCATCTCATCTTCTCACCTCTTCATACTGACCACATCTTCTTTGCACTCTCAGTCCTAATGCAGTGTATCAACACAAAATGTCGATCATCCTTCGATCACCACAGATGTTGCCTGATCCCCTGAGTTCCTCCAGCAGTTTGTTTTTTGTTGCTGACTGAAATGATGACTCAACTTTGGAAATACTTTACTGGCAATAAATTGCTTCGAGATAAGAACATAAGGAATAGGTGCTGGAGTAAGACTTAGGTTCATAGAGTTGCAGAAAACCCTAATACAGAAACAGGCCCTTTGGCCCATCTAGAGCATGCACATAACACTACAACACAGAAACAGGATTTTCAGCCTATCTAGTCCATGGATAGAACACTATAACCATATAATCAGGCTCTTCAGCCTATCTAGTCCATGCTGTACTGGATTCTTGGATTCTGACTAGTTCCATCAATATGCACCTGGACCATAGCCCTCTGTACCCCTCCCATCCATGTCCTTATCTAAACATTGCTTAAATGTTGCAATTGAGCCTACATCCACCACTTCCACAGTCAGCTCGTACCACACTCTCACCACCCTGTGAGTGAGGAAATTCCCCCACCGGGTCCCTTAAATATTTCGCTTTTCACACTTAACCTATCACATTTAGTTCTAGTCTCATCCAACTAGCACTGTAAACCTGCTAAACTTATTGAGATTGTGGCTACGTTCTTCCGCCAACTTTATCTCCTCCACTTACCTTAATATCCAAAAGTCAAACACCTTGAACAATCTCAATGACTTTGTCTCCAAGGCCCTGAAAAGAGAATTACAAAGATTCCAGTTATCCAGAGGCTTTGAAACATACAAACGTATATACCTAAGATTCCCCTCTCTAGACTGACGGGCATACATCTACAGGTAATGGAAGAGTAACTTTCTCTTGTTTAGTCACTACATTTTATTGCCTTGGAAACAAAACCAAAACAGTATTTATTTTTGAAAGCAGAGGGCAGGAGGCTGTATACCACATCAAAGAACCGCCTGGCATCCAACTATGTCAGAATTCCAATACTTTCAGTCATAACATTCCTCAGAGTCACAACTATGATTCCATTTAACTCTTTGGTAACGTCAATCAAATTATTGGCACTAAACACTGATTCCACCACAAACCTAATTTTGATCACATTCTTCAAGCAAAATTGTGAGTGGACACACGATTTATTTTTCTGTCTTTTCAGATGCTGTTAGACTACATTCTTGCTCTTGAGCTAGTTGGTTGTGTTTATGAATGTATTGCGATATCAGTCTACACTGATATTATAAAATATTCAAGTACAAGTTCAAGTTTAACTTTATTGTCATTCAACCAAACACAAGTATACAACTGAATGAAACATTGTTCCTCTAGGGCCAAGGTGCAGAATGCAGTACATACACTCAGTGGCTACTTTATTAAATACTCCTGTACCTAATAAATTGGCCACTGAGTGTATGTTCATAGTCTTCTGCTATTGCAGCCCATCCACTTCAAGCGTTCATGTGTTGTGCATTCAGAGATGGCCTTCTCCACACCATTGTTATTTGAGTTACTGTCGCCTTCCTGTCAGCTGAGGGATGTGTCTGATGTGTCACCATCTTCTGCCAGCTCAACCAGGTCTACTTGTCTGGAACCTCCACTGTGACCTTACCATCATGGGCATCCCTACCAGGAGCTAAGTTCCAGATAGCATTGCCCTCAGGATCTCAGGAACTCACAAGTCTGTCCACCATGACAAGGTGAAGCTCTTCAAAGAAGACACTAACCAAGGAAAAAAGTTTTTGCCATCAGTGTCTAGGCTCTTAGAAGATCATTTGATTGAGTTTCAATCAATGGATTCCTATTTAGTCTCCAAGTGGTAGAGATGCTTACAAACGGATGCAATGTCAGAGACATTGAACAGGGCTGTAATGGGAGGGGAAGTCTAGGCTGTGGGCCACTTATTGACATCTACAGTTTCAGTTTTGCATCAGTCAATTATATTCCTCAGATCAGTACTAAACTGGAATGGGCTGTTGTTTGGCTTAACCCAAAATGTCTACTCTTCATTTCTCTCCATAGGCATTGCCTGAACTTCTAAGTTGCTCCAGAATTTAGTGTGCGCTTTGCTGAGGATGTGGCAGGCAAAAGACAAAATAATCTAAATAAAACCCATAGATTATTATGCAATACCAGATAAAGTTTAACACAGAAATTTCTCCTATCATGGACTTATGGAATGCTTGCTTTTATTAGTTGAGACGATGAGTTCCAAAGTCAGGAGGTTATGTTACAACTTTATAAAACTCTGGTTTAGCCACATCTGGAGTATTGCATACAGATCTGATCACTGCACTGCTGAGGCTTTGGAGAGGGTGCAGAGGAGAATTACCAGCATGCTGCCTGGTTCAGAGGGCCTGTGATATCACAAGAGGCTGGATAAACTTTTTCTCTGGAGCACCGGAGGCTGAGGGGAGACTTGATGGAGGGTTACAAGATTAGGTTGAAATGTCTGATACCAGAGGGCATGCACTGAAGGTGAGAGGGATTAGGTTCAAGTGGGATGTTCTTTACTCAGCAAGTGGTGGATGCCTGGTATATACTGCCTGATATTGCGGCATAGGCAAATAGATTAGAGACTTTTAAGAGCCATTTGCATAGGTACATGGATCTAAGGAAGGTGAAGATAAATGGACACAGTGTATTAGGAGGGATTAATTTCTGAGTGTTTTTAATTTGCTTTTTTGCTGGTTCAACACAACATTGTGGGTTGAGTGGCCTGTTTCTGTGCTGTACTGTTTTACGTTCTATGATCTATTCCCTTTGTTCCACAAATTGCCTGCCTCGCTCCCTCACCTCCTCTGTCATCCACGTGGACAGATGCTTCCTGACCGGCTGAGCATTTCCAGCATTTTCTCTTTCTATTTCATTAAGGGTTCCCTCCATTCAGGCTGGTGCCCTCTTGTTGTTGGAACTCTCAGGTAGGAGACGCAGGGGCATGATGTCCTGCACCACCAGGTCCAGGAACAGCTACTTCTTTGCGACCATTAAGTTCCTGAACTGGTCTACACATTCTTAACCCTACCTCGGCGACAGAGAGCTGTGGAGCACCTCTTGCCCTGCTGTGGACTAATATCTGATTGTGTTTCGTGTCACAGATATTTTCTTTTGCATAGTCTTATTTACCTCTTCACTGCCTTGTATAAGTTATGGAAAATATATGCTTAGTTTGCTATCTAAACCTATACGCATGTAACGCTGCCGAAAACAAGTTTCTTGTTGTACCTGTATAACACTATATTTGACAAAAAGCTCAACTTGACAACACCTATACAAGGAAAATTAGAAGGACTTTAAAAAAAAATCACCTGTTGTTACCCAATCCCTAACAAAGCTTGCAATAACCTTGTCAAATTATATCGATGTGTAGGGACAAGATCACATGACTGATTTAGTCAGGCTCTTTTTTTATATAATAAATTGTTTGGTGTAAATTCACATTGAGTATTGAATTTCCAGGGATCTACATCTTAATTCCATGAAAACAAATACCGTCAGTGATGCAGCCAAGCTGTCAAACTGCAATGAGAATCTAATGTGTTGTTGTACCCACTGTTTTGACATGTGAAGAATAATTTCACAATTAGTTGCTTCTGTTACATAAATGATACAATTTCCTGTTGTGCTACGGTTCCCCGTCACCTTGTATAAAACGTGACAGTAAATAAGCGCTCTGTCAGCAAAAAGAATCAGCTTCATTCAGGCTTTCTCTGTCGAGAGAGAGGTGCTTGTATGCAGCGGCCACTTTGTTAGGTACATCAGTACACCTGCTCGTTAATGAAAGTAATCAGCCAATCATGTGGCAGCAACTCAATGCATCAAAGTATGTAGACATGGTCGAGGCTCACTTGCTGTTCAGACTGAACATCAGAATGGGGAGCAAGTTCGATATAAGTAACATTCATTGTGGAATAATAGTTGGTGCCAGAGAGGGCGGTTTGTGTATCGCTGAAACTGCCCAGCTCCTGATATTTTCACACAAAATAGTCAAACCTTGGATGGGATACAGCAGCTGAAGACTGTAAGATAAAGAGGCAGAATGAGGCCATTCAGCTCATCAACTCTGCTCTGCCACTTCATCATGGCTGATCCCTTTTTCCCTCTCAACCCTATTTTCCTGCCTGTTTCCTTTCGTGCCCTGACTAATCAAGAACCTATCAACGTCCTCTTTAAACATACCCAATGACTTACCACAGCCACCTGTGGCAATGAATTTCACAGATTCACCATCTTCTGGCTGAAGAAATTTCTCATAATCTCCATTCTAAACGAACATCCCTCTATTCTGAGGCTGTGCCCTCGGGTCCTAGACTCCCCACCACAGGAAACATCTCTACACATTCATTTTATCTAGGCCTTTCAACACTCAACTGGTTTCAATTAGATCCTCCCTCATTCTTCTAAATTCCAGTGAGTAAAGGCCCAGAGTCATCAATCATTCCTCATATGATCAACCTTCATACCCAGAATCATTTTCATGGACATCCTCTGAACCTTCTCCAGTTTCAGTGCATCCTTACTTAAATAAGGGGCCCAAAAGTGCTCACAATAAGGCCTCACCAGAGCCTTATAAAGCCTCAGTGTTACATTCCTGCTTTTATATTCTAATCCTCTCGAAATCAATGCTAATATTGCATTTGTCTTCCTCATCACTGACTCAACTTGCAAGTTAACCTTCAGGGAGTCCTCCACAAGGACTTGCAAATCCCTTTGCACTTTGGAATTTTGAATTTTCTCCGTGTTTATAAAATAATCTACGCTTTTATTCCTTCTACCAAAGTGCATGACCATACACTTCCCGACACTATATTCTATTTGCCATTTCTTTGCCCATTCTCCTAATTTTGTCCTTCTGCAGACTCCCTGCTTCCTCAACACTACCTGCCGGTCCACCTGTCTTTGTATCATCTGCAAACTTGGCCACAAAGCCACCACTTCCGTCATCCAGATCATTGACATATAATGTGGAAGAAAGCAGTCCCAACATTAACTGCTGCAGAACACCACTTGTCATTGGCAGCCAACCAGAATAGGCCCCCTTTATTCCTAATCTTTGCCTCCTGCCAATCAGCCAATGTTCTATCCATGTTGGTATCTTTTCTGTAATACCATGGGCTCTTTCCTGTACATACACTCAGTGGCCACTTAGCAGGAGGTAAATTTTTCATGTGGTAGCCCTATAGCCTGCACAGGAAATGTTAGGTTGTTACTGAATATGAGTAACTTGGGAGTCTCAAACTCAAAGTGTTTGTGATTATGCATAAATGCCTTAGATGAAAATGTACAGTAGATAGGTGAATTAGTAAGTCTGCAGAGAGCACAAAGATTGCAGGATTTGTGGACAGTAAAGAATGTTGTCAAAGGATACAACAGAATATGGACCTGGGTAGAGGAATGGCAGGTGGAGTTTAATCTAGACAAATATATTGTGCGTATGGCGGCAGAGTGGAGGTACATCTCTACCAAAGGAGATGTAAGACATTCCTTCCCTCCACTACCCTGCAAGTCACACTTGGGCAAGGTGTAGCACCTGTTTAGCCCCCTGATCAGGGTCATGTGAAGCCATGGGAGTAGGTAGTGGTTTATCGTATGAGCAGCTGGTGCATATCACAAGTCCTGGTTATGCGACCAGTGACGCCAGACAGACAATCTCTGAAGAGTATTGATAATGGCTGGGGTCACCTGTCTTGTAAAGACACTGCCCAGAAGAAGGCAATGGCAAACCACTTCTGCAGAAAATTTGCCAAGAAGAATCATGGTCATTGAAAGATCATGATCGCCCACGTCATAGAATATGGCACATTACGAATGAAAAAGATTTAAGGGCAGAGTGAGTGTGCATCTTTCTCTTTCTCTGGTGTGTGTGTCTGAGTGTGAGTGTTAGTGAAAGAGAGAAAGAAGCAGAGACAGAGAGGGAAAGAGTGATTGCTGAACTGTGCATAAAATGTTGCATGTGTGCATTATAATGCCTGTGTTGTTTTGTACGTGTCTGTGAGTGTAAAACTGCATATTTAAGATTGCACAATCATTCACTTGTGTATGTTTCTTTTATGTTTAATTATGAAGATGCAGTTTTTGGGGTCCTGAGTTATTATACCATGATAGGCGAGTGTGTAAGAGGTAGAGGATGTTGCATCTGTGTGAGATATCACAGTGCCTTTGTTGTATTCTGTGTGATTGTGAGGCTGTCTGTCTGAGATGCATGCTTGTGTATGTATGAATATGAAAACAGGATTGTGTGTTCTGTGCACGTGTGCAAACTCGATATGCTGTTCTGCTGACAATTGCCTTATGGATTACAATAATATGTTATGAAAGCCGTTTTGCTTGGGTGAGCCTGTCTAATTGAAACTCGTATTCTTTTAACTCTAGGAATCATCCGGAGACAAGTGGGTGGTTTAAGTATTTCAAGTTCTCAATCCTATCTGTATGGTCATGGTATAGAGAGGACAGGACAGAACGGGACTGGACAGAGATGGGGCGGGGAAGGGGGGGGGGGGGAGACCTGCTACAATTATGGGAGGTGGATAAACAGGATCTTTTCCCCTGTGTCGAAATGTCAAGTACTAGAAGTACTATGGTGATGGGGGAATATTTAAAGCAGATGTGCAGGCTAAGGTTTTTACAGAGAGTGGAAAGATGGGCTGGTAGTGGTGGAAGCAGGTACAATTGGTGTGTTTAAAAGGCCTTTGGATGAACACATGAACATGCAGGGACTGAAAGAATATGGACCATATGCAGGTAAAAGAGGTTTACTTTTATTTGGCATCATGTTCGGCACTCATCTTGGTTTGAAGGGCGCATTCCTGTGCTGTACTGTTCTATGCTCTATACATGTTATAGAGTCATTGAGTCATAGAAAAGTACAGCTGAGAAACAGACCCCTCAGCCCATCTCGTCTGTGCTGAACCATTTAAACTGCCTATTCCCATTGACCTGCACCGGACTCATAGTCCTCCATACCTATCTAAACTTTGCTGGCAGCTCATTCCACACTCTTACAACCCTCTGAGTGAAGAGGTTTCCCTTCATGTTCCCCTTTAACTTTTCACCTTTCACCCTTAACCTATGACCTCTATTTGTAGTCTTACCCGACCTCAGTGGAAAATGCTTGCTTACATTTACCCCATCTATACCCTTCATAAGTTTCTATACCTTTATCAAATCTCCCCTCAATCTTCTACATTTCAAGAAATGTTGCCTTGGATCTTCTTGTTTTCCATTGGTGAGATCAAGCAAACTTTGAGAATTGTTCTCAGCAGGACTCTGAGCTGTGTAGGACCCTTGCTGACCATTTGGGCAACTTAACGGAGTTGTGACTTTTGCCTGGAGTTCTGCTCTCCTTGTTTGAACAAAAAATCTTTCTTTGGAAGTGGAACAAAAAAGGCTCAGGTTTTTATAAAGGTTTTCTTGGGTGAGTAGTAATGGATAATCCATGTTGATTAGTCACAGGCCTGAGATTCCCATGAGTCAATGAGGATGGTTTGCTTTCTCTTTATTGAAGACCTTGAGAAAGTCTTTGAGGCATTTTGTGCACCATAGTGGTTAGCCTGACAACTTTAGAGCTCAGACTTCAATTCCAACGCCGTCTGTGAGAGGCTTGCACGTCTTCCTGTGAAGTGCGTGAGTTTCCTCCTGTTGCTCTGGTCTCCTCCCACAGTATAAAGGTGTACTGCTTAGTAGGTTAAGTGACCATTGCAAGCTGTCCTGTGATTAGGCTGGGATCAAATAGGTAGGTCGCTGGGCTACAAGGGCCTGTGCCATATTGTATCTCTAAATAAATAAATATTAAATATGTTGTTTAATAGAGATCAAAGTAGAGTGGGATCAGGCACGTGAATAATGATGCCTGCCCAGCAGAGCCAGCTGAGTGTGATCAGAGTTTCAGTGTTGGGGATGTTTATCTGAGAGACCCTGCTGACATTGGTATGCTAATGATTTTTGTGGAGACACCTTTGATGTTACCTTCCCCATGACCTGAGATACTGCTGAGAGCAGACTATATATCTGAAACATACACAGCTTTACAGTCAGCATAAAGATACTCAAGCTCTCTAACCCCAGACTGTGTATGCTTAAGATTGCATGCTGGTACTTGTGCACTTTTAACAAGGTAACCAATATTTAACGTAGACAAGTGTGAGGTGTTGCACTTAGGGAAGACGAATCAGGGTCAGACTTACACAGTGAGCAGTAGGGCGCTGAGGAGAGCGGTAAAACAGAGGCATCTGGGAATACAGATCCACAATTCTTTGAAAGAAGCATCACAGATAGATAGGGCCATAAAGAGAGCTTTTGGCACATTGGCCATCATAAATCAGGGCACTGAGTACAGGAGTTGGGATGTTATCTTGAAGTTGCTTAAGATGCTGGTGAGACCTAATTTGGAGTATTGTGTGCAGATCTGGCCATCTACCTACAGGAAAGATATCAATAAGATTGAAGATTGGAAGGAGTAGGTGTGGATTCAATTGCAACAGAAGAGCTTGAATGTGTAGAAGGGGTATGGTGAAGGTTAGGGTCTATGGGACAAGGCAGAGTAACGGTTCTGTCGAGAATAATAGTTCTGTTGGGGTTGCTTTGTTGAGGACCTTCACTGCATCCACAAAAAGCAACCATTTTAATTCCAATCCCCAATCACATTCTGACACGGTCTCCTTTTTTGCCATGATGAGGCCGTGCTCAGGGTAGAGGAGCAACACTTCATATTCCGTCTAAGTAGCCTCCAACTCATTGGTATGAACATTGATTTCTCCAAATTCCAGCAATTTTCTCCCTCTCTCTTCCCTCTTTGATTCCCCACACTGGACTCTTACCTCTTCTCTTCTCCTCACCTGCCTATCACCTCCCTCTGGCACCCCTCCTCCGCTCACCTCTCCTGTCACATACCTTCTCCAGCCCTTTGCCTTTCGGACTTACTGCCTCCCAGCTTCTTCCTTCATTCTCCTTCCTCACTCACCTGGCCCCGCCCATCTCCACCTGGGTTGTACCTGTTTCCCCACCTTCTTCCTCCAGTCCTGTTGAAGGACCTTGGCCAGAAACATCAGCTGTTTATTCATTCCCATGGATTCTGTCTGACCTGCTCAGTTCCTCCAGCATTTGATTTATTATTTATTTAGTGATGCAGCATGGCCTAGGCTTTTCCGGCCCTTTGACATGCACCAACCCAATAACTCCCAACAAACCTGATCAACCTTAACCTAATCACAGGGCAATGTACAATGGCCAATTAACCTACCCAGTACGTCTTTGGACTGTAGGTGGAAACCGGAGTACCTGGAGAAAACTATGCATTTCACAGGGAAGATGTTCAAACTTTTTAAAGAACGACGCCAAAATTGAACTCTGAACTCCGGCACACCTCGAGCTGTAACAGCATCATGCCAACAATGGTGCTGTGCTGCCCTATGTATTGCTGCAGAATAATAGTTCAGCATGGACTAGATGGGTTGATGGGCCTGTCTTTCTGCTGAGTGTATGTGTCTGAATTTCTGTCTCTCTGAGGTATGTGAGTGGGTCCACGTGCACGTGTATGTGTGTGTATCTGTCTTTCCAGAAGGGAGCTTATAGAAAAGGTAGTTTGCAGAGTGGGTAGAGTCTGCAACGGTTTTTCCTGCTGGTTTCTTTGTCTATTATCATACATGTGACAATGGTAAACTCATTACCAATTACAGTAAGCAAGTCCTTGCTTTCTCTTCAACACAGGAAAGACAGCAGCTCAGACAATGTTCACCGCTCCACTGGAGTTGGCCAAGAATTTTGCACTCGTATTTACTGGGAGCATTGAATACTGCAGTCAGCAAGGGAAAAAATGGCTTTGTAGATGCTTTGGAGAGTTCTCTGGCAGGCAGTATTCGTGTGAAAGCAACAATCTGCTCTCCAAGCTCCAAAACATGCCTCCTAAGTACCAATTAGTAATTGGTTTACGACTGTCACATGTACTGAGATACGATGAAAAACTTTTGCTTGCATGCCATCCAGACAGATCATTCCATACATAACTACACTGAGGTAGTGCAAAAGGAAAAGAAAATAAATGAATGAGTTTTGCACATAGTGTTACAATGAGAGAAAATCCAGTGGAACGAGACAAATAAAGTGAAGACAGTCTGGACAAACCTGGGCTGCTTTCCCTGAGTGGCAGAGGTTGAGGGGAGACCTGATACCGACCATAAAACCATAAGACATAGGAGCAGAATTAGGCCATTCAGCCCATCGAGTCTGCTCTGCCATTCCATTATGGCTGATCCCAGATCCCACTCAACCCCATACACCTGCCTTCTCGCCATATCCTTTGATGCCCTGACTGATCAGGAGACAATCAACTTCCACCTTAAATATACCCACGGACTTGGCCTCCACCACAGTCTGTGGCAGAGCATTCCACAGATTCACTACTCTCTGGCTAAAAAAATTCCTCCTTAACTCTGTTCTAAAAAGTCACCCCTCAATTTTGAAGCTGTGCCCTCTAGTTCTGGATATTCCAACCACAGGAAACATCCTCTCCACGTCCACCTTATCTAGTCCCTTCAACATTCGGTAGGTTTCAGTGAGATCCGCATGTATTCTTCTAAATTCCAGTGAGTACAGGCCCAAATCTTCCAAACATTCCTCATATGTTAATCCCTTCATTCCTGGAATCATCCTCATGAACTTCCTCTGGACTCTCTCCAATGGCAACACATCCTTTCTGAGATATGGGGCCCAAAACTGTTGACAATACTCCAAGTGCAGCCTGACTGGTGTCTTATAAAGGCTCAGCATTATCTCTTTGCTTTTATATTCTATTCCCCTTGAAATAAATGCTAACATTACATTTGTCTTCTTTACCACAGACTCAACCTGTAAATTAACCTTTTGGCAGTCTTGCATGAGGATTCCTAAGTCCTTCTGCACCTCTGATGTTTGAACCTTCTCCCCATTTAGATAACAGTCTGCACTATTGTTCCTTTTACATCCTCTACCTACCCCTCCACATATTTTCATATCATCCGCAAAGTTTGCCACAAAGCCATCAATTCCATTCAGCAAATCATTGAAAACAATGCGAAAAGTAGTGGTCTCAATATTGACCCCCGAGGAACTCCACTAGTCACTGGAAGCCAACCAGAAAAGGCCCCTTTTATTCCCATTTGCTGCCTCCTGCTGTCCGCCATTCCGCTATCCATGCCAGTATCTTTCCTGTAATGCCATAGGATTTTATCTTGTTAAGCAGCCTCATGTGTGGCACCTTATCAAACACCTTCTGAAAATCCAATTGGATGACATTCACTGCCTCACTTTTGTCCACCTTGCTTGCTACTTCCTCAAAGAACTCTAACAGATTTGTCAGGAAGATTTCCCTTTAAATGATGAGTTTGACTTATTTTATCATTAGTCTCCAAGGGCCCCAAAACCTCATCCTTAATAATGAACTCCAACACTTCCCCAACCACCGAGGTTAGGCTAACTGGCCTATAATTTCCTTTCTTTTGCCTTCCTCCCTTCTTATAGAATGGAGTGCCGTTTTCAAACTTCCAATCCTTCAGGACCATGCCAGAATCAAGTGATTCTTGAAAGATCATGACCAGTGCATCTGTTATCTCTTCAGCAACCTCTCTCAGGACTCTGGGATGTAGTCCACCTGGTCCAGGTGATTTATCCACCTTAATACCTTTGTGTTTGCCTGGCACTTTTTCCTTTGTAATCACAATGGCATTCACTCCTGCTCCCTGCCATGAACGGACCGCTGGCACACTGCTCGTGTCCTCCCCAGTGAAGACAGATGCAAAGTACCCATTCGGTTCACCTGCCATTTCTTTGTCCCCCATTACTACCTCACCAGCATCATTTTCCAGTGATCCAATATCAACTCTCACCTTCCTTTTACTCTTCGTATAACTGAAAAACTTCTGGTATCCTGCTCTATATTATTTACTAGCCTGCCCTCATATTTCATCTTTTCCCTTCTAATAGCTTTTTAAGTTGCCTTTTGTTGGATTTCAAAAGCTTTTCAATCATCCAACTTCCCTTTCACTTTTACTACCTTATATACCATTTCCTTGGCTTTTATACAGTCCTTAACTTCCTTTGTAAGCCGCGGTTGCCTATCTCTGCCATTTAAGAACTTCTTCCTCTGTGGAACATATCTATCTTGTGTCTTGGGAACTACTCCCAGAAACTTTAGTTATCTCTGCTCTGCTGTCACTCCCACCAGAATTCTCCTCCAATCCACCCGGGCGAGCTCCTCTCTCATGCCTCTGTAATTTCCTTTACAGATACTGATGCATGTGACTTTTGCTACTTCCTCTCAAATTGCAGTATGAATTTGATCATATTATGATAAGCTTGAGGTTCATAAGGTTATAAGCAGCATAGATAGAAAAGATAGACAATACTTTAATGAAACACGAACAAGTCTGCAGATGCTGGATATCCAAAGCAACACATACTAGATGCTGGAAGAACTCCGCAGGCCAGGCAGTATCAGTGGAAATGAATAAACAGTTGACACTTCAGGCCAAGGCCCTTCTTCTGGATTGAAATGGAAGGGGGAATATGGCAGAATAAAAAGGCAGAAGAGGAGGGGAAGGAGGCTAGCTAGAAGATGATAGGTGAAGTCAGCTTGGTGGAAAAGATACAGGGCAGGAGAAGAAGGAATCTGATAGGAGAAGAGAGAGGAGCATGGGTAAAAGTGAAGAGGAGGTGACCTGGGGGAAGTTATGGGCGGGTAAGAAGAGGTGAAAGGCCAGAAGGCGAATAGAAGGGGAGGGAAAATTTCTATTTTCTGGCAGACAGACAGAATATTCCCCCCAGGTCAAAATATTTAATACTAGAGGGCTTGTATTTAAGGTGAGAAGTGGTAAATTTAAAGGAGATGTGGAGGGCAAGCTTTTTACACAGAAGGTGGTGGTGCCTAGAATGCAGGCGTGGCAGAGGGAGTAGATACAATAGAGACATTTGAGGTTCTTAGATAGGTACGTGAGTACGTAGAGAATGGGGGGGGACATCACATGTAGACAGAAGGAACCAGTTTAATAGGCTTTTAATTATTTTGGCACAACATAATGGGCTGAAGGGACTGTTCCTGTGCTGTACTGTTTTATGTTAAAATGTGCAAGGACCATGAAGAGGAAGACTGAGAGATCAAGAGTACATCTTTATCATATAAAAGGTCTGTTCAAGAATCTTATAACAGCAGGATAGAAGCTGTCCTCGAGCCTGGCGGAGTGTGTCCTAAAGCTTTGGTATATTCTGCAGAAAGGGCAGGGGGAGGGAGAAGAGCAAATGACCAGGGTTGGGGGGGGGGGGGGGTCCTTGATCATATTGGCTGCTTTCCAAGAAGGTTTCTGTATTGCAGCATCCTCAATTTAATTACAAATCTTTCCTAACATTGATGCTCAGCTGATTTTAACCAGATTAGTAATATTCCTTTAAAACTGAAGTACCAAATGGACTCTCTCATCAGTGTCTCAGCGTCGAAGCACAAGTCTGGATTGATTTTCTGACACGGACCCACTCTTCAACCTTAGCCTCAGTGGAAAGAGGTTTCTGGATGGCCGAATTCTCATTTGCTGACAAGCGCAATGCTTTGGAAAGCAGGTCCAGGGTCCATTCTCATTTTATTAAAAGAACAAAAAAAATCTTGGCAGTAAAGATGAGACACCTTGAGTCACGTGTGGGGGTTACACAAAGCATACTGTAATTAACTGTGCAAATGCTCCACAGAGTTATTCACTCGATGACTTGACTATCAATATGGAGCCATCAAGTTGAAAATACATTTCATTTCATTTAAATTATGCCATTAAATTGTTGAGCTAAAAGGTCATTACATAATGATTCTTGTAATGACTTTCAGTACAGCAGAATTCTGAAGCGGCTGTGGTGCATGCAAATAAGTTGGGAGCCTGCCGCTGGATAGTCTGGTTTCAAAATCTTCCCTGGTCACCGTCCCCTCCCCTGTCTCTTGTCCTGCACACATGCAGCCTCATGTCAGGGTGCCGAGGCATCTTCTCAGCTCCCTCCTCGATCCACCAAGGTGCAAAGTTGAGGATAACTTCAAAAGATGGTACCTCAAAACTTGGCAATCATTATTAATGCCCCTCACCTTCCAAAACTTCCCCTCATCAGAGTACTACCATCAGGGAGGAGGTACATCCACACTCAATGTTTAAGGAACAGCTTCTGAACCTTTGCCACCAGATTTCTGAACAGCCCATGAAACCATGAACATGACCTCACTCTTGCACTGTTTATATATTCATTTTTAAGGTAACTTACAGTAATTTGTTATGCCTGCACAGTGCTGTGACCATTAAAGAACAAATTTAATTACTAATATCAATGATAAAAAACCTGATTCTGGTTCTGAACTCCAAGTTCCGTATTTATTTGTCACGTACACATGGAAATGTACAGCGCAATGCCGCGTTAGCATTGGCGAGCAACACGCCCTCAGGATGTGCTGGGGGCAGCCTGCAAGTGTCACCACACATTTAGGCATCAGCATAGCATGCCTACAATGCTCAGCAGAGCAACACTCAAAAAAACCACAACAGAACTCCAAAATAAACTAAACTAATCTCCTGATGCGGCCTCCTCTACCTTGGAGAGAACCTACGTAAATTGGAGGACCGCTTTGTCGAGCACCTCTGCTCCATCCTCCAAAAGTGGAATTTCCTGGTGGCCAGCCATTTTAATTCCTAGCCCATTTCCCGTTCCGACGTGTCAGTCCATGGCCTCCTCGTTTGCCACAATGAGGCCACACTCAGTGTAGAGAAGTGACACTTCATATTCTCCTTACAGTAATTTTTTTTACCCTCATCCTTCCTTCTTCTATTCCCAATCGGGCCTTTTACCTCTTCTCACCTGCCTATCACCTTCCCCAGAGTCTCTCCTCTCTCCCTTTCTCCCATGGTCCACTCTCCTCTCCTATCAAATTCTTCCTTCTCCAGCCCTTTATCTTCCTCACCCACCTGGTTTCACCTCACATTCTAACTTATCCCCCCTTTCCCTCCCCCACCTTTTTATTCTGGCACCTTCCCCTTCCTTTCTAGACCTGATGAAGGGTCTCGGTCTGAAACATCCTCATAGATGCTGAGTTCCTCCTGCATTTTGTGTGTGTGCAGCAAAATAATAAGCCTTTCCCCCCCACCTCTCTCTCTCTCTCTCTCTCTCTCACACACACACACACACACACACACACACACACACACACACACACACACACACACACACACACACACACACACACACACACACACACACACACACACACACACACACACACACACACACACACACTCTTTCAACTCTCGTCTTAGCAACTAACTTGGCAAGATCCTGACAAGACTTCCGCCCTTAGAAGAGTCCTCTCCATGAAAGGGTGTTCCTGCCACATGTGCATTGACTGAGAGGGAAGCAGCAGGGCACGCAGACCAATTAATCTACTGACCAGGGCTTCAAGTCCTTTTGGGTAGCTCAATTGGAAATTGTGTTATTATTGCCACAGGTACCGAGATAGAGTGAAAAACTCTTGTTTGTATGCCATCCAGACAGATCATTCCGTAAATCAGAGTGGCATTGTTATTGTAACACTACTACAACCCCAGTAACCTGGGTTCAATTTCTGTCGCTGTCTAGAAGGAGTTCGTACATTCTCCCCATGACCGTGTGGGTTTTCTCCAGGTGCTCTGGTTTCTTCCCACAGTCCAAAGATGTATCGGGTAAGGTTAACTGGTCATTGTGAATTGTCCCATGATTAGGTTAAAGTTAAATCGGGGTTGCCGGTGGTTGAATGGTGGTCTGGCTCAAAAGGCTGAAAGGGGCTTCTTCATGCTGTATCTCTAAATAAAATGAAATGTACAAAATAGAAACAGAGAAACATAGAAAATAGGTGCAGGAGTAGGCCATTCGACCCTTCGAGCCTGCGCCGCCATTCAGTATGATCATGGCTGATCATCCAACTCAGAACCCTGTACCTGCTTTCTCTCCATACCCCCTGATCCCTTTAGCCACAAGGGCCATATCTAACTTCCTCTTAAATATAGCCAATGAACCAGCCTCAACTGTTTCCTGTGGCAGAGAATTCCACAGATTCACCACTCTCTGTGTGAAGAAGTTTTACCTCATCTCGGTCCTAAAAGGCTTCCCCTTTATCCTTAAACTGTGACCCCTCGTTCTGGGCTTCCCCAACATCGGAAACAATCTTCCTGCATCTAGCCTGTCCAATCCCTTTAGAATTTTATACGTTTCAATAAGATCCCCCCTCAATCTTCTAAATTCCAGTGAGTATAAGCCTAGTCGATCCAGTCTTTCTTCATATGAAAGTCCTGCCATCACAGGAATCAATCTGGTGAACCTTCTCTGTACTCCCTCTATGGCAAGAATGTCTTTCCTCAGATTAGGGGACCAAAACTGCACACAATACTCTAGGTGTGGTCTCACCAAGGCCTTGTACAACTGCAGTAGAACATCCCTGCTCCTGTACTCAAATCCTTTTGCTATGAATGCCAACATACCATTTGCCTTTTTCACCGCCTGCTGTACCTGTATGCCCATCTTCAATGACTGGTGTACAATGACACCCAGGTCTCGTTGCACCTCCCCTTTTCCTAATCGGCCACCGTTCAGATAATAATCTGTTTTCCTGTTCTTGCAACCAAAGTGGATAACCTCACATTTATCCACATTAAATTGCATCTGCCATGAATTTGCCCACTCACCTAACCTATCCAAGTCACCCTGCATCCTTTTAGCATCCTCCTCACAGCTAACACCGCCACCCAGCTTCGTGTCATCAGCAAACTTGGAGATGCTGTATTTAATTCCCTCGTCTAAATCATTAATATATATCGTAAACAACTGGGGTCCCAGCACTGAGCCTTGCGGTACCCCACTAGTCACTGTCTGCCATTCTGAAAAGGTCCCGTTTACTCCCAATCTTTGCTTCCTGTCTGCCAACCAATTCTCTATCCACATCAATACCATACCCCCAATACCGTGTGCTTTAAGTTTGCACACTGATCTCCTGTGTGGGACCTTGTCAAAAGCCTTTTGAAAATCTAAATATACCACATCCACTGGCTCTCCCCTATCCACTCTACTAGTTACATCTTCAAAAAATTCAATAAGATTCGTCAGACATGATTTTCCTTTCACAAATCCATGCTGACTTTGTCCGATGATTTCACCTCTTTCCAAATGTGCTGTTATCACATCTTTGATATCCGACTCTAGCATTTTCCCCACCACCGATGTCAGACTAACCGGTCTATAATTCCCCGGTTTCTCTCTCCCTCCTTTTTTAAAAAGTGGGGTTACATTAGCCACCCTCCAATCCTCAGGAACTAATCCAGAATCTAAGGAGTTTTGAAAAATTATCACTAATGCATCCACTATTTCTTGGGCTACTTCCTTAAGCACTCTGGGATGCAGACCAGATACAGCAGATATAGAGAAAGTACAGCACCGGTGGACAAATAAGGTTCACGGGCCACAATGATATAGACTGAGAGATCAAGAGTTCATTTTTAAGGTATAAGAGGCCTATCCAAGAATCTTATGGCAGTGACAATAAAGTTGCAGCCACGATTGTGAAGTCAAGGTGATGTTTCTCCTTCCAAAGTACTGAGGTCAACTGTTGCTGTACTTATAGGACCTGTTGTTTCCCTAGTTAACTCCCTCCACACTGTGGGTGTGCTGTGATGGCTGCAGAATATGTGGCTCCTTTGGTGTGTTGGTTGTTCACACAAATGACACATTTCACTGTATGTCTCCATAAAACTATAAGATATAGGAGCACAATTAGGCCATTGGGCCCATTGAGCTTTGATGTACACGTGATGAATAAGTAGATCTGGATTTGAGATCTGAGTGCACCCCTGATACAGTATGGCTGCAGTGTGGACCAACTCTGAAGTAAACTGAGTTCTCCTCCGGGACTACTCTGACAGAATCTGCACCCTCCACCCTCAAGGACCAGGGGGAAGGTGAAAAGGAAACAGGATGACCCAGTCTGCACACCACCCTAACACAGAAATATGTAACAATTCCTTCAGTGTTGCCGAGTCAAAATCCCACAGGTCCCAACTAGTCACTGGAACCACCTTCCGCAGCAGTAGGTCACGAAGACTGTTCTCTCCCACCTTCCCTTTACTCTTATTCAGAGTAATTTATTTATCATTTTGAGACATACAGTGAAATGCATCATTTGCGTTAACAACCAACGCAATCTCAGGAGGTGCTGGGGACAGCGCATAAGTGTCTCCACACATTCCGGCATCAACACAGCATGCCCACAATGCTCAGCTCAACAACAGTCACACAACAGCAACAAACTAACAACAACAAAGCAAGCACCTTTCCTGTCTCCCACCCAGACTGGCCTCCAACCCCAGGACAGACGACCATGGGTATCGATCCCAGGACTCGCTGTTCACAGGAATTTGAACTCTGGTCCTCAAACTCCAGACTCCCACCTAGGGTGGAGGGAGTTCCCAGTCCTCGTACTCTCTTACTTACTGTCTTCTAGTGTTCAGGGCGGCAATCTCTATCTAGTCCTCCATCTCCAGCGGTGTTCAGGGCATCCTTCATCATGTCAATAGCTTGGTTTTCACTACTGTCAGTCATGAAAGTCCCAGGTGGATACTCAGGAATACCATCACACTCAGGTGTAGAAGGAATCTCCATTGCTCTTTCCGCAATAGCTTTGTTTGACCGGTCAGGTTTGTTAGCCCTGAGATGAACCTCCGAACCGGGAAGACCGGTGGACTGCTCTTAGTCTGGCCTCTAACCTTTGACCTGTTTGGCACGGTTCACTCTACGGAGAGCCAAAGCGTGAAGCCCTGATGCCAGCCGACAAGTCTCGCAAGCCTCCAAACCATAACAAGGTTGTCCATCCTCTTGGAAGCCCCGTGCCTTGCGCCAGAACAGATCTCTGATCCCAGGACTCACTGATTTTGGGGACTTACCAAACTGGGGAGGGGTATGGGGGGGGGGGTCACCAGCCCTCATACATAGGGTCTGCCATTGACCGGGGATCACTGGTTTATCTCTCTGCGTCTGTTTCCCTGTAGTTGGACCAGGCAACATATACTAGCTCAATAGTGATATCTGTTTCTCATAATGAATGACAAATAACTCTAGACTTTTCATTGAAACACTTGGCTTCCACTTAAGACTCTGACACTGATATCTTAGGTCAAGCATTTGGGATCGGTTCTGGTATCACCGTGGCTTGGTATCACATGCATTTTTTTGTCAGCTCTCTTGGTAAATGCCCCACAATATTTCATTACATTACAGGCAATATCTGCAGAAAAGCATGCCTTAGAAATTTGGTGGAAACATTCCAATTGCTTTTAAATAAGTGAAAACACGGCCAAAAGTGGGTCTGAGTTATTACATTAATTAGATCAGTTCACTCCAGAGACCAATTCGAGGTGTACAGGCCAATGTCAGCACCTTCAGCACTTTCAGTAACTGACATAATTATTACATTTTAATCCACTTGAGCCTGATTTATTTACTCAGGTTCTGGGATGGGGTTTGATTCCACAGTCTGGAGCCACTGCTCGAGCCAAGTTAACATTTGGCTCTGGTAGTGGGGAAGTCCTGATCAGTATAAAACACTCTTCCCGCTGTTCAGCTGGAGTATGTGCCTGCCGCTAGGTTTGTAAAACAGAACACTGGTGGAAAATGAGAGAAGCCTTTGATTTGCTGAAAGAGTAATCAGCAATCGAAATAAACAATGATTATACACTCAGTGGCCACCTTATTAGCTACCTCCTGTACCTAATGAGTGTATGTTCATGGTCTTCTGCTGCTGAAAACCATCCACTTCAAAGTTCAACACGTTGCGTGCTCAGAGATGCCCTTCTGCTCACCACTGGTGCTTTTGCCTTTGTCAGTTTGAACCGGACTAACCATTCTCCTATGACCTTTCTCATTAGCAAGGCATTTTTGCCCACAGGATTACCACTAACTAGCTGTTTTATTTTGTCTTTTGCACCACTCTCTGTGAACTCTAGAGATTGTTGTGCATGAAAATCCCAAGAGATCAGTTGTTTCTGAGATACTCAAACCACCCCATCTGGCACCGGCAATCATTCCATGGTCGGAGTCACTTAACTCACAATTCTTCCCCATTCTGATGTTTGGTCAGAACAACAATTGAACCTCTTGATCATGTCTGCAGGCTTTTATGCATTAAGTTGCTACCACATGATTGGCTGATTAGATATTTGCATTATTGAGCAGGTGTACAGGTGTACCAAATAATGTGGCTACTGAATCATTGTTCCCTTTAAGGTGTGCACACACACACACACACACCTTTTGCTACCAGCGCACACAGGAATTTAAACTGCACACAAAAGGTGTGCAAAAACTGCACACCCTCTACCTCATTGGTATATTACGTATATTTCACAATCATACACAATCACATTTCCTTTTCTGGTTTCTGATGTGGACGATGTTGACAGCATTGAGTTTGTGATGATTTGTTTGCAGATTTTAGAACTGGCTCATTTATACTGCTTTTATTGAAGAAATTATTGAATTATTGAATTCCAAGGAAGCAAAGAGCATGAAGCACAAAAGAACTACTAGTTTATTTAATGCAGAATGGCTTAATGAAACAGTAGAAACTGCTACACTGAAAGCTCATGAGGTCAGGAACATATAGCTACGATAAATATTTATGTACTATATAGAAACTGGTGTTAACTGCAGGTGTTGTGATGTAGAAGTTGAAAAAGCACACATGTTGTTCTCACTGAGCTAAAAATTGCACAACACAAGATTTTTGTGCACACTGGTCATAACAAATTAGAGGAAACATTGTATAAGGCATTTATTCCCAAATGGGGTGGTTACATGTCCTAAGAAACACGTATAAAAGCTGGATGAACTCAGCAGGTCGGATGCTGCCCGACCTGCTGAGTTCATCCAGCTTTTGTACGTGTTGATTTGACCACAGCATCTGCAGTGTACTTTGTGTTTACATGTCCTAAGGGAGTGTTGGGGGACATAGAAGTCATTGGGGGGCATTCAAGATCCCTGCTGTGGGGTAGTGGTAAGCAGCATCCTAACTGGAGGCACAAGACCTGACCAACCATATCAACTCATTGCCATCATCAACATCCAATAGGCATTCCCAGTGTTTGTTAATGTTTTACTTTAATTTATCCCCATTAATGATGGATAAATACCTATGGTGCAATCTCTAAGTCTGAGGGCGGAGAAGCCTGGAATTCTGATCCTGCTAAGAAACAGAAGCTATGGACAATGCACCAATACAATGTTGCATACCTGGAGCATGGTTTTATTCCATTCCCACCAGATCAGCAACACCCCATGTGTCTTATTTGTAATACTGTACTGTCTAATGAAGCCATGAAACCATCAAGATTGCAGGAACACTTCCGTAAAAGACACCCTGAAAAGGCTACTTATGGTATTACTCAGTTCCAAGAGATGAAAGAAGCATTTGAAAAGAGTTGCACACTCGAGTCATTTGCCAAAAAGTAAAAATTACCTTGATAGTGATCTCATTGCTTCTTATAACATTTCCAAAATGATAGCGAAGTGTGGAAAATCTCACAAGATTAACAATGCCTGCTGTATCAGAAGTGCTCACCACCATTTTGAAAATGGATACCACTATTTTAAAATCAATTCCTCCAATTAATATCTCTGTAGCTTGTCGTATTGATGAAAGGATTGAAGACATTGAGTATCAACTATGCACAGAGTGACAAAAAAAAACAGGATTTGGGTTATAAATGGATCAGTCAACTGTGCGAGAGAATGAGGCATTGCTAATGGCACATGAGCAGTTCATCAAAAATGAAAAAGTTTATGAAGAAATTCTCTTTTGTAAAAAGTTAAAAATATCAACAGAGAATCAATCTACAATGTGAATCAGGAGGTGTGAAGTTTGTATGTAGTTTCAAAGAAAGCATTGTCCACACTGTAAATATGGAGTTGTCCTTTGATGTTTGGGATTACTGCCTGTGCCACGCGACACTGAGAATAGGAATAGGATGAGGTAGAGGATAATTGCATGGCTGAGGGATTGGAGCAGGGGGCAGGGATTCAGATTTCTGGATCATTAGAACCTCTTTTGGGGCAGGTGTGACCTGTACAAAAAGGACGGGTTGCACTTGAATCCCAGGGGGACCAATATCCTGGCGGGGAGCTTTGCTAAGTCTACTGGGGAGAGTTTAAACTAGAATTGTTGGGGGGTGGGAACCAAACTGAAGAGACTGGGGAAGAGGAGGTTAGCTCACAAATAGAGAAAGCTTGCAGACGGTGCGAGAGGGAGGATAGGCAGGTGATAGAGAAGGGAAGTGCTCAGACCGAAGGCTTGAGATGTGTCTATTTTAATTCAAGGAGTGTTGTGAACAAAGCGGATGAGCTTAGAGCGTGGATCAGTACTTGGAGATATGATGGGATGTCCATTACAGAGACTTGGATGGCTCTGGGACAGGATTGGTTACTTCAAGTGCTGGGTTTTAGATGTTTCAGAAAGGACAGGGAGGGAGGCAAAAGAGGTGGGGGCGTGGCACTGTTGATCAGAGATAGTGTCACAGCTGCAGAAAAGGTGGACGCCATGGAGGGATTGTCTACGGAGTCACTGTGGGTGGAAGTTAGGAACAGGAAGGGGTCAACAACTTTACTGGGTGTTTTTTATAGGCTGACTAATAGTAACAGGGATATTGAAGAGCAGATAGGGAAGCAGATCCTGGAAAGGTATAATAACAACAGAGTTGTCGTGATGGGAAATTTTTATTTCCCAAATATCAATTGGCATCTCCTTAGAGCAAGGGGTTTAGATGGGGTGGAGTTTGTTAGGTGTGCTCAGGAAGGTTTCTTGACACAGTATGTAGATAAGCCTACATGAGGAGAGGCTGTACTTGATTTGGTATTGGAAATGAACCTGGTCGGGTGTCAGATCTCTCAGTGGGAGAGCATTTTGGAGATAATGATCACAATTCTATCTCCTTTACAATAGCATTGGAGAGAGATAGGAACAGACAAGTTAGAAAAGCATTTAATTGGAGTAAGGGGAATTATGAGGCTATCAGGCAGGAAATTGGAGGCTTAAATAGGAAACAGATGTTCTCATGGAAAGTATGGAAGAAATGTGGCAAATGTTCAGGGGATATTTGTGTGGAGTTCTGTATAGGTACATTCCAATGAGACAGGGAAGTTATGGTAGGGTACAGGAACCGTGGTGTACAAAGGCCGTAATAAATATAGTCAAGAAGAAAAGAAAAGCTTACAAAAGGTTCAGAGAGCTAGATAATGTTAGGGATGTAGAAGATTATAAGGCTAACAGGAAGGAGCTTAAGAAGGAAATTAGGAGAGTCAGAAGGGGCCATGAGAAGGCCTTGGTGGGCAGAATTAAGGAAAACCCCAAGGCATTCTACAAGTATATGAAGAACAAGAGGATAAGACGTGAAAGGATAGGACCTATCAAGTGTGACAGTGGGTAAGTGTGTAAGGAACCGGAGGAAATAGCAGAGGCACTTAATGAATACTTCAGTATTCACTATGGAAAAGGATCTTGGTGATTGTAGGGATGACTTACAGCAGACTGATAAGCTTGAGCATGTAGATATTAAGAAAGAGGACGTGCTGGAGCTTTTGGAAAGCATCAAGTTGGATAAGTCACTAGGACTGGATGAAATGTACCCCAGGCTACAGTGGGAGGCAAGGGAGGAGATTGCTGAGCCTCTGGCGATGATCTTTGCATCACCAATGAGGACAGGAGAGGTTCTGGAGGATTGGAGGTTGTGGATGTTGTTCCTTTATTCAAGAAAGGGAGTAGAGATAGCCCAGGAAATTATAGACCAGTGAGTCTTACCTCAGTGGTTGGTAAGTTGATGGAGAAGATCCTGAGAGGCAGGATTTATGAACATTTGGAGAGGTATAATATGATTAGGAGTAGTCAGCATGGCTTTGTCAAGGGCAGGTTGTGCCTTACGAGCCTGATTGAATTTTTTGAGGATGTGACTAAACACATTGACGAAGGAAGAGCAGTAGGTGTAGTGCATATGGATTTCAGCAAGGCATTTGATAAGGTACCCCATGCAAGGCTTATTGAGAAAATAAGGAGGCTTGGGATCCAAGGGGACATTGCTTTGTGGATCCAGAACTGGCTTGCCCACAGAAGGCAAAGAGTGGTTGTAGATGGGTCATATTCTGATGGAGGTCGGTCACCAGTGGTGTGCCTCAGGGATCTGTTCTGCAACCCCTGCTCTTCGTGGTTTTTATAAATGACCTGAATGAAGAAGTGGAGGAATGGGTTAGAAATTTTGCTGATGACACAATGGTTGGAGGTGTTGTGAATAGTGTGGAGGGCTGTCAGAGTTTACAGCGGGACATTGATAGGATGCAAAACTGAGCTGAGAAGTGGCAGATGGAGTTCAACCCAGATAAGTGTGAAGAGGTTCATTTTGGTAGGTCAAATATGATAGTAGAATATAGTATTAATGGTAAGACTTTCGGCAGTGTGGAGGATCAGAAGGATCTTGGGGTCCGAGTCCACAGGACACTCAAAGCTGCTGACCTTAGATAATTTTATTATCCAAGTACTGTATGTATATGTCCCTGTATATTATTTTGAGATTCAATTTCCTGTGGGCATTCATAGAAGAACCAAGAATGAAAATGGAATCAATGAAAATCTAATGTCAAACGAGGACAAACTCTGAAAATACACACAAAAAAAGATAATAAATAAATAAACAGACAAACGAATGAATGAATAAATAATACTGAGAATATGAGTTGTAGAATCCTTCTAAGTGAGTCTAGGTTGTGGAATCAGTTCAGAGTTAAGGTGAATGAAGTTATCGACACTGGCTCGGGAGCCTGATGGTTGAGGGGTAATTACTGTTCCTGAACCTACTGGTGAAGAATCTCCTAGAAGAGATAAAATCCTCTCCACATCAATCCTGTCAAGTTCTCTCAGAATGCCTAATAATTTATTAAGAGACAGGTTTCCTCTCTGAAAGCCTATTCAGTAGAATTATTATTTTATCCCTCTTTAGACATATAATCAGTGGCCTCTTTATTAGATACACCTGTATACCTGCTTGTTAATGCAAATATCTAATTAGTCAATCATTTGGTAGCAACTCAATGCATAAAAACATGCAGACTGGGGGTCATCTAAGAACAGCAGCAGAGTTGTTGTTCAGATCAAACATCAAAATGAGGAAGAAATGTGATCTGACTTTGACCATGGAATGATTGTTGATACCAGACAGGGTGGTTTGAGTATCTCAAAACTACCAATCTCCTGGGATTTCCACACACACACACACCAGTCGCCAGAGTTTACAGAGAATCATGTGAAGAACATCCAGTGCGTGGCAACTCTGTTGGCAAAAACACTTTGTTAATGAGAGAGGTCAGAGGAAAATGGCCAGACGGGTTCAAGCTGCAGCAGCAGAAGACCAGAAACACACACTCAGTGGCCACTTTATTAGGTACAAGAGATACCTGATTAAGTTGCCACTGATTTAAATTGGGGAAGATCTTACGGATAGAAGTTAAAAACTGCTTTCCATAATTTAGTTAGTAACTAAATAGCACACATTCGATCAACGTCCTGACAAAATGAGCTTATCATACACAGGAAGTCAGGGAAAGGACTGAACGGATTTTTTTTTGGAATTGGGGAAATTACCAACCAGAACAGTGAAAAAATCTCTGCTGTTGACAGAAGTGAACAGCAGTTGGGGTATAACTCCTTCTAAGTTAAAACATCTTCCTGCTCCTGTCTGGCAAAACATGACACGACACAAGGCCAATTGGGGTCAGCCAGAAGTCTGTCTGACCACAGACTGATGAAAAGTATTTCCATTGGGAGATGGAGAAAGTATTGTGGAAGAAAGCAATTATTACATATTGAAATACATTGGTGTCCAGCAAGGAAACAGATCACTCAACATGTTCAACGTTAATTCTCCTTGCGTACAAATCCTTCAGATAACAGTTATCCACACTGATCCCAAATCCTTTCAGTCTGATCTCCTCCTCTCACTTGACCAACCTCATTTGCAATGTTGACCTGATTCTTGCCTCAGTCACCAAGACTGGAAGTGAACTCAGAGCTCATAAACCTCCCTGGAAAATAATGTCTTTGGCTCTCCTTTTTAATTGACTGGAATTTAATCTGAGATGCATTAATAGTCGTAATAAGAAGAACTCAAATCACGGAACGTCATTCACACCCTGGACTTGTGCCACCATTTGATAAGATCATGGCTGCTTCTGCTTTTCCATTTTCCCACCATATGCCTCACTTCAATGTCAAAACATCTATCAGTCTCAGCCTGGAACAGACAGTGCAGATCAGATTCAGATTAGTTTATGGACATATACTCACAGTAGCCACTTTATTAGGTACACCTGTACATCTGCTTGATTATGCAAATATCTAATCAGCCAATTATGTGGCAGCAACTCAACGCATAAAAGCATGCAGGTGTGGTCAAGAGGGTCATTTGTCTTTCAGACCAAACATTAGAATGGGGAAGAACTGTGATCTAAGTGACTTTGACCATGGAATGTCAAAGTTGGTGCCAGACAGGTAGTTTGAGTAGCTCAGAAATTGCTGATCCTTTGGGATTTGAAGCAGATAGTCTCGAGAATAGTGTGAAAAAAATCCAGAGAGTGGCGGTTCTGTGGATGAAAACGTCTAGAGGGAGGTCAAAGGAGAATGGTCAGACTGGTTCAAGCTGATAGGATGGTGACATAACTCAAATAACAATATATTACAACAGTGGTGTGCAGAAGCATCTCTGAATGCCCAACACATCAAATGTTGATGTGGCTGGGCTAAAGGAGCAGAAGATCTCTCTGAGATCCACTCCTGAGGCCACTGCGTGTACACCAGGATGCAATAAATTCCGTGCTCGCAAGTAGCTGATGGAGTAAACAGTAGAAATGGTAACAATAAAAACAGCAATAAATGATCAAAACAAAATGGTGCAAATGAAGTTATTCCATGTGTATTTGAGAAAATAAAATAAAATGCATAAATTACAATAAATGAATTAATAATGGTGGTAGTTTTGTAATCCTGTTTGAGCTCCTGGGTCTTCTTCTGCCAGTCGCTTAAATTTAAACAATCTCCCTCAAGATATAATTGGCAAGTCAGCTCTTTTGAACTATGCTCCTAAACTGTGGAATTCAATACCTAAAACTATAAGGGATGCAGATTCAGTTGACACCTTTAAACAGCAGCTCAAAACCTATTTATTTAACCTTGCTTTTAACTAACCTAACATCTTTTTGTCTTTTACTTTCATTTTTGTACTTTCTCCTGTTGTGCAGCACTTTGAACTACATTGTCTCTGCAAAAAGTGCTCTATAAATAAGTCATTATAATAACATTATTATTATGAAAGAAGAGTCTAAAACCTTGGCAGAACCATCAGGAAGGGGATGTGAAGGAGCTGCTGGTTCAGACATCTCGTAGTAATGAGGAAGAAGCTGTTCCTGAGTTTTGTAATCTGCTCTTTCAGGCTCCTGTGTCTTCTCCCAGAAGACAGAAGAGAGAAAAGGGAATAGCCAGGGTGGCAGGCATCCTTGCCGATGCTATTTGTCTTCCTAATGCAAGCAGACTGACCGGCTGGAAGGAAGTGATGAGCCTGTGAGGGGTTAGGCAGTGTCCACCACTCTCTGCAGATTCCATTGGTCCCGAGCAGAGCAGATGCCGTAGCATTCTGTAACACACCCCACCAGGTGCTTTCTCCAACACATCTGTAAACGCTTGAGAGAATAACTGAGCATCTGTAGCCCACTAAGATGAGAATTTCAAAGGTACATTCTGACTGGCTGCATCACCATCTGGGCTGGGGTGAGGGGGCTGCTGCACAGGACCGAAGTAAGCTGCAGAGAGTTGTAAAATTAGTCCGTTCCATCATGGGTACCGGCCTCTGTAGTATCTGAGACATTTTCAAGGAGCAGTGCCTCAGAAAAGCAGCTTCCATCATCAAAGACCCCCACCACCCAGGATGTGCCCTCTTCTCATTGTTACCGTCAGGAAGGAAGTATAAAGCATGAAGGTACACATTCAGCAATTAGGGAACAACTTCTTCCCCTTACCATCCGATCTCTAAATGAACATTGAACCCATGAATACAACTTCACTACTTTTTATAAAAATTATGCGTTGCACAGCCTATCCTGATTCAGTTATTTAAAACGCGTACATATACTTACTGTAATTCGGTTTTTTCTCTATTTATCATGTATTGCATTGTACTGCTGCCGCAAAGCCATCAAATTTCATGACGTATGTTGGTGCTATTAAACCTGATTCTGACTCTGAGGTTCACAATGCTCTGTGCTGAGGAACATTTTCCCATCTCAAATCCAGATTCAGATTTATTTATCACACACACATCGAAGCATACAGTGAAATGAATAGTTTGCATGGACAATCAACACACCCAGGGATGTGCTGGGGGCAGCCCACAAGTTTCACCACACATCTGAGGCCAGCATTCTGAATGGCCATCATCTTGTCCTAGACAATACCCCAGTTCTATATTCTCTTCCAAAAACATACTATCTTTGTAAACCTCATCTCTACTCTTTTGGTGTATCCACCTGTTAATTTGAAGTATTCCAGTTATGTCTCCTCATAATTTATAATGTATAAATATGTACTGTGTATGTAATTTGCATATTCATATTTAGACATGATAAATTATGTAAGGCATATTTGCTAAGTCTTTCATTGTATTCTTGCTTTTTTTCCCCAAAATAGATGTGGAGAATGCTTTTGCAGAATTCCTAAAGCGGTTACACAAAAAGACTTAGACCATCGAGGCCATGCTCTCTCCTTGCTCCTGCCATCAGGAGTGAACCACAGGAGCCTGAAGTCCCACACCACCAAGTTCAGGAACAGTTATTACCTAAAACCATCAGACTCCAGAACCAAAGAGGTAACTTCACACACCACAACTCTGAACAACTCTGAACTTATTTCACAACCTGTGCACTCACTTTCAAGGACTCTACAACTCGTGTTCTCAGTGTTATGTATTTGTGTTCTTTTTTTGTTTTTTCACAGTTCGTCTTCTTTTGCACATCGGTTATTTGTCAGTCTTTGTTTGTGTTTAATATTGGCAAGGATGCCTGACACCCTGGCCATTACTTTTTCTCTCTGCTGTCTTCTGGGAGAAGATACAGGAGATGAAAGAGCAGATGACAACGCTCAGGAGCAGTCTCTTAAGACTTTACTCTCTGTATAGACATTATCAACTCTCGGATTTTACTTACCGCATCTCCTGGAGCTTTGCTGGTTTCACATCCTTATGAGCCAAATTTGATTGATTTGATGCCCTGTAAACCTGTATTGCCAAAACTATTAAACACCATTCCTCAGCACAAAGCCAATTCCAAACAGAATTGCAAAAACTCATTGCTTTTATTAGTTTTGATCAGCTGGACCTATCTAATACTAAATTCCTCCAGCCTTGGCTATATTTCTTGGCTGTTTTCCACAGACTTCTAAAGAATTAATTATATGCACTATTTAGGTATTATTCACTTTACACCTATGATTGTGTGGTTAAGCACAGCCCCAGCACTCTATACAAGTTTGCTGAAGGCCCACTATCACGAGCTGTATCAAAGTTGGTGATGAACCAGTGTACAGGAGGGAGATTGAAAATTTGGCTGAGTGGTGTAATAGCAACAACCTCTCATTCAATGTCAATAAGACCAAAGAACTGATTGTAGACTTAGGAGAGGGAAACCAGAGGTCCATGAGTTAGTAATCATTGGAGGATCAGAGGTGGACAGAGTCAGTAACCTTAAATTCTGGGCTGTCACAATCTCAGAGCAACTGTCCTGGACCCATCATATAAATATAATTGCAAAGAAAGCACAGCAGCACCTCTACTTCCTCAGGAGTCTTCAGATATTCACCTTGTCATCAAAAGCCTTGGCAAACTTCTATAGATGCGTGGTGGAAAGTGTGCTGACTGGCTGCATTACGGCCTGGTATGGGAACACCAATGTCTTTGAGTGGAAAATCCTACAAAAGGTAGTGGATTCAGCCCAGTACACCATGGGTAAAACCCTTACAATCATTGAGCACATCTACATGAAACGGTGCTGTAAAAAGCAGCATCAATCATGAAAGATCTTCACCACACAGGCCGTGGCCTTTTCTCCCTGCTGCTGCCATCAGGTAGAAGGTACAGGTACCTCAGTACTCGCACCACCAGCTTCAAGAACAGTTGCTACTCCTCAGCCATCAGGCTGTTAAAGAAAAGGGGATAACTACACTCATTCAAGGACTCTTTTATCTTGTTATTTCATGCTCATTATTTATTGCTATTTACTTATTATCTGCATTTGCTCAGTTTGTTCACAGTTCCTGATGTTTACAGTTTACAGATCCAGTTTACAGTTACTGTTCTGTAGATTTGCTTAGTATGCCCGCAGAAAAAGGGAACTCAGGGCTGTTTGAGGTGACATGTATATACACACTCTGATAATAAATTCACATTGCTACTTTTGGGTATCACTCTCAAAATTCAAGTGCACAAGATAGAGTTACATATAAGTCATTGATATGTACATTAAACATAAGTAGCTTCAAAATTGAATGTTATGGGACTCATTTTTCTACACCCAACACTTTGAAAAACTATGTTCTGCCTACCTTCCTTTCAACAGTTGTACAAAATCCTCCCTCTAATTCATACCCCATAATCTTTTCTGGCAATCTCCCATGATATACCTTAACAAAGATTATTGTGAAGTCCATGTACGCAACTAGATTAAAAAAAGGTAACTTGTGATTCTATTGGATTATCTTTAATGCACCGGTAACATTAGAATGCCCATTGAAAGTGAAGGTTAATGCCACCTGGTTAGAGACAGAGCACATAGACACAAGTCTATTGGGTGTATGCAATTGGGTTTGAACATGTTGCCGAGTAAGTAAGTCATTTTGATGTCATTGTATAAGATTTATAATGTTAATTGTGAACAAAAATTAACTCCAAAGGCTAATTTTAATTTCTTTGGTGCCATTGCTGGGACATTTAGAACAATGTGCACCTTTCACACTGCCCAATACCCTTTACAGACATAGAAAACACATAGTAGAACATTTGGGTGGAAAGACAGTGTAGCGGTTAGCATAATGCTATTACAGCACCAGCGAAACAGGTTCAATTTCTGCTGCTGTCTATAAGGAGTTTGTTAGAAACATAGAAAACCTACAGCACAATACAGGACCTTTGGCCCACAAAGCTGTGCCGAACATGTCCTTACCTGAGAAATTACCTACGGTTACCTATCGCCCTCTATTTTTCTGACCTTCATATAACTGTCCAGGAGTCTCTTAAAAGACCCTATCGTATCCACCTCCAGTGCTGTCTCCAGCAGCCCATTCCACGCACTCACCACTCTCTGCATAAAAAACTTACCCCTGACATCTCCTCTGTACCTACTTCCAAGCACCTTAAAACTATGCCCTCTCATGCCAAACATTTCAGCCCTGGGAAAAAGCCTCTGACTATCCACATGATCAATGCCTCTCATCATCTTTTACACCTCTATCAGGTCACTTCCTATCTTCCATTGCTCCAAGGAAAAAAAGGCCAAGTTCACTTAACCTATTCTCATAAGGCATGCTCCCCAATCCAGGCAACATCCTTGTAAATCTCCTCTGCACCCTTTCTAAGGTTTCCACATCCTTCCTGTAGTGAGGCGACCAGAACTGAGCACAGTACTCCAAGTGGGGTCTGACCAGGGTCCTGTATAGTTGCAACATTACCTCTCGGCTCCTAAACTTAATCCCATGATTGATGAAGGCCAATGCACCGTATGCTTTTTTAACCACAGAGTCAACCCACGCAGCAGCCTTGAGTGTCCTATGGACTCGCGCCACAAGATCCCTCTGATCCTCCACAATGCCAAGAGTCTTACCATTAATACTATATTCTGTCATCATATTTGGCCCACCAAAATGAACCACCTCACACTTATCTGGGTTGGACTCCATCTGCCACTTCTCGGCCCAGTTTTGCATCCTATCAATGTCCCACTGTAACATCTGACAGCCCTCCACACTATCCACAAAACCTCCAACCTTTGTGTCATCAGCAAATTTATTAGCCTCTCCATCCACTTCTTCATCCAGGTCATTTATAAAAACCACAAAGAGTAGGCATCCCAGAACAGATCCCTGAGGCACACCACTGGTGACTGAGCTCCATGCAGAATATGACCCGTCTACCTTCTGTGAGCAAGCCAGTTTCCCCTTGGATCCCATGCCTCCTTACTTTCTCAATAAGCCTTGCATGGGATAGTTTGTCAAATGCCTTGCTGAAATCCATATACACTACATCTACTGCTCTTCCTTCATCATTGTGTTTAGTCACATACTCAAAAAATTCAGTCTGGCTTGTAAGGCATCACCTGCCTTTCACAAAGCCATGCTGAATATTCCTAATCATATTATGCCTCTCCAAATGTTCATAAATCCTGCCTTTCAGGATCTTCTCCATCAACTTACCAACCACTGAAGTAAGACTCACTGGTCTATAATTTCCTGGGCTATCTCTACTCCCTTTCTTGAATAATGGAACAACATCTGCAACCCTCCAATCCTCCGGAACCTCTCCCGTCTCCACTGATAATGCAAAGATCACCGCCAGAGGCTCAGCAATCTCCTCCCTCACCTTCCACATCTGGTCCCCGTGATTTATTCGACTTGATGCTTTCCAAAGTTCCTGCACATCCTCTTTCTTAATATCTACATGCTCAATCTTTTCAGTCCACTGTAAGTCATCCCTACAATTGTCAAGATCCTTTTGCATAGTGAATACTGAAGCAAAGCACTCATTAAGTACCTCTGCTATCTCCTCCGGTTCCATACTCACTTTTCCACTGTCACATTTGATAGGTCCTATTCTCTCATGTCTTATCCTCTTGCTCTTAACATATTTGTAGAATGCCTTGGGGGTTTCCTTAATGCTGTCTGCCAAGGCCTCCTCATGGCCCCTTCTGGCTCTCCTAAGAGCCTGATGGTTGAGGGGTAATAACTGTTCCTGAACCTGGTGGTGTGAGTCCTGAGGCTCCTGTACCTTAGCTATACTCTCTTCTACACAGCTATAGAAGTTCAGATGTGCAAGCACATAAGAAGCTGCTGAGAGAAGTCGACTCAGCCCAGTACATCATGGGCATATCCCTCCCTGCCATCAGGAGGTGTCATGTCAAGAAGACAACATCCATCTTTGTAGATTCCCAACTTGTGGGCTATGTCATTTTCTCACAGTTACAATTGGCAGGAGGTACAGAAGCTTGAACTCCCACATCGCCAGGTTCAATAACAGCTACTTCCCCTCAGCCATTCAGTTCTTAAACCATCTCGCAAAATCCTAATCACTACTGTATTTCAACACTAAGACCATTTTGCACCGAAATCAACACCTTTTCTTTTGTTCGAGTTGTTTACTTTCTCATAAAATATTGTGTATAATTTATGTTTAATTTCATTTTTTCTTGTAAATGCTGCTTATATAATAATACATGCCCGTGTTCTGCTGCAACTTACTGTAAGCTTTTCATTGCACACATTTAATTGTGCATTTTACAACAAGCTTGACTTTGACCTTGACTTTGTTGATTCTCAGATTCTCAGATTTAAGTCGCACTGGTTCAAAGGGGATAACTTCACTCGACTTCACTCAGCCCATCACTGAACTGTTCGCACAACCTATGGACTCACTTTGAAGGATTCTTCATCTCATGTTCTCAATACTTATTACTTATTCATTTATTATTATTAATTCCTGCTTTTTGATTTGCACAGTTTGTTGTCTTTTGCACACTGGTTGAATGCTCATGCTGGTGCGGTCTTTCATTGATTCTAGTCTGGTTATTATTCTATTATGGATTTATTGAGTATGCCCACAAGAAAATGAATCTCAGTGGTGTATATGTACTTTGATAATAAATTTATTTTGAACTATAAACTTTGAACTTTGATTTGCCATATCAACCCTTGAATTATTCTATGTAGAATTTGTAGACAACTCTCAGACCTGGGAAATTCTGATTAATTTTTTAAACTGTTTCTCATCCAGATTACCAAAGGCTGAGAAACAGCAGGGAGTTTATGAAATCAAGTAATTTTATTTTTTCACACAACTGTTACCAGAAGGAAACCCATAATTTTTTGTACAATCCTCAGCAGTACAGCACACAGAATTTCATCTGGGAGGTGCAGGCAGTGCCTGGGGTACGCAAGAGCTCTATTCCTGGGAACCTTCAGTGAGCCAGCTGGAATAATGGAAATGTCCATTTTAATCCACAGTGTTGATAAACTGTAGTGATTGACTTTTTGCTATTTGGTTCAGGAATTGGATGTTTGAAGGGAAGTAGCTTTACTTTTATTGATTGATTGATTAGTCTGATTATTTATTTATCTGTTGTTTGTTTAGAGATAAGGCGGAACAGGCTCTTCCGGCCCAAAGAGCTGCCCAGCAACATATTGATTCAACACTAGGTTAATCACAGGACGGTTTAAAATAACCAATTAACCTACTAATTGGTACATCTTTGGACTGTGGGAGGAAACCAGAGCAGTCGGAGGAAGCTCATATGGTGACAGGGATAACGTACCAACTCCTTACAGGAATTGAACTCAGAACTCCGACTCCCTGAGTGGTAGCAGCGTCGTGCCAGGAGGTACAGTATGCTACTGTGGCCTACTCGGTGATGTGGGACATCAGGTTTCTGTACCTCCTGATCGACATTAGCTGCAAGAAGAAGGGATGGCATGACACTTTTCCGCACAATCCCCATACACCTTAGTTCCCCCAGCGTCCAAAAGTCCAACAACGTTATGAAATGACCGAATATCCACAGTTCTAGGGGTGCAGTGAATCCCAAACTATAAAGGAAACTTGGACAGGGATGTCAATAGGAAAGGTTTGGAGAGATATGGGCCAAAAGCAGACAAATGGAATTAGATTAGATGCGAACCTAGGTTATGTGGGCCAGTTGGGCCGAAGGGCCTGTTTGACCCCATGATTCTGTTCTCACTGGCCTCTTTATTAGGTACACATGAACACTGATCGTTAATGCAAATACCTAATCAGCCAATCATGTGTCAGCAACTCAATGCATAACCGCATGCAGACATGGTCAAGAGGTTCAGTTGTCAGACTGAACATCAGAGTGGGGAACAAGTGTGATCTAAGTGATTTTGACCATGGAACGATTGTTGGTGCCAGACAGGGTGGTTTGAGTATCTCAGAAACTGCTGATCTCCTGGGTTTCCTGCAAATTGTTCATACTGATCTGATCATTACGTAGTGCACTGAGTTAGAACAATAACAGAATGCAGAATGAAGTGTAACAGCTATAGAGAAAGTGCGGTGCAGGTAAACAATAACATTGATTGGTTGGTTGGCATCCGTCTGTCTCAAAGGACAATGGGTGATGATCATCATCACAAGCCTGGGCAGAAGTAACGGAGATCCTGAGATGACCAGTAGTCAAGATCCCCCTCTCGGCCTCTCCGGTATAGTCCAAAGGAAAGCTTATGAAGCAATACGTTTGGCGTCAGTTTGACTGCAGAAGCTGATGGAAGAACATGCAATGACATCCAGATGCCTTAGGAGCTCCACTCCAGGTTTGCTGTCTGCGTTTACTCCGGTAGACTCGTTTCTCCCGAGGTAGCAGGACTATTTACCCATAGCTGGGGATCTGGTTCACAAGCACCAGGGCGTGTCCACCCACCGGTGGGCCCATTTGCTACATGTGCAGGGGCCAGACCTGCTCCCCGTCCTCTGTAGTTCAGCCTGAGTCAGAAAGGGGTTCAGCGTCTGTGTGTCTCAGTGCCTCAGTGAGGAGGCACTACATGAGGCCTGCTGTTGCAGAGGCTGTATACTGACAGGGAGAGTCTTACACATTTAGCTGTCCTTTTCACAAGACTGCTAGCCAGAGGTGGAAGCTGAAAGTGAGAGCGACAATCACTACCCACTACACTACCACACTAGAGGCATCACAACAGCCATTTTGACAATAAAGTACAGACTGACAATAAGGTGTAAACAATAAGGGGTGGCACAATAGTGTAGGGGTTAGTGGAATGCTTTACAGCGCCAGCGATCGGGGTTCAATTCCCACCGCTGTTTGTAAGGAACTTGTGTATTCTCCTCATGACCAGCGGACAATAAGGTGCAAGATCATAACAAGGTAGACTGCAAGATTAAAAATCTATGTTATTCTACTGGGGTACTATAGACATAACAGCCCAGTAAGATGCTGTCATCCCAAACAAGCAGAGGTTCAGTCTTTTGAAACATCTTTTCATTAACAATGCAAATATTAGTTTCCATAATAGTTCAAACTTGGTGTGAGTAGAAAGTTGCTTCCACGACAGTGAGTTTAAATTACACTCAGGCCTCTGTGTAGAAAACAGTACCATCATTGGCAATTATCCACAGAATCCATTCTGCAAGGGAAATGGACGGACTATCTTCAGATGCTTACAATTTTAGTAGCTATATGTGTGTCCTGTTGCCCTGGATTAATTCAAGATAATATTTGCAACAACCTCACGGCTGAAATTTTTCATTGACCTGAAGTATATTTATTTGTTTAGGGATCAGCGTGGAACAGGCCCTTATGGTCCGACGAACTACACTGCAGAGCAACACACTGCTTTAACACTAACCTAATGACAATTTACAATGGCCTATTAACCCACCAACTGGTACATCTCTAGACTGTGGGAGGAAACTGGAGCATCTGGAGAAATCGTATGTGATTCTTGGGGAGAATGTGCAAACTCCTTACAGATGGCGACGGAAGTGAACTCCATCTCCGGAGCTCCCCGAACCATAATAGTATTGAATTGAATTAAATTGATTTTATTTCTTACATCCTTCACATACATGAGGAATAAAAATCTTTACATTATGTCTCCATCTAAATGTGCAATTGCAATCATGGTAATATTTATAATAATTTATAATAAATAGGAACATAGAGACATAGAAAACCTACAGCACAATACAGGCCCTTCAGCCCACAAAGCTGAACTGAACATTAGCTTACCTGAGAAATTATCTAGGGTTACCCATAGCCCTCCATTATTCTGAGCTCCATGTATCTGTCCAGGAGTCTCTTAAAAGACCCTGTTGAATCTGCCTCCACCACCGTTGCCGGCAGCCCATTCCATGCACTCACCACTCTCTGCATATAAATACTCACCCTTGACATCTCCTCTGTACCTACTTCCAAGCGCCTTAAAACTGTGCCCTCTCATGGTAGCCATTTCAGCCCTGGGAAAAAGCCTCTGACTATTCACACGATCAATGCCTCTCATCATCTTGTACACCTCTATCAGGTCACCTCTCATCCTCCTTCACTTCAAGGAGAAGAGGTCCAGTTCACTCAACCTATTCTCAACCTTATGAGAATAAATAGAACAGTCAATGTAACATAGAGTACACTCAAATCAGCATGAATTAATCAGTCTGATAGCCTGGTGGAAGAAGCTGTCCCAGAGCCTGTTGGTCCTGACTTTTATGCTGTGGTACTGTTTCATGGATGTTAGCAGCTGGAATAGACCGTGGTTGGGGTGACTCAGGTCTCCAGTGATCCTACGGGCCCTTTTTATACACCTGTCCTTGTAAATATCCTGGATCATGGGAAGTTCACAACTACAGATGCTCTGGGCTGTCCGCACCACTCTCTGCAATTAAGGGAGGTACAGTCGCGCTAACCACTACACTACCGATATTGCTGAGTAAAATGGGATGGTTAGGAAGAAAATTCCTACTCATTTCTCACTCTCATTATCAACACATCAGATGCATGGAACCTAAATCATAACTAAAATCATCCTGATTAAGTTGCTTCCCAAGCTGACAACCCGAGCAAGTAAATTGAGTGTATATGGCTTGTAACACTAACTTGGATATCCCTTAATGTACAAATGAGTAAATGAGTTGTGCAATTTACTTGGAGAGAGCAACACACAAAATGCTGGTGGAACTTAACCCCATTCTCCTTCCTTCTCACCGTAACCTTTGACACCCTTGCCAATGAGGAGCCATCAACCTCTGCTTTAAATATTTCCAATGAGTTGGCCACCACAGCTGTTTGTGGCAATGAATTCTACATGTTTTAAAAACTTCTCCTTATCTCTGCTCTTCTATAGATGTGTAGTGTGAGCATATTGACATCAATGCCTTTGAACAGAAAATCCTACAAGAAGTAGTGGATTCAGCCCAGTACATCACAGGTAAAACTCTCCCAACCATTGAGCACGTCTACAAGAAATTCTGTTGTAGGAAAGCAGCAACCATCATCAGAGATCCCCAACAATGTTCCCTCTAATTTTGAATGACCAGTATGCTCAAAATTCTTATGCTGTGCATTTTTTCCAGTGAGAACAACATGTGTGCACTGGATAATTTCTTCAATAAAAAAACAGTATAAATAAGCCAGTTCTAAAATCTGCAGACAGATCATCGCAAGCTCCACGTTGTCAACACCATCTGCATCAGAAACCGGCAAAGGAAGTGTGATCGTATATGATCATGAAATATACTTAACACGCCAACGAGGTAGAGGGTGACAACTTTTTGTGCCGTTTAAATTTCTTCGTGCACTAATAGCAAAAGGTGTGTCCACGCACACATGCATACACCTTAGAGGGAACATTGTTCCTCACCACCCAGGTCACGCTCTCTTCCTACTGCTGCCATCAGGTAGAAAGTACAAGAGCCTCAGGACTCACACCAGCAGGTTCAAGAACAGTTACTACCCCTCAACCGTCAGGGATAAAATGGAATAACTGCATTTACTTACCCCATCATTGAAATGTTCCCACAACCAATGATCTCACTTTGAGGACTCTTTATCTCATTATTTCATGTTCTCATTATTTATTGTTATTTATTTATATTTGTATTTGCAGTTCGTTGTCTTCCAGTTGATCTTTCGTTGATCCTGTTATAGTTACTATTCTGTGGATTTGCTGAGTATGCCCACAAGAAAATGCCCACAAGGTTGTCTATGTTGATACATATGTACTTTGATAATAAAATTTACTTTGTACTTTGTTTTAAAGGGACAGCCTTTAGACTAAGGTCGTGCCTGCTGGTTGTGGACTCCCTCATTATAGGAAACACCCACTCCACATACACTCTTTGAAAGGTTTCAATAAGATCTCCCCCATTCATCTAAGCTCCAGCACGTATAGACCCAGGACCATCAAACGCTCTTCATACACAAAATGCTGGAGAAACTCAGCAGGTCAGACAGCATCAATGGAGAGGAATAAACAGTTGATGTTTCAGGCTGAGTCCTTGGTGAAGGTTCTTGCCCCAAAGTATTAACTGTTTATTCAAATTTCAAAGTCAAAAGTAAATTTATTATTAAATTTTGTATGGTAAATGTCATTATATACTAAATTGAGATTCACAATAGAACAAAGTAGTATAATAGAATTGATGAGATGCTGCCTGACCTTCCGAGTTCCACTAGCAATTTGTGTATTGTTCTGGATTTCCAGCACCTACAGAATCTCTCGTGATTATTATGTGGAAATTCTTTCGGAGGAAGTCCTCTTTAGTGCACTACCTCAACTTAAGTAATTCCCCTGTTTAGTGTCCAACACTAGTCCAGTTGTTAGCATGAGCATTACGGAGTAGGCTTCCTGCATCCTGGTGTCTGCTGACAGTCAGTGAGGGTGAAATTGCAATCCAGTAGGAAGGTGACATGTAACTGCAAGGGGTTAGCACGTAATCCTTCGGGTCACCCAGCTCTGAAGGACAGAAGCTCGATAAGACTTGGCACCACATCCGAGGAGCATTGAACTGAAACTGTTAAAGTAGAAAGTAGTGCCATAAATCGTATCAACCTTTGTAGTGTTAGTTGCAATCAGATCACTGTCTCCTCCTTTATCTTGTTTGAGAGGAGAGGCAGGTGTACAGAAAAGACAAACACATTTTCATACTTAAAACATACAAATGTTAACCACCGTGAATAGACAGGTGGCTTCAAAACATGAAATTACATTGAAATAGAGCAATAAATAGATTGCAATCTTTGTAATTATACTGTTCACTTTGACAAGAACACTAAGTGCCAGAGGCATTGCTATAAATAAATAACACATGTACAAGGATACATATTAATACCTCTGCCTTGAGTAGGCAATGATACTCTGTATCTAAACAACTATTTATTTGCTGATTGGGTTTGAGGAATGATGGTATCTTTCACGATAAATACCTCTGAAACAAATGAACATTTCTGATGGCTATTACACTTCATCTCTGCGAAAAGGCAGATGATCTTCCTTTGATAAATGGCTCAGCAAGATAGTACTTAAGTTTGACACTGAAAAGATCAAAACATTGGAAGAATATCTGATCAAATACATTTTGGTGGTCCATTTGCTTATTTATGTATCCAACTATCTCTCAATCCACTGTATCTATCTATCTATCTATCTCCCTCTTTCTCCCTCACTCTCTCAATCTATCTATATATTTCTCTCACTCTACTCACCCTCCTCTCTCTCTCTATCAGTCTATCTACTGTATCTATCTATCTCCCTCCCCCTCTCCCTATCCATCAACTGTCTACTATATCTATCTATATGATGAAGAGCTCTGATGAAAGGACTCAGTTTGAAACATTGACTGTTTATTCCTCTTCATAGATGCTGTCTGACCTGCTGAGTTCCTCCAGCATTTTGTGTACACTGTCTATCTGTCTGTCTGTCTATCTATTCATTCATTCATTAGGATATGGGCATGGATACCACAGCCAATGTTTGCTGTATTACCCAAAGCTAATTCTCTTTGATGAACAGTATTCTTGATCCACCACAGTCCTTCTGATGAAAATAATCCCGTATACCTTAGCGTAGAGACTTTTAGCATTTAGACCCAGAGATAATAGAGGATCACTGATCTATTTTACTCAGGATGACATGTGAGTTTTTTTCTTATCCAGTAATGTGAGCTTCACTGAGTAAACAAGCATTTAAACACCCATCCCTAGTTGCTTCCAAGAAGGTGGTGGGGAGCTGCCTTCTTGGACCACTGCAGTCTTTGAATTATGGGTACCAACACAATGCTGTTACAGAGGAAGCTCCAGGGCTTTGACACAGTGATAACAATAATAATATTACAGGATAAACAACTAAGAACAACTTTCTTAATAGATATCGCCATTCCAAACACACACAACATACATCATTCAGTAAGAAAAACTCCAGAAATATACTGAATTAAAAGAGGAAATTGAATGACTTTGGACCATGACTATTATCCCAATAGTAACATCTACAAGTGGTGTCATCCCTAAGTCACTACACAATAGCATTAAACAATTAGGGGACCACAACAATATCTACGGTATGTAAATCTTCAGAAAGCCACAATACCGTCACTACCATAGTCCAAAATTTCCTAGCAATTGAGAAATGAGTATGCTTGGTTATGTCTTTAGCCCAGGTTTTACCAGCTTAAGCTGGGGAAAAAAATTTAAAATAATATAATAATATATTATATGAAGAGGGGCATTGATCGTGTGACTCTTTGCCAGGGCTGAAATGGCTAACACGAGAGGGCACAGTTTTAAGGTGGTTGGAAGTAGATACAGAGGGGGTGTCAGGGGTAAGTTTTTCACATTGAGTGGAGGGTGTGTGGAATGCACTTCTGGTGGTAGTGGTGGAGGCAGATACAACAGGGTCTTTTAAGAGACTCTTAGACAGGTACATGGAGCTTAGAAAACTAGAGAGCTGTGCACTAGGGAAATTCTAGGCAGTTTCTAGAGTAGGTTACACGGTCAGCACAACATTGTGGGCTGAAGGGCCTGTAATGTGCTGTAAATTTCTATGTTCTAATAATAATAATAATAATAATAATAATAATATCCAGAGTAATCAAGCCAGGGCTGAAATGTTCCAAGGTTTTCTTATGAAACTCCGTCTCTCTGTGTCAAGGCTCCGTGTCAAGATCCCTCCTGTTTGCTGATCAACGCTCACACCCGCGTAAGCATTCTAATTCAATCTCTGTGCCTGCGTCCTGCACTTGGATTCGCTTCCTTTACTCATTACAACAGAACCATTGCTGTACCAAAACACCCTATCAATTAATAACCAACAGACAACAACCGCTGTTATGAAAATAAACTGAGGCATTCTAGGGCAAATCTCTAGGCCCAATACAGTTTTGAGTAGCTTTAAACCCAGTCTCTAATTTACCGAATCAGACAAAAATTGGGTATTAATTCAGAAACAGCCAAACAAATTAAGCCTGGACACAACTTTTACACAGGGATGATTTGAAATTATATGCTCCTTTATCAGTAAAGCAAAAACGATTAATTCAAATATAACTATTTTCAAACAATATAAACATGAACTTTGGACTAGGTAAGTGCAGAACATTAAACATAAAGGAAAGTGTAACAGAGCTAGTAGAATATAAAACAGAGCGGCAGGATACAATACAGCCAATGGATGAATATGGAACATAGAAGTACTTGGGATATCAACAAGCGAAGAAAATAGATCATAATGTGATAAAGCAAATTCTGTTGATAGTTTTCCCTTTAAGGTTTAAGAATGGACAATGAATCCATGAACACTACCTCAATATCTTTCACTCTCTTTTTTGCACTACTAATTTAATTTTACATATACTGTATAAAATTTATATGGTAATTCATAGTGCTTATTATTATGTAGATGAAACCCATAAGGAGAACAAACAAACTCCTTACAGACAGCGGTGGGAATTGAACCCTGATCACTGGATAGTGTTACGCTACCATGCCACTCAATTTACATATGCTTCCAGCATCGAACAGATATTATGAGGTAAGGACAGAGTGTAAAATTGCACACTCGGGTGGGCAAGTGTAGCTGAGCAATAATGATACTATTATCATAAACTAATGCCATCTAACAACCCACCACAGTGGCTGAAGCATCTCCATCATAAAATTGGCGAACTCTGATTGGAGAAGTTCCAGAAAAGTAAACATTATCTTATTCACTGTAGCACTGCATACAAACAGCAAGATAATTTAACTCAGTGATCATTGCCCCGTTTATGATGAAGTGTAAAGCAGTTTTTACACAAGATTATTTTAAGAAGATACTTCTTTCATAAAACCTCACAGTTACTGTTCTCAACCCAGAAATCCCCAAAAAAAGATTAGATTTTAGACACACACAGAATTGCTGCACCTAATCCAGTTCACCAAAATTAACTGGTATATCACTGGCAAATTTCTACAGATGTACTGTGGAGAGCATTCTAACTGGTTGCGTTACCATCTGATATAGGACGGGCTCTGCTCAGAATCAGAAAAAGCTGCAGACTCCTGCTCTAATCTCCCTAGATCAAGGACATCTTCAAAAGGCAATGCCCCAAAAAGGTAGCACCCGTCATTAAGGATCCCCATCTCCCAGGACATGGCCTCTTCTCCTTACTACCATCAGGGAAGAGGTACAGGAGCCCGAAGATGTAAACTGAACATTTTAGAAACAGTTTCTTCCCTCTGCCATCAGATTTCTGAATGAACAATGAACCGACCCGTGAACACTACCTCACTATTTTTCCTCTCTTTTTGCATTATTTATCTAATTTTTTTAGTATTTCTTATTGTAATTTATGGTTTTTATATTGCACTGGAATGCTGCCACAAAACAACAAACTTCATGACATATGTCAGTGATGATAGACCTGATTCTGATTTCTCGTCCACTTCTTCATCCAAGTCACCCTGAAGTACCCATGCATTTCCTACGAGAATAACAACCATAACGGAATCAGTGAAAGACCTCACCAACTTGGGCATCCAACCAGTGTCCAAAAGACCACAAACTGTGCAAATACAAAAAAGCAGGAACAATAATCATAAATAAATCAGCATTAAAATATCAAGAATATGAGATGAACGGTCCTTGAAAGTGAGTCCACAAGTTGTGGGAACGGTTCAGTGATGGCAAGTGAAGTTCTCCGCTCTCATTCGAGAGCCTGATGGCTGAGGGGTAATAATTGTTTGAACCTGGTGGTGTGAGTCCTGAGGCTCCTGTACCTTCTTCCTGTTGAGAGAATGCCCTGGATGGTGGTCTGATGATGGGTGCTGTTTCAATATGACAATATTTCATGTGGATGTGCTCTGTGGTGAGCTTTCCCTATGATCCACTACTTTTTGTACGATTTTCTGTTTGAGGCCATTGGTGTTTTCATACCAGGCTGTGACGCAGCCAGTCAATATACTCTCCACTAAATATCCATAGAAGTTTATCAAAGTTTTAGATGTCATGCTGAATCTTCACAGATTCCTAAGGAAGTAGAGGTACTTTTTTGATAATCGCACTTACAAGCTGAACCCAGGACAGGTCCTCTGAAATAATAACACCAAGGAATTTAAAGTTGCTGACCCTCTCCACCTCTGATCCTCCGATGAGGACTGGCTCATGGACCTCTGGTTTCCTCCTCCTGAAGTCAATAATCAGCTCCTTAGTCTTGAGTACTACCTCAATAAATTGATGTGATGAAATGATCTGTACAGGTGATACGCAAAACAAAGTTTTTTAAGGATCAAGGATCAACTTTATACATCATATGCATTTATATGTACGTATTAGGAATTTACTCTATCTCTTTTCCATGGATACTGTCTGACCTGCTGAGTTCCTTCAGCATTTTGTGTGTGTTGCTCAGGAATTTGCTGTGGTGTGTTGGTCAGGGTGTGTGCAACAAAAAACAACAACGTATAAAAATTATAAAGATTAGAAAATTATATGAAAAAGTTAAGAAGTTAAAGTACAAATATGAAATAAAATTTGAATAAATACTAGCATATAAAACATGCTTTAAAGTGTTTCATTGTGCCTTAGCATATGTATCAATAATAAACCAATTTACCAATTTAAATTTATGCAGCATAATAAAGTGTTCAGAAAAATTTATCCCTTTGTAAACATCTGTTCAAGTTTTCAGATATTTTCATTCGTTCACACTTCTTGTTCTGTTCTTCACTTCTCCTGCCTGGTCCTGCTCTTTGAGAGTGATGAAATGGAGAATTCCCACAGCTTCTGTTATGATGAGACGACGGCAATCAACCAAATACCAGACGCGAAGGATGTCCTCTTTTCAAAACAAAACATTCCATCCAGTTCTATAAATAATTACATTGGCAGCAGTACAAACATAACAAATTGTTAATGAATCCTCCCCGTGACATCTGCAGAAATTCCAGCCTGATTGTTGTTTCTTATTTCCTCATTAACACAGAGAACCGACTGCACGCCCATTATCAATCTCAAAATTATCCGTTGCTCCAGAGGTGGCAATCTGCAGTTTACAACTTGACATTTTTCAACGTTTTAGCTCAGCTCTCATTTTCTTAGGTACACCTGTACACCTGCTCATTAATACAAATATCTAACCAGCCAATCACGTGGCAGCAACTCAATGCATAAAAGCATGCTGTCATGCACAGATATACAAATATACAAATGTTAGAAGAAAAGTAAGGAAGAATAAAAAATAAGTTATCTCAGACAGTCAAGAGGTTTGGTTGTTGTTCAAGGTGGACATCAGAATGGGGAAGAAATGTGATCTAAGCGACTTTGACCTTGTAGTGAGTGTTGGTGCCAGATGGAGTGCTTTGAATATCTCAGAATCTACAGATCTCCTGGGATTTTCATGCACAACAGTCTCTAGAGTTTGCAGAAACAAAAAAATCATCCAGTGAGCGACAGTTCTGTGGGCAAAAACACGTTGTTAATGAGGGAGGGAGGTCAGAGGAGAATGGCCAGACAGGTTCAAGCTGACTTTACGACGACAGTAACTCAAATAATCTCAAGTTTCAACAGTGACGTGCAGAAGACAATTACTGAGTGGACATGTTAGATAGATAGATGCTTTATTGATCCCAAAGAAAATTACAGTGTCACAGTAGCATTGTAAGTGCACAGAAATACAAATATTAGAAGAAAAGTATTAAAGAATAAACAGTCTAACAGGAGGTGGTCATCACTCCCTCAGCTATAGGCTGACTCATTATAGAGTCTAATGGCCGAGGGTAAGAGTGACCTCATATCGCACTCTTTGGAGCAGCGCAGTTGTCTTAGTCTATTACTAAAAGTGCTCCTCTGTTCAGCCAAGGTGGCATGCAGAGGGTGAGAACATTCTCTGGAATTGTATAGACACATCCACCTAGAGAAGTCATGCTTTTTTCTCTAAAGATTCAAGGTCCAAGTTTGTTTAATGTCATTTCCAGTAAACAAGTGTAAAGCAGAGCAAAATAATTGTTACTCTGGATCCGATGCAGCACAAAAAACAGAATAAGATAAAGAACATAATGATAAAAAAAATTAGAAATGCACAAAGTAGCTGATAAACATAGATTGATTGTATGTCCATATGGTGACGCTAGGCACAGAAGTGTTTGTACATAAGATGACTCTAACATGAAATGATGAAATAGTGGTGGTGGGGTTTGTGGATGGGGTGTTGATCAGTCTTACAGGTTGGGGAAAGTAACTGTTTTTGAGTCTGGTGGTCCTGGCATGAATGCTATGTAGCCCCCTCCCTGATGGGAGTGGGACAAACAGTCCTTGAGTACAGTGGATGGGATCTGTCATGATATTTGGCCTTTTCTGGCACCTTTCTGTATATATGTCCTTGCTGGTGGGTCATCTGGTGCCAGTGATGCACTGGTCAGTAAAGAGATTCATTAGGCAGATAGGCTTTTATATCATTTCATTAACTTTTGTGTCTTTATTTATAATAACTAAATTGTTTTTTTAAAATACCAGATAATTAAAATGGGCTCTAGCTTATAAGGGTATTTTCCATCTAGGAAATTTGTTTGATGAAGGAAGGATGATGTCTTTTAGTCAAATAGTACAGAAATTTAACATACCCAACCAGGATCTTTGTTTCTTTCAGATAAGAGATTATATACAGAAAACAACATCATTATTAACTGATTTCTATAGTTCTGACATAGAAAAGAGGGTGTTTGGCTCTGAGGGTGAAGTCTCCATTAGTACTTTTTACAGCATCCTGAGGGAATGTTCTTGTGGAGAGGCTGAGCAGCTGGGAAGGGTCTGGGAGGAAGAGCTGGGAGTAGAAATTACAGCTGAAACATGGGAAGACATCTGTGATAATGCAAAGAAGATATCAGTTTGTAATAGAACTAAAGCATTGCAACTCAAAATTCTGCATAGAGCCCATCTGACTCCAGATCGTCTCTCGAAATTTAAGACGGGGGTTTCTCCAATGTGCTCTAAATGAAAAGTAAATACTGGAACTTTCACCCACTGTTTTTGGACTTGTCCCAACCTTCAGGCATACTGGAGTGATATTTTGGGTGAAATGAAAAAGATTCTGAAGATGGAGCTTGAACTGGACCCAGTGTCTTTTCTCTTAGGCTTACCCAGCAGTCATATTATTAATGCACATCAAAAAAAACCTTATAACACCCTGACTTTTTGTGCGAGGAAGAAGATTTTACTTTGTTGGATATCCGATAAGGCTTCTGGACTTCTTGGTTGGCGTAAGTTAATCATGGAATACATTCCTTTGGACTTTTTGACATGTATGGTACACTCAAAAACAAATATTTTTCATAAAACATGGCAACCTTTTCTGGAGTATGTAGATGTAAACCTGTCTGCTATATGAATAAGGGCTTTGTATAGGATGTTGTGGTGATGTCTATATTTTGGTGGAAGTGTTCTGATAGCTGATATCTGTGAGGGGAAGAAATGTAAATGTATCCAGAAATTGAAAGTTTTGTTATGCTGAGCAAAAAAAAAGATAAAAATTTTTTAAATGGGCTCTCAATCTCACAGTCTACTTTGTTATGATCTTAAAGATGAAGATGAGCTGTATTTGTCATGTGTATATCGAAGTATTGAAACACACAGTGAAATGTATCATTTATGTCAACGACCAACAAAGTCTGCAGGTATGCTGGAGGCAGCCCACAAGTGTAAACCGTGTTTCCGGTACCAACATAGCATGTCCAGAACTTACTAACCCCTACATTTATGTATGTATGTATGAATGTATGTTTTCATTTATAGAGATACAGCACAGAATAAGCCCTTCCTGCCCTTTGAGCCACACCATCCCGACCAGCAACCCCAACCCTGAATTAACCCTAGCTTAATCATGGGACAATTTACAATGATCAATTCGGCTACTAACCAGTACATCTTTAAACTGTGGGAGGAAACCGGAGCACCCAGAGAAAGCCTATGCATTCCACGGGGAGGATGTACAAACTCCTTACAGATGACATTGGATTTGACCTCCAGACTTCAACGTCCAAGCTGTGATAGTGTCGCGCTAACAGCTAGGCTTCTGTGGAGTCCAAATCTTTGGAATCTTGGAAGAAATCCACATGGTCCTGGTGAGAACATACATCGGTGGTTATTGTACCCCAATTGCTGGTGCGGCAAAGCATTAAGCTAACCGCTACACTTCTCTGGCACTCCTTATTGTCACATGTGAAGGCCAGGGGTTGGACTTGGTTGACAGAGGCTATTTGAGGTGCACACCATTGGGAGCATTTAATAGGTAGTGGGAGCTTGTCCCCATTACCATCCCTGGCTATAACAACCTTAAGGAGACTACAATCACATATTTCCAAGTTGTTCAATGCATTTTATACCACATGTTTTTATTTTAAATGCAGGTATTTTGCATTCAAGCAAACTGCATTTGTTTATGAATGCTCCTCAAGTTAGTGAAATGACTGGATAACTAAGGGAAAAAAAACCCTGGATTAGCAAAAATATGGGCAATACCATAATCCTTGACTGTAATGGTGTTATTTATTGTCATTATCAAGAATAATCCAATTCATTATAACTGAATTCATTTGCATCATTCCTAATACTAATCTTCTCCAAGTGATGATAATGATCAAAAGAAGTCCTGAATTGAACAACGGAATTAAAGCCTGTGTTAGATTCAATCAACAGCATCAAAACCTCAGCAGTGACTGGAGATACGGGTGGTTTTATTGAGGACCTGCAGTACCATGAGGTTTAAACATTACAGATAAACTACTGAATAACTGAGTGTGTTTGCCTGCGTGACGGTGTGCGTATGTATATGATGCAGAGTGTGTTTACCTTTGTGTATGCTGGAGTGTGTGTGTGTTTGTGTATAAGCATGTGTGTGTGGAGGGGCAAGGTGGGAGGGAAGAGAGAGGTGAGTGTGATGCTGGGGATGAGGGCAGTGATTGATCAAATGCCCCATGATGTAAAGTACCTCCTCATTGCACTTTTTCTGGATGAATTATCCTACTTTTGATGGGAAAAAATCCATAGCTTCTCTTCCCCCATTTCTCAAAAGCAGACGCTGTTTCCTCGAGTAAATTGTCTGCCATACAACAGATTGTTTGCTGTGAGCCCAGACGCACTCCCTACCACACTCTCAACTCGTAGGTTGAGACAGTTCTGTCAATAGAAACCCTGTAAGATCAATTAGTCTCAGCTCCCCTTCAAGATCAGTCTCACTGTGCACAGACTTGGGGCCAGATGTTGAGGCCAGGAGTTGTAGGGTCGGTGGAGCAGCAAGAACTGGAAACTAACCCGTTTCCTGAATGTTAATCCAGCAAGGAAGGGAAGGATTTTAACCCCCTAGTTTCTTTCACATCCAAGCTGTTAATGTTCTAATTCAACCTGTCAATATTTCGGCTAAATCCTCGGAGGTGCTTTAATTGGTTGATGGACTGCAGCAGGATGTTGAGGGTTGTCCATGATTTAATTGAAGGGCAGACCAGGCTTCGGTTGCTGAACAGACTTTCTTCTGTTCTTTAGTGGCTCCCTGAAGCCCTGATAGCTAAAGAGGAGGATGTGAGGGGGTTTAGCCAGGTGAGAGTGCTGGAGATTTAGACGTCTGAGTGGGCTGGAAAAATCTGGGGTAGGAGAGGCCCAAGTGGGATAAAACAGCCATCATGCTCCAATGAGATCATCAAAGCCAAACTACACGTTTAAAGCAGAGTTTCACTTCAAGCTGAAGTCTACAGTTTCACAACGCTCTGCAGGGTCAGAGACAGGACACTTACTGCCTAGCTTTTAACTCCCTGCGAATTTGGTTTCTGCAAAGTTAAAATGGACCTTTACTTTCTGAAGTTTGTGTAGCATCATCGGAATTAAAGTTCAAAGTAAATTTATTATCAGAAGTACATATTTGTCACCATATATTACCCTGAGATTCATTTTTATGCAGGCCTTCACAGTAGAACAAAGTAATACAATGGGATCAATAAAAAGCGACACACAAAGACTGACAAACAACCAATGTGCCAAAGAAGATAATCAATGAAGTACAAAAATAGTAAATAAATAATACCGAGAATATGAATTCTCAGAATTAACACTGAGAACACATAGCACGTAGCCGCCTCTTTGGCAGATGCATTGCTGATTCCTTTGACAGGGCCACTTTGCTCAGTGCTGTAGACACACACACACACACACACACACACACACACACACACACACACACACACACACACACACACACACACACACACACACACACACACACACACACACACACTCCATCACCGCGTCTCCATCGGCTGAGGAAGTCGAGACAGCTGTTCTCACAGGACTTGGGCACCTCTGGCGAATCACTGGGCTCTCCCTCACCTTTAAATCGTGCCACTCCTGAGATGGAGGCTCATGAATAAATCCTTGCTTCGTTTCTCCTTGCCTGTCTCTGGCTTCACACCCGGTTCTTGTTAACACTGTAGAATTCAAACAGATGCTCACAATGACTGATTCTGATGGCAAAGTAGCTGCTGGCACTGAGATTATCGGAACAGATTGCTGCAATGTTATATCTTTCAAAAAAAAAATCCCTTTCTTTGTTTGACATACAGATGCTTCTTTGTTCTGACTTTCCAGAAGCAGGACTCACCATTCCCTCACAGCGCAATTGTATCTCGAAGAGAATCTACTGCTGTCAGCTTTCTTTAACTTGCCAAGTGCACAGAATTACACGAGAGATGATGCACAAGCAAAACAGAGACCTGTACCTCAGATGTTCAGATGCCTGCTCTCCTTACTTATTCAATTTTTGTGTGTATTTCTTATTGTAATTTATAATATTTTTCACAGTACTGCTGTCATAAAACAACAAATCTTACTGCATGTAAGAAGGAGATGGGCTGCAACAGAAGTGACACAAGCCCTGATGGCCTTGCACCTGTATTTGTTAATTGTCATCTTATTTAGAGTCGTTAAGCCCTTGTGCTTTCTGTTTAATCTTGTCAAGTTTATTTTAACTGGCACGGGGTCTTCATCCTACTGTGATTATTTAAAGTGGACTCTGAATTAGCACTTATCACAGGGTCCTTATGTTTTTCAAGAATGATTCATCTGGCAGTGTCGCTCGCTCGAGCCACCGAAGTTGAGTTGGAGTTCTGATGAATAAGCTCTTGATTCTGTCTCAACATGGGAGTTTGTCATTCCTCTGCACCTGGGTTCAGTCGTCTGTCAGAGTACACTGTGGTGAGAAGACCACGGACTTACAGAAGTACACACAGTGGCCATTTTATTAGGTACAGGAGGTAACTAACATAGTGGCCACTGAACGTATATCACTGTTCCTTCACCATCACTGAGTCAAAGTCCTGGAACTCTCTCACTAACAGTACCTCAAGGACTGCAGTGACTCAAGAAGGCATCTCACTACCTCCTTCTCAAAGGCAGCGTAGTGTAGCGGTTAGAGCGATGCTATTACAGCTCAGGGCGTTGGAGTTTGGAGTTCAATTCTAGCATCGTCTGTAAGAAAGTTCTTCCAGTGTGCGCGTGGGTTTCCTTCAGTTTCCTCCCACAGTCCAGAGACATACCGGTTAGTGGATTCATTGGTCCTTGTCAATTGTCCTGTGATTAGGCTAGTGTTTAACAGGAGGGTTGTTGGGCAGTGCGGCTCGGAAGTGCCTCTTTCATGCTGCATCCCTAAATAAATAAAATCTTTAAAAATTAAACCTGATTCTGTCCACATCTAGCATCAGTGGCCAAATGTGAAGACTTTTAATAGTTTGACAGTGGGGAACAGTGAGGTTCTGCAGAGGCTGGAAATCCAGAGCAACACACACAAGATGCTGGAGGAACTTAGCAGGTCAGATGGAGGGGAATAAACTGTCAATGTTCTGTGCCAATACCCTTCATCACGACTAACATAATTTATTTTCTCTCTGTGAGTTTAATCTTATTCTCAACACCAACATCTGTGGAGGGGAATGGAGAGTTGACCGTGTTAGGACTCTACCTGGGCTGAGAGACAGAGAGGGGATGACCAGTATAAAAAGGAGGATGAAAGGGGCAGGTGATAATTGCAATCCAGACGAAGAGGGGCGATAGGCAGATGAAGGAGGAGAGTATGGAAATGACAGGTGCTGGGAGGTGATAGGTGGAGGTGACAAAGAGTTAAAGATGCTGGAATCTGTTCAGTGAGGAGAGTGGAACATGGAATCTACAGAACAGGTGGGGAGGGCAGATGGGAACAGTGGAGGAGGGAACCCAGTGGGCCCAGGATTATGGAAATCAAGAACTAGGGAGCATAAAGTAAGTAAGAGGTAGAATTTCAACAGGAACCTGAAGGGCAACCTTCTCACCCAGAAGTTGGTCAGAGTGAATGAGTTGCCAGAGCACGTGTTTGAGACTGGTACATTAACAACATTTAAAACGCACTTGCACAAATACATAGATAAGCAGGGAGATGGACCAAATGAGGGCAAATAGAGTCATAGGAAAATAAATAGCCAGAGTTCACCCAGTCTTAGCTCAGGGAGTCCCTGTAGTCATCCCCAGCTGCTAGTGTTGGAATGGCATCTCCTATTAGCAGGTTGGCCATCTTGCCACCTGTGGCTGGCATAGGGTGCTTCTCTCTAAGCAAATACTTGTCCTGTGTGTCTACAGAGTACTTGAATAGTTCTGGATGCTTTATGTAGATGCTTCTTTGAGTGCCAGCCATTCCCAAGGCTTTTTTCACAACACAAGCACAAACGTGTTTAGTCTGCCTGGGTCCCACTTGGGTCCTTCCTGCTTTATTAGCTCAGTGTACTTAAATCTTGAGGCAAGAGCACTCTGAGCTGTCTGGACAAATGAAACCAGATGTCCCGATGGTCTTTTGTTCCTCTTCTTCAGGCCGGACTCTCTCTCTGGCTCGGGTCATCACCATCTGTCACCATTGTGTTGTGGCTGAAAGGTCTCGAATGGGTTGGGTAGATGCGGCTACCTTAAATTGGAATCTTGGCCGGCATGGGCCAGATGGACCGAAGGGCCTGTTTGTGCTGTATGACTCTAAGGGTGTGTGGGTGATGGGCACATTCAGTGGATGGATGAAGGGAAAAGACCTGAGTAATAGGGGCTGGAGTGAGCATAACAGCTGGGTAAATCGAGGGGTAGGGGATTAGCAAAAAAGGACAGAGAGGAAACTGTTCACCAGATGTTACAGAAAGGGTATCAATGTTGCAGAAGCCCCTCAAGTCATTTGCTTGATGACTGTGATTACCCTGGTAGTGTAGCTGAGACCTTACTACAGGTCGGGGCATCAGAGTTCAGAGTTCAATTCCGGCGCTGTTCTGTAAGGAATCTCTGTACATCTTCCCGTGGAATGTGAGGATTTTTTTCGGGTGCTCCAGTTTCCTCCCACAGTCCAAAGAGGTACCAAGTAGGTTAATTGGTCATTGTAAATTGTTCTGTGAGTAGGTGAGGGTTAAATTGAGCTTGTCGGGGGTTGTGTGGTTCGAAGGGCCAGATAGGCCTTCTCCATGCTGTATCACTGAATAAAACAAAAAATATATAAAAATGCATACACTACTTCAATGGTCTGATGTGTCTCAGTGCATGCATCCCGTTCTGTCTCCACTGAGCTCAGTTGTTCGGTATCCCCTGCTTCAGAATTCTTGGAAAGCCAAACATTTAGCCTACATGTGTGGAGCACACCAGCAATATAACAGAAATTTTCTGAACCACATGTTATACTTTGAATCAGCAGGTAGCAGAGCAATTGCCTCTCTCGTGTTTTGCTTCCAGTCATCTGAGTTTCTTTGTTTCACTGACAGCACCGTTACAAGTCTGAATTAATCCTGCCTGTGACAAAACACTATCGAATGCTACCACTAAACTTCCACTTCTCAAAAACGAATGTTGCTGCAAAATAATCTAGTTTTACAATCAACATGTCACACATGCTTTAAGCAGGATTTTTCCTCATTCTCGTGTTGCAAGAGACTTCTTTGTACTTTCTGTGTTTCTGAACATTGGAGCACGATTATGCATAGTTGTCTGATTCAGTCATAGCTTTCTGTGGCTGACTTGGCAGTCAAAGTCATCTGGATTGATTTAGTCTTTATTACCTTTGCAGGGAAGTATTAATCAAGCAGAATAATACTTCCCTGCTAAGTCAAGCAATATTAGTTCCCATCCATCACAGGCAAAGCCCTCCCCACCATTGAGCACATCTACAAGGAGCACTGACACAAGAAAGCAGCATCCATCATCAAGGACCCCCATCATCCAGGCCATCGGGAAGCAGGCACAGGAGCCTTAGGCCCCAAACTACCAGGTTCAGGAACAGTTAATACCCTTCAGCCATCAGGCTCCTGAGCCAATGTGGATGACTGCACTCACCTCAACTCAGAACTGATTCCACAACTTTTGGAACCACTTTCAAGGATTCTACAGCTCATGTTCTCTAGTGTTATTTATTTATTTGTTTGTTTGTTTGTTTTTTTTGTAATTACCCAGTTTTTCTTCTTTTGCACGTTGGTTTCTTGTCAGTCTTTGTGTGTAGTCTTTCATTTAGTCTATTGTATTTCTCTGTTCTACTGTAAATGCTTGCAAGAAAATAAATCTCAGAGTAGTATATGAGATAGATATATAGACAGATACTTTATTGATCCCAAAGGAAATTACAGTGTCACATTACAAGTGCACAGATATACAAATGTATAAACATTAGAAGAGATGTAAGAAAGAATAAAAAATAAGTTACCTCAAACAGTCTAACAGTCATCACTTCCCCGGCTATAGGTTGATGCTTTATAGAGTCTAATGGCCGAGGGTAAGAGTGACCTCATATCGCACTCTTTGGAGCAGCGCATTTGTCTTAGTCTATTACTAAAAGTGTTCCTCCGTTCAGCCAAGGTGGCATGCAGAGGGTGAGAAACATTTGTCCAGAATTGCCAGGATCTTTTGTAGGGTCCTTTGTTCTGCCACAGCCTCCAGTGTGTCCAGTTTGACTCCTATAACAGAGCCAGCCTTTCTAATCAGTTTATTGAGCCTGCTGGCATCACCCATGTTGATGCCATTGTCCCAGGACGCCACCACATAGAAGATTGTACTGGCGACAACAGACTGGCAGAACATGAAGGAGAGGCCTGCATACTCCGAAGGACCTCAGTCTCCTCAGGAAGCAGAGGCAACTCTGGCCCTTCTTGTACACAGCCTCTGTGTTGGTGCTCCACTCAAGTCTGTCATCCAGGTGCACCCCCAGGTACTTGTAGTTCCTCATCACATCCATGTCTTTACCATCAATAGTACCAGGGAGCAATGCAGGCTTAGTCTTCCTAAAGTCCATCACCATCTCCATTCCCTTGCTGATTCAGCTTGCACCATTTGGTAAAGTCATCCACCAGGGCCCTGTATTCATCCTCCCATCCTCTCTTTCTCATCCAACGATTGCCAAGTCATCAGAGAACTTCTGAAGATGACATGACTCAGTGTTGTTTCTGAAGTCCGTGGCATACAGGGTAAACAGGAAGCGAGACAAGTGGGGCCCCAGTGCTGCTTGTAGCCATGTCTGACGCACAGCTCTGAAGCCACACAAGCTGTGGTGTGGTCATGCATTATCCAGGATACAATGGAAGTGCTGGCCTGCTTCTCCCCCAGCAATGAGGGCTGTATGGTACTGAGAAATCAAAGAACATGATCCTCACCGTGCTGCCCTGCTTATCCAAATGGGAGCAGGCTCTGCTCAGCAGGTAGATGACAACATCATTGACTCCAATGAGCTATCAGTAGGCAAACTGGGGGGAATTGAGGGCTGATCTGGCCAGGGGTCGGAGGTGAGCCAGGACCAGCCTCTCTAGGGTCTTCATGGTGTGTGAGTTCAGGGCCACTGGATGGTAGTCATTCAAGACTTCCGATTGGCCCTTCTTGGGTACTGGGACCACACATGACGTTTTCCACACAGTCAGGGCCCCTCCCAGGCTGAGACTCAGAGTGAAAATGCGCTGGAGAACTCCACACAGCTGCTCAGCAAACCCCTTCAGGACCCTGGGATTCACACCATCCGGTCCCAATGCTTTGCCAGGTCTGAGTTTCCCCAGAGGCCTTCTCACCTGCTCAGTAGTGAAGGTGAGTCTGTGATGACAGGGGAGTTGGTGGAAGGTGGGGTTGGGGCAGGTGTATATTGGGATGATAGCAGTGATATGTGAAGGTGTGGATGATAGGTTCAGGGCAAGGAGGGGATGTAGACGGTGGCACCCTGCGTTATTCATCCACGTGTTGAACTGGATGGGAGAGGAGGGAGGAGGAGAGGTGTTGGTGCTGAGGGAGCATTGGGTGCCTCGGCACCTGGACTGGTGTGCTGAGGGGAGTGTGAATAGGAGAGAAATTGTCAAAAACCTTTTGAAGAATTGGTTTAACTCATTAGTCCATTGATGGCTGCATTCCAAGTCCCTACAGCTAGGCTGATTGAAGCCAGTGATGGCTCCTCATCCTCCCGTGTGCTACTCTGCTCAAGCTCTCAAGCTTGTTCTCCAGCTCTCTCCTGTATTCCCCTGTGGTGAACTACATATACCTGTCTGGACACGCCCCCCCCCCCCCCCCCCCCCGCTGACTGCTCCTGTGGCTCCTCCCACAGACAGCAGCTCCTCCCACGGACCCCGGTATAAAGGCGATTGGAGACACAGCCCCGGCCTCAGTCTCCAGGATGTAGTGTGGTGGTCACTTGCTGCTTTTTCTTTCTTCCAGCCAATAAAAGCCTATATCTCGCCTCACGTCTCCGAGAGTTATTGATGGTGCATCATCCCCTTTAGCCACTTTGATCTTCTCCTTTAGCTCCCTCTAAACAAATTTCAATTCCTCCCAGTCTTCTGATCTAAGGACTCTCTTTTCGTGATTGAGAAGAGCCTTCAGATCACTGGTTTGTTGTTAGGGAAGCAGCAAACAGTCGTCGATGATATAGCCAGTGATGCAATCAGTGAGTCTGTTAAAGTCCCATATGGTTCACAAAGCACATTCCAGTCAGTAACCTCAAAGTAGCCCTTCAAGGCCTCGATGGCCTCTGGATACCATTTCTTTACTACTGTGGTGGTAGCTAGCTGTGTTGTACTTCGGGCTTCTATAACGACAAGAGGTGAACCAGGTTGTGATCTGATCTTCCAAGTGGGGGGAGAGCTGTGGAGCTGTATGCATATTTAATATTTGCATACAAGAGATCCAGTGTTTTTTAATTTTTCTTGTATGACACTTGACAAACTGATTGAAGGTCGGTAGGGCTGATGAGAGAGAAACACGGTTGAAGTCTCCCGATACTGCAATGAATGCACTGTGGTGTTGAGTCTGGAGTCTCATGATGGTAGCGTGCATGACATCACACACAGCATCGAGACTGCGTCGGGAAGGCGGAATTTAAACCACGAGCAATATGGCATGGCTGAACTCACACGGCAGATAAAATGGGCGCAAACTCACAGCAAGCAGTTTGATGCCCACATACAGTATATGGTGACATATACAGTATATACTTTGATAATAAATTTATTTTGAATTTTGAACTGAGATATATTTGTCATACGAGGTAACCTTGGGTCCTGAACACTTTCTATGCCCGTTCATTCAATGTGTTAAGAATATAAGAATTTGTTAAGAATGTAAAACTTTGACAAACTTCTATAGATGTGTAGTGGAGAGTATATTGTCTGGCTGCATCAAAGCCTCTGAATGAAAGATCTTACTAAAAGTAGTAGATATGGTCCAGTCCATCATGGATAAACCCTCCTGACTATTGAGCACATCTGCAGAAAGTGTTGTTGCAGGAAAGCAGCATCCATCCTCAGGGGCCCACACCACCCAGATCATGCTCTCTTCTTGTTGCTGCCATCTGGAAAAAGGTACAGGAGCCTCAGGACTCACACCACCAGGTTCAAGAACAGTCACACCTCAACCATCAGGCTCTTGAACCAAAGGGGATAATTTCACTCAACTTCACTCACTCCCATCATTAAAATGTTCCCACAACCTAGAGACTCACTTTCAAGAACTCTTCATATCATGTTTGTGATATTTATTGCTTATTTATTTATTATTATTCTGTCTTTCTCTTTGTATATACACAGGTTGTTGGCTTCTGCACACTGGTTGAACATCCAAGTTGGTGTGGTCTTACATTGATTCTGTTCTGGATTTATTAAGTATGCCTGCAAAAAAATTCAGGAAAATGAATTTGCGAGAAAATGAATCCCTGGGTTGTATATGGGAATATATTTATACTTTGATAATAAATTTACTTTGAACTTTGTTTAGCTACTATTTTGCCTCTCATCCTACTTCTCTTCAAAAAGAAAAGACATAGCTCAACCAATCTATCATTGAAAGAGATGCTCTGTTGTCCAGACAACATCCTGGTAAATTTCCTCTGCACCCTCTCTAAAGTTTCCACATTCTTCCTACAATGCAGTGATCAGAACTGAACACAATATTCCAAGTGTGGTCTAACCAGGATTTTAGAGAGCTGCAACATTACCTCTGGCACCCAGCTATACTTTCATCCAGTCACCTTAAAATTATGCACTTTCACATTAGCCATTTTAAAAATCAGCACAAAATAGGCAATGCACAGTGTGGACAGCATACAAGATGGATGAATTATTTCAGTCAAGAATTTCCAGGAAATTCCTTCTGTAGAGAACTGGGAACTGGTCATCAATTTCCAAATGGATCATGGTTTCTTTTTAAATCAGCAGTATGTTTCAATTTCTGACACCGATGACCCCAAATGAAATGTTCCTCCTTTTGGAATCATCATACACATTTATTTGATTGCAATAAACAATGAAATACTCATCTGAAACTCCACATACACCCAGAGTCCATCTGAAACACCACATCTCAGTCCACTGCTGTTCACTCTGCTGACCCACGACTGTGCTGCAACACACAGCTCAAACCACATCATCAAGTTCGCCGATGACACCACCGTGGTGGGTCTCATCAGCAAGAATGACGAGTCAGCTTACAGAGAGGAGGTGCAGCAGCTAACGGACTGGTGCATAGCCAACAACCTGTCTCTGAATGTGAACAAAACAAAAGAGATGGTTGTTGACTTCAGGAGGGCACGGAGCGACCACTCCCCACTGAATATCGATGGCTCCTCAGTAGAGATCGTTAATAGCACCAAATTCCTTGGTGTTCACCTGGCGGAGAATCTCAGCTGGTCCCTCAACACCAGCTCCAAAGCAAAGAAAGCCCAGCAGTGTCTCTACTTTTTGCGAAGGCTGAGGAAAGTCCATCTCCCACCCCCCATCCTCTTCACATTCTACAGGGGTTGTATTGAGAGTGTCCTGAGCAGCTGCATCACTGCCCGGTTCGGAAATTACACCATCTCGGATCGCAAGACCCTGCAGCGGATAGTGAGGTCAGCCGAGAAGACCATCGGAGTCTCTCTTCCCGCCATCACGGACATTTACACTACACGCTGCATCCACAAAGCAAACAGCATTATGAAGGACCCCACACACCCCTCATACAATCTCTTCTCCCTCCTGCCATCTGGGAAAAGGCACCGAAGCATTCAGGCTCTCACAACCAGACTATGTAACAGTTTCTTTCCCCCAAGCCTCAATACCCGAAGCCTGGACTGACACCAACTTACTGCCCTCTACTGTGCCTATTGTCTTGTTTATTATTTATTGTAATGCCTGCACTGTTTTGTGCACTTTATGCGGTCCTGGGTAGGTCTGTAGTCTAGTGTAGTTGTTTTCTCTGTGTTGTTTTTTACGTAGTTCAGTCTAGTTTTTGTACTGTGTCATGTAAACCATGGACCTGAAAAACGTTGTCTCATTTTTACTATGTACTGTACCAGCAGTTATGGTCGAAATGACAATAAAAGTGACTTGACTTGACTTGACTTGATACACCCAGAGTACATCTGAAACCCCACATTCATCTAGAGTCCATGAAAAGGAATTGGTGTCACAGAATGATCTAGAACATAGAACATTACAGCACAGTTCAGACCTTTTAACCTGCCCTAAAATCAGTCTAACACTTCCGGCCCACACAGACCTCAATTTCTATAATTACTGTACCAATCTAAGTGTTTCTTGTATGTCCCTATATGTCAGCATCTACTACCACACCTGGCAGGACACTCCACACACCTACCACTCATTGTGTACTTCTATACTTATCACCAATCACCTTAAAATTATGCTGTCCTGTATTAGCCCTTTCCACCCTGGGAAAGAGTCCCTGGCTGTCCACTCTACCTATGAACCTTATCATCTTGGACACCTCTATCAAGGCACCTCTCATCCTCCTTCAAGAAGAAAAAAGCCATAACTTGCTCAATCTATTTTCATAAGAGATGTTCTCTAATCCAGGCAGCATCCTGGTAAATATCCTCTGCAGCCTCTGTAAAGCCAGTACATCTTTCCTATAATGAGCGACCAGAACCGTACACAGTAGTCCAAGTACTGTCTTACCAGGGTTTCATAGAGCTGCAACATTATCTCTGACATCCTCCTCTACTTTCCTCCAATCACGTTACAATTATGCACTTAAATAGTAGCCTTTTTTTAAAAAGCAACACAAGATATGCAACGCACAGGATGTATTGTAGACAGTACTGTATACAAGATGGCTGAATTATTCGAATTGAGCATTTCTGCTTCATGTGCCAAAAGCAGAATTTCCCTGTGGCCATGGTTTTAATTCCTACCGTCATTTCCATTCCAACATGTTGCTCCATGGACTCCTCTTTTGCCACAATGAGGCCACTCTCAGGCTGGAGCAGCAGTATGCCTCCAACCTAATGGCAAAAACTTGTTCTAGTAATATTTTCTCCTTCTCTTTTTCTTTTCTCTTTATTTCTCCCCATGCCCCCCAGCTTTAGGTCTTCTTCTGTTCCCCACTCTAGCCTCTTACCTCTTCTCCTCATCTGTCTATCATCTCCCACTGGTGTCTCTCCTTCTTTGCTTTCTCTGATGGTCCACTCTCCTCTCCTATCAGATTCCTTCTTCTCCAGCCCTTTACCACCTGGCTTCACCTATCACCTTCTCACTTGTCCTCCTTCCTGTCTCTCACCTTTTCATACTGGTGCCATTCCCCTTCCTTTCCAGTCCTGAAGAAGGGTCCCGGGCCAACTGTTTACTGTTTACATCAACTGTTTATTCATTTCCATGGGTGTCGCCTGGCCTGCTGAGTTCCTCCAGCATTTTGTGTCTGTTGGCTGAATTATTTTGTATGTTTTTGTCAGATGCAGTTAACAAGTTAGAAATGATGTATAGTCATACTTGGAAATACAATCAAATTATCCACAAGAATGCTTTAAACTTGTTGGTGTGTTTGCTTGAAAGAAAGTCTTTATATACTCAATGGTTCCTAAGGTTTTCATGGCGGGGATTGTAGTGGGGATAAGCTCCCACTACCTATAAAGTGCTCCAAACGGTGTGCGAATCTAACAGCCTCTGACAACCAAGTCCAGCTCTTGGCCTTCACGTGTGGTGTAGCTACTAGGCCTGGCGGAACTGTTTCTACTGACAAGAGAAGGGGCAAAGGTGGACCACTGGTGCCTCAGAACCAATTGCTTTGGGCTGGTGGGGCTCATCAGCCTTGGACAGCAGCCCGCCAAGGGGAAGGAAAACTCTGATTTTGAACCTTCGCTGCCTTGCAGCCAAAACGGAAAGGCTTCGATAGTAAACCCTGAGGAAGAAATCCGGAGCCGGGGTCCCTAAGGAAGTTTGATGTTGTTTACAACTTCACTCTGGCAACCTCTGCGACGACACTAGTGCCAAGCTGTATCGGCACTTGCCCTTCCCTTGGACCAAGCAGTGACGTGGAGAGGAGGATCCCACTGCATGGACAACAGCCGGTTCTTCAAATCTTCCTGCCCAGGCTTGCGCCCGTCCACCAGAGGCACAAACCCGTGATCCGGTAGGATTGACGGCTGCCTACGATATACTCAGAGGCCACTTTATTAGGAACACCTGTAGATCTGCTCATTAATACAAATCTCTAACAATCATGTGGCAGCAACTCAATGCATAATAGATAGGGTCGAAAATCTTTTTCCCCAGGGTAGGAATGGCAAATTGATAGAGGATTTAAGGTAAGAGGGGTAGGTTTAAGGGAGATGTGCAGAGCAAGTGGTTTGCGAGTGGAGGGTACCTGGAATGGACTGTCAAGGTAGTGGTGGAAACAGACACAATAGAAGTCTTGAACAAGTTTTTGTACAGACACATGAATATGCGGGGAATGGAGGGATATCATAAACATTCGAAAGTCTGCTGATGCTGGAAAACCAGAACAACACACACAAAATGCCGGAGAAACTCAGCAGGTCAGTCAGTATCCATGGAGATGAATAAACAGTCGACTGTTTCATTCTTTCCATCGATGCTGTCTGACCTGCCGAGTTCCTTGGGATTTTATGTGTATTGCAATGAAGGAATTGCAACAACGAAACTTGTGCAGGGTGAAGAGATTTAGTTTAATTCTGCACAGACCCAGAGGGCTGAAGAGCCTGTTCCTGAGCTATACTGTTCTGATTTCTATGGAAGCAGAACATTTGAATATAGTGAAGTCTAAAGTAAATAGATTCTTGATAATCAAGGAGGTGAAAGGTTACTCGGAACAGAAGGGAGAATGCAGTTGAGATTACAATCTAATCGGTTGTGATTTTATTGAATGGTGGGGCAATTTCAGGGGCTTGATTGGCCTTTTCCTGGTCCTAGTTTATACATGCACAGAATAATCTGACAATTTAAAAAAAAAATAATTTGCTGTGTATTTGCACACAAGGCAGATGTGTTCGGTGAAGAGCAGCGTACAACCAGCTCTTCAGCTTTACTTTCTATGTTGCTAGCCAAGAAAATGTGCAGAAGAAGAAAACATTAGTGCTGCTTGGAATTTTTGACAAACCAGCCAGCGACCACTTTAATTTAAACAAAAAGTTCAACAGATGCCGGAAAACCTGAGAAACTCTTGGAACTTGCAGCAGATCAGGCAGCATCTCAGGAGAGTTGCAGCCATTCAAGGCGATGACCTTTCATCAGAGTGGGGAACTGGTACATTCTATGGACTCACTTTCAAGACACTTTATCTCATGTCTTCTATTGTTATCGCTTATTTGTTTCTTCTTATTATTAATATTATTATTTCTTTTAGTGCTTTCTCTTTGTATTTGCACAGTTTGTTGGCTTTTGCACACTGGTTGTCTGCACTGTTGGTTCCGTCTTTCATTGCTTCTGTGATGGCTATTGGATTTATTGAGTATGTCTGCTAGAAAATGAATCTCAGGACTGTATATGGTGACATAAATGTACTTTGATAATAAACTTACTTTGAACTTTTGAACTTTGCTGGGGGAGCTCAGCAGATCAGACAACAGCTATGGAGAGGAATAAACAGTTGACATTTTGGGCCAAGACCCTTCATTGGGACTGGAAGGGAAGGGGGGAGTGCCGGGGGAGGAGTACAAGATGGCAGGTGATAAGTGAAGCCAGGTGAAAGGGAAGGTGGATGGCTGGGGAAGGTGGTGGGGGGGATGAAGTGAGAAGATTTACTCGGATGTTACCTGGGTTTCAGCACTTAAGTTACAGAGAAAGGTTGAACAAGTTAGGTCTCTATTCATTGGAGCGTAGAAGGTTGAGGGGGGATTTGATCGAGGTATTTAAAATTTTGAGAGGGATAGATAGAGTTGACATGAATAGGCTGTTTCCATTGAGAGTAGGGGAGATTCAAACGAGAGGACATGATTTGAGAGTTAGGGGGCAAAAGTTTAAGGGAAACACGAGGGGGTATTTCTTTACTCAGAGAGTGATAGCTGTGTGGAATGAGCTTCCTGTAGAAGTAGTAGAGGCCAGTTCAGTTGTGTCATTTAAGGTAAAATTGGATAGGTATATGGACAGGAAAGGAGTGGAGGGTTATGGGCTGAGTGCGGTTAGGTGGGACTAGGTGAGATTAAGAGTTCGGCACGGACTAGGAGGGCCGAGATGGCCTGTTTCCGTGCTGTGATTGTTATATGGTTATAAGATGGGAGGTGATAGGCGGAAGAGGTAAAGGGCTGAAAAAACAGGAATTTGAAAGGAGAAGAGAGTGGACCATGGGAGAAAGGGTAGGAGGAGGGGCACCAGACAGAGATGACAGGCTGGTGAGGAGAAGGGAAGAGGTAAGAGGAGAGCCAGAAGGAAGAATGGAAAATGAGAGGGATGGGGGGGGGGGGGGGGGTGGTTGAAATTACTGGCAGTTAGAAAAATTGATGTTCATGCCATCAGTTTGGTGGCTACCCGGACAGAAAATGAAGTGTTGCTCTCCGGCCTGAGAACGGGCTCACCATGGTGGTAGAGGGGGTCGTGGACTGACATGGCAGAATGGGAATGGGAATGGGAATGAGTAGCCACCAGGAAAACCTGCCTTTTGAAGCGGGTGGAGCGGAGGTGCTCGACAAAGCAGTCCACAAAATCAGAACATCACAGGTAAAGCCTTCCAAACCACTGAACACATCTACAGGAAATGCTGCTGTAGGAAACCAGCATCCACCATCAGAGATTATTACCACCCAGGCCATGCTCTTTCCTCGCTGCTGCCATCAGGTAGAAGGCCCAAGAGCCTCATACATTCACCACAGTTACTACCTCTCAGTCATCAGGCTCTTGAATAGATGGGAATAACTACACTCAATTCCTACAACCAATGATCTCACATAAGGACTCTTCATCTTGTTATCTCATGTTCTCATTATTTATTGCTATTTATTTCTTCTATTTACTTTTGCATAGTTTTGGTGTGATCTCTGAACTCAGACCCCCGCTGCCTTGCAGCTATACCCACTCATGGGGAAGGCTTCGGGAATAAACCCTGAGGGAAAAATCTGGAGCTGGAGTCCCTAAGGCCATTCTGGATTGAGTGCAATGCTGAATGGCAACTCCTGCGCTGTTGCTGGTACCAAACTGTATCGGTCTGTGCTGTTGCTTTGGGTTCATCAGATGTGTGGAGAGGGGGAGCCTGCTACATGGGCAACAGCTTGCTCACCGTATCATACTGCCCTGGCTTGTGTATCTAGACAGCTAGGGCACAACATCCACAGTCCACCCTGACCAATGGAGACCTCACTCACTCACAGTTTATTGTCTTCTGCACTCTGGTTGATCTTTCATTGGTCCTGTTATAGTTACTACTCTATAGATTTGCTGAGTATGCAGGAAAATGAAAATGGGTTCTATATGATGACATATCTGTACTCTGATAATAAAATTTATTTTGAACTTTTAAGTTATTTTGTAATGATGAAAAGTGAGAAACTCCTCTTTTGGCCGAAGGGTAGATAAAGATCAGCATTATTTGTCACACGTACATCAAAACATACAGTGAAATGTGTCCTTTTGTGTCAGATACTAACATAGTCCAAGGACTGTGCTTTCCCGGTGGCAAAATAGCAACCCACAGTAACCGCTGTGCTATTGTGTCATGCAAAGTTAGATCTGAAAGTACCAGTTTTGTACTGCGATACATGGAATGGCTAAACTCCTGTAGTTCACTAATGTACCTCTGATCTGGAAGTTATGTATATTTAGACTCACTGATCCAGTTCTTTGTCCATTGCACCAGTTCAGGGAGGAGCAATTAGGAAATGGCAATAAATGGTGGCATTGCCAATGTGGCCTATCTCTTACGAATGAAAACTGTCCCTCATCGTGATCCTCCTATGTGCTCCTATCTGACTCTTCTTCCTTCTCCCTGATTTTCCCCTATCTCCATTCTGTCTCCAGTAAAAGGGTGGGGGTAGAACAGAGGAAGTTCTGGCATTCATCACCACCGGAGGCTGGTTATGGCACTCATCAACTCTAGCCTCCCAGACAACATTGACCCACAGCAATCTGGGCACTGTCAAAAGAGGTCTACAGTGGAAGGCATCACCCTGCCCTTATAGCCATCTTCAGAATATCTGGATACCTCCTATGTCAGAGAGCAGCTTCTGTTCCACATATACTAAAAGCTGAACTCTTAATCTCCCAGTTTTTCCCCATTCCCACTTTATTTCCCTGTGAGTGAGTGGATGTTGCAAACTTTGGTGAACATTTCCAGCAGGTTTAATCTGTTCTAATTCTAGTTTCATACTTATCCTACAGCAGAAAGTCTAAAAACGTACATTAATATCTGACATTAGATATAACTCTTTCCTCATTAATTTGTGCTTCAACTTTGGGTATTTTGTAACTTTGCAAGTTAAATTGAATTTTAAATCTTTGGAACTGTAGCTGATTATTGCTCCTTTTAGATTTCTTCAAATTCTCCCTTCATAATTTACAACCTAAAATCTATGGCCTGTCAGTGTCTGTGCCCCTGAGCCAAATGGATTAGCTGAAATTGTTATTCACAGCGAGTTTCTCAGAAGGAGATTTATTATGCACCCTAGACGCAACTATCTCTCAGGTTATTTCATGCATAAGGTCAGGTGTTTGTTCGAAGGAAGTACTTCTTGCCTGTCGGACTAATTCTTCACATTTGAATATCAATAAAGTTACCCACAGAATCTCATCATAGAGTCAATGTTATTTTCCTCCAGACACAAAACAAAACTCTGATGATACAACGTCCTTGGATCTTTGGTGGTGTCAGGCTGGTAAATTTTCCATTGCACTCGATATTGTTAATACCTCAAAACTCTTTTAGCTCTTTTTATAAAAAAGATGATACACTGTGTGTTAATTAATTTTCCAGTGAATTATCAGGAGGGATTTGACTTGTCACATTTCCTTCCCTCCGCTGATGATGCCCAACCTGTTGAGTTGCTCTAGTACAGAGGTTCCCAACCTTTTTTATGCCTGGACCTCCATCGAGGGGTCCGTGGACCCAGGGTTGGGAGCTCCTGCTCCACATTCCAGCATCATTCAGGTTTCCAAGGTAAAAGGTTAAATAGGTAAGTTGGTTTATTATTGTCACATGTACTGAGGTACAGTGAAAACCATTGTGTTGTATGCCATCCAAACAATTCACTTCATCACATCAGTACATTGAGGTAGTACAAGGGAGAACAATAACAGAATGAAGAATAAAGTGTTATAGTTACAGAGAAAGTGGAGTGCGGGCAGACAATTAGGTGAAAAGCCATAGCAAAATGCATTGTGAGTCAAGAGTCCATCTTATCATACTAGAGGTTTATTTGATAGTCTCCTGAGGCCTCCATTGCTTAGGATCTCCCTTAAACTTTGCATCCTAGCTGTCTGGATAGGTACGCCTCGGCAGTATGATATGGAAAACGAGCTGTTGCCCATGAGGCAAGCTCCCCCTCTACACACATCTGATGCACTCAAAGGAATGGCAGAGTCCGATGCATCATGGGACCAGCAGCATTGCAGGAGTTGCCAGTCAGCATTGAACTCAACATAGGACAGCCTTAGGGACTACAACTCCGGATTTACCCCCGGGTTTACTCCTAAAGACCTCCCCATCCATGGGTACAGTTGCAAGGCAATGAAGTCTTCCTTCTGCTAGATGAGCTGCCAACCACGGCTGACGAGCCCCATCTGCCCAAAGAGACTGGTTTTAAGGCACCAGTAACCTGCCTTTGCCCCTTCTCCTGTCAGTGGAAATGGTTCTGCCAGGCTTAGTAGCTAAGCCACATGTGAAGGCTGGGAGCCAGATGTGGTTGTCAGAGGCTATTTGAGGAGCACCGTAATTGAGAGCATTTAATAGGTAGTGGGAGCTTGTCCCCATTACCTTATTATTGTTACATGTAACAAGATACATTGAAAAGCTTGTCTTGCATAATGTTCATGCAGGTCAAGTGTAATGGCTTTGGGCCTGTATCCGCCGCAGATGAGAAGAATGAGGGAGGATCTGATTTAAACTATAAGACCATATGATATAGGAGCAGAAGTAGGCCAATAAGCCTATTGTGTCTGCTCCACCATTCAATCATGGGCTGATCCAATTCTTCTAGTCGTTCCCACTCCCCCGCCTTCTCCCCATACCCTTTGATGCCCTGGGTAATCAAGAATCTATCTATCCCTACCTTAAATACACCCAATGACTTGGCCTCCACGGCCGCTCGTGGCAACAAATTCCACAGATTCACCACCCTCTGCATCTCTGTTCTAAGTGGGCATCCTTCAATCCTGAAGTCGTGCCCTCTTCTCCTGGACTCCCCTATCATGGGAAATAACTTTGCCATATATAATCTGTTCAGGCCGTTTAACATTCGGAATGTTTCTATGAGATCCCCCCTCATTCTCCTGAACACGGAATACAGCCCAAGAGCTGCCAGACGTTCCTCATTCCTTTCATTCCTGGAATCATTCACATGAATCTTCTCTGAACCCTCTCCAATGTCTGTACATCCTTTCGAAAGGAGCCCAAAACTGCACACAGTACTCTAAGTGTGGTCTCACGAGTGCCTTATAGAGCCTCAACATCACCTCCCTGCTCTTATATTCTATACCTCTAGAAATGAATGCCAACATTGCATTTGCCTTCTTCACCACCGACACAACCTGGAGGTTAACCTTTAGGGTATTCTGCACAAGGACTCTCAGGTCCCTTTGCATCTCTGCATTTTGAATTCTCTCCCCATCTAAGTAATAGTCTGCCCATTTATTTCTTCCACCAAAGTGCATGACCATACACTTTCCAACATTGTATTTCATTTGCCACTTCTTTGCCCATTCCCGTAAACTATCTAAGTCTCTCTGCAGGGTCTCAACACTACTCACTCCTCCACCTATCTTTGTATCATTGGCAAATTTAGCCACAAATCCATTAATTCCATAGTCCAAATCGTTGACATACATCATAAAAAGCAGCGATTCCAACACCAACTCTTATGGAACTCCACTGGTAACTGGCTACCAGCCAGAATAGGATCCTTTTATTCCCACTCTCTGCTTTCTGCCAATGCTCCACCCATGCTAGTAATCCCCTGTAATTCCATGGATCTTATCTTGCTAGCAGCCACAAGTTTGGCACCTTGTTCAAAAGCCTTCTGAACATTCAAGTACACCACACCTACTACTTCTCCTTGTCTACCCTGCTTGCAATTTCCGTAAAAAAATTGCAGTAAGTTAGTCAGGCAAGATTTTCCTTTCAGGAAACCATGCTGGCTTTGGCCTATCTTGTCATTGCCTCCAGGTACCTCGTAATCTCAACCCTAACAATCGATTCCAGCAATTTCCCAACCACTGATGTCAGCCTAACAGGTCTATAGTTTCGTCTATAGTATTTCCTCAAAATACCCATTCAGTTCCTCTGCCATCTCTTCGTTTCTCATTACAATATCTCCAGTGTCATTTTCTATTGGTCCTATATCTACCCTTAACTCTCTTCCACCCTTTATATACTTAAAAAAGCTTTTAGTATCTTCTTTGTTATGAGTTGCCAGCTTTCCTTCATAATTCATCTTTTCCTTCCTAGTTTACTTCTGCAAGTTTTTAAAAGCTTCCCAATCCTTCATCTTCCCATTGGCTTTGGCTTCCTTGTATGCCCTCTCTTTTGCTTTGACTTTGGCTCTGACTTCACTTGTCAGCCACAGTAGTGTCCTTCTTCCATTTGAATATTTCTTCTTATTTGGAATATATCTGTCTTGCATTTCCCTCATTTTTCGCAGAAACTCCAACCATTGCTGCTCTGCTGAAATTCCTGCTAGTGCCTCTTTCCAGTCAACCTTGGCCAGTTCTCCTCTCATGCCATTGTAATTTCCTTTATTTCACTGAAATGCTGACACATTGGAATTTAGTTTCTCCTTCTCAAATTTCAAAGTGAACTCGATCATACTGTGATCATTGTTCACTAAGGGTTCCTTAACCTTAAGCTCTCTTATCACCTCCAGATCATTGCACAACACCCAATCCAGCACAGCCGATCCCCTAGTGGGCTCAACAACAAGTGTTCTAAAAAGCCGTCCCTTAGACATTCTACAAATTCTCTCTCGAGGTCTGGTACTGGCCCAGTTTTCCCAATCCACTTTCATGTTAAAATCCCCAACGATTATCATGACATTGCCCATCTGACATGCCTTTTCTATCTCCTGCTGTAATTTGCAATCCATATCCCGGCTGCTGTTTGGAGGCCTGTTTATAACTGCTATTAGGGTCCTTTTACCTTTGTCATTTCATAATTCAACTCATAGAGACTCTACACCTTCCGATCCTATGCCATCCCTTTCTAATGATTTAATATTGTTTCTTATACACAGGGCCACACCACCCCCTCTACTCACTGACCTATCTTTCCGATAGATCGTATATCCCTGGACGTTCAGCTCCCAATGGCAGCCATCCTTTAGCCAAGTTTCAGAGATGGCCACAATGTCATACTTGCCAATCAGTAGCTGAAATTTAAGATCGTCCATTTGAATATTGTAAGGCCTAGATAGAGTGGACATCGAGTGGTAGTTTCATATAGTGGTGGAGTCCAGGGCCAGTGGGCATAGCCTCAGAATAGAGGAATATCCCTTTAAAACAAAGCTGAGGAAGAATTTCTTTAGCCGGAGGGTGGTGAATCTGTGGAATTCATTGCCACAGACGGCTGTAGAGGCCAAATTACTGGGTATATTTAAAACGGAGGTTGATTGGTTCTTGATTACTGAAGGTGTCAAAGGTTATGGGGAGAAGGCAAGAGAATAAGGTTGAGATGAAAATTACAAAGGCCATCTTGGAATGGTGGAGCAGACTAATGCTGCTCAAATGTCTTCAGGTCTTCTGGTCTAAGTCACCGCAGTCCATTCACATCAAAAAAACAATAACAATGCAGGATAAAGTGTAAAAGCTACAGAGAAAGTGAAGTTCAGATAAACAGCATAGTACAAGATCATCATCAGGTGGATTGTGAGTTCAAAGGCAGGGGACTGGAGACTACATGCTGAAGACTGAAGACCTGTTCCTGGAATTAGAGGAACCTCTGTGTGGATGGGTGGGAGGGAGGAAAGGGGCTTGTTTTGCTGTTGCTATTTTGTTGCTTCTTGTGTTCTGTGTTGTTCTGCCGGGTATTGTGGACATGTGATGTTGGTGCTGGAATGTGTGGTGACACTTGCAACCCGCCTCCAGCACAACCTTGGGCACGCTGGTTGTTAACACAAATAACACATTTTACTCTATGTTTCCACGTACGATACTCATAACAAGGTCAGTGAACATGTGCCACAAGTCAGTATAAAGGGGTATAATTTAGTGGTCATTACAGAAAGCAGGGTGGAGAGGACTGGGAATTAAATATCCAGGATATCAGGTAATACGGAAGGATAGGCAAGAAGTTGGGGTCACGCTCTTAATTAGGGATGAAATTAGGGTAATAGTGAGAGACAATATAAGATCTAAGGAGCAGAATGTTGAATCCATCTGGGTAGAGATTAGGAATGTCAAGGGACGCTGTTATCAAAAGGGATGCCAGGCACAACATTTTGACAACGGCTGAACGGCAGGAGCTGCCAGAGTGAAGTTGATTCAACATCGGACTGCCTTAGGATCTCAACTCTGGATTTCTTCCTCGGGGTTTGCTCCCGAAGCCTTTCCCGTGAGTAGGTATAGCCGCAAGGCAGCGGAGGTTTTCAATCAGAGTTTTTTTTCTCCTAGGTGTGCTGCATTCCAAGGCTAACGAGCCAAGGTAACTTATCTGCCTTCAGACCTTTCCGTTTCCCAAGAACCTTCTCTCTAGTTATGGTAAGTAATTAGTGGGGTACCGCAAGGCTCGGTGCTGGGACCGCAGCTGTTTACAATATACATTAATGATTTAGATGAAGGGATTAAAAGTAACATTAGCAAATTTGTAGTTGACACAAAGCTGGGTGGCAGTGTGAGGTATGAGGTGGATGTTAGGAGAATGCAGGGTGACTTGGACAGGTTGGGTGAGTGGGCAGAGGCATGGCAGAAGCAGTTTAATGTGGATAAATGTGAGGTTATCCACTTTGGTGGCAAGAACAGAAAGGAAGATTACTATCTGAATGGTGTCAAGTTAGGAAAAGGGGAAGTACAACAAGATCTAGGTGTTCGTGTACATCAGTCACTGAAAGTAAGCATGCAGGTACTGCAGGCAGTGAAGAAAGCTAATGGCATGTTGGCCTTCATAACAAGGGGAGTTGAGTATAGGAGCAAAGAGGTCCTTCTGCAGTTGTACAGGGACCTGGTGAGACCACACCTGGAGTATTGTGCTCAGTTTTGGTCTCCAGATTTGAGGAAGGACATTCTTGCTATTGAGGGAGTGCAGCGTAGGTTCACAAGGTTAATTCCCGGGATGGTGGGACTGTCATGTGTTGAAAGATTGGAGTGACTGGGCTTGTATACACTGGAACTTAGAAGGATGAGAGGGGATCTGATTGAAACATATAAGATTATTAAGGGATTGGACAAGCAAGAGGCAGGAAACATGTTCCTGATGTTGGGGGAGTCCAGAACTAGAGGCCACAGTTTAAGAATAAGGGGTAGGCCATTTAGAACGGAGTTAAGGAAAAACTTTTTCACCCAGAGAGTTGTGGATCTATGGAATGCTCTGCCCCAGAAGGCCGTGGAGGCCAATTCTCTGGATGCTTTCAAGAAAGAGTTATATAGAGCTCTTAAAGATAGCAGAGTCAAGGGATATGAGGAGAATGCAGGAACGGGGTACTGATTGTGGATGATCAGCCATGATGAGATTGAATGGTGGTGCAGGCTCAAAGGGCCGAATGGCCTACTCTTGCACCTATTGTCTATTGTCTATTGTAATTTCACACACTTCATGACCCCGACAGCTGGAATTTGCACCATACTGCTGGTGTCTTCCACCATGAAGACTGATGCAAAATACTTATTCAGTTCATCTGCCATTTCTTTGTTCCCCATTAGCTCTCCAACATCAATTTCCATTGGCCTGATATTCATTCTCCCCTTTCTTTTCCACTTTGTGTATCTGAAGAAACATTTGGTATCCTCTTGAATACAATAGACTAGCTTACTTTCGTATTCTATCTTTACCTTCTTAATGACTTTTTTAGTTGCCTTCTGTTGGTTTTTAAAAGCTTCCCAACCCACTACCTTCCCACTAATTTTTGCTCTATTATATGCCCTCTCTTTGCCTTTTAGGTTGGCTTCAACTGTTCTTGTTGGCCATGGTGATGTTATCTTGCCTTTAGAATACTTCTTCCTCTTTGGGATCTATATCCTGTGTCTTCCAAATTTTTTCCAGAAATTCCAGCCATGGCTTCTCTGTCCTCATCCTGTCTGTGTTCTTTTCCGATCTGGTCAACTCCTCTCTCATGCTTCTGTAATTCCTTTTACTCCACTGTAATACTGATACATCTGACTTTAGCTCCTTCAGGGTGAATTTAATCATATTATCTTCACTTCCCCCTAAGGATTCTTAGGGTTTCCAATTAATTCTGGTTCATTGCCCAACACCCATTCCAGAAAAGCTGATCCTCTAGTGGGCTCAACCACCAGCTGCTCTAAAAAGCCATCTCATAGACACTCTAGAAACACCCCTCCTTGTAATCCAGCACCAACCTGATTTTCCCAATCTACCTGCATATGGAAGTCCCCCATGACTATTGTAACATTGCCCTTTTGGCATGCAATTTTTTTATCACCCATTGTAATTTGTAGACCACATCCTTACTACTGTTTGGGGGTCTGTATACAACTCCCATCAGGATCTTTTTACCCTTGCAGATCCTTAGCTCTCTCCACAATGATTGAACATCTTTTGATCCTATGTCACTTCTTTCTAAAAATTTGATTTCATTTTTTACCAACAGAGCAAAATCACCCTCTCTGCCTTCCTGAAAGTCCTTTCGATACAATTTGTATCCTTGGACATGTGGTGAACTACATATACCTGTCTGGACACGCCCCCTGCTGACTGCTCCTGTGGCTCCTCCTACAGACCCCTGTATAAAGGCGATTGAGGTCTGAGCCCAGCCTCTCTGTCTCCAGGATGTAGTATGATGGTCAACCACTGCTTGTTCCTTCTTCCAGTCAATAAAAGCCGATATCTCGCCTTTACGTCTTAGAGAGAGTTATTGATGGTGCATCAGGACATTAATCTCCCATCTATAATCTTTCAACCATAATTCAGTGATTCCATCGACATCATACCTGCCAATCTGCAATGGTGTTGCAAGTTCATCTACCTTATTCTGTATGCTGCGTGCATTCAGATTCAACACCTTCAGTCCTATATTCACCCTTTCCAATTCTGTCCACCTTTTACGTTGCAACTTATGCTGTTGACTGCAATTTTGCCCTATCAACCACCTCTCCTCACTACAGCTCTTGTACCTTCTACTTGATGGCATCAGCGAGAAGAGAGCATGACCTGGGTGGTAACGATTTCCGATGATGGATGCTGCTTTCCTCCGACAGCATTTGATGTAGATGTGCTCGTTGGTTGGGAGGGCTTTACCTGTGATGTACTAGGCTGAATCCATTATCTTTTGTTGGATTTTCCAATTCAAATGTATTGGTGTTTCCATACCAGGCTGTGATGCAGCCAGTCAATACACTCTCCACTGCATAGCTAAAGAAGTTTGTCAAAGTTTTAAATTTCATGCTGAATTGCCTCAGAATCCTAAGGAACTAACGTCTTTCTTTGCAATTGCACTTATGTGCTGGGTCCAGGACAGATTCTCTGAAATAGTAACACCCAGGAACTTAAATTTGCTAACCCTCTTGACCTTTGATCCTCTGATGAGGACTGGCTTATGGACCTCTAGTTTCCCTCTCCTGAAGTCTACAATCATTTCCTTGGTCTTATTGATATTGATTGAGAGGTTGTTGTTATGACACCACTCAGCCAAATTTTCAAACTCTCCCCTGTATGTTGATTCAGCACCACACGTGATTTGGCCCACAACAATGGTGTCTTCAGCAAACTTGAATATGGTGTTGGAGCTGTACTTAGCCACACAGTTATAGCTATAAAGCAAGTAGAGTAAGGGCTAGGCACACAGCCTTGTGGTGAACCTGTGCTGATGCAGGTCATAGAGGAGATATTGTTCCCATTCCAAACTGACTGGGGTCTACAAGTGAGGAAATCCGGGATCCAATTGCACAAGGAGGTGTTGAGGCCAGGGTCTTGGGGCTTGTTGATTAGTTTTGAGGGTATGATGTTATTAAATGATGGACTGTGGTAAATAAAACATCCTGATGTATGCATCTTTGCTGTCCAGATGTTTCAAGATGGAGTGAAGAGCCAATAAGATGAATGAATGAATGATCTTTTTGGTCATTATACATAGTTACAATGAAACTCTGTCTGGCTTCCTCTCAGGCAATTAAATAAAGTGGTAGATGAAAACAAAACAGTAATAGAAAAACAGTATTAAACAGATAAGTAGCAGAAAATAAGTTGCAGCAGCACCAGAATATCACAGTAATGCACAAAGTGCCGTTAGTGCGAGTATTTGAGTCCTTGTGTGTGCTCACAGTTTCAGTCATTGTTCTGTGGGAGTGGTGTGATGGAGGCCACAGCTCTGGGGTAGAAGCTGTTCCTCAGTCTATTTGTTCTGGCTTTTAGTGTCCTGAACCTTTTGCTGGACAGCCGCGGGTCAAACAGGGAGTGGCCGGGGTGTGTGGTGTCTCTGGTTATGCTGATTGCTTTCCACCTGAGTCTGCTGGAATAGATGATGTCCAGTCCTGGGAGCTCCATCCTGACAATTCGCTGGGCCGCCTTCACCACGCGATGCAGATCTTGTCGCTCAGTGGCTGTGCAGCTGGCATACCGCATGTGGCGCTGTTGGTCAGATGGCATCCACTGTGGAACTATTGCTGTGCTAGGCAAATTGGAGTGGATCCAAGTCACCTCTCAAGGAGGATCTGATATGTTTCACCACCTGACTCTTACCGCCTGTCTTGTTTGTTAATTATTGGACTGTCTTGCACTGTTTTGTACACTTTATGTAGCCCTGTGTAGGTCTGAAATCTAATGTAGTTTTGTGTTGTTTCATGTAGCACCATGGTCCTGGAGGAATGTTGTCTCATTTTTACTGTGTACTGTACCAGCAGTTATAAGACCATAAGACAAAGGAGCAGAAGTTGGCCATTTGGCCCATCGAGTCTGCTCCGCCATTTCAACATGAGCTGATCCAATCTCTCCTTTAGTCCCATTCCCCCGCCTTCTCACCATAACCTTTGATGCCCTGCCTACTCAGATACCTATAAACCTCTGCCTTAAATACACCCAATAACTTAGCCTCCTCTGCTGCCCATGGCAACAAATTCCATAGATTCAACACCACCTGGCTAAAAAAAAAAATTCGCATCTGTTCTGAATGGGCGCCCTACAATCCTCAAGTCATTCCTCTCGTACTAGACTCCCCCACCATGGGAAACAACTTTGCCACATCCACTCTGTCCATGTCTTTCAACATTCGAAATGTTTCTATGAGGTCCCCCCTCATTCTTCTAAACTCCAAGAAGTACGGTCCAAGAGCGGTCAAACGTTCCTCATATGTTAACCCTCTCATTCCTGGAATCATTCTAGTGAACCTTCTCTGAACCCTCTCCAATGTCAGCACTAAATAAGGAGCCCAAAACTGCACACAGTATTCCAAGTGAGGTCTTACCAGTGCCTTATAGAGCCTCAACATCACATCCCTGCTCCTACATTCTATTCCTCTAGAAATGAATGCCAACATTGCATTCGCCTTCTTCACCACCGACTCAACCTGGAGGTTAACCTTAAGGGTATCCTGAACGAGGACTCCCAAGTCCCATTGCATCTCAGAACTTTGAATTCTCTCCCCACTTAAATAATAGTCTGCCCGTTTATTTCTTCTACCAAAGTGCATGACCATACACTTTCTGACATTGTAATTCATTTGCCACTTCTTTGCCCATTCCCCATCTATCCAAGTCTCTCTGCAGTCTCTCTGTTTCCTCAGTACTACCGGCCCCTCCACCTATCTTTGTATCATTAGCAAAGTTAGCCACAAAGCCATCTATTCCATAATCCAAATCGTTGATATACAACATAAAAAGAAGCGGCCCCAACACGGACCCCTGTGGAACACCACTGGTAACCGGCAGCCAACCAGAATGGGATCCCTTTATTCCCACTCTCTGTTTCCAGCCAATCAACCAACGCTCTATCCACGTATGTAACTTTCCCGTAATTCCATGGGCTCTAATCTTGTTTAGCAGCCTCATGTGTGGCACCTTGTCAAAGGCCTTCTGAAAATCCAAATACACAACATCCACTGCATCTCCCTTGTCTAGTCTACTTGTAATTTCCTCAAAAAATTGCACTAGGTTTGTCAGGCAGGATTTTCCTTTAAGGAAACCATGCTGAGTTCTGACCATCTTGTCATATGCCTCCAGGTACTCCGTAACCTCATCCTTGACAATCGACTCCAACAACTTCCCAACCACCAATGTCAAGCTAACAGGTCTATAATTTCCTTTTTGCTTCCTTGTCCCCTTCTTAAATAGCAGAATGACATTTGCAATCTTCCAGTCCTCTGGAACCAGGCCAGAATCTATCAACTTTTGAAAGATCATTGCTAATGCCTCCAAAAATCTCCACTGCTACTTCCATCAGAACACGAGGGTGCATTCCATCTGGTCCAGGAGATTTATCTACCCTTAGACTATTCAGCTTCCTGAGTACTTTCTCTGTCATAATTGTGACTGCGCATATTCTCTTCCCTGACACCCTTGAATGTCCGGTATATTGCTGATGTCTTCCTCAGTGAAGACTGATGCAAAATACTTATTCAGTTCCTCCGTCATCTCCTTATCTCCCATTACAATTTCTCCAGCATCATTTTCTATCGGTCCTATATCTATTCTCACCTGTCTTTTACTCCTTATATACTTGAAAAAGGTTTTAGTATCCTCTTTGATATTATTTGCTATCTTCCTTTCATAGTTCATCTCTTCCCTCTTAATGACCTTCTTAGTTTCCTTTTGTAAGCTTTTAAAAACTTCCCAATCCTCTGTCTTCCCATTAATTTTTGCTTGCTTGTATGCCCTCTGCTTTGCTTTTACTTTGGCTTTGACTTCTCTTGTCAGCCACGGTTGCATCCTTTTTCCATTCAAAATTTCTTCTTTGGAATATATCTGTCTTGCACCTTCCTCACTTCTCGCATAAACTTCAGCCACTGCTGTTCTGCTGTCCTTCCCGCTAGTGTCCCTTTCCAGTCAACCTTGGCCAGATCCTCTCTCATGCCACTGTAATTTCCTTTACTCCACTGAAATACTGACACATTGGATTTTGGCTTCTCTTTCTCAAATTTCACAGTGAACTCAATCATGTTGTGATCACTGCCTCCTAAGGGTTCCTTCACTTCCATCTCTCTAATCACCTCTGGTTCATTACACAATACCCAATCCAGTACAGCCGATCACCTAGTGGGCTCAACAACAAGCTGTTCTAAAAAGCCATCTCGTAGACATTCTACAAATTCTCTCTCTTGAGATCCAGTGCTGACCTAATTTTCCCAATCCACTTGCATGTTAAAATCCCCTACAATTATCATAACACTGCCCTTCTGGCAAGCCTTTTCTATTTCCTGTTGTAATTTGTAGTCCACATCACTGCAGCTGTTTGGAGGCCTGTAGATAACTGCCATCAGGGTCCTTTTACCCCTGCAATTTCTTAGCTCAACCCATAAAGATTCTGTACCTTCCGATCCTATGTCAACTCTTTCTAATGATTTAATATAATTTCTTACCAGTAAAGCCACGCCACCCACTCTACCTACCTGCGTATTCTTCCAATACACCATGTATCCTTGGATGTTCAGCTCCCAGAGACATGCATCCTTTAGCCACATCTCAGTGATGACCACAACATCATACCTGCCAATCTGTAACTGTACAACAAGATCATCCACCTTATTCCTAATGCTGCGTGCATTTAAGTATAACACCTTAAGTCCAGTATTTGGTACTTTTTGCATTGATTGCACTGCAACTCATCCCAATGGCTGCAAATTTGCTCCATCACCTGCCTGCCCTTCCTGACATCCTTACTGCTCACTACCTTAGATCTATTTCTGTTTTCCCTCTCCTCTGCTCCATCATTCTGGTTCCCATCCCCCTGCCAAATTAGTTTAAACCCTCCCTAACAGCTCTATTAAACCTTCCCGCCAGGATATTGGTCCCCCTAGGATTCAAGTGTAACCAGTCCTTTTTGTACAGGTCACACCTGCCCCAAAAGAGGTCCCAATGATCCAGAAACTTGAATCCCTGCCCCCTGCTCCAATCCCTCAGCCACGCATTTATCCTCCACCTCATTCCATTCCTACTCTCGGTGTCGCTTGGCACAGGCAGTAATCCCGAGATTACTACCTTTGCGGTCCTTCTTCTTAACTGCCTTCCTAACTCCCTATATTCTCCTTTCAGGACCTGTTCCCTTTTCCTACCTATGTTATTGGTACCTATATGTACCATGACCTCTGGCTCCTCACCCTTCCACTTCAAGATATCTTGGACGCAATCAGAAACATCCTGGACCCTGGCACCAGGGAGGCAAACTACCATCCGGGTCTCCTGATTGCGTCCACAGAATCGCCTATCTGACTCCCTAACTATCGAGTCCCTATTACTACTGCCTTCCTCTTCCTTTCCCTACCCTTCTGAGCCACAGGGCCAGACTCTGTGCCAGAGGCACGGCCACTGTTGCTTCCCTCAGGTAGGCTGTCCGTCCCAATAGTACTCAAACAGGAGTACTTATTGTCAAGGGGTACAGCCACCGGGGTACTCTCTAGTACCTGACTCTTCCCCTTACCCCTCATAACCGTGACCCACTTGTCTCTCTCCCGTGGCCCCGGTGTGACCACCTGCCTGTAACTCCTCTCTATCAACTCCTCACTCTCCCTGACTAGACAAAGGTCATCGAGCTGCAGCTCCAGTTCCCTAACATGGTCCCTTAGGAGCTGCAGCTCGGCACACCTGGCGCAGATGTGGACGTCTGGGAGGCTAGGAGACTCCAGGACCTCCCACATCCGACACTGAGAACAACAAGCTGCCCTCACACTCATACTTCCCCTTTCCTCAACTAACAGGAAAAACTGAAACCTAAACCTACCTTGCCTCGCCCGCTTCCACCTAAGCCCGTTGAGCCAAAGTCCTTAAGCCTACACTCTGCTCCCGGCTCACTCCGCTGCCCGCTGTTTAAGGCTGTGTCCTTTTTAAATCTTCACCGCTTCACTGCCGGACGTCACACGCCTGCACAGTCCCGCCTCTCTTAACTCCGATGAGAATAAGAAAAAGTCAAAATAGCTCCTGCCACACTCCCATTCTGATCCTCCAACTTCCTTCTCCAAATGAAACCCTTATGGTTATGGTTGAAGTGACAATAAAAAGCGACTTGACTTGACTTGAAAACACTTCATCACGTGAATGTAAGTGTAACTGGGCCAGATGCTTTCTGTGGGTTCACCCTCCTGAAGGCAACTGGGCAACAGTGATTAAGGCATGTCACCACTCTTCTTCGGCACCACTGTAATTGAAACCTGCTTGAAGCAGATGGGTACCATACACTGCCGAAGCAAGAGGATAAATTTCTCAATGAATACACAAGCCAATTGGTCAGCACAGGTCTTTAGTACATGGTCAGGTACCCTGTCTGGTCCAGACGCTTTCCACAGATTCACACTCCTGAAGGCAGCCTGCATACCTGAGGCCAGAAGATCAATCAGGAGATGTGGGGGTTCACAATGGTTCCTCCATGTTCTGACAGTCAAAGTGAGCATAGAAGGTGTTGAGTTAATCGGTAAGCAAAGTCCTGCTGTCTCCCATGTCGCTTGATTTAGCTTTGTGGAAGGTGATAGCATTCAAGCACTGCCACAGTTGTCGAGCAGCCTTTGTTGATTCAGGATTGGTCTGGAATCTCTACTTCACCTTTGAGCTGGCTTTGTGGAGATCATACCTGGATCTCTTGTAGCATTCTTGATCTCCAGACTTGAATGCCTTTGATCTAGAGCTAAGCAAATTTCTGATCTCATGGTTCACCCAGGGCTTCTGATTGGGGAAGACTCTGAGTGATTTAGTGGGGACACCCTCTTCTACAGCTGTTTCAGTAAAGTCCGTTATAGTCATAGTGTATTCATTCAGATCTCTAGATGAGTGCTTGAACATGGCCCAGTCCACTGACTCAAAGCAATCCTGTAACTGTCCCTCTGCCTCTCATGAGGTTAGCTGTCCTAATCTTTGAAGACTTGCTCTTTAGCCTCTGCCAGTATGCAGGTAGGAGGAAGACAGCCAATTTACCAAAATGCATTCTGGGTAAGGAACAGTAGGCATTCCTTGTCTTAGTGTAGCAGTGGTCTAGAAAGTTGGGACTTCTGATGCTGCAGGTTAAATGCTGCTGACAGTTAGTCAGGGTTTTCTTCAAACAAGCCTGGTTGAAGTCTCCAACGATAATTTGTGTGAAGAAGTCTTCCCTCAGTTTCCTATGAAATCTTTCCCCTCTATCCTCAAGTCCACAACCTCTATCTCTTGCTTCTCTGAACTTGGAAAAAGGGCTTAAAGAGCCCTTTCTATTCCTGTGTTCCCAAATTTCAGGGAACTGTGTCTGCAGATAATTCTTTTTAACATTACAATATGTTTAATGGCAGAGGTACTGATTTTTATGATGCAGCTGGAGCTCCCAAGTCTGCCAAAAATTCCAGCACAATGCATTGTGCAATGATGAAATGGTCCAAGACTGGAGGCTAAACAACACGACCACATGAAATCCAGAACTTCTACAGGAGGGCTTTCTTCTCCTGTCTGAATAGTATTATAAAATACTTCAGCAAATTAAACTGAAGCTGCAAGATTAGGGTTTAGCTTACAAGAGGCATAGAGTTAAGTGAACAGCCAGAGACCCTTTGGCCAGGGCAGAAATGGCCAACAGCAGGGGGCATAATTTTAAGGTGATAGGAGAAGAGTGGGGGTGGGGGGGAATATCAAAAGTAGATTTTTTACATAGAGGTTTGCCCACAAGAAAACAGATCTCAGGTTTCTGTGGTGACGTGTGTGTACTTTTAGTACAAATTTACTTTGAACTTTGAGAATGGTGAGTCCACAGAACACCCCAACAATGGGAGTGATAGTCGGAGAGATAAATTAAGGACACTTAAGAAACTCTTAGATAGGCACATGGGTGATAGAAAAAAAGATGCCTTGCAGGAGGGAAATTTTCGATTGATCTTTGAGTAAATTAAAGTGTCAGCACACACTGTGGCTAAAGAGCCTGCACTGTACTATGCTGTAGTGTTCTGTGATCTATGTTCAACCTTTTCCAAGTGACCGTGTAAATTTCCTCCAGGTGCTCTTGTTTCCTCTCACATTCCAAAGACATACAGGTTAGAGTTAGTAAGCTGTGGGCATTCTATGTTGGTAACAGAAGCATGGCGACACTAGCAGGCTGGCCCCCAGACTATGCTGATCATTGTCGCAAATGACTCATTTCACTGTATGTTTCAAAGTTTCAATGTACATGTGACAAATAAAGACAATCTTATCTTAAAGTTACCCTTTAGTTTTAGAATTGGAGCACTGGCACCTGATTTATACAGCATTGCACTGAAGCCTTAAACACACATATATACAGTGGCTATTGAGAGTATTCCCCCCCCCCCATGGAAGTTTTCATATTTTATTGTTTTACAACATTGATTTAATCTGGCTTTTTTGGACATTAATCAACAGAAAAAGACTCTCTCCTTTCAAAGTGAAAACAGATCTCAACAAAGTGATCTAAATTAATTACGAAATATAAAACACAAAGTAATTGATTAAGTATTCACCACCATTTATATGACACACCAAATTATCACTGGTGCAGCCAATTGGTTTTAGAAGTCACATAATTAGTTAAATGGATATTTGTTTTTGGAGCCCTCTGTGCAGTCGAGTATATTAATTGATTGTAGTAAAAATACACCTGTACCTGAGAGGTCCAACTGCTGGTGAGTCAGTATCCTGGCAAAAACTACACCATGCAGGCAAAAGAACACTCCAAGCAACTCCGTGAAAAGGTTTTTGAAAAGCACATCAGGAGATGGAAACAAGAAAACTTCCAAGTCACTGAATATCCGTTGGACTACAGTTAAGTCAATCATCGAAGAATGAAAAGAATATGGCGCACCTGTAAACCTGCCTAGGGCAGGCCGTCCTCAAAAACTGAGTGACCATGCAAGAAAGGGACTAGCGAGGGAGGCCGCCAAGAAACCAATGACAACTCTGGAGGAGTTACAGCGCCTATGAAAAGTATTCATTCCCCCCCTGCAAGTTTTCATATTTTATTATTTTACAACATTGAATCACAGTGGATTTAATTTGGGGTTTTTTTGACACTGATCAACAGAAAAAGACTTGTGTCAAAGTGAAAACAAATCTTGACAAGGTGATCTAAATTAATTACAAATACAGTGCCTAAGGATTCACCCTCCCCCCTCCCTGGAAGTTTTAATGTTTTATTGTTTTACAAATATTGAATCACAGTGTATTTAATTCGGCTTTTTTTGGCACTGATTAACAGAAAAGACTCTTTCATGTCAAAGTGAAAACTAATTTCTACAAATTGGTCTAAATTTATTAAACACAAAATAATTGATTACGTATTTACTCACCACCTTCAAGTCAGTATTTAGTAGATGAACCTTTGGCAACAATTACAGCCTTGAGTCCGTGTGGATAGGTCTCAAAAGCTTTGCACATCTGGACACTGCAATTTTTCCCCATTCTTCTTTACAAAACTGTTCAAGTTCTGTCAGATTGCATGGGGATCATGAGTGAACAGCCCTTTTCAAGTTCAGCCACAAATTCCCAATTGGACTGAGGTTTGGACTCTGACTTGGCCACTCCCGGACATTAACTTTGTTGTTTTTAAGCCATTCCTGTGAAGCTTTGACTTTACGCCTGGGGTCATTTCTTGCTAGAAAACAAATCTTCTCCCAAGTCGCAGTTCTCTTGCAGACTGCATCAGGATTTCCCTGCATTTTGCTCCATTCATTTTACCCTCTACCTTCACGAGCCTTCCAGGGCCTGCTGCAGTGAAGCATCCCCACAGCATGATGCAGCCATCACCATGCTTCACATAGGGATGGTGTGTTTTTGATGATGTGCGGTGTTTGAGTTGTGCCAAATTTAGCATTTAGTCTGATGGTAAAAAGTTCAAGCAAAACAGACCAATAGAACCTTCTTCCAACTGATACAACATGGATTCCAGCCCTTTGAGCCATGCCTAATCACAGGACAATTTATAATGACCAGTTAACCTACAAACTCATACGTCTTTGGACTGTGGGAGGAAATCATAGCACCCGGAAATAACCTATGCAGTCCCAGGGAGAAAGTACAAAATCCTTACAGTCAGCAGTGGGAATTGAACCTGCGTCATTGGTACTGTAAAAACAGTGTGCTAACCCACTATGCTACCGTCCCTCCCCTTTCTCAGGAATCAAACCTCAATGTGCCAGCAATGGCTCAGTGGGAAGCTCTCTCGCCTTTGTGTTAAAGGAATACTCCAGAGAGCTCAGCTGAAAACTGATCCTGATCCTCTTACATGTTGTTTCTCTGAAGCCTGTGCTGTATTTTGAATACAATATTCAACCTGTCCCACAGGTGGACATCTGACGTCCCACCGCAATACTCTGTAGACAGGAGAGGATGTTCTGGCCTCCACTTCCCCTTCGCAGCATCCTAGAATGGATATTGAAATGTGAGCTTTCCCCAGTTTAGCAGAGAAAACCAAAGTGCTGAGTATTTTTTAAATAGAATATGCAGAATGGCACAATTAGGATAGTCATTGCCTCTGAGCTCCTGTGACCTGGGTTCGATCCTGACCTCGGGCGCTGTCCGTGTGGAGTTTGCATAATCTTCCTGTTGGCCTCCCCTGCGCACTCTGATTTCCTCCCACGTCCCAACGATGTGTGGGTCGTAGGATAATTGGCCACTGCAAATCACTCCTGGTATGTAGACAAAGTGCTGGAATTTGAGGGGAAACTGATGCAGAAAATGCGGGGCAAGAATAGGATTGGTGTAAATGGGTGGTTAGGAGTCAGCACAGACTCAGTGGGTTGAAGCACCTGCTTATATGCTGCATGATTCTGTGTTCAAAGATACCCCAGAGCCCACTGAAGGATGAGTGCAGAAGGAGCTCAGAAAAGGAAATGGTATTTGCTGTGGTGTTTGCTGAGCTTGGCAATTAGCTCACAGACGTTTCACAATCCTCTTGCTGGCCTTTACTACAAGAGAGTTTGGGTACAAAATATGTCTTTCTTAGTTATATATAGTATTATGTTAATCAAGGTCAAGGGTCAACTTTATTGATTTGTGTTAGAAACTTGATGTGTGTCGGTCAGTACGCGACATGCAACAAAAACATCATTCAACAATTATAAAGAATAAAGTATCACATAAAATTATATTGGAGGTTGATTGTGCATAAATACATAAATACCAGTAAATATGTGCCCCCTCCATGATGGTAGTAATGTGAAGAGGGCATGTCCTGGACAGTGGGGTTCCTTAATGATGGATACAGCCTTCCTGAAGCACCGCCTTTGAAGATGTCCTCGATGGTGGGGAGGTTTGTGCTGGTGGAGTTTACAACCATCTGCAGCCTCTTTTCCTCCTGTGCATTAGAGCCTCATTCCAGGTAGTGATCCAACCGATTAGAACGCTCTCCGCGGTACATCTGTAGAAACTTGCCAGAGCCTTTGTGGCATATCAAATCTCCTCATGAAGTTCAGCCACTATTTCTAACTATCTGAAGATTTCCATGTGCTTGGATTTCCAACGATAAGTAATGTGCACAAAGTCTTGAAGGGATGGGTGAACTAAAAGGGTTTTTACGACAGCACAATAGCTTCACAGTCATCATACTAAGACTAATTGCTTTTGTTTCCAATTAATTCCAGATTATTAACCAAATTCGTCAAAACTGCAAGCTCTCCCAGGCTTCAGTGTCATTGCTCCAGTAACTTAACCTCTGTGTCAGCACCACACCCTTAGACTGATTCTGGCCGAACACACAGACTCAGAGCAAAGAGAGTTTATTCTAAATCTCACAGCAAGGAGCTCCCTACACACTGCACTCACACTCATTTATTTGCATAATCTGTGATGATGTCATCTCTAACTGCATGACTATTCACGTAGTTTCACACCAGCATACCAGCTAAAGAATCTTGTTTAATAAATATTCAAACCGGATCTTCAGGAACAAAGAGAAGCGTTGCATTTTCAGAGTATCGTTCTTTTCCTTTTCGGGTTACCTAGAGCCAATGAAGGTCTATTTTTCCCGAGGTGCAAAGGCTAATATGAGAGAAAATACTTTTAAGGTGACTAGAAGAAAGAACAGGGGTAAGTTTTTTACACAGAGAGTGGCAAGTGCATAGAACCCACTGCTGGGACCGGTAGTAGAGGCAGATATACCTGGGACATTTAAGAGACTCTTAGGAAGATACTAACTGAAAGTAAAATGGAGACCTATTTGGGAAGGGTTAGACTGATCTCGGAATAGTTTAAAAGTTTGACAGAACTTTGTGGGCTGAAGAGCCTGGTCTATGTTTTATGCTCTACAGAAATAGATTCTGTGGTTACATCATAAGACCATAAGACCGTAAGATATAGGAGCAGAAGTAGGCCATTCAGCCCATCGAGCCTGCTCCACCATTCAATCATGGGCTGATCCAATTCTTCCAGTCATCCCCACTCCCCTGCCTTCTCCATACCCTTTGATGCCCTGGCTAATCAAGAACCTATCTGTCTTTGCCTTAAATACAACCAATGACTTGGCCTCCACAGCCGCTCGTGACAACAAATTCCACAGGTTTACCACCCTCTGACTAAAGTAATTTCTCTGCAACCCTGTTCTAAATGAACATCCTTCAATCCTGAAGTCATGCCCTCTTGTCCTAGAATCCCCTACCATGGGAAATAACTTTATCATATCTAATCTGTTCAGGCCTTTTAACATTCAGAATGTTTCTATGAGATCCCCCCCTCGTTCTCCTGAACTCCAGGGAATACAGCCCAAGAGCTGCCTGACATTCCTCATACGGTAACCCTTTCATTCCTGGAATCATTCTTGCGAATCTTCCCTAAACCCTCTCCACTGTCAGTATATCCTTTCTAAAATAAGGAGCCCAAAGCTGCGCACAATACTCCAAGTGTTGTCTCACGAGTGCCTTATAGAGCCTCAACATTACATCCCTGCTCTTATATTCTATACCTCTAGAAATGAATGCCAACATTGCATTTGTCTTCTTCACAATCGACTCAACCTAGAGGTTAACCTTTAGGTTATCTTGCACAAGGAATCCCAAGTCCCTTTGCATCTCTGCATTTTGAATTCTCTCCCCACCTACATAATAGTCTGCCCATTTATTTCTTCCATCAAAGTTCATGATCATACACTTTCCAACATTGTGTTTCATTTGCCACTTCTTTGCCCATTCCCCTAAACTATCTAAGTCTCTCTGCAGGCTCTCTGTTTCCTCAACACTACTTGCTCCTCCACCTATCTTTGTATCATTGGCAAATTTAGCCACAAATCCATTAATCCAAATCATCGTCATACATCGTAAAAAGCAGCGGTCCCAACACTGACCCCTGTGGAACTCCACTGGTAACCGGCAGCCAACCAGAATAGGATCCTTTTATTCCCACTCTCTGTTTTCTGCCGATCAACCAATGCTCCACCCATGCTGGTAACTTCCCTGTAACTCCATGGGCTCTTATCTTGCTAAGCAGTCTCATGTGCGGCACCTTGTTAAAGGACTTCTGAAAGTCATGATGCACCATCAATAACTCACGCTGAGACGTAGGAAGTGAGGTATCGGCTTTTATTGACTGGAAGAATGAACAACACTACATCCTGGGGAATGAGGCAGGGCAACAGGCCTCAGTCGCCTTTATACAGGGGTCTGTGGGAGGAGCCACAGGAGCAGTCAGCAGGGGTCTGTGGAAGGAGCCACAGGAGCAGTCCAGACAGGTATATGTAGTTCACCACAAGTCATAAATACAAAATATTTCACAGATGCTGGAAATCCAGAGAAACACCCACAAAATGAAGGAGGACCTCAGCAAGTCAGGCAGGACTTATAGAGGGGAATAATCAGTTGATAATTTGGGCTGAGAATGTCCTGATAACATGACGGCTGTTTATTTCTCTCTATAGATGCTGCCTGACCTGCTGAGTTCCTGCAGCATTTTGTGTGTATTAGATGGAATCTAAAGCTCTTACCTTGAAATATTGTCCTGTAATTATGATATGTGTGGAGGCTTGCTGTGTGCATATTGGGTGCCAGGTTTCTTACAGAGCTAAGGAGTACAGTTACTGGTAAAGTGCTTACCTGCTTCAGATGAAGAGAAGAGGGACTTTTACTTCCAGAGGTCTTCACAATTCAGTACCTCTGAGAGGTGTGGAGGGGGAGTTATTGAATAGATTCAAGAATGAAAGAGAATTTTAGTCTTTAGGGAAGTTGAAGGTTTTGGGGAATGGAGCTAAGAGCAAATCAGATCAGTCATGTTATTACTGAGTGATCAAGCACTCGAGGGGCCATATGTTGCTAGTGTTCCCAAGTTTATGGACATAACATTTATAACCATTTTAAGTAGCTGCCAAAATCCAGTGAGGAATATTTTCATAACGACAAAAGAAATAAAATTCTGAAAATGAACAGGGTCTGCTGAGTACGGCTGTAAGTAAACAATTAATCATTCTAGTTAGCCACCCTTCCCTCCAGCCCTCCTCTCTTTGTTACCTCAGTCACTACACTGCACTACAAAGGTGCTTATACTGTAAATGCATGCTGGTATTCATGTTGGAAGGCCCCTACACTCGAGTGATCTCCCTCCCGCTCTCTCGGCAGTGAGTGAGAATCTGTTGATCTTCGAGTCGGGGAACCTGGACAAGTGACACAGCAGATTGTTACATCGAAGCAGCGAGCTGCTGATCTCCCCTCATGTTGTAGCAGGAGCGATATCTCTGTTTCCCTCACTAGTGAGAGAGAGAGCCTGTCTGAGATGTCTAAGTGTTGGGATGGACAGTAGTTCTTGACGGACTGTTTGTAGTTTCTTTGTAGATGCCATCAGTAATTTCCGATGGACAAAGATCACGGCCTCTTTAGGAGCTTTGCTTGGTGGGGGGAGGGGTGCTTTTCCTGGAGCAAGTGGGAGGAGGGGAAGGGAAGAGGGTTGGTGCTTTCTGCTGCTACTCGTGTGTAGGAGGAGAGGGGGGGCTTTGGGGTTCTACCATTTTCTGTCATTCATTCTTTGGGGTTTTTTTCTATTTCATGGATGTGGGTATAAGAAGTTCAGGTGTATACTGTATTCATTCTCCAATATTAGATTGAACCACTTATGAGCATTTTATCCCTATCCGTACTTCAAACTCTAACTTTATACTTTAAAATTAATTAATATTGTTTTTTGTTGCATGTCGACCAACACATCACAGCAAATTCCTAATACATATAAATGCATATGGTGAATAAAGTTGATCCTTGATAACCAACTTACTGTTCAGCAGGCCAGGGGAACACATTATCCTAACATACCACTCACATAACTGCATGCATTTTCCTTCTGCCTTCTTGCTTGGTTCCTTTCCACTTTGCAAAGTGTTATGTAAGCTTGATTTGTTTTTTTTCTTTGCGTCTTCCATTGTGGTCTTAACCTCCACATAGCGATCCTGTTCAATCATAGATGTTTCTGCCTGACTTAGCAGCGAAAGTCATCTGGATTGATTTAATCCTGCTACCTTAGCAGGAAAGTATTAGTAAGGCAGATCTGCTGGTGTTCTGAAAACACAGCGCTCCATGTGAAAAATTCTGTTTGTTCATTTGATTTACTCGAGTAATTAAAGCAGATTTTGTTACAAAAGTGATTATAATCAAGAGGAAAATGCTCTTGTGATTGCAAGTGTCTGTCTATGATCACAAGCTTCACATAAAGGAACAAATGGAAATTCATAACACATTGTTTCATAAGGCAATGCTGAAAGATCCACAGACAGACACAGCAGATTGGAATAGGAACCACATCATAGAGTCACAGTCATTGAAAAGTACAGCGCTGAACCAGGCCCTTTGGCCCATCTAGTTCATGCCCAAACCATTTAAACTGCCCATTCCCATCGAGCTGCACCGGGACCTGGCCCTCCATACCCCTCCTATCCACAAACATATCCAAACATTGAAATTAAACACTTAAACATTGAAATTGAGTTTGCACATGCCACTTGTACTGGCAGCTCATTCCACACCCTCATGACCCTTTGAGTGAAGAAGTTTCCACTCATGTTCCCCCTAAACTTTTCACCCTTTGCTAATGTAGTTTCATCCAATCTCAGTGGAAAAAGCCTGCTTGAGTTTACCCTATCTATACCCCTCATCATTTTGTATTCCTCTGTCCTCTCAATCTTCCACTTTACAAGGAATAAAGTCCTAACCTATTCCATCTTTACTTATAACTCAGGTCCTCCAGACTGGAGGTCTAAATTCAACCTTTGTATTGCAACACTAAAATCAGAGCATAGATCCACATTGATTGCTTGTACTAAACCAGACTTAATTTAGGAAAAAAAGGAATTGGTTACTGGATGAAGAAATGGAAATATCCTTCACATTTTAAATATGTTTTAGTTCAACAATCTGCATCAGGAAATAAAGACCCGTTCCATCAAGAATTGACTGGAATAAAGCCTGTTTGTCTGATTGCACATCCTGCAGGAATACGTTTCTTGTCCCATTTCCTCGTATTCCCTCAGCCCTTCCAGACTAGAGGCCCCGGACTGTCGCATTACAGTCTTTGTTGTGGTTCTATTGAAACTACAAATGTATACATTAGAGAGAACATTCATTGGACTCAGAGAACAGACAATGGATTTATAACCATTTTGCTTTTGAGCAGGTTTGATTTCTTTGTGCCGTTGTCTCCTTTACAACAGTGCCTTGTTGTCAGAGGTTCAGACTACCCTTCATGTGTCCCAGAGGAGCAGAGAGCACAGCTTGCCTGATCCTCCTTTGGGACTGACTCTTCCTTTTAGATGACAACAGCCCAGCCTGTCCAGGTGGGTCTTCCCTCGGGAGTGTGGCAGATCTCTGGTGAAGCAGGACAAATGCTCAGAGAGGACGTTTTCCTGGGGTTTTGTAGCGCAGAAAATATCAATGCTGGGTCTATCTTTCCAAACATTCCTATTAACCCTAATGAACAAACCCCCGGGGAAATCAGGAAAAATAAGTACACAGGATTATGAGGAGTATGCCAATCCCACCAGTTTGTTCTGCATGTCTGCTCTTTCCCCATATCTTGCAAACAGCTTTTCCAGCTGGTGCCACTTGCTGGCTGCTCCCAGCACGCCCATGAGCGTAGCACATTTCACTCTACGTTTCGATGTACACGTGATAAATAAACTTGACTCTTGAATCTAACCAATTCCTTCTTGAGGGAAGTGATGGTTCTAGCTTCAGATCAAATGATCCTTTTGCATTAAAAGAAAAGCTAAAAATATACTTAAATATTTAGGTAGCAGAAGAATTGTTTAGATCTATGAACAATGTTGATAAAAATAGAATATATCTTCATCTTTCAGAGTGCAGAGTGGGGATTAGTCATTTGACAAGCATCTGGAGAGTGTGAAAGTTAGAAATAAGCATTGATATGAGTCAGTTCTACTATGATTGCGACAGGAAGGAATGCCTCAGTAGACCAGGAACGTGAACGGAGTATTCTGTCTACATATCCTTAATTCTCCTGCAGGGATCAGAGTGTCACCGAACATCTAATACCCAGCTCTAATTGCCCTAAACATATGGCAAGCAGAGTTGCTCAGAGCAGTTTATTTCAGTGTGGTACAAATGGGGTTGTATACTGGCCCACTGCACACAGCAGGTAAGAGTCAACTACATGAGACAGGAGATACACAGAATTACAAACACATCTTCTTTTAAAGGACCTTTCTTTGGACAAGGACAACATCTGACAGATTTAAATCCATAATGAATGCCTGGGTGCACGTTTGATTTTTTTTCTTTTATTGGGTAATTTTCTCCTGTATTAAGGATGGAAAATTTCCTCCCCTGAATGGTATTTGAGAAACTGGTATTATTTTAAGACAATCCAGTACTCCTATGGTCACCATCTCTAATACGAGCTCTGCATCACATTTTTTTTTTTAAATTTTCTGAAATTAACTACACCAGCCACCATGGTGGGATTTGAATGTGCATCTATGCCAGTGGCTATGTGTCAAAATAATTAGACTTGCATCTTAAACGCTAGGATGCGAGGTGACTTAAAGGAGGTATAGATGGTGATGAGAGGCATAGATGGAGTGGGTAGCCAAGGAACATTTTTCTAGGAAAGAAATGCCTTACATGAGGGGGCTTAATTTTAAGGAGATTGGAGGAAAGAATAGGGGGGACAGTAGAGGTAAATTTTTTACACAGAAAGTGGTGAGTGTGTGGAACACCTGGACAGGGGCATTTGTGAAACACTTAGATAGGCACATGGATTAAATAAAAATGGAGGGCTCTATAGGAGGGAAAGGTTAGATTGATCTTAGAGTCGGTTAAAAGGTTGGCACAACATTCTGGGCTGAAGGGCCCAAACCGCACTAGAATGTTGTATGTTTTTAATTGACATGCTACCATCTCCTTTGAAGACATCAGGTCTGTGCTTTGGCCTTTGTTTTCATGACTCAATCGTATTAGCATCAGCAGCAAACACAAAGTGTAAGAAAAGCTCTGTCAGCTTCCTCCTTTGCTTACTTGAGAAAATCTACAGATGCTGGAAATCCAAAGCAACAAACACAAGGTGCTGGAGGAACTCAGCAGGTCAGGCATCAATGGAAAAGAGTAAACAGCTGTTGTTTGGGGCTGAGAGCCTTCATCAGGACAGGCACCTTTGCCACCTCAGATGCTTCAAGGCATCTGGAGGGTCAAGATCGTCCATGGAGAGATTTGAAAGTGTGCCACCTTGTCAGTTAACTTTCATTGTTGGGCCATAAGACCATAAAACCATAAGATATGGGAGCCAAGTTAGGCACGCAGCCCATCAAATCTGCACCAGCATTCAATCATGGTTGACTTTATCAACCTGGTACTCCTGCCTTGTCTCCATAGCCCTTAGGTATAACACTTTGATATCCAAAATCAAAGTAAAAATTTATCATTGAAGTATGTATATCTCACCATATAGATTACTAGTAACTTGTCAATTGTTGATGTTGTTGTTTTTCTTTTCACCATAACGGTTCATATACCGAACTTATAGATCCAACGATGTCAACAATCAGCAATAACCAGTAATCTCCGGATCTGGACAGTTAAGCAAACACCTCCCTCAAAGTTAGCCAATCATAATCTACTGCTAAACTGTTTACAGTGTTTTGAATCAGCCAACCAGATTACCACATTTAATCAATGTTTATTCAGACCTCGGAGGAGTACATAAACCAGCGTTCAACACCCTCAACAGCACACTGATGATAGCTTCTCAACTGGAGTTGAAATATCTGCAAACATTTTGCCGAGCTCAGCAATCAACCAAGCTTCCAAATAGCAAATCTGAGCTACCAATATTCTGCAGTATTTCTGGCAGACTGTGTGCCATGGGTTCATGAACCATTCAGAAACCTTTTGGCAGAAGGGAATAAACTGTTCCTAAACATCAAGTATAGGTCTTCAAGCTCCAGTAACTCCTCCTTGATGATAGTAATGCAAAAAGGGCATGTCCAGATGGTGAGGGTCTGTCGTGATGGATACCCCTTTCCTGAGACACTACCTGTTGTAGATGTCCTCGATGACTGGAGAGGATTGTGACTGTGCTCATGATGGAACTTCCTGAATCTACATCTCATCATTCATGCTATTTTTCCCAGCGGATGGCTTATCTTTGTATGTCCACAACAGTAGGCCTGATTCTTCCTGCGTCCCACCTCCCCAGCCCTGCGAGATCTTCCCTCTCAGCTTGCTCAGTGTTGCAAACTCTGCAAGATCTTGTCAGTGTTTGAACGCTTCACCAGATCCCGCGAGCACACATCACCTTACAATAGAAAGTTCTGACGTGTCTCTGGGGTCATCCAGCTAATGAAGGCACTCTATAGAATTTGAAGTTGTTGTCACAGGAGCTCAAGGCCAGCTCTATTTCCCAGGTAAGCTCATGAACAATCACCTCTTATTCCCAAATGATGTGATCTGTCCTTCCTGAGTATGAAGGAAATCTTTATGGACAGCACTGGCAAATGTTTGTCTCAATATCCATGAAATTGCATTCAGGCCCCAGTAAAATAATATATACAGATATAAGGTTTATTGTATGGCTTAAATCTTTCATGAATGCCTTTCTGTAACCTTAGCTCTTGGTTAAATACAAGGAGGATGAATTTCAACAGATTTATATTTTGTATTAAAATATTTGTTCTTTCTTTGAGCCCTGTGAAACTTTCTCAGCTGTTTAGTTCTTCATCCATTGAGAACCTGTGTTTCAGATTATCTGTGAATGAATGCTCTGTCGACAGTATTCCTCTGTGAAGACCACTTACTGTGATGGTGCCTATGGCTTACTGCTGAAGGTTAAAGATTAGCATTATTTGACACATGTACATCAGAATAGAAGAATGTCCCTTTAGTCAGAGGGTGGTGAATCTGTGGAATTCATTGCCACAGACAGCTGTGGAGTCTAAATCACTGAGTATATTTAAAGTAGAGGTTGATTAGTAAGGGCATCAAAGTTTATGGGGAGAAGGCAGGAGAATGGGATTGAGAGTGATAATAAGTAAGTCATGATGGAATGGTGGAGCAGATTTGATGGGCCAAAGGGTCTAATTCTGTTCTTGTGCTTTATGGTCTACGTGGAAATGTAGAAACATACAGTGAATTGTGCTCAGAGGGAGCTCCTGTGTGTTGCTATATTTCCGACGGATATTCACTGTCCAAGGCCAGGGGTAGGGTCCCTTTTGTCAAGCTCAGCTTTCTAACATAGCAGCTGAGACTTCTGGAGATCAAAGAGTTGGTTTTGAGGAAGCTAAACTTCCAACCGATATTCTTCGTTCAGCTTTGTGTTGTAAATGGGAGCCAGTCTTCAGTTCTTAATGTAAATGGAAAGCAATAATCAGTCTGAAGTTAAAAGGACAGCTTTGCAAACAAACAGTAATGTCAACAGAGCACAGTCTGATTGCCCAAAGCATGGGGATGACTACTTAAGAGATGCAGTGCAAGACAATTCACTTGTGTAGTTGGGCCCAAATCAAACCAGAAAACACTGGCTAAGTTTTTTAGTTCAAGGAAGTTTTCAAACCAGATTGATTCTATCACTTAGCACATCAAGTAGCTGATCTATCAATAGCTGGAAGATTTGTGAACTCAGAGGGTCAGCATTCACAGTGTTAATTTTGGGTGTTTGGAAACTCTGTATGCCAGAGCTTGTAGACTCTCTGTGTGAAAAGATATCTGCAAAAATATCATGTGTGTGTAAATTCATCCAAGTAGCAAAAAAAAAGTATAGGTGTTAGAGAGCAGTCAGGACTCTTAAACGCAGTCAAGGAACAACAAGATGAATGACAGAAAGATGAGGTGAAAAAAAATCGATTTCTTTGCCTTCAATTTCTGCGATGGACAACTTGTTCATCTGTTCCTCATTGGTATGTCTTTTTAGAGGACGCACCTTGGAATTGTACCTCCATGTTAGAATTCCTCTATCTTTTAGAAATCATTTGTAATATGGAAATCTTTTATAAGACAGAAAATCGCTGTGAATTTTAGACGTGTTTTAAGAATTTGTCTGGATTTAAACATGTATCACTGAAAATAAATGAATTATTTAAACTACTTGTTAGCTGGAAGTACCTATTCCTTGGTAGGGAGAGGAGACCCACCACTCAAATAGAGGGTATTGGTATCTAAACTCATCATGGATGATAAACAGGAAAGTGATCTAGCCTTTGAAGAGTAGATGGCTGCTTTTTAGTGAGGGTACCTGTAGCTATCTATATTGGATAGGGCTTAAGATCTTCATTTGAGTTTAGAATTTTGTAGACAGCAAACACAATGCTACCACAATCAGAATTATTCTACATGGAAAATTTGATTTATTTAAATGTAACACACCATTGTGGTACAGAGTACAACACTGTTAGAGGTGGCATTCTTCAGATGAGACACTAAACCGAGGGCCCGTCTACCCTCGCTAATGGATGGTAAGAGATTATGATCTTATGTGGGTGGAATGAATATCAACACAACTTGACTGTAGTTTGCACACAAACAATTGACACAATCTCACTACAATTCTCACAGTATTTTAATATCATCTTTAGCATAACTTCAACGCAATCTGGCTACAACTCACATACGGTCAGCAAAATTTTTCATGCACATCTTCAACACAGATTAACTTTAATTTAGTTGAAATTCCTTTTCCATGAGTAAGGTTGACCTTGAGGCATGGCTCGTGAACTTCAATAATATGGTGGACCAAGTCCACTTGGCTTCTAACCAAGCCATCAACAATGAGGGACAACCAAAGGCAGATCGTAAATCAGGTTGAGTGGTGCCACTTCAACAGCCTCTCACTCAATGTCAGCAAAACCAAAAGGCTGATTATTGACTGCAGGAGGAACAAGCCAGAGGTCCATAGAGGCTGCTTTCTTGTGGCAGTACTCCTTGTAAATAGATAATAGACAATAGACAATAGGTGCAGAAGTAGACCATTCGGCCCTTCGAGCCTGCACCGCCATTTTGAGATCATGGCTGATCAATTCCTATCAATACCCGGTTCCTGCCTTGTCCCCATATCCCTTGATTCCCCTGTCCATAAGATACCTATCTAGCTCTTTCTTGAAAGCATCCAGAGAATTGACCTCCACTACCTTCCGAGGCAGTGCATTCCAGACCCCCACAACTCTCTGGGAGAAGAAGATTTTCCCTTAACTCTGTCCTAAATGACCTACCCCTTATTCTCAAACCATGCCCTCTGGTACTGGACTCTCCCAGCATCTGGAACATATTTCCTGCCTCTATCTTGTCCAATCCCTTAATAATCTTATATGTTTCAATCAGATCCCCTCTCAATCTCCTTAATTCCAGCGTGTACAAACCCAGTCTCTCTAACCTCTCTGCGTAAGACAGTCCAGACATCCCAGGAATTAACCTTGTGAATCTACGCTGCACTTCCTCTACAGCCAGGATGTCCTTCCCTAACCCTGGAGACCAAAACTGTACACAATACTCCAGGTGTGGTCTCACCAGGGCTCTGTACAAATGCAAGAGGATTTCCTTGCTCTTGTACTCAATTCCCTTTGTAATAAAGGCCAACATTCCATTAGCCTTCTTCACTGCCTGCTGCACTTGCTCGTTCACCTTCAGTGACTGATGAACAAGGACTCCGAGATCTCTTTGTATTACTCCCTTACCCAACTCTATACCGTTCAGATAATAATCTTCCTTCCTGTTCTTACTCCCAAAGTGGATAACCTCACACTTATTCACATTAAACGCCATCTGCCAAGTATCTGCCCACTCACCCAGCCTATCCAAGTCACCCTGAATTCTCCTAACATCCTCATCACATGTCACACTGCCACCCAGCTTAGTATCATCAGCAAATTTGCTGATGTTATTTTCTATGCCTTCATCCAAATCGTTAACGTAAATGGTAAACAGCTATGGTCCCAATACCGAGCCCTGTGGCACCCCACTAGTCACCACCTGCCATTCCGAGAAACACCCATACACTGCTACCCTTTGCTTTCTATCTGCCAACCAGTTTTCTATCCATGTCAATGCCTTCCCCCCGATGCCCTGAGCTTTGATTTTACCCACCAATCTTCTATGTGGGACCTTATCAAATGCCTTCTGAAAATCGAGGTACACTACATCCACTGGATCTCCCCCGTCTAACTTCCTGGTTACATCCTCGAAAAACTCCAACAGATTAGTCAAGCATGATTTACCCTTTGGTAAATCCATGCTGGCTTGGCCCAATCCTATCACTGCTATCTAGATATGCCACTATTTCATCCTTAATAATGGACTCTAGCATCTTTCCCACCACCGATGTCAGGCTGACAGGTCGATAGTTCTCTGTTTTCTCCCTCCCTCCTTTCTTAAAAAGTGAGATAACATTAGCCATTCTCCAATCCTCAGGAACTGATCCTGAATCTAAGGAACATTGGAAAATGATTACCAATGCATCCACAATTTCCAGGGCCACCTCCTTTAGTACCCTAGGGTGCAGACCATATGGACCTGGGGATTTGTCAGCCTTCAGTCCCATCAGTCTTCTCATCACCGTTTCCTTCTGAATGTCAATCTGTTTCATTTCCTCTGTTACCCTATGTCCTTGGCCCATCCATACATCTAGGAGATTGCTTGTGTCTTCCTTAGTGAAAACAGATCTAAAGTACTCATTAAATTCTTCTGCCATTTCTCTGTTTCCCTTAACAATTTCACCCAATTCATTCTTCAAGGGCCCAACATTGTTCTTAACTATCTTCTTTCTCTTCACATACCTAAAAAAGCTTTTGCTATCTTCCTTTATATTCCTGGGGAGAGTTTTGCCTGTGATCCTCATTCAAAGGTTCAAGGTGGAGAGAGTCAGTAACTTTAAAGTCCTTGGGGTTATCATATTACAGGATAGAATATCATTATCTCTGGGACCAACACAATGGAGGCACAACAGCACCTCTACTTTCTTAGAATTTTGCCTAGATTCAGCAAGTCATCTGAAACCTTTATAGAGGCACCGTATCCTAACTAAGTACACCACAGCCTGGTATGGAAACAGCAATGCCTAGGAATGGGAAAGTCTACAGAAAGTGGTGGATACAGCCCAGTCCATCACAGGAAAATCGTTCCACACCATTGGACGCATTTGCAAGGAGCGATGCCACAGGCAACCAGCATCCATCATCAAGGACCCTCACCACCCAGGCCATTCTCTCTTCTCACTACTGCCATCAGGCAGGAGGTACAGGAGCCCTAGGACCCACACTCACCAGGTTCAAGGACAGTTATTACCCCTCAACGGTAGGCTCCTGAATCAGCGTGAATAACTTCACTCACCTCAACGCTGAACTGATTCCACAACCTATGGACTCACTTTCAAGGAAACTACATTCAGTTACTATTTATTTGTATAAATATAATTTTTGTACATTTGTTAGTTAATTTTTGATTATGTATAGTTTCTTTCATAAATTCTATTGTCTGTTTCTATTTTCCTGTAAATGGCTGCAAGACACTGAATCTCAAGGTAGGATATGGTGACATCTATGTACTTTGATAATAAATTTACTTTGACTTGACTTTGAAAGGTTATCGTTCGAGAACTGGCTCTTGGCCAAGTTATGTTAGTATCATTAGAAGGACTGAGCATCAGCTACTTACAACATTTCAATCCTGAACTGTCTGTGGAGTAGTCTACAGATGGACATGACAGGATATGTGCTGAGTTTCATTTTCTTTGAAAAAACATATATTACAGAACAGTGCCCAATTACCTCATTTGACCCAAAGTAATTGGTGTTCTTTACATTTGGAGTTACATTGTAATGACCTTGACAGTCTAAGCAGACACCAAACTATTACTCATCATTTATCTCTCGCTATATATGTCTGCCAAAGCTCTCAAGCATTATTCTCAAAGCACAATGGTTAGTCTACAATTCACCTATGGATATGAGAGCACATGGAAATAGCCGGCTCTGACATTCAGCGTGATCATGGTTCATCTGTCCAATGTCTTTCGTGCTCCTGTGTGCCAGATTCAGAGGGCACTCAATTCCTTCAACCTTCAAAAACTTATAAGATTATGAGACCATAAGACATAGAAGCAGAATTAGGCCATTCGGCCCATCGAGTCTGTTCCACCATTTCACCATGGTGAATCTATTTCCCTCTCAACCCCATTCTCCTGCCTTCTCCCCATAACGTTTCACGCCCTGCCTTATCAAGAATCTGTCAACATCAGCCTTAAATACAGCCAATGACTTGGCCTCCACAGCTCAATGAGATCTCCCCCACCCCCCTTCTTCAAAACTGCAGTGCGTAAAGCCTCAGAGCCATCAAACATATCAAACACCCCTCATATGATAAACTTGTTCATTCCAGAAATCATTCTTGTGAACCTCCTTTGAATGGTCTCTAATGTCAGCATGTTCTATCTTAGATAAGGGGCCCAAAACTGCTCACAATACTCCAATTGAGGCTTCAGCGGTGCCTTACCATGCCTCAACACTGTTTTTATTTTCTAGTCCTCTCAAAATGAATGCTAACCTTGCATTTGCCTTCCTCACAACTGACTCAACCTGCAAGATAAACTTTAAGGAATCCTGCACATGGATTCTAAGTCCCTTTGTGCCTCAGATTTTTGAATTTTCTCCGTTTAGAAAATAGTATATGCTTTGGTTTCTTCTACCAAAGTGCACGACCAAACACTTCCTGACATTGTATTCCACTGCCACTTCTTTGCCCATTCTCCTAATATGTTAAGTCCTTCTGCAGCCTCTCTGCTTCCTCAGCATTACCTGCCCCTCCGCCTGTCTTCATATCATCCACAAGCTTGGTCACAAAATCATTAATTTCATCATCCAGATCATTAGCATACAGCATTAAAAAAGCAGTCCCAACACACACCTCCGTGGAACACCACAAGTCGCTGGCAGTCCATCCAAAAAGGAACCATTTATTCCCACTCTTTGCCTCTTGTCAATCAGGCAATGCTCTATCCATGCTAGAATCTTTCATTGTTTCTTAATCTTTATTTCTTATTCTTATTTCATTTAGCAGCCTCATGTGTGGCACTTTGCCAAATCTTCTGAAAATCCAAGTACACAACATCCACCGATTGTCCTTTGTCTATCCTACTTGTTACTTCTTCAAAGAATTCCAACAGATCTGTCAGGCAAGATTTTCCCTTAAGGAAACCATGCTGACTACGGCCTATTTTACCATGTCCTTCCAAGTACTCCCAAACCACATCTTTAACAATCAACTCCAACATCTTCCCAACCACTGAGGCCAGGCTAACTGAGCTATAATTTCCTTTCTTCTGCCTCCCCTCATTCTTGAAGAGTGAAGAGACATTTGCAATTTTCCAGTCCTCTGGAAGCAAGCCAGAATCTCGTGACTCTTGAAAGATCATTACCAGTTCAGCTATCTCTTTCAGAACCATGCAGTGTAATCCTTCTGGTCCAGCTGACTTATCTACCTTCAGATCTTTCAGTTCCCCAAGAACCATCTCTCTGGGTAATGGCAACTGCGCTCATTTTGGCCCCTTGACAGTCTTGAACTTGCAGCACACTGCTAGTGTCTACCATAGTGCGGACTGATTCAAAATACATATTCAATTTGTCTGCCATTTCCTTTCCCCCCATACCACCTCTCAAGCAATGATCTGATATCTATTCTCACCTCACTTTTACTCCTTATAATTATTTGAAAAATATTTTGATATCATTTTTGATATTATTCAATATCTTACCTTCATATATCATCTTTTCTCTCATTATGCTTTTTTTAGTTCCCTTATGTTGGTTTCTAAGAGCTTCACCATCCTCCAGCTTTCCACTAATATTTGCTCTATTAAATGCACTTTCTTTTGTCCTAATATTGACATTGTCTTCCCTTGTCAGCCACAGTTCTAACATCCTGACTTTAGAATACTTCTTCTTCTTTGGGATATATCCATGCTATGTCTTCTGAATTGCTCCCAGGAACTCCAGCCATTGCTGCTTTACCATCATCCCTACTAGTGTCCCCTTCCAATCAACTTTGTCTAGCTCCTCTCTCATGGCTCTGTAATTCCCTTTACTGATACATCTGACTTTAGCTTCTCGCTCTTAAATTGCAGGGTGAATTCTATCATATTATGATCAATGTCTCCTAAGTGTTCCTTTACCTTAATCTCTCTAATCAAATCTGGTTCATTACATGGCACCCAATCCAAAATAGCTGATCCCCTAGTGGACTAAATTATAAGTTCTTCTAAAAAGCTATCTCATAGGCATTCAACAAATTATCTCTCTTGGGATCCAAAACTAGCACCAATCTGACTTTCCCTACCTACCTGCATATTAAAATCCTCCATGACTATCATAACATTGCACCTTTAACATGCATTTTCTATCTCCCATTGTAATTGTAGCCCATATTATGGCTACTGTTCAGAAACCTGTATATAACTCCCATCAGTTACCCTTGCAGTTTCTTGCCTCTGCCCACAAGAGTTCTATATCTTTTGATGACATGGCACCTCTTTCAAAGAGTTAGATTTCATTTTTACCAGTAGAGCCCACCCCAACCCCTTTGCCAGTCCTTTCAATAGTAAGTGTATTCTTGATGTAAGGCTCATACCTGAAAATCTCTAACTGTGCTGTAAGTTCATCTGCCTTTTTCCATGTACTGCATGCATTCAAATATTTCACCTTCAATCCTGTGTTTGTTACCCTGTTACAATGCAACTCATCCCACTGACTGCAATTTTACCTGATCATCTGCCTGTCATTCCTGACAGTCTCACTACACACTGCCTTTGCTTGTATACCAACTGTCTCATCCTCACCCCTGTCACTCAGTTTCCCATACACCTGATCAATTGGTTTAAACCTTGCCCAACAGCTCTAGCAAACTGGCCCATAGGATATTGGTCCCCCCTCAGGTTCAGGTGTAACCCGTCCCTTTTGTATGGTTCATACCTTCCCCAGAAAAGATCCCAATGATCCAGAAATCTGAAACCCTGCCCCCTGCACCAGTTCCTCAGCCACACATTCATCTGCCAAATCATCCTATCTTACCCCATTTGGCGCGTGGCACGAGCAGCAATCCGGAGATTACTGCTCTGAAGGTCCTGCTTTTCAGCTTTCTACCTAGCTCCCTAAGATCTCTCTTCAGGACCTCTGCCCTTTTCCTATCTGTGCCATTGTTTCCAGTATTTACCAAGACTTCTGACTGCTGACCTTCCTCTTTTAGAATGCCATGGACCTGACCCTGGCAGCATACCATCCGGGTGTCTCTATTGAGTTCCCAGAATCTCATGTCTACTCCTCTAACTATGGAGTCCCCTATGACACCGGTTTCCCCCTCTCCACACTTCTGTTCAGAGCCACAGCACCAGACTCAGTGCCAGAGACCCAGTCACTGTGTCTTTTCCCTGGTAATTCGTCTCCCCCCAGCAGTATCCAAAGTGGTACATTCATTATTGAAAGGAACAGCCACAGGGGTTCTCTGCACTGGCTACCCATTTCCTTTCTCTCACCTGACAGTCATCCAAGTACCTACTTCCTGTATCTTAAGTGTGACTACCTCCCTGTAGCTTCTACCTATCACCTCCTCTGTTTCCGAAGGACATTCAGCCGCAGCTCCATTTGCTTAACATGTTATCCATCTCCCCTTTAGATATCTCCAATGATCTGGCCTCCAAAACTTTCTTCAAAGATCAAAGTTCAAAGTAAATTTACTATCAAAGTATGTATATGTCACCATATACTACCCTGAGAGTCATTTTCTTGCGGGCATTCACAGTAGATACAAAGAAATACAATGGAATCAATGAAAATCTACACACTAAAAAGACCAATAAACAACCAATGCGCAAAAGAAGGCAAACAGTGAAAATGCAATCATAATACTAAATAATAAATAAATATATTGAGAACATGAGTTGTAGAGTCTTTGAAAGTGAGTCTGTAAGTTGTATTTAAAGAGCAAACACGAGGAAATCTGCAGATGCTGGAAATTCAAACAACACGCACAAAATGCTGGTGGAACACAGCAAACCAGGCAGCATCTATAAGGAGAAGCACTGTCGATGTTTCGGGCCTGACGAAGGGTCTCGGTCTGAAACGTCGACAGCGCTTCTCCCTATAGATGCTGCCTGGCCTGCTGTGTTCCACCAGCATTTTGTGTGTGCTGTAGGTTGTAGAATCAGTTCAGTGTTGACGTGAGTGAAGTCATCCACAGTGGTTCAGAAGTTTGACGCTTGAAGAGTAATAACTTCCTGACAGGTTTAGGCGACTATCCCCTTAACTTGTAATGATGTTCTCTCATTCAAGGCTCTCCCACTGGTGGCAATATCTCAACATCTACACTGTCCTGCCCCCTTAGCACCTTACATGTTTCAAAAACATCATCCCTCATTAATTTAAACTTCCAAAAATACAGATCTAACATTATTTTGCTGCATGAGTCTTCAATCTCCAGTAACATAGTCCCCTAAGCTTATGTGTGGCATTTTATCCTATGCCTTCAGGAAATCCAAATACTCTAGATCCACAGGTTCATCTAGAATCACTGAGTATAGAATCATACCTATCAGAAACAAACCTTTCAACCCACACATGCTGACCATCAAGTACACATTTACCCAACTTTCATTTTTTTATCGTCCCTACTTTCCCATCCACTTTCACTGGAATCTATCACTCCACTACTCACACATTAGGAGTGTGTCTTCACCCTTCCTTTTCAGTCCTAAAGAAGGGTCTTGGTACAAAATATCAACTGTTTATTCATTTCCATAGATGCTGTCTGACCTGCTGAGTTCCTCCAGCATGTACATGTGTTACCAAGAACAGAAGCTGTAATGAATGCTGCATCACTGCGTTGCTGCAGGTTATGCTCTCAATGTGTTGAATACCTGAATACCTCATCCTGTACATCTCTCTGAGGCCGATCCTCAAGTGAAGAAATTCTTCCTCATTCTTGTCTGAAATGCACAAAACCCTTCTTCTGAATCAGTGACTCCTGAATTCAGATCCTCCATGAGAGAGAAACTTCCTCTCACTATTCACCCTTCAAGTTCTTTCAGGGTCCTATGTTTCAAAATATCCCCGTTCTTCCAGACTCCAGTGCTCAACCTCTCCGAGGAAGGGAACTTCTTAAACTCAGGAATCAATGCAGCAATTCATGTCTGAACTCCTCCAATTCAGCCATATTTCTCCCTGACTAAGTAGGCTAAAGCTGTGCATTGTATTCTAAGTGTAGTCTCAGCAACAAAAGTAAAGAAAGAGAGAGAGATAAGACAAGGGAGTGAGAGGGTGTGATAAAGAAGACAAATTTTGGCTTTGTACAGTGTTTCTAATAAAGGAGATTTATATAACAAAAGTCAGAGGAAAGAACATTTCAAATAATTGAAGGATCTTGATCTGAAACATGAATGTCCATTTCCCTTCACAAACACCATTTGACCTGTGGAGTTCCTCCAGCACTTTGCTTGTTGTTTCTAATGGTTACATCTCCAGATGAAGACTATGACTCTTCATTGTGTGAATAACAGTCCTTAAATTAAGAAATTTCTGTTTTAACAATTGTTGCAGTAGTTTGGCATTGTAAGAAGACAGTCCAGATGTTAATCTGCATTATTCATTAATTGACTGCTTACTCCTTTCATTCCTACACCGTATTGTTAAACAGAGCAAAACACAAAACGCTGGAGGAACTCAGCAGTCTAGGCAGCATTATGCCCACACCAACCAGTCCAGATGAAGGGTCTTGACCCACAATGTTGATTGGACATTGAACGTAGAACATAGAACAGTACAGCACAGGAACAGGCCCTTCAGCCCACAATGTTGAGCCAAACCAGCTAAAAAGCAAATCAAAAACACCCAAAAACTAACTTATCTGATCTACACAATGTCCATATCCGACCATCTTCCTCACATTTATGTGCCTGTTTAAACATCTCCTAAAAGCCTCTAATGGAATGATTCCCAACCAGGGTGGTACCACCCACAAGGAAGCAACTATGTGTGTGTCCTAAGGGGGTGTTAGGGGAAATCAAAATCACTGGGGCTCATTCAAGATTCTTCAGGGTGGGCGATAAGCAGCACACTAACTTGCGGCACGAGACCAGACCAACCGCTAGTAAAACAGGCACTTCCAAAACAGAGGCACTGAAATGCAGGAAGAACTATTGATTTACAGGCAATGAACACTCATCGTCATAGCATGCCTGAAGCTTGGCAATCTCTTCCGACCTTACCAACCAAACGAACATTACTGAGGATGCATGAATTAACAAGCAGTATGCTTAACAGTTCTGCTTGATTCACAGCACAGAACAGTTGGTACACCAGTGAAGTACACCATCTCAACTTACTCTACAGATCTAAGAAAAACAGGTTGTGCAACGATACAGCACTGACAGGACAAAATGGCAAAATAGAGCCAATCAGTGAACATCCTGACCCCAAGGATTCCTTTTGAGGTGTTCATAGTGACCTTAGCCTTACATGTATGGTCAAGAACCTCTTTGGGGATTATGTGAGCTTATATGTTTGGTCAATTCTGCAACTGGAATAATAGAAAGGTAGCTTGCTGAACACCAGCACTATCCTGACTAATAAATGAGATCATAATCTGAATCCTTGTCAGTGTAACTTTTGCTGTTGTGATCATCTTCATCTTCGTCACGCTGTTCCTTTGCATCCATGACAACTCGCTGCCATCATCAACATCCAGTAGGCATTACCGGCTTGTGTTAATATTTTATTTTAATTTAGCCCCATTAATGATGGATAAATACTCACGGTGGGATCTCTGAGTTTAAAGGCAGTGAAGCCTTCAATTCTAATCCTGCTAAGTAACAGAAACTACAGAAAGTGTGTCAATACAATGTTGCATACCTAGAGTATGGTCTTATTCTGTTCCCATCAGATCAGAGATGCCCCATGTGTCTTATTTATAATACTGTACTGTCTAATGAAGCCATGAAACCATCAAGATTGCAGGAACACTTCTTAAAAGACACTTCGAAAAGGCTACTTATGGTATTACTCAGTTCCAGAAGATGAAAGAAGCATTTGTAAAATATTGCACACACAGGTCATTTGCCAAGAAAGCTAAAAATGACTTTGATAGTGATCTCATTGCTTCTTATAACATTTCCAAAATGATAGCGAAGTGTGGAAAATCTCATACAATTGGTGAAAGATTAATAATGCCTGCTGAATCTGAAGTGCTCGCTACTGTTCTCAAAATGGATACCGGTATTTTTAAATCAATTCCTCTGAGTGATAGGGTAGTTAAGAAAGCTTCTGGGGTGTTAGCTTTCGTAAGTCGAGGGATAGAGTTTAAGAGTCGCGAGGTAATGATGCAGCTCTATAAAACTCTGGTTAGGCCACACTTGGAGTGCTGTGTCCAGTTCTGGTCGCCTCACTATAGGAAGGATATGGAAGCATTGAAAAGGGTTCAGAGGTGATATACCAGGATGCTGCCTGGTTTAGAGAGTATGCATTATGATCAGAGATTAAGGGAGCTAGGGCTTTACTCTTTGAAGAGAAGGAGGATGAGAGGAGACATGATAGAGGTATACAAGATATTAAGAGGCATAGGTAGAGTGGACAGCCAGCGTCTCTTCCCCAAGGCACCACTGCTCAATACAAGAGGACTCGGCTTTAAGGTAAGGGGTGGAAAGTTCAAGGGGGATATTAGGGGAAGGTTTTTTACTCAGAGAGTGGTTGGTGCGTGGAATGCACTGCCTGAGTCTGTGGTGGAGGCAGATACACTAGTGAAATTTAAGAGACTACTCTTAAATATACTCAGGTATATGGAGGAATTTAAGGTGGGGGGATATATGGAAGGTAGGATTTAAGGGTCAGCACAACATTGTGGGCCAAAGGGCCTGTACTGTGCTGTACTATTCTATAATCATGTAGCTTGTCGTATTGACGAAATGAGTGAAGGCATTGAATATCAACTATGCACAGAGCTACAAAAAACAGAATTTGTGGTACAACTGGTTGAGTCAACTGCGCAAGACAACAAGGCATTGCTAATGGCATTTGTATGGTTTATCAAAAATGGAAGTTTCTGAAGAGACTCTTTTGTAAAAAGTTAAAAACAAATATCAATGGTGAATCAATCTATGATGAGCTCAAAATGTGGTTTGAGGATAAAAGATTTCTCATTAGGAACATGATTTCTTGTGCAAAAGATGGAGCACCACATGTGACAAGTCACCATGCTGGTTTAGTGGCATTTTTGAAAAAAGAAATTCTAAGTCTGTTTGCAATCCATTGTGAAATTCATCATCAACATCTCGCAGCCAAAAACCTCAGCCAGTGACTTTTTTCAAGCATGACTCTTGTAATATCTGCTATCAATAAAATTAAAGCTTATCCATTAAATAGCAGGATATTTCACCAGTTATGCCAAGATAACAATGAAGAGCTTGAAAACTTGCTTCTTCATATTGAAGTGCATAGGCTGTCAAAAGGCTGCTACTTAAAACATTTCTTTGATCTTTTTGATACAGTGGCTGAATTTTTGCTCAAAGTCAACAAGAGCTTAGAAAATATAATTGACCTTCTACATGGAGATCTGGCATACCTAGCCCAATCTGTATGACAAAATGAATATTCTAAATATGAAACTACAGAGTGAGAATTTCAATTAAATTCTGGCAAGAAGTGCAGTGTCCATTTTTATCAGAAAATTGGAAATATATAAGCAAAACATTAGGAGAAGAATGTTCTCAGTTTCCTGCATGTAAAGTATGGCACTCTCTTTCACAGATGGTGATTTGCAAGAGTACTGCTTACACCTGCAGTCATGGAAGAAGGATCTTCAGAATCGATTCAAGGATTTCAGCAACCTGGAAATTCTGGATTGGGTAATTAACCCATTTCTTTGCAAGGTGGAAGAGCAGGAAGAGAGCTTGCAAGAAGAAATGATCAGAATTCAGAATGATGAAGAAGCTAAAATGCTGACTATTGTGGCATGTGACTACACTGTTATACAAAGTTTCCTGGTCTTTGCAGAAGAGCCAAACTGTTCTTCACTGAATTTCCATCCTCCTACCTTGTTGAAAGAGACTTCAGTGCAGTGAACCACATACTCATAAAAAAACAGAAGCCACTTGGACATTGTAACGTGTGGGTTTTTGCTGTCACAACTTGAGCCAGATATTTCAACTCTTGCTAAAAAATTATCAAGCTTAAGGATCACATTGATATCAAAGCTGCTGTACAGTGCACACATTATCCTTTGTGGTTGCATTGTCTGCCTTCATGGCTCATGTAAGACAAGACTTAGGAAATTGGAATTTGGAAATGAAAGTAAAGGCAAAAGCCTTTTGACCCTTCCAACCACTCAATTAGATTCATTTCTGAAGTTCATTTTCAATGTTGGTTCCAAAACTCTATTCATTTCCATTAGTCTCAGGTTTTAATTGCCACCATTATCAATTACTCTTTGGTTGAAGAGTGCTCTAGATTTCAATTATGCACCTGCGTGAACAAGTAGTTGGCTTAGTGAATTGCTAATTATTATTGTCCCATGTACCAACCCCATCACAACCCAGTCCATCACAGGAAAAGCCCTCCCCATCACTGAGCATATCTACAAGGAGTGTTGACACAGGAAAGCAGCATCCATCATCAGGGACCCCCACCATCCAGACCATGTTCTCTTCTTGTTATACTATCATGATGGAGGTACAGGACCCTTAGGTCCCACACCACCAATTTCAGAACAGGTATGATCCATCAACCATCAGACGCATAAACCAGTGTAGATAACTTCACTCACCGTAACATTGAACTGATTGCACAACCTATGGACTCATTTTCAAGATCACTACAACTTATGTTCTCAGTATTTCTTTCTTTATTTATTTATTTCTCTATTTATCTATCTTCTTATTTTATTATTATTATTCACTATTTGTTGTGTCGTATGACAGGGGTGATCATGGTCTCATTTCTACAGAAGTGGTTTGCCATTGCTTTATTCTGGGCAGTGTCTTTACAAGATGGGTGACCCTAGCCAGTATCAATATTCTTCAGAGATTGTCTGTCTGGCGTCAATGGTTGCATAAACAGGACTTGGTGATATGCACCACTCCTCATATGACTGTCCACCACCTGCTCCCAGGGCTTCACGTGACCCTGATCGGGAGTCTGGGCAGGTACTACACCTTGCCCAAGGGTGACCTGCAGGGTAGTGGAGGGGGATCGATTGAATCGATTCTGAAGATCCTTCTTCCATGATTACAGGTGTAAGCAGTACTCTTGCAAATCACCATCTGTGAAAGAAAGTGCCATACTTTGCATGCAGGAAACTGAGAACATTCTTCTCCTAATGTTTTGCTTATATATTTCCAATTTTCTTATAAAAATGGACGTTGCACTTTTTGCCAGTGAAGTGCCTTACACCTCCATTGGGAGAGAAGTGTCTCCAAATGGCCACCAAATAATAATAATTATTATTTTGTGCTACTGTGAATGTCTGCAAGGAAATGAATCTCAAGGTAGTATATGATGACATATACTTAATTCGATAATAAATTTACTTTGAGCTTTGAGATACAGTGAAACACTGTTTTGCAAGTCATCCATACAGATTATTTCACCACGTCGATACATCGAGGTTGCACAGGGAAAAACAGAATAACGAGTTGCAGTTCAGAGAAATTGCAGTGCAGGCAGACGGTATGGTGCAAGGGCCATGACGAGGCCGATAGTGAGGTCACATGCCATTTTTTGTGCAAGTGATCTGTTTAAAAGTCTTATAATGGCAAGACACAAGTGGACCAATGCCTGGTGGTACATGCTTTCAGGCTTTTGTATCTTCTGCTCAATCGGATATCTGGGTTGGGAGGGATCCTTGATTATGTTGGCTACTTTACTCAAGTGTAGATAGGGTCAATAGAAGGTATAGACTGGTTTTCGTAATGGAGTGGGGGGTGCTCACAACTTTCTGCAGATCCTCGTAGTTACCATGCCAAGCCGTGATGCATCTGCATTGGATGTTTTCTATGGTGTATCTACACACATTGGTGTCGGTTGTATTTCCTGGTATTATCCCTGGAAGGGCTAGCTCTAATTTTGAGACTATAACCTCTCTATCTAGAAAATCATTGAAGTTAGCAGTGCTGTTGTGAAATTGCAGTTGCCTATTCCATTGGAACTACATTTCAGAAGTAGAGTCAGTCATGTAAAACACCATTAGAATGACCAAAGAGGAATGAGCATCTAAGCAATTTCTAACAAAAGTAACATTTACACTCAAGCTACTCTTGCAAATCCTTCATATTACCTTAAGAACATCAATCAAATCAAACCACATTAATCTCCATGATCTAGGTTAATGTAAACCTATATAATCTGTTCTCAAGGTTGAACACTTCCAGGTTCAGTGTTGTTATGATAACTTTGCACAGAGATACACTCAATGGCCACTTTATTCAGTACTTCCTGTACCTAAGAAAGTAGCCACTGAATATATTTTTGTGGTCTTCTGCCATTGTCATCCATCCACTTCAAGGTTCAACATGTTGTGTATTCAGAGATGCTTCTCTACTCACCATTGTGGGAAAGCACGGTTACTTGAGTTACTTTCACCTTCCTGTCAGCATGAACCAATCTGGCCATTTTCCTCTGACATCTCTCATTAATAAGGCATTTTCCACACTCAGAACTGCTGCACACCGGATTTTTTTTTTGTTTTTCGCACCATTCTCTGTGAACTCTAGAGACAGTTGTGTGTGAAAACCCCAGGAGATCAGCAGTTTCTGAGATACTCAAACCTCCCCATCTGGCATCAACAATCATTCCATGATCAAAGTCATTTAGATCACATTTTTTCCTCATTCTGATATTTGGTCTGAGCAACAACTGAATCTCTTGGCCATATTTGCATGCTTTTACAGACTGAGATGCTGGTGCATGATTGGCTGATTAAAGTCCCTGTGGAATACTTGGACTTCTTCCTGTTTCTTTCCACAGTCTAACAGCAGTTAGTAGGTTAATTGGTCATTGTAAATTGTCCCATGATTAGTTTAAGGTTAAGTCGGGCAAGACTGGGCAATGTGTCTTGAAGGCTCAGGAGGGCTTATTCCATGCTGTATCTCTAGATAAACTTTGCATTAATAAGCAGGTGTACAGGTGTACCCAATAAAGTGGCCACTGAGTATATGGTACCTGTGCCTGGGTTGTCTAACAGAGTTTTAGGTTACCTTCAGTGCTTTGTCTTCCAGTTCCTTTGAAATGATGGCTATCCCACTATCTGGTGACCTCTTGCTTCTGTCTCTTAGTTTTCAGTGATTTATATAGTCAGAGTGTTTATCCTCGGGTAAAATGTTGAATACTAGATGACATCTGGGGGATATCAATCTTTCAGTGGGATCTGAACCAGCTGGGAAAATGGGCTGAAAAATTTGCAGATGGAACTTAATTCTGACAAGTGTGAGGTATTGCACAAACCAGTGAATGGTAGGCTTCTGAGGAGTGCAATAGAACAGAGAGATGTGGGAATACAGATTCATAATTCCCTAAAAGTGGTGCTATGGTAGATAGGGTCATAAAGAGAGCTTTTGGACATTGACCTTCATTAATCAATATATTAAGTAGAGGAGTTGGAATGTTATGTTGAAGGTGTATAAGCTGTTGGTGAGGCCTAGGTTGAAGTATTCTGTGCAGTGCTGGTCACCTACCTACAGAATAAGATTGAAAAAGTACAGAGAAAATGCACAAGGATGTTGTCAGGACTTGAAGACCTGAGTTAAAGGGAGAGGTTGAATAGGTTAGGACTTTATTCCCTGGTGCATAGAAGAATGAGAGGATATTTGATAGAGGTTTACCAAATTATGAGGGGTACAGATAGGGTAAATGCAAGCAGGCTTTTCCCACTGAAGCTGGCTGAGACTAGAACTAGAGGTCAAGGGGTAAGGGTGAAAGGTTAAATATTTAGGGATAACCTGAGGGGGATCTTCTTCACTCACAGGGTGGTGAGAGTGCAGAATGAACTGCTGGCAGAAGTGACAGATGCAGGTTCGATTTCAACATTCAGAGAAATGTGTAAAGTACATGGATGGAAGGGGTAAGCAGGGAAATGGTCCAGGTGCAGGCTGATGGCACTAGGCAGAGTAATATTTCAGCAGGGATTAGATGGACAGAGGGCCTGTTTCTGTGCTGCAACTCTCTTTGACTCTGTGACTCTTACTCTCACTGATAGATTAGTTTTCAATCATTGTATTTGTTACATCCAGTCAATATTTAAAATAATGACATTTAAAAAGCCCAAAATGTCAACTGTTTATTCCCCTCTATAGATGCTGCCTGACCTGCTGAGTTCCTCCAGCATTTTATGTGTGTTGCTCTGGATTTCCAGCATCTTTTGTGTTTATTGCTCGCACCTTGTTTTCTGACAGGCAACGCTTCTCCTCTGCAGTGCACTGTCTGGATATGGCTATGAAAGTATTCTGTGTACTGAAACCATTTATCACTGTTGGGGTAATGATCCAAAGCGGCCAATACATTCAGCTTGTCAGATAATAAGCTAATAAGGTATATTCGAAGTGCATGCTCCCGGACTCCTCGTAACAAGTCCCCATAAACAATATTCTGTTTTTGGTTTATGGCTAAATATGGTGTAAATATAGGATTGAAAAGGCATGGCACGGTTTGTTCTCATAAATACTTTTTATTGTGCACTAGTGAATGTACTTCCTCTCCTTACACAGTCCCTTAGGTTGGGGGCGATTTGCTTCAACACCAGTCCTGTGGGAATTGATATATCGGAGGGAAAGTTGGGCGGAGTGTTGACAGAGAGGGTTGATTTCATTTTGGGAAGTCAAAAAGGTGTAGGATATATACAGTAAATGGTAGGGTGCCAAGGTATGTTGATAGACCTTGAGATTCAAGTCCATGGTTCCCCTGAAAGTGGTGAACCCATGTGGATAGGGTGGTGAAGAAGACATACTGAACAGGCAGTTTTTACAGATGTACCATTCTGACTGGTTGTCTCACTGCCTGGTATGGAGGCTCCAATGTACAGATTCAAAAAAAGGCTGCAAAGAGTTGTGGACAGAACCAGCTCCGTCATGGGCACATGTCTCCCCACTATCGAGGACTTCTTCAAAAGGCAGTTCCTGAAGTAGCTGGCATCATCATTAAGGTCTCTTGCCACCCAGGACATGTCATCTTCTCATTATTACCATCGGGGAAGAGATAAAGGATCCTGAAGTCCCACACTCAACATTCTAGGAGCAATTTTTTTCCCCATTCTGCCATCAAATTTCCAAACGATCCATGAACCCATAAATACTATCTCACTATTCCTCTTCTGCATTAGATTATTTTATTTCTTATTCTAACTTACAGTAATTTTTCATTCTTTGCACTGTACTGAAGCCACAAAACAACAAATTTCATAACATATGTTTTGTAGCTGCAGTACAGTGCAAAGAAACCTGATTTTCAGCTCGATTCTGATTCTGACGATGGTTCTGGTAAACCTTCACAGATGTTGGCATAGAGTATAAGAGTTCAGGTGTTATACTGCAATATTACAAAACACTGGGAGTATTGTGTGCATTTCTGGTTACCACACTCTAAGAAATATATAGTTTTGCTGGATTTATCTTCAATGGGGCTCTACTACCAAACACAGCTTTACATCTCCCTCACTCTCCACTTTCTGCAGAGATCAATCCCTCCATGATTCCCTTGTCCATTCGAACCTCCTCAATAATCTCCCTCCTACCAGTTAACCCTCTAAGTGACAGAAATGCTACACCTGCATACTCACCTCCTCCTTTTCCTCCATTCAAGACCCCAAACAGTCCTTCCAGGTGATGCAACACTTCTCGTATGAATCTCTAGAGGTTGCCTATTGCGTCCGCTGCTCCCTATTCGGCCTCCTCTACATTGGTGAGATCCAACATAAATTGGGGGACTACTTTGTTGAGCACCTCCATTCCATCCACCAAAATCATAATTTCCCGGTGGCCTGCTATTTTAATTCCGATATGTCTACATGAGGCCACTCTCAAGGCAGAGGAGCAACACTTCATATTCTCTCTGTGTGATGGCATATGAACATCAATTTCTCCAACTCCGGTAAATTTTCTTTCCCCCTTCACCTTCCCTCTTCTTCTATTCTCCACTCTAGTCTCTTAGATCTTCTCCTCACCTGCCTATCACTTTCCCCTGGGTCCCAGCCTTCCATTTTTCTCACAGTCCACGCTCCTCTCTTATCAGATTCCTTCTTCTCCAGCCTTTTGCCTTTCACACCCACCTGGCTTCACCTACCACATTCTAGCTTGTCCTCCTTCCCCTCCCCACTTCTTTTTATTCTGGTGTCTTCCCCTTCCTTTCCAGTCCTGATGAAGGGTTTCAGCCCAAAACATCGACTGTTCACTCCTTTCCATAGATCCTGAGTTCCTCCAGCGTTTTTTGTGTTGCTATTGGAATTATGCTTTTAATATTTACATAATTAATCTTCATTTATACGGGAGCTGTTTGTCAGTCTTTTGGTGTAGATTTTCACAAATACTACTGCATTTCTTTACTTTCCTAAAAATGCCTTTAAAAAATCCAGATCTCAACATAACATACAGTGACATATACATACTTTGAAAATAGATGAACTTTGACTTTGACTTTTGAGTGTTGAGAAGAGATTCACCGGCATGTTGCCCAGATTGGGGGACTTCAGTTTATAGAGAGAGATAGGTAGCCTCCAACCTGATGGCATGAACATTGATTTCTCTAACTTCCGTTAATGCCCCTCCTCCCCTTCTTACCCCATCGCTGATATATTTAGTTTCCCCCTTTTTTCTCTCTCTGCCCATCACTCTGCCTGTTCTCTATCTCCCTCTGGTGCTCCCCTCCCCCTTTCTTTCCCCCTAGGCCTCCCGTCCCATGATCCTTTCCCTTCTCCAGCTCTGTATCCCTTTTGCCAATCACTTTCCCGGCTCTCGGCTCCATCCCACCCCCTCCGGTCTTCTATCATTTCAGATTTCCCCCTCTCCCTCCTATTTTCAAATCCTTTAGTATCTCTCCATTCAGTTAGTCCTGTCGAAGGGTCTCGGCCTGAAACATGACTGTGCTTCTCCCTATAGATGCTGCCTGGCCTGCTGTGTTCCACCAGCATTTTGTGTGTGTTGCTAGGACAGTCTGGGCTCATTTTCCCTGCAGTGAATGAAACTGAGGGATGATATGATACAGATAATAACAGAATCAGAATCTGGTTTATTATCACCCATATGCTGTGAATTTTGTTAACTTAGCAGCAGCCATTCAATGTAATACATAATAATATAGAAAGAAAAGAAAATAATAATAAGTAATTCAATTAAAGTATATATATATTTTTTCATAAATATATGTATACACACAATAAAATCGAAAAACAGAAATAATATATATTTTAAGAAGTGAGGTAGTGTTCATGGGTTTATGTCCATTTAGGAATCGGATGGCAGAGGGGAAGAAGCTGTTTCTGAATCACTGAGTGTGTGTCTTCGGGCTTCTGTAATTCCTTACTAGTGGCTGTTACAAGGTGGGGGGCAAGAGTGCTCGAGGAGGACCCAAAAGCAGGACACAAACACATTTTTCTAAGGTTCAATAAAATAGAGTTTATTACTCTATACAAGGAGAGCAAAGAGGAAATGGGAATAGGCGTAATATATGGGGTCTCAGCCCGGGACTAGGCTGGGTCTCAGGGTCTGGGGGAACAGGACTTGGAGATCGGGGATCAGAGCCAGGACTCAGAACACAGACCTTGGACTTAGACATTTGGAACACCGCAGCCAGGACTTGGACACTGGGAACTTGGATCACCACCGCCAGCACTTGGTACTTTGGACTTGGAACACCAGGGCCAGGACTTGATACTCAAACTCAGGACATGAAACACTGAGCCAGGACTCCACCTTCAGACACCAGGCATGGAGCCGGGACTCTTTAACACAGGGTTAGGACCCTTCTAGGGTACAGGGCCGGGACCCCTCTTTAGACAGGACATGGATACGGAGAGTATACAACGACAGTCCATTCGAGTAGCGGCAAACGGCCTGCCTACTGAACTGGATACAAGACGACAAGACAACAGACGGTACTATCACTGGACCCAAGTTTGTTCCAAGCTGTGGGAGCTCTTAACTCACCCCTGGCAGGTTAACCTTGCCCTAACCCGCTCTGGCAAGGGAAGGAGAATTGCTGGCACTTGCTGCGGGAGGAGTCTTGGCTTGCTCTGGCAAGAAACTTAGTTGGCTCCAGCTAGATGACTTTGGCTCACGGTAGCTATGGTGACTTCACTAATGCTCCATAATGCTCTCGGCACGAGAGCTGAAGCCGGGGGCTTATAAACTGCCGGTTCGGTCAAGAGTAGATTGACTTAATCACCAAGCTCGAGGGACATGGGAAACAGGGAATTAAAGGGGAACAAGGAGTCAACAGTCCGGATCATAACACAACCTAGATAAATTTAAAGGGGACCTGATCCGGACCATGACAGCGGCATGTCCTGGGGTCCTAATGTTGTCTTTCTGAGGCACCTCTTTGAAGAAGTCTTGAATTCTACGAAGGCTCTTTATAGGAAGCAGAAATAGAGTAGAGAGTCAAACCTTTTTCCCTTGTTATGAGTATCAAAAACAAGATGACATGGGTTTAAGGTGTGTAAACTGGGTTCTATCCTTATCCCAGATGCTGCCTGTGTGGGATCTGCACCTTCTCCTTGTGACCATGTGGGTTTCCACCCTTATAACAAACGAGCATGTTTGTAAATTAATTTACCACAGTGAAATACACCTAGTGTTAGGTAGAATCTGGGAGAACTGAGGAGAATGGGGAGCGTTTTCAATAGAGATTAACATAGGATTAGTGCAGCAAGGTTTAATCGATGTGGATTGTAGATTTGGACTCTCGGGTGTAGGATGTGTTCTTGCTCTCGTCACTCTTTTTTGTTACTACCTTTGAATGATTTTGAAATGCGGCAGCCTACAGATAGTGAACACTGAGCTGAACCGGACTGAAATATGCCTTTTGATTTCGTGTTTTTATATTCTATTTCTTCGCACTTTTTTGTTGCTGTTTGCGCAGGTGGGGTGTTAGTTTGATGTCTTAATGTTTTTCTTTGGGCGGCTTGTTCTGCGGGGAAGACGAATTTCAGGGTCGTATACTGCATACATACTTTGGTAATAAATGTACATTGAGATTTGAAAAGGATGGCTGATCATTAGCACAGACTCTTGGGCTGAATGGCCTGCTCCCATGCTGTATCTCTCCATGACTCGTAGATGTGCATGAGTAGAAATGGGGACAAAGAGGGCTGGGAATTAAATTTTATCACCTGGAGCATGTGCTGCTGTAGTGCCTATGCAATTCCACTAGCCTGTGGAATTAGCTCTGTCATGTTGACACGCAGATGAAATAAATTATTTACCCCCTCAGGATGGAAGAATCCTATTTTGGATAGAGATGTGAAGAGGAGGATAAATCAAATAATCAAGAAATGAGCAGCAAAAGACTCACCGGGGACTGGAGGAGGGAGGAATCAGAGGTACAAAGAGAAGAGGCAGAATCATACTTGCTGGATGGCCCATGGAGTCAAGCATAGTGCTGTCTGTTTGCTGAATTTCTGGACCCTTACAACATGCAAAGTGCAATTCCATTGCCAATTACAGGCGGCCTCTTGCTGTGAGCTCCTCTCCTTCGGGAGCTGGGTTCAATCTGCTCAGGTCTTGTCCCTGGGATCATCAACAGCCGTCAGCAAGAGCAGAACCTCACCCCATCTGTCTGTCCCAGCACAATAGTGGATATTCGCTGCTACATAAATCCCTGTGAAATCTGAGCCGTCATTGAGGGTGGGATTCTTACTCAACGTTGGTCTGGAGCATAGAAGATTCCAATGAGCATTAACTAGCTGTGGCGTCCTGCATCATAGAGCAACAATAAGCAATTAACAGATAAAGACGAATCGATATAAATAATGGATGTAAGAAAAAGTATACAAGAATAATCTGTGCAATGGCTTTTCAATCTTCATAGAGCAATTTGTTTAGTGTTAAATTATACTGAAAGATTAAAGATTAGCTTTATCTGTCAATGTACACAGAAACATAGCAGTGAAATGCATCATAGAACCATAGAACATTACAGCACAGTACAGGCACTTCAGCCCTCCATGTTGTGTCAGCCCATATAATCCTTAAAAAAAGTACTAAACCCACACTACCCCATAACCATCTATTTTTCTTTCATCCATGTGCCTGTCCAAGAGGCTTTTAAATACCCCTAACATCTTAGCCTCCACCACCATCCCTGGCAAGTCATTCCAGGCACTCACAACCGTCTAAAAAACTTACCCCTGATGTCTCCCCTAAACTTCCCTCCCTTAACTGTGTACATATGCCCTCTGGTGTTTGCTATTGGTGCCCTGGGAAACAGGTACTGACTATCCACCCTATCTATGCCTCTCATAATCTTGTAGACCTCTATCAAGTCTCCTCTCATTCTTCTACGCTCCAAAGAGAAAAGTCCCAGCTCTGCTAACCTTGCTTCATATGACTTGTTCTCCAAACCAGGCAACATCCTGGTGAATCTCCTCTACACCCTCTCCATAGCTTCCACATCCTTCCTATAATGAGGTGACCAGAATTGAACACAATACTCTAAGTGGGGTCTCACCAGAGACTTGTAGAGTTGCAACATGACCTCTCTACTCTTGAACTCAATCCCCCTGTTAATGAAGCCTAGCATCCCATAGGCCTTCTTAAATACCCTATCAACCTGTGCAGCGACCTTGAGGGATGTATGGATTTGAACCCCAAGGTCCCTTTGTTCATCCACCATCTTAAGTAACTGACCATAAATCCCGTACTCAAGTCTTCTGGTTTGTCCTTCCAAAATGCATCACCTCACTCCATCTGCCATTTTTCTGCCCAACTCTGCAGCCTGTCTATATCCTCTTGTAACCTTCAACAACCTGCAGCTCCATCCACAACTCCTCCAATCTTAGTGTCATCCGCAAATTTACTCACCCATCCTTCCACCTCTACATCCAGGACATTTATAAAAATCACAAATAGCAGGGGTCCCAGGATAGATCCTTACGACACTCCACTAGTCACCGACCTACAGGCAGAATACTTTCCTTCCACAACTACACTCTGCTTTCTTCCTGTAAGCCAATTTTTTATCCAAACAGCCAAGGTTCCACTTATCCCATGCCTCATGACTTTCTGGATGAATCTCTTGTCAGGGACCTTGTCAAATGCCTTGCTAAAGTCCATGTAGACCACATCCACTGCCCTACCCTCATCAGTTTCTTTTGTTACCTCTTCAAAAAACTCAATCAGGCTCGTGAGACACGATCTTCCCTTCACAAAGCCACGTTGACTATCCATGAGTAGACTCTAAATGCTCGTAGATGCTATCCTTAAGAATCCTTTCCAGTAGTTTGCAGATCACTTGCATTAAATCAAATCAAATTGGCAAGGATTGTGCTGGGCAGCCATAAGTCTCACATGCTTTATGCACCAAAATAGTTTACCCTTAACTCACTAACCTTAACCGTACATCTTTGGAGTGTGAGGAAGCCCACATTGTCATGGGGAGAACATGAAAACTCCATACAGTCAGCAGTGGGAAGTGAATCGGGTTGATGATTGCTGGCGCCGTAAATCGATACGCTAACCACTACTCTACACTGTAGAGTAATCGATACTCTACCATACAACCTCTTTAAAACCAATAGCACTGTTGCCGCTCATATGGACCCCTGGAGTGGTATACTACTACAAAAATAGAGGGCCTTGCTCACCCAAACCGCTCACTTGCTGTCTGGTAGTGGAGGAGCCCCATGCTGTGGCTCTTCCCCACTGAGCCTTTGTGGTGACTGCATCAAGCCCAGGTCATATACCTGAAACCTGAAACGTGCCAGTCAGCAACCTTCCTGCATGGACATCTTGATGTGTTGGCAGACCAACAAGTTTCGGGCAGATCAAAGAACATTTTTCATCGTGTTGGTTATCTCTGCAACACTAATGTCCATCTCTCTGTAGGTCCCTGGGAACAGCTTGTAGATCTGAGAGCCCCTTGTTATGCAACTGCTTGAAATGAACCGTGACACCGTACAAAGTACAAAGAAAGTTCATTATCACCAGATACAATGCTGAGATCCATTTTCTTGTGGGCTTACACAGTAAATCCAAGAAACACAATACAATCAATGAAAGACCTCACCCAGCAGGATGAAGATACAACCAATGTGCAAAAGACAACAAACCATTCAAAGACAAAAGAAAAAAAATTAATAAATAAACAATAAATATCAAGATCATGAGGTGGGGAATCCTTGAAAGGGAGTCCATAGGCTGTGGGAACAGTTTAGTGATAGAATATAGAACATAGAAAACCTACAGCACAATACAGACCCTTCGGCCCACAAAGTTGTGCTGAACAGGTCCCTACCTTAGAAATTACGAGGCTTACCTATAGCCCTAGTTTTTTCTAAGCTCCATGTACCTATCCAAAAGTCTCTTAAAAGACCTCATGGTATCCGCCTCCACCGCCATTGCCGGCAGCCCATTCCACGCACTCACCACCCTCTGAGTAAAAAAATTTACCCTTGACATCTCCTCTGTACCTACTCCCCAGCACTTTAAACCTGTGTCCTCTTGTGGAAACCATTTCAGTCCTGGGAAAAAGCCTCTGACTATCCACATGATCAATGCCTCTCATCATCTTATACACCTGTATCAGGTCACCTCTCATCCTCTGTTGCTCCAAGGAAAAATGGCTGAGTTCATTCAACCTGTTTTCATAAGGCATGCTCCCCAATCCAGGCAACATCTTTGTAAATCTCCTCTGCACTCTTTCTATGCTTTCCACGTCCTTCCTGTAGTGAGGTGACCAGAAATGAGCACAGTACTCCAAGTGGGGTCTAACCAGGTTCCTATATAGCTGCAACATTACCTCTCGGCTCCTAAATTCAATTCCACGATTGATGAAGGTCAATACACCGTACACCTTCTTAACCACAGAGTCAACCTGCGCAGCAGCCTTGAGTGTCCTATGGACTCAGTCCCCAAGATCACTCTGATCCTCCACACTGCCAAGAGTCTTACCATTAATACTGTTACGTACCCCGTAACTGGGTCACTTACCAGCAAAGATAGAGAGGTCCGTTGAAGTCTGATGGTACTATTTTTAACGATATTTATTGATAAAAATACACAAAAATAATATCAATGCAAACATACATATAATATACGTCGTCAATACTAAATCTAAAAGCGCGGGTATAATAATAATCAATAAGAAATAGCGTTGTCTAGGGGATAATGTATTGTCCGATGGAAATATAAAAGTCACTTTAGTTCATTCAAGCTGTAGGCTGCAGCCTTTGGTTGGAGTCAAGAGAGAGAGTTAAACTTGCCCATTCCTTTTATGAGGTCAATCCTTCGAGAGTCGGTGGGGGCTGAATTTTCCTTTGTTGTTAGCTAAAACCGTTCTTCCGTGGCAAGACCCACCAATTCCGAGGCAAATGGAGAAGGACGCACGTGGGCTGTTTCCACCGGCTTTCGCTATTACGCTGTTACAGGAGTTCTAGCGTTTCTTCTGGTGCATCTGAGGGGCTGTTCCCACAGACCCTCTTTCATCCTGACTCACAGGGTCTCAGATGTCAATCAGGTTGGGATGATGCAATCCCTCCACCAACCCCCCTCGGTTCATTGCCGGGGGGGGGGGGGGGCTTCGATGAATCGTACAGTACTCAATACACAATTACGTCTCCAAAAGACAATGACCTGTTCTGTGGCTTTGTATCGCCAAAGGGCCAAACATTCCAAATGTCTCTCTCTCATTTCCTGGGCCTCCTGACCTGAATTAATAGCAATCTTGCGATTCTCAAAAAGGAGGGGGCTCAGGCGTAACAATACCATATTCTGCCATCAGATTTGACCTACCAAAATGAACCACTTCACACTTATCTGGGTTGAACTCCATCTGGGGCAGGTGAAGTTGAGTGAAGTTATCCCCACTAGTTCCAAAACCTGATGGTTGAGTGGTTGATGGTTGAGGCTCTTGCATCTCAAATCAAACCTAAAATATCCTAAAGGTAATTGTTAAAGGGCTATTTTTGCTTTACATCTACTTTTTTCAAAATGTCCCTCTGCAGTTCTTCAAACCACTTAAAACTACTTACGAGGAAGGTTTGGTATTACTAAGGGCAGCTCCTTGAATATAAGGTTACAGCACAAGTGATCACAGGTGTGAGTGGAAGAAGTAATTGCAGTGCAAAATAAAAATGATCGCAGATGCTTCTCAGAACCTTGCCCTGGGCATATTCGTCAGTATTCCCAAACGAAGGAAGCCATGTGTAGATGAAAACACACAAGGAGGGAAAAATAACACACAGGAAAAAGGAAAATTAATGAGTCATAGAATTTTTCAACCATAATGGAAATCCATTAATTGAGACAACATTTTAATTCTCAAACTGGATTAGTTTTAGGGCCTACAACAAGTAAACAACTGGTAGCTCAAACATGACATATTACCACGGTGATCTCAGTTAATGAATGCTTTGGTGTTCAAAGCCAGTGTACACCATATTCTATTTATTTCTGTACAACTGTTCTTGATTATAAGGCCCATTTACTACTCCAAGGTCATTGCGTTTGGAGTGCGTCTCCTCTTGAGTACCCACAGAGAGGAATCTCATTAGATTTTCATCTCATTCACTGAACTCTGACACTATGCAGTAATCTGATAAAACAGCTTTACTACCTGGAGTGGTGTCTGTTGTTGGTTTATATTCAAAACTTCTGCAGCACTAAAAGAGACTGGAATTTGTGCAAAATGCTGCAGACAGTTAACGTTCGGAATCTTTTTGTTTTGAGTCTAATAGCAGGAAGGAGCAGGTTGTTTCATGAAGAAAGATTGCATAGCAAGGTGGGGCAAGGTAGTGTTAGCATAACACTATTACAGTGCCAGTGACCCAGGTTCAGTTCCACAGCTGTCTGTAAAGAGTCTGTATGGTCTCGTTATGACTATGAGCGTTTCCTCCAGGTGCACCAGTTTCCTCCCACATCCCAGAGACGTATGATTTAATTGGTCACATAGGTGCCTAGTGTCACTTTATGGATATGAAAGCTGCCTTATGTATTTATATTTATTGTGTTTTTTTATCATTATTGTCTTTATCTAATTGTGTTTCTTTATGTGTTGCATTGAATCTGGAGTAACAGTTATTTCATTGTGAACTGGAAATGACATTGAACAGTTTTGCTCACTCTAAATGGGTGACACGTGGTCATTGGGCCAGAAAGGCCTGTTAGAATCAGAATCAGGTTTACTATCACCGGCGTATGTCGTGAAATTTGATGTCTTTTGGAGTAGCAGTATAGTGCAATACATAATAAAAGAAAAAACGTGAATTACAGTAAATATATATATTTAATAGTTAAATAAGGAATGAAAAATTGGAAGCAAAACAAGTAGTGAGGCAGTGTTCAAGGGTTCAATGTCCATTCAGAAATCGATTGGCAGAGGGGAAGAAGTTGTTCCTGAATGGTTGTATGTGTGCCTTCAGGATTCTTTACCTCCTTCCTGATGGAAGAAATGAGAAGATGGCATGTCCTGGGTGGTGGGGTCCTCAATGATGGATGCCACCTTTTTGAGGCACCACTCCTTGAAGATGTCCTGGATACAAAGGAGGCTAGTTCCCATGATGGAAAACACAAAGTACACTGCAGATGCTGTGGTCAAATCAACACGTACAAAAGCTGGATGAACTCAGCAGGTCGGGCAGCATCTGTTGAAATGTGCAGTCAACGTTTCAGGCCGAGACCCTTCATCAGTCCTGACGAAGGGTCTCGGCCCAAAATGTTGACTGCACATTTCAACGGATGCTGCCCGACCTGCTGAGTTCATCCAGCTTTTGTATGTGTTGATTTACCCATGATGAAGCTGACTGATTTCAAAACTCTCTGCAGCATACTCTGATCCTAAGCACTAGCCCCCCCCCCCCCCCCATACCAGATGGTGATACAGCCAGATAGAATGCTCCCCCTGGCACATCTGTAGAAATTTGTGAGTCCTTTAAGTAACACACCAAATCTCCTTGAACTCCTAATGAAATATAGCCGCTGCCTTGTCTTTTCGGACCAGGTTAGGTCCTCAGTGATATTAACACCCAGGAACTTGAACATAAACACAATTTCCACTTCTTTGACTCCTCTATGAAGACTGGTGTGAGTTCCTTTGTCTTACCCCTTCTGAAATCTGCAATCAGTTCTTTGATCTTATTGACTTTGAGTGCTAGATTTTTGCTGCACCACCACTCAACTAGTTCCTCGCTCCTCGTCACCATGGTGTTTCTCTAAACAAAGATGCCACGGACCAGACCAAATTAATTTTAATTTGCCATAAACTTAATTTTATTCACTCTGATCATCTTTGACAAAATGAGATCTTTTGCAAGCACCCAAAAAAAGAAGCAAGGCTAAAAATGATACGTCATCTAAAAGATGACACTTCTATTTTAACCGCAGTTACAAGAAGTTGCTGCTGCTTTGATCAGGGAATCTGGCAAAGGACGAACAATATGTTTAATACCCACCCCCACCGCTGACATCTCACTTGATATTATTTCAGTTCTCTCTTGCTTTCTGGATCTTTAAATTTCTTGTTCCTTCAGCTCATTTTCACTTGTAAGCCCTTGAATGGCATAAAATTCTGCTTGCAAATTATTCTTGCTAATTAGGTAATAGCTGTGCTCCACTGTGCACTTCCAGACCTGTCAAAACATTTAGTTTGGCTTGCAAACCCATTGATTCCAGCATAGTTCATGTAGAAACACAAACCTTCCACACCGTGAGAATGTTTTTGTATGCCATGAATAACCAATTCATAAACCCATTTATAACCAGAAGGAGGTTTAATATCACTGGCATATGTGATGTTGTGAACTGTGTTGTTTTGCAATCCATAATAGTAAAAAGTGGTTGGGTTGAGCTGTTCTCCAATCTTGGCAATTTACTTGCAAATCTCGCTGCTGATTGGCTGTGTGGCAAGCTTTGTGCATTGTGGCCTGGAGTTTTGCCCGCAACCGGTTCATAAATAGGATTGAGGCCTCCCCACAATCAGCAATGAGATTTCCTCCCCACATCATAACTGAGTTTCCAAAATGATGTCCAATCTTCTGATTGAACACTACATGAAGGCCAAGCATTTGGAGGACATACCAAATCAACAGTGCAACAGATGATGTCTCCTCGTATGGTGACGAAATGTTTGCAAGTAAATTGCCAAGATCGAAGAACAACTCAACCACCTGAGCTACACATCTTCTGAATTACTATGCAAGAAAAATACTATAAATTACAATAAGAAATACAAAAGTTTGTATATATTATAAGATAAATTAAGTAAGTAGTGCAAAAACAGAACAAAGGAAAATAAATAAAGTGAGGTACTGTACTAGGATGGTGGGATGGAGATACATTTCTAACAAAGAAAGTGTAAGGCACTTCTTCCATCCACTAACCTGCAGGTCACACTTGGGCAAGGTGTAGCACCTGCTTAGCATCCCCCCAGCCCCAATCTGGATCACATGGGAGCAGGTGATGGATGGTCATTTGAGCAGCCGGTGCATATCACAAGTCCTGGTTATGTGGCCACTGAAACCCGGCAGACAATCTCTGAAGAGTATTGATAATGGCTGGGGTCACCTGTCTTGTAAAGGTGCTGCCCAGAAAAAGGCAATGGCAAACCTCTTCTGTAGAAAGATTTGCCAAGATAATCATGGTCAGGGATAGAGAAAAGAAAAAGTACAAAGTGTGAAGTGATCTTCCCCACAGGAAATGATCATATTAAAGACTGATGGAAGACCATGTTCGCCCATGTCATGACACAGCACATGATGACTGTAGTTACTCACAAAGATTCTTCCCAAATGGTTGATGCCTTCAGTCATAAAGGACAAAGAAAGGTAACACCTGCAAATTTCCCTCCCTGTAATATGTTACCATGACTTTGAAATCTGCTGTTGCTTCAGCACTGGTGGATCTATATCCCGGAGGTTGCTGACCAATCACACTGCATCATCAACTTCATTGGTAAGGCTGCTGAAATTCAAGAAAGCATCTTGAATCACACCGTCTTAAGGAAGTTCTTCCTAAATACTGACCTCAAAGGCATTGTCTGCAACCTATAAATCCAAATGAGTACTTCCCTTGTCAAAGTCAAAGTAAATTTTAATATCAAAGTACTGTACTACCTTGAGATTCATTTTCCTGAAGGCATTTACAGGAAAATCAAAGAAACACAAGAGAATTTAGGAAAAAATATACATACCAATTACTGACAAACAACCAGTGCATAAAACAAGTCAAATTGTACAAAGAAAAAATTAAATAATACTGAGAACTTCAGTAGTTTTCAGTATTAAAAGTGAAAAAGTTTAAGGGGAACATGAGGGCAAATTTCTTCACTCAGAGGGTAGTGAGAGTGTGGAACGAGCTTCTAGCGCAATTGGTGAAAGCCAGCAAAATTTCAACATTTAAGACAAGTTTGGATAGACACATGAATGGTAGGGGTGTAGAGGGCTATGGTCCTGGTGCAGTTTGATGAAGGTAGGTAGTTTAAATAGATTGGTATGGACTAGATGGGTCAAAGGACCCATTTCTGTGCAAATACTTTTCTATGACTCTATTATTTGAATGAATTAAGGTCTTTTCACCTCACCAAAGGCCAATTCAGATTCAGATTCATGCCCAACAGTAGAGAACAAATAAGCAATAAAACAACAACAGCAAAGCAAGCCCCATTCCTTCCACCCACCCACGCAAACAGCCAGACTCTCCTACCCCAGAACGGGTGTGTTCAGCTGTTCATTTTGTTACCAAAGGCTGTAGAAAATTTCTACAGATATACAGCGGAGAACATTCTGACTGGTTTGCATCACCGTCTGGTATGGAGGATTCATTGCACAGGATTGAAAGAGACTCATTCTAGACTCATCCATTTCCATCATGGATGTGGCCTTCCCCACCATCAAGTCCACCTTCCAAGGCTGGTGCCTCAAGAAGGTGGCATCCATTAATAAGGACCCTCACATGAAGTGCAAAAATAGAAATAAAAAAGTAGTGAGGTAGTGTTAATGGGTTCAATGTCCTTTCAGAAATCGGATGGTCGAGGGAGTGCCTTTAGACTCCAGTACCTCCTCCCTGATGGTAGCAATGAGAACAAAGCATGACCTGGGTGATGGGGGTCCTTAATGATGGACATCGCCTTTTTGAGGTATCAATCCTTGAAGATATCTTGGATACTATAGAAGCTGGTGTCCATGATGGAGCTGACTGAGTTTAAAACTTTCTGCAGCTTACAGTACTTCGATCCTGTGCAGTGGCCCTCCCCCCACCCCCCATACCAGATGGTGATGCAGCCAGTTAGAAAGCTCTCCACGATACATCTGTAGAAATTTGCGAGTCGCTTTAGTGACACACCAAATCTCCTGAAACTCCGAATGAAATATAGCTGATGCTGTGCCTTCTTTGTAGCTGCATTGAGATGTTGGATCCTGGATTCTAGTTTGCCCTCCGCTATCTATTACCCCTATCACTGCACTGTAAACATTTTAAACTGCTTTTTATAATGCAGTTTACATTGTAAATATGTGCTGGTATTTATGTATTCATGCACTTTTTTTTGCCTATCTGTACTTTAACCTGAAACTTTATTTTTTATATAATTCTTTACTCTTTATAATTGTTGAACGTTGCTGTTTTTGGCCGCATGTTGTGCCCTAACCAACACACCACAGCAAATTCCTAATATGTGTAAATGTATATATCAAATCAAGTTGATCCTTGATAAAGCTTAAGCCTGAGTAAAAGTTTGCTTAAAGCAGAGGTTTGTTATTAATGTCCAGCATGCTGGCTGGGTCCTGGGTTTTTGTGTACACAGGGAGAAGACAAATACTATGATGAAGTCCATGTAAATATCTGATCAATTTCTTCTTGAGAGTTACTCAGGCGTAACTGTTCAGGTCAGTCTCTGCAGCAGTGCTCTGAAGTGTGAGATACAAATACAGCTGTGGGTAGCAATGGTGGTAATTCGTTCTTTGTGACATCAATTAACCTTTGAGCTTGTGAAAGGATGGAAGAGACACACTTTGATGGGACCCAATTTTATTCCCTGTCTGCTGCCCAAATGCGATTACTGTATTAAATTGAAGACATTACAATTCTTCAGCAAGTTTAAGAAAATCCCTACTAATCCAATGAGTGGGGAATCCAGCTTGATCCCCCTCCCCTCTTCTCATCAGGGAGGAGCCTAAAGACACACACTCAAAGTTTTAGGAACAGCTTCTACCCCTCTGCCATCAGATTTCTGAATGGACAATGAACCATGAACACTACTTCTCTACTTCTTTTAATTCTTTTTGCACTGCTTGCTTAATTTTATTTATCCATTTATTGAGATTCAGCACCAAGCAGGCACTTTTCACAGGACGACTTACAATGACCAATTAACCTACCAACTGGTACGTCTTTGGACTGTGGCAGGAAACTGGAGCACCCAGAGGTAACCCACGCATGTTACGGGGAGAATGTGCAAACTCCTTACAGGTAGTAGCAGGAATTGAGCCCAGGTCACTTGTTCTTTAAAGCATTGTAGTAACTACTAAGTACAGTGTCTCCCCATATTATGTATATTTTATTGTAATGTAAACATTTTTAAAAATTTATTGCACTGTACTGCTCCGCAAAACAACAAATTTCATGACAGGAGGAGGAGCTAAAGATTTCTTGACATCTTCCAGTTCATCTGAGAAACAGTTTAATTTCTTCTCTTTAATGTCTTTTCTTTCCTTTTAAAGACGACTGGAGTTCTTTCAGAGCCCATGACTACAACTGCACTCAAACAGCTGTTCTTCATGGGAGTGGGTTCTTGCTCCCAGAACTGCTGATCGGCCTAGCATTTTTGATATCTCCAGCATCAAAGACGTGCACTTCAGGGTGCGGCCTGGCCAGTGTCACCAACCGAAACATCGCGGGAGATTAAAACCTCAAGACAGCAGTGTACGCTCTGGTTGAAATAAGCAACGCTGCAGACTGTAACATCAAAACAGCGAGTTGTTGGCCTTCCCTCTCGCTAGCGAGAGAGAGAGGGCCTGTGGGATGTCAGTGGTGGGACGGAGAGTGTTCTTTTAATGTACTTTAGATCGTGGTCTCTGGGGGCTTTGCTGCTGCATGATGGGGGGACTGATGGGGAGGGGAGGGAGCAGAGTTGATGCTTTTGCTTGGAGGGGTCTTTGGGGTTCTAACATTTCATGGATGTCTGTGAAGAGTCAGAATTTCAGTTTGTGTACTGTATACCATCTCTGATATTAAATGGAACCAATGAACATATGCCAGTGATGTTAAACCTGAATTTGATTCTGAGTGTAGCTTTGTTGGAGTACAGCTCTACAGACAAAGTGGGGATGACAAAAAGACAGACTGCCAATGCAGACAAGGTAATTTACCTGTCAATTAATTCCACAATGCAATGTAACATTCAGATAGGCATCCACATGCCTATTATTTTCTCAGCCAAAAGAAATATTGCAACAAGCAAGAACAACCAAGTGAGTCCTAACCGTATAAAATACGTCAGAATAATTATTGATCAATTTAAGATGGGCTGCAAAAGATTAAGACAAGTGAAGCACTTGATTTCATCCACTTCGTTGCAATCAATAACTGCATTTTGATGCATGGCTGGATGACTATGGTCCCATTAGATCAAAAACATGCAAATCACAAATTATTCAGTCATTCAAATTCACGTGCAAACATTATTGCAAATTCCCAGGGAATTCCCACTTCTGACAATATTTTGTTTCAGTTTCCTGCCAAATCCTGTGCAATTCTCTGAAGTAAAACACACAAATTGCTGGAGGAACTCAGCAGATCAGGCAGCATCTCTGGAGAGGAATAAACAGTCAATGGTTCAAGCCAATACCCTTCATCAGGAATAATTCTCTGAAATAGAAAATTCCTAAATGCATGTAAATGTATATGGAGAATAAAGTTAATCCTTGATCCTTGAAATTCTCAATGATTAGCCTCCACAGCCCTCCATGGCAACAGATTTCATAGATTCACCACTTCCTGGCTGAAGAAATTCCGCCTCATCTCAGTTTTAAAGTGATAACTCTTTATAGAGTCATAGAAAAGTACAGCACAGAAACAGGTCCTTCAGCCCATCTAGTCTGTGCTGAACCATTTGAACTGTCTACTCTCATTGACCAGCAGCAGGAACATAACCCACCAAACCCCTAACATCCTTGTACCTATCAAAGCTTCTCAAGCGTTGAAATCAAGCTTGCATGCATCACTTGCACTGGCAGCTCGTTCTACACTCTCACGACCCCCTGAGTGAAGACATTTTTCCTCATATTCCCCTTAAACTTTCCACCTTTCACCCTTAACCCATGATATCTACTTGGAGTCCCACCCAATCTCAGTAGGAAAAGCCTGCTTGCATTTACCCTATCTATACCCTCTCATAATTTTTATACCTCTATCAAATCTCCTCTCAATCTTATACGTTCCAAGAATAGAACCCTACCCTACTCAATCTTTGCTCTCATAGCCTAGACTCTCCCACTAATGGAAACATTCTCTCCATGTCCACTCTCTCTAGGCCTTTCAGTATCTGGTAACCCAGTGAGATCCCTGTCATCCTTCTAAAACATAAGAACATAAGAACATAAGAGATAGGAGCAGGAGTAGGCCAATTGGCCCCTCAAGCCTGCTCCGCCATTCAACAAGATCATGGCTGATCCAATCTTAACTCTAGTTTTCACCGAATCCCACAAGGCAACAGTGCCAACCAACAGGGCACTATGCCGCCCATTTTATTTTATTATTCATCCCGCCCAAACCCATGTGATCACCCGGGGAAAAAAAACTGATTTGCCAATTGAGGGGAAAAAATCTGGAAAATTCCTCTCCTCATCCAGGCTATCAAAAACTGGTCCAGGAGATCACATGGCTGATCTAAACCTAGCCTCATGTCCACTTGCCTGCTCGCTCACCGTATCCCCTAATGCCATTTTTATCCAGGAAAATGTCTATCTCCGTTTTGAATTTATTGAGTGTAGTAGCTTCCACAGCTCTCTGGGGCAGTAAATTCCACAGCCCCACTACCCTCTGAGTAAAGAAATTTCTCCGCATCTCAGTCCTGGAACGGAATCCCCTTATTTTAAGATTATGCCCCCTAGTCCTAGTTTCACCCATCATTGGGAACATTCTCCCCGCATCCACCCGATCAAGCCCCTTCACAATCTTATATGTTTCAATAAGATCGCCTCTCATTCTTCGGAACTCCAATGAGTAGAGTCCCAATCTACTCAACTTCTCATCATACATCAACCCACCCATCCCCAGAACTAACCTAGTGAACCTTCTCTGCACCGCATCGAGAGCCAGTATGTCCTTTCTTAAATATGGACACCAGAACTGCACACAGTACTCCAGGTGTGGTCTCACCAATACCCGGTACAACTGCAGTAAGACCTCCCTGTTCTTATACTCCATCCCCCTAGCAATAAAAGCCAGCATTCCATTGGCCTTCTTGACCACCTGCTGCACTTGCATACTAACTTTTTGTGTTTCCTGCACCAGGACCCCCAGATCCCTTTGCACAGAAGCACTTCCCAGTTTCTCTCCATTTAGATAATAACTTGCTCTATTATTTTTCCTGCCAAAGTGCAAGACCTCACACTTGTCAGTAGTATATTTCATCTGCCAAATGTCTGCCCAATCACTCAGCCTATCTATGCCCCCCTGCAGGGTTTCAATGTCCTCCGCACTCATTACACTCCCTCCCATCTTTGTGTCATCAGCAAACTTCGATACGTTGCACTTAGTCCCTTTCTCCAAATCATTAATATAGATTGTAAAGAGTTGGGGTCCCAACACCGACCCCTGTGGAACACCACTGCCAGTCTGAGAATAAACCATTTATCCCAACTCTCTGTTTTCTGTTAGAAAGCCAATCCTCCTTCCATGCCAGAATATTATCCCCAATCCCATGATTTTTTGCTTTAAGTAATAATCTTTGGTGTGGCACCTTGTCAAATGCCTTTTGGAAGTCCAAATACACCACGTCCACTGGTTCCCCTTTATCTACCCTATATGTTATGTCCTCAAAGAACTCCAACAAATTTGTCAAACATGACTTCCCTTTTGTAAAGCCATGCTGACTTTGTCCTATTAAGCTATGTTTATCCAAATGCCCTGTTACTGTTTCCTTAATTATCGATTCCAACATTTTGCCAACCACAGATGTTAGGCTAACTGGCCTATAATTCCCAGCCTTCTGTCTATTGCCCTTTTTAAATAAAGGAGTTACATTAGCATTTTTCCAATCTGCCGGGACCATTGCCGAGTCCAGCGAGTTTTGAAAAATTATCACTAATGCATCCACAATCACGACCGCCACTTCCCTTAAGACCCTAGGATGCAAGCCATCCGGTCCAGGGGATTTATCCACCTTCAGTCCCATTAATTTATCAAGTACCATTTCCTTGGTGATTTGAATCGTAGTTAGCTTCTCTCCCCCTAGAGCCCCCTGTTTATCCAGTGTTGGGATATTTTGAGTGTCCTCTACTGTAAAAACTAATACAAAATATTTGTTCAGCATTTCCGCCATCTCCATGTCCCCTACCATTAATTTCCCGGTCTCATCTTCTAGGGGACCAACATTTACTTTAGCCACCCTTATTCTTTTTATGTAACTATAAAAACTCTTACTATCTGCTTTTATGTTTTTCGCCAATTTACTTTCATAATCTATCTTCCCCTTCTTAATCAATCTTTTTGTTATTTGCTGCTGATCTTTAAAAGCTTCTCGACCTTCAATCTTCCCACTAGATTTAGCTACTTTATATAACTTTCTTTTTAGTCGTATACTTTGCTTTATTTCTTTACTTAGCCACGGATAACTATTTTTTTCTTTTACACCCTTTTTTCTTCAGTGGAATATATTTTTCTTGATAGTTGTAAAATAACTCCTTAAATATACACCACAGATCAAGTACCGATCTACCCTTTAATCTATTTTCCCAATCCATCTTAAGCAATTCCACTCTCATACCATCATAGTCTCCTTTATTTAAGCTCAGTACGCTTGTTTGAGATCCAACCCTCTCATCCTCTAATTGAATATGGAATTCGACCATGTTATGGTCACTCATTCCAAGGGGATCCTTTACTAGGACATTTTTTATGGACCAGATCTAAGACTGCTTGCCCCCTTGTCGGCTCAGTAACGTATTGTTCAAGGAACCCATCCCGAATACACTCAATAAACTCTTCTTCAAGGCTGCCGTGTCCAACTTGATTAGTCCAGTCAATATGAAAGTTAAAATCCCCCATAATTATAGCTGTTCCCTTATTACAAGCCCCAACTATTTCCTGATTTATGCTCTGACCAACTGAGTTACAGCTGTTTGGAGGCCTATAGACTACTCCCACCACTGCTTTTTTCCCTTTACTATTTCTTATTTCTACCCAAATTGTTTCGTTATCCTGATCCTTTGAGCCAATATCATTTCGCTTTATTGCAGTGATTTCTTGCTTTATTAACATAGCCACCCCACCTCCTTTTCCTTCTTGCCTGTCTCTCCTAATTGTCGAATACCCTTGTATGTTTAATTCCCAGTCCTGGTCACCCTGCAGCCATGTTTCCGTAATTGCCACAATATCATAACCATACGTAATTATTTGTACTGTCAACTCATCAATTTTATTCCTAATACTACGTGCATTCAAATAAAGGACTTACAAATATGTTTGACACTTATTTCCTACCTTTTCCTTTTGTACAACTTTACGCTTATCTCCGTACATTCTTTCCCCTCCTGACACACTCTGTCTTTTTATTCCTCCACTTTTACCTACATCCATTACCTTCTCCATTGTCTTTTTAATTATTTGCTCTCTAGAATCCTCCCCCCACTAGTTAGTTTAAAGACCTCTCTGCAGCCCTCCATTAAGTGCACAAACTCCACTAAGTCATTAAGTACAGGCCCAGAGCTAGCAAAAACTCCTCAATCTAAAATCTCAACTGTCCAGTGCTTCCTGGGTCATGGAGTTCCTCCAGCATTCTGTGTGTGTTGCTCCAGATTTCCAGCAACTGCAGAATCTCTTGTGCCTCCAATAATTTTAAGGTGACCAGCAATATTCTCAAGGATGACTTACAGAAGAAATATTTTACCTAAGAGGGGTTATGATTTAGATAACAGTTTAGTAGGTTAGTAAAGACAGTTAATGGTAATTTTTAATAAGGAATTGGGCAAATAATTGGTGTTGAAAGAATGGTAGGGTTACAGGGAAGCATCAGGGATCTTGAACAACACACCAAATGCTGGAAGAACTCAACAGGTCAGGCATGAAAAGGAAAGGAGGCAGAAGCTAGACTAAGAAGGTAGGTAGAAGGGAGGTGCACAAACTGCAAGGTGATGGGTGGGTGAGACCAGGTAAGGGGGAAGGTGGGTGGAATGAAGTGAGGAGCTGGGAGGTGATAGGTGAAAGAGACAAAAGGCTGAAGAAGGAATCCAATAGGAGAGGACAGTGAACAATGGGAGAAAGGGAAGGAGGAGGGGAACTAGAGGGAGATGAGGGAAAGAGAAGGAATGAGAGAGAAACTAGAATGGAGAAGAGGAAAAGAAAGAAAGAGGGAGTAATTCTCCCTCCTCAAAGGAGTGGAAGTGTATTTACTTTTTGAGGGATTGCTGCAGGCTTGATGGCTAAATGACTAAAATTCTACCATTATATAGACTTGACACATCTAAATTCATGCAAAACAATTACAAAGATATTGATTTAGTCTTGGGACACTGTCCCAACATCCTTTAAGATAGTTGACTATCAAATTTTGACCCAGAGTGCTGTGAAATGCTTTGAGCCCATCTGCACTGTGCTAAATAAGTTCAGGTAGTTTTTGTAAACAATGTGAACTTCGTCAACAAAGTCATAGGGTCATAGTCATTCCACATGAAATCAGGCTCTTCAGCCCAACTGAGCCATACTGACAAAGGTGCCCAGCTAAGCTATTCCCATTTGCCTGCGTTTGGCCCATATCCATCTAAAGGTTTCCTATCCATGTACCTGCACCGATGTCTTCCTCATGCCTTTCCATGAGGAAGTCATGGAGGGATTGTCTACAGAGTCTCTGTGGGTGGAAGTTAGGAACAAGAAGGGGTCAAAAACTCTACTGGGTGTTTTTTATAGACCACCCAATAGTAACATGGACATCGAGGAACAGATAGGGAGACAGATTCTGGAAAGGTGTAATAGTAACAGGGTTGTTGTGGTGGAAGAATTTAATTTCCCAAATATCAATTGGCATGTCCCTACAGTGAGGGTTTTAGATGGAATGGAGTTTGTTAGGTGTGTTCAGGAAGGTTTCTTGTCACAATATGTAGATAAGCCTATGTAACACTTAACCAACAGGCTGGTATATGTCTAGGGGAAAAGGAGATCCAGCCACACACCAACCCCACCTCCCGTACACCCAGGTGCTGTGAGAATCAAGTTTATGCCTCGCGCCCGCACACAGTATCAAATTCACACCAGATACCGTTATGAAATACACTTTAAAGAGTTTACTAAAACTAAAAGAGTACTAGGCAATACAATATATATGAAAGAAAAGAAAAAGCAAAAGGCGCCAACTTATCAAAGTTCAGTCAGTTTAGTGCACATCGTTGGAGCTCAACCATCGAACCATTTGACCCCTCGTCGCTTGCCTCCGACCTCCACGTCTTCACACCCGGGACCACCCCAGGTGGTCAACCAAGCAGTGCAGCGCACGTCCACCTTCCTCGGCGTCTTCCTCCCGACTCTCTCGAAAACCCGCGAAAACCCCCCCCAAGTTCCCAGCCTCACAAGACAAAATAACATTCCCCATTGGTTAACAAATGAATACAATCCCCATATCAGCAAGTCTAAAGCTAAACAACTGCGAGAGAAACACTTATCAGACAAAGAAGCATTCCTACTCTTAACAAACCAAAGAAGCCATTTTGAGTAACATACACAGGACATTGTACACATACAAGAAGAGAGGCTGTACTTGATCTGGTATTGGGAAATGAACCTGGTCAGGTGTCAGATCTCTCAGTGGGAGAGCATTTTGGAGATAGTGATCACAATTCTATCTCCTTTACCATAGCATTGGAGAGGGATAGGAACAGAGAAGTTGGGAAAGTGGGAAATGTCAATTGCTAGACATTCTTGCTCAGATTCTTGGACTATATATGTGTTTTTTGTGTGAATATGCTTCATCAGGATGGGACCGGAAGGGGGAAGAAGCTGGAATTAAAAAATGGGGTGGGGGGGGTGGTGAGGGGAATAGCTGGAAGGTGATGGGTGAAGTCAAATGGATGGGAAAGATCGAGGGCTGGAGAAGTAGGACTCTGATAGGAGAGGAGAGTGGACCACAGGAGAAAGGGAAGGAGGAGAGGTTCCAGGGGAGGTGATAGGCAGGTGAGGAGAAGAGGTAAGAGGCCAGAGTGGGGAATAGAAGAAGAGAGAAGGGGAAGGAGAAAACAAAAAAAAAGAGAAACACATAACTTTTGGAAGGAGGAATCAATATTCATGCCATCTAGATGGAATATGCTTTGTTGCTCTTCCACCTCATCATGGCAGAAGAGGAAACCATGGACTGAGCTGTTGGAATGAGAATGGTGATAGGAATTAAAATGATTGGATAACTGGGAAATTCTACTTTTTGCAGATGGAGCAGAGGTGTTCAACAAAGTGGTTCCCCAGTTTAAGTTGGGTCTCACTAATGTAGATGAAGCCTCATTAGGAGCACCAGATACAATAGACAACTTCAAGAGATTGTAAGACTGATCAAGAATGGTTTAGGTCAACACACAAACTCCTGGAGGAACTCAGCAGGGCGGGCAGCATCTCTGGAGGGTAATGAATAGTCAACATTGCAGGCTGAGACCTTCCATCCAGACACTTTACCCATAGGATAGAAAGCCAGTGTAAAGGGTGAAGGCTGGGGATGGATCAAGAGCTGGCAGGTGATAGCGGATGCAGATGAAGAGGGACGTGAGAGAGGGGAGGTGTAGTGGGAATGATGTCAGAAGCTGAGAGGTAACAAAGGGCTACAGATAGGAGGGGCAGGTGGAGCATGCAACAAAATGAGGAAGGCGAGGAGAGCAGAAAGAAACAGTGGGTGGGGCAGCTGTGAGGATTACATGTCCCAGTTTAGGACATCTGCACAAAGACCTGAAAGAAAGCACCTAAAGTGAAAGCTGCACCATCAGAGGCACTATCTTCCCACTAGGACATCCACCCTTCCTATTTAGATAGACAGATATAAGACGTTATGACATAGGAGCAGAGTTAGGTCAGTCTGCCCATTGTGTCTGCTCTGTCATTCCACTGAGGCTGATTTATTTTTCCTTTCAATGTCATTCCTCTGCCTTTACCCATAACCTTTGACAGCAATCAAGAACCTATCAAACTTTGCTTTATATATACCCAAAGACTTTGCCTCCACAGCCATCTGTCATAATGAATTCCACAGATATCTGGCTCTCTGGCTATATATAACAAAAATCCTCTTCATCTTAATTATAAGGGGAAGCCCTTCTATTATGAGGCTGTGTCCTCTGATCCTAGACTCCCCCACTATTGAAAACATTTTCTCTTCATCCGTTCTATCTAGTCCTTTCAATATTCAATATGTTTCAATGAGATCCGCTCTCGTTCTTCTAAACTCCAGTGAGTACAAGATTATATTGAATGTTTATTTAAAAAAAGACTAAGCCACACTGGGAAATTTGTCCAGCCCTGGCCACCATCATTTAGGTAAGGTATGAAATACTAAAATGGATGTACAGGGGTTCACTGGAATGGCTCTACAGTAGAGTTGAGATCAGCATTCAACATGAAGGACCCTCACCATCTGGCTAAAAAGTTTCCTCCTCATCTCTGTTCTAAAGGGTCACCCTTCTATTCTGAGGCTACACCCTTGGCTTTAGTTGAGCAAGACTGGCTAAGTCTTCTTGGCCAAAATTCTTTCCTCACCATGCATCAGTGAAGCAGAATATCTGGCTAGTTCTCACACGGTTAGCAGTGGGATCCTGCTGTGCAAATTGACTGCAACCTTTTTTCTCCCCACAGACACAACAGCAACTGTGTTTCAGTGATGGCGATTTGTTAACCATAAAACAGTTTGGAATTCCTGAGAGCCTGCAGGGATCCCAACTTACTTTCATCCGCAGACCGCACACGTCGGAACGCGTGGAAGCGAAGCAACCAAACATTGAATTTATTTTTCAGGGCAGTTAGCTTTTGCAGCGGATTAATAAAGCAGAAATCTAATTGGATTGCAGAATAGCAGGTGGAGCATTAAAACTGCTTGCCGGGAAATGCAGAGTGACATCTTGTGACACGAATATATTAGGCAGCCAGAAACGGTTCAGCTCATTCTGAACCTCTGCCTGCTTCACTTTGGAGGGTACACACACCCACGAGGTATTCAGTGTGCTACACAAAAATAAAACAAGCGCGAACATACACACTGAAAAGGTGGAGCAAGCTTAACAAAAGAAAGAAAGTAATTCTGTTATATTCTTCGAATAAATCTGTGGCTCAGTGATGATCATCCTGTAATGCTGCATTTTTCATGGATATTTCTCATTCACTTTTACTGCTGCGGATTGTAGAGTACAGAACAGTACTGCACAGGAATAGGCCCTTTGGCCCATCATGTCTGTGCTGACCACAATGTTGATCTACTTAATGCCATCTTATCTGCATATGGTCTGCATCCTTGTGGTATTAGTAGCAGCAGTGTGATCACTCTATTCAAGTACGATGTTCTCTTCAAGGAACACTGAATATTGAAAGGCTTTGATAGGGTGGATGTGGAGAGAATCAAATCATAAACATGAGAAAATCTGCAGATGCTGGAAATCTAAAGCAACACACACAGAATGTTGAAGGAACTCAGCAGACCAGGCAGCATCTATGGAAAAGAACACATAGTAGACGTTTCAGCCCGAGACCCTGATCTTGGCCCGAAATTGTCCTGATGAAGGGTCTTGGCCAGAAACATCAACAATCTGTTCACTTCCATTGATGCTGCCTGACCTGCTGAGTTCCTCCGGCATTCCATGTGTGCTGATGTGAAGAGGATGTTTCCTATAGTGGGGAGCCTAGGACCAGAGGGCACAACTTCATAATAGAAGGATGTCCCTTGAGAACAGAGACAAGGAGAAATTTCCTAAGCTAGAACATGGTGAATCTGTGGAATTCATTGTCACACAAAGCTGTGGAGGCCAAAACGTTGGGTCTATTTAAAGCGGAGGTTGATAGGTTTTTGATTAGTCAGGGCGTCAAAGGTTATGTGGAGAAGGCAGCAGAATAAGGTTGAGAGGGACAATAAATCTGCCATGATGGAATGTGGAGCAGACTCGATGGGCTGAATGGCCTGATTCTGCTCCAATGTTTTATGGTCAAATGTTTACAGCTATTAATGAACACGGATCTACAGATAGGTCCCATTGCAGCTTCTATCCTTTCACACCATCTCATACATCATTGAACTCTTCTCTTTAATAAAATGCTTGTATCCCTCTAAACTACCCCACATTCCCCTTACATCACTGTCCAAAATGCTGAATGACACTGAACCCAGAACCTCACCTGAACTCTACATCAGGAGGACTGGCATTTCTATAGCAGCTCTCATAACATTTCAAAAAATGCTCTTCATCCTGTGAAGTGCCACTTGATGTGTTGCCACAGTTTTAAGCTTGGAAACACAGCAGCTATTCCTTCATATGGCCATAAGACAAAGGAGCAGATACAGGCCATTCAGCCCATCAGATCTCCTCCATCATTTTGTCATGGCTGATCCCATTTCCCCCTCATCCCCAATCTCCTGCCTTCTCCTCTTATCCCTTCATGTCCTGACTAATCAAGAACCTATGAAACTCTGCCTTAAGCATACCCAATTGCTTGATCTCCACAGCCACATGTGGCAACGAATTCCACAGGTTCACCACTCTCTGGCTAAAGAAATTCCTCCTCATCTCTATTCTATTCTGAGGCTCCCTCACTATAGGAAACATCCTCTCCACATCCATTCTATCAACGCCTTTCAACATTCAATAGGTTTCAGCAACACACCCAAAGTGCTAGAGGAACTCAGCAGGCCAGGCAGCATCTATGGAAAAGAGTAAATGAAGGGTCTAGGTGAAGGGTCTCAGCCTGAAATGTCAACTGTTTACTCTTTTCTATAACATCCAGCATTTTGAGCACGCTGCTTGGATTTCCAGCATCTGCAGATCTTCTTTTGTTTGTTTTGGAGAGGTTGTAATGAGGTCACTACTCATTCTTCTGCATTCCAGTGAGTAAATGCCCAGAGCCATCAAATGCTCTTCATATGACAAGCCTTTCATTCCCAGAATCATTTTAGTGAACCTCATTAGAACCCTCTTCAATTCAGCACATCCTTTCTTAGACAGGAGGTCCATCAACAGTACTGTGCTGAAGATGATATGAAAGAGTAGATTTTCCACTAGTGGTCCTTGTCACTTGATCTTTACTCTCAGTGACACTCATACACTTTTAGTGTTACTGGTTCTATATATTGCTGGTGTGAGCAGTCACTCGCCTGGACCTCTTATGGAAGTGCAGATACTCCAGTTTGTTCACAGGGTTGTTCATTGAACCTGGGAGTTAGGTTACCAATTGAGGTGACATCATCAGTGCACAATTGAGTTGTTTCTGCCAACTGCTCATGTTTATATTCATCCGACCCACTGTATTGATTGGCTGGCCGTCACACTGGCCACTTGTCTCCCTGGGTCTCGTGTTTTGAGAGGCATTTGGTGGGTATGTTTTTTTTGCACAGAGAGTGCTGGGTTCCTGGACCAGTTTGCCGGGGGTAGTGGTGGAAGTAGGCATGACAGTGGCATCTGTGAGGCATTTAGGCACATGAATATGGAGGAAATGGAGGGATATAGATCATGTATAGACAGATAAGATGCTCTCAATGGCGTGTGCCTCAACTAACCTCTGACAACCAAGTCCAGCTCCTGGCCTTCATGTGTGGTTTAGCTACTAAGCCCACTGGAACCATTTTTACTGCCAGGAGAAGGGACAAAGGCGGGTTACTGGCCCTTTGAAATCAGTTGCTTCGGGCCAATGGTGTTATTAAATGTTTGTTAATAGCAGCTGTATTCGTACACTATAAGGTTATTAAATGTTTGCTAATAGCCTTTGGATTCTTTCTTAGCCTCAGGCACCAATGGCAGCAGAACATAAAACCAAAGAAGTCATTTGTCTCTTTGTATCTCTCAATGCTTGCAGATTGAACCACTATTTATTGAGCAAACTTTCACTCAGTTCTTGGGACCAAGGATGTTGAAGGACTGGCGCCTAGAACGGACATTTCAAGAGCTGGAATTTGGAGATCACCAGACAATGGTGACAACTAATTGAGGGCTGAGAATCATGAGCCCTGAAATCTTTGTAACTTACCATGTAATGTTTAGTGTAATTTATTTGTGCTTTCCATTTTATGATAATAAACTAGGCTTAAGTTACTTTGTTGTGTTTGTACACTTACATCTCCTAGACATTTGAGTTGGTTTGGGTCTTCTGAGTCTGATCAACCCAGCTCATTATGCATAAAGCATTAAGAAACAAAATGAAATTAAGGACACAAGGCTCAAAGCACCTCTTAATGTTCAGAATCAATCCTCAAGGAAGTCTAAAGTCTTAAGGAAGTGAATTGTGTCATAGCTTGAATCTGCTGCAAAATTATGTGTTTCAAACACCCACATTCAGCAGAATACTGAATTACTATGCCTATAATGAGATTGTTTGTAAAGACAAGCTGCTTTTGATGTTGGAACACTCAGTGACAGACTTCATGTTGCCCTGAGAATCCACACTATGCTCTGGATCTGTGGTTCCTATTTCAGACCAATCTGCTCCCATCCAGCACCATAGCAGCTGTGCTGTGGGAAAGCGCTATTATTTTACCACAGAACATCTGGCGTAGAAATGTGCTTTGGAGGCAAACACAGTGATATGGAAGGCCGTTCATTATCATACACAATTTAACAGCCATATTTACACACCATCAGGCAGATTCTACCCCTAGTGAATTGAAACATGAACATCATCCTTTTTAAATGTTGCTCTCTGATGTAGGAAACAAGTTTCAGTGATAAACAGCGTTTGCATTTTTGATACCAATTCTGCAGACAAACTTGTTTGCTTCATATTTTGTGATCATTAATCTTCAGGATTTGTAGTTTAGCCAGGAAAGGTTAAGACATTAGACATAGGAGCAGACTTGGGCCATTCGACCCACCGAATCTACTCTGTTATCCATTATGGCTGATTTGTTATTCTTCCCAACCCCATTCATCTGCCTTCACCCATAACCTTTGACTCTTACTAATGAAGAACCTCTCAACCTCTGCTTTAAATATACCCAATGACCTGGCTTCCACAGCCTTCAATGGCAATGAATTCCACAGATTCACCTCCATTTGGCTGAAGAAATTCCTCCTCATCTCTGTTCTAAAAGGATGTCCTTGTATTCTGAGGCTGAGACCTCTGGTCATAGTGTGACAAATAAAACTAATCTTTTATGTTTGAAATTCTGGTATCCCAGAGCATGGTCAGATGAATATTGAGCGGTGGGTGCTAGATGGGGCAGATATGGGGTGGTGTCACATTACTGGAAGAGGTGATCAAGGGAAAGAAATGGGATACAAGGACATTAGGCAAAGATGTCATCATGAGGGTAGTTGACTCTGCTTTGTCACTTACAAGGGTCATGACTGATTTGATGTTTGGACTGTGTGGCCAAAAGTTTTGTTTGAAAGGACTACAATCTAGGATCCTTCGGGCACAGGACATTGAGCACCCAAGTTCTTTGTAAAAGCTTCTCCAAGCACGAGAGGTTCTATATTTTCAAAAGGGAAGCTACCTGGGTGGCAATGGTAGTCTGATATGAATCAGAACCAGAATCAGGTTTCATATCACTGGCATATTTCGTGAAATTTGTTGTTTTGCAGCAGCAGTACATTGCAATGCATAATAATAAAAACTGTGAATTACAGTAAGTATATGTATTAAATAGTTAAATTAAATAAGTAATGCAAAAAAAGTATTGAAGTAGTGTTCGTGAGTTCATTACCCTTTCAGAAATCTGATGACAGAGGGAAAGAAGCTGTTCCTGAATCATTTCGTTGTAATCCTGTAACATTAAGAAAATATAAACTGAACAAATCTATGAAAGCACAGAAAATGATGCACTGTTTTGTCACTTATATTTCCTATATATACTTTTATGACTCAAATTTATTTTGCAATAAAATTGATTTTCTTGCTGAATCCTCATTATTTCCTTGGCTTTCCTTAAAGTCCATAAATGTGTCCACTTCAGCTTTGAATGAACTCAGTAACTTCCCCTCCACACATCCTTGGGTTGGAGACCCCAAAATGTTCATTCTCTTAGGGAAAGTTATTCCTCATCTCAGTTTTGTACAATCCCTCCTAGTTCCAGGTTGCCCCACCCAGAGGAAATCCCCTCACATCATCTAACCAGACAAGCAAAATTTGCTGTTACTTTCAGAGAGGGACGATGAGGTGTCCGTGAGTGAGTTAGATCAGCTGCTTGATTGGTCTTGCAACAGCAACCTTCCATTCAATGTGAGTAAGACCAAGGAATTGATTGTGGACCTCAGAGAGGGAAGTCGGAAGAACACAGATCAGTCCTCATCGAGGGGTCAGCAGTGGAATGGCTGAGCACTTTAAAATTCTGGGGCATCAACATCTCAGAAGATTTATCCTGGGCTCAACATATCAACACAATCATGTAGAAGGCAGCCAGTGGCTATACCTCCTGAGGAGTTTGAGGGTATTTGGTACGTGACAAAATACTCTAGAAAATTTCTACAGATGTGCCGTGGAGATCGTTCTGACTAGTTGCCCCACTGCCTGGTTTGGAGGCTTCAATTCGCAGGAACGTAAGAGTCAGCAAATGGTTGTAGACTCAGCCCGATCCATCGTGGGTACAACTCACCCCACCATCAAGAACATCCACAAATCATCGCGCCTCGAGAAGGAGGCATCCATCACGAAGGACCCTCACCATTCAGACTCTTCTCATCACTACCTACAGGGAGGAGGTACAGGAGTCTGAAGATGCACATTCAGTGCTTTAGAAACTGCTTCTTTCCCTCTGCTATCACATTTCTAAATGGTCCCTGAACCAGTGAACACCACCTTATTATTTCTCTTTTGTACCATTAATTTATTTTATTTCTTATTTAACTTCTAGAAATCTTGCCTTACCACAAAACAACACATTTCACGATGTATGTCAGTGATAATAATTCTAATTCTGATTCACCGTAAGGTTATGTTGTGTTTTGGTGTTTTAGGTATTCAATGTGGTATGTGCAGTAATGGTTACTCAAACTGACGAGGATACAAGAATTTTTCTAGAAAAAAATAAAAGCAAATTGATTACAAGTGTGGATTTCAACATATCTCAAAAGCAAATGACCCTCAAATGACCCATTTTCAGAATTACTTGATCAGATTGCACAAATTAATAGTGATAGTCATGGTCATAGAATCATCCAGCATGGAAACAGGCCCTTTGGCCAAACTGGTCCATGTCCCTCTAAACCTCTCCTATCCATCATCTATCCAAGCAGCTTTTAAATATTGAAGACAAGCGGGTGTTCAGTGTGTCTTCCAGCCTCTCATTCGCTCTGCCAGAAAAGGTATCTGTGTGTGACACTCCCTCACTCTCTCTCTCTCTCGCTCACTGCTCCCAAAGGAACATTCCTGCATTCCAATGGTCTCTCTCGATGCTGTCAGAGGATGTTGCCAGAGACCTGAGCTTTGGACAATTGATTTGGTCTGTTGATTGGACTCTGTAGTTCATCTCCCACCCCTCATCCTCATCACATTCTATAGAGGTTGTATTGAGAGTATCCTGAGCAGCTGGATCACTGCCTGGTTCGGAAATCGCACCATCTCGAATCGCAAGACCCTGCAGCGGATAGTGAGGTCAGCCGAGAAGACCATCGGAGTCTCTCTTCCCGCCATCACGGACATTTACATCACATGCTGCATCCACAAAGCAAACAGCATTATGAAGGACCCCACACACCCCTCATACAAACTCTTCTCCCTCCTGCCGTCTGGGAAAATGCACCGAAGCATTTGGGCTCTCACAACCAGACTATGTAAAAGTTTCTTCCCCCAAGCCATCAGACTCCTCAATACCCAGAGCCTGGACTGACACCAACTTACTGCCCTCTGCTGTGCCTATTGTCTTGTTTATTATTTATTGTAATGCCTGCACTGTTTTGTGCACTTTATACAGTCCTCGGTAAGTCTGTAGTATAGTGTCGTTTTTGTGTTGTTTTATGTAGTTCAGTGTAGTTTTTGTATTGTTTCATGTAACACCATGGAGTTATAAAGAATAATAAAAAGATTTGAAAAGAAATGTTGTAGAGTACATAATGTTTCACTTGTTCTGGATTCAATTATACATCGCACTCCAAAGTCAGGTAGAAGACTCTACTTATCTAAAGAGCTGGTTACTGACTTCAGGAAGGGGGGCAATGCGCATGTTTACATCAACAGTGCTGAGGCTGAGAGGGTGAGAGCTTCAAGTATGCAGGAGTAAGCATCACCGGTGCCACTACTTCCTCAGGATGCCAAGGAAATTCGGCACATCCCTGTTGACCCTTACCAATTTTTATCAATGCATTACGGAAAACACCTTAGCCGGATGCAGCACGGCTTAATATGGCAACTGCTCTGTCCGTGAATACAAGAAACGACAGAGAGCTGACACATCCCAAAAGCCAACCTCTCCTCCACAGACTCTGTCTACACTTCTCATTGCCTCATTAACACAGAACACGGAATCAAAGACTCCACTCACCCTGGGGTGGCATGGTAGCATAGTGGTTAGAACAATGCTTTACAGTTCCAGAGGCCCGTGTTCAATTCCCACTACTACCTGTAACGAGTTTCTATGTTCTCTCTGCATCCACAGGGAACTCCTTCTGGTGCTTCAGTTTCCTCCCACAGTCCAAAGATGTACTGGGGGTAGGTTAATTGGTCATGGTTGAACCGTGATCAAGCTAGGATTAAATCGAGGGTTACTGAGCGGTGCAGCTCAAAGGGCAGCAGAGCCTATTGTGTGCTGTATCTGAATAAATAAATAAACCCCATCAGAAAAAAGATACAAAAACCTGAAAGCACAAAGACAGGCTAGACTCAAGGTTAGCCTCTATAGTGCAGTTATGAAAAATACAGAATGGTTCCCTAGTACAATGAGATGGATTGCTGACCTTGCTATGGTTTTGCACATTATTGCTTACATGCATTGCACCTTCTCTATAACTACTACACTTTATTCTTCACTTTGTCATTGTTTTCCCTAGTATTACATCAATGCACCGACATAATGGGGAGAAAACCTGTTTGGATCTTCTCTCTATGTGGGTTTCCTCTGAGTCTCTCTTCTCCTCCCACATTTCAAACACATGGGAAGAGCTGTTGGGAATGTGGATGGAATATAATAGGATTAGCGTAGGATTAGTGTAAAAGTGTGTTTCATGGTCCGTTGGGCTGAAGAACCTGATTGTCTGTTGTGTAACTCTATGGCTATGAAAATTAATTTTCTTGTTTCGAACATCAAACCAAGAGAGTTTAAACATTTCAGAACTCATTAACAGCTGAATTGAATTATTTTTCATCCTGAATATTAAGAGACGCAGCCACTTCATTCCCCCATGATGGTTTGTGTGCTGTCACAGTCTACACACTCACGACAATATGACTGAGCTTCTCTGCAGCATTTCTTGTTATAGACTAACCACACATGAGCAAAGTTGTTCACGGCAGAATTAGTCAAGAGCATTCGTTCGTCATAACAATAGAATGATGTACTTCAGATCTCAAGAGAACAAATTATACACAACTTTAAATGGGCAATATTCTGAGTCAGAGGCTGGTAGTTCAAAGTTCATTCTCAGAGATATCTGCATGGGATCTGAGCGGACAGGACCAGTGCAGACAGATGTAAAGACACACATCTGTATTAGATAGGAATAAGCCACTTCATTCCTTAAACCCACCCTGTCATTTAAACAGATTGTACAGTAACCTTGCATCCTGATTATTGACTATCTGTTTACCTCAGCATTAAAAGTATTTGAAAATTCTGTACCAAAGTCTCAGTGGCATCTAGAACATGGAAAAGAGAACATAGAACAGTACAGCACAGTCCAGGCCCTTTGGCCCAGATGCAGTATCACATTTTAATCTACTCTAAAATCAATCTAATCAATCAATCTTATAGGGATAGGTTCAATAGGTTAGGGCTTTATTCCCTGGAGCATAGGAGAATGAGGGGAGATTTGATAGAGGTATATACAATTATGAGGGACATAGGTAGGGTTAATGCAAGCGGGCTTTCTCCACTGAGGTTGAGTGGGAGGACACTAGAGGTCATGGGATAAGAGTAAAAGGCAAAATATTTTGGGAGCAATATGAGGGGTATATTCTTCACTCAGAGGGTGGTGAGGGTGTGAAATGAGCTGCCAGTGGAAGTGTTGGATGCAGGTTTGATTTCTGCATTTAAGAGAAATTTGGATAGGTACATGGATGGAAGGGGCGTGGAGTATGATTGTCTGGGTGCAGGTTGATGGAACTAGGCAGTGCCATATTTCAGCGTGGACTAGATTGGCCAAAGTATCTGTTTCTGTGCTGTAGTGATCTATGACTCTATGAAACAAAACATTTTCTCAGAACACAAGCCTTGAAAATAGTGTTTATCATTTGCATCGCTTGCAACTCCTCAAAAGGTATGTTCTTCAGTGTAAACCCCTTGGAACTCCATGACTTTCCCCTTTAAAATAATATCTTCTTGATGGAACTATAAAACAAGCTTTTTTCCAATTAACAAGATACTGGAGGAGCTCAGTGGGTTGGACAACGTCTCTGGAGGGAGGTAGACAGATTCTGCTATTTATGCTAGGCTTCAGCATGCTCTTAATGCTTCGATTCAAGATTCTGAGCAGTGAATGTTCCCTTGAGCAGTCATGGCTCAGTGGGGATATTACATGAAGTGTTGAGAACATCCTTGGATCTGTCCATCTGAGAATCTCTTGCTGTGATAGACCTCAGAACAGAACGTCTGATTTGAGAATCTGAAGTCTGACAAGTGAACGATATGTCTGGCTCTAAAAGCTAACTAATAGTGTGTAATTGTGACTTCAGTGTGGAGGATATTGGTTTGCTTATTCTGGTGTTAGGTTTGAAGATTTTGCAGAGAGTTCTGAGAGTGGTGAATCTGGTAGATGAAAAAAGATTCAGTAAACAAGATGTTATTCTCAAAAAATTAGAAAAATGAGAGATAAGCATGAAAGCATGCATAATTCTGAGTACAGAATTTGGAGCCCTAGGGTTAAATTTTAGGACTGAAATGAAGAGTATTTTTAGACTGTAAGATATAGGAGCAGAAGTAGGCCATTCAGCCCATCAAGTCGGCTCCTCCAGTCATGGGCTGATCCAATTCTTCCAGAGATCCCCACTCCTCTGCCATCTCCCCATACCCTTTGATGGCCTGGCTAATCAAGAACCTATCTATCTCTGCCTTAAATACACCCAACGATTTGGCCTCCTCAGCTACTTGTGGAACAAATTCCACAGATTTACCACCCTCTGACTAAAGTAATTTCTCCGCATCTCTGTTCTAAATGGACATCCTTCAATCCTGAAGTTGTGCCTCTTATCCTAGACTCCTCTACAATGGGGAAATAACTTCGCCGTATCTAATCTGTTCAGGCCTTTTAACATTCAGAATGTTTCTCTGAGATCCCTCCTCATTCTCCTGAACTCCAGGGAATACAGCCCAAGAGCTGCCAGATGTTCCTCATACAGTAATGCTTTCATTCCTGGAATCATTCTTGTCAATCTTCTCTGAACCATCTCCAATGTCAGTATATCCTTTCTAAAGTAAGGAACCCAAAACTGCACACCCAACCCCAAGTGTGGTCTCACGAGTGCCTTATAGACCCTCAAAATCACATCCCTGCTCTTATATTCTATACCTCTAGAAATGAATGCCAACATTGCATTTGCCTTCTTCACCACCAAGTCAACCTGGTGGTTAACCATCGGGGTATTCTGCACAAGGACTCTAAAGTCCCTTAAAATCTCTGCTTTTGGAATTCTCTCCTCATCTAAATAATAGTCTGCTCATTTATTTCTTCCACCAAAGTGCAGGACCATACGTTTGCCAACATTGTATTCATTTGCCACTTATTTGCCCATTCCCCTAAACTATCTAAGTCTCTCTGCAGGCTCTCTGTTTCCTCAACACTACCTGCTCCTCCGCCTATCTTTGCATCATCGGCAAATTTAGCCACAAATTCATTAATACCGAAGTCCAAATCATTGACATACATCATAAAAAGCACAGTCCCAACACTGACCCCTGTGGAACTCCACTGGTAACCGGCAGCCAGCCAGATTATGATCCTTCTAATCCCACTCTCTGTTTTCTGACGACCAGCCAATGCTCCACCCACACTAGTAACGTCCCTGTAATTCCATGGGTCCTTACCTTGCTAAACAACATTATGTGCAGCATTTTGTCAAAGGCCTTCTGAAAATCCAAGTGCACCACATCTACTCCATCTCCTTTGTCTACTCTGCTTGAAATTTCTTCAAAAAATTGCAATAAGTTAGTCAGGCAGGATGTTCCTTTCAGGAAACCATGCTGGCTTTGGCCTATCTTGTCATGTGCCTCCAGGTACTCCATAATCTCATCCCTAACAATCGATTCCAATGACTTCCCAACCACTGACTTACAGGTCTATAGTTTCCTTTCTGCTGCCTCCCACCTTTCTTAAATAGCGGAGTAATATTTGCAATTTTCCAGTCATCCAGTACAATGCCAGAATCTATCAATTCTTGAAAGATCATTGTTAATGCCTCCGCCATCTCTCCAGCTACTTCCTTCAGAACCCTAGGGTGCATTCCATCAGGTCCGGGAGATATATCCACCCTCAGACCATTAAGCTTCCTGAGCACCTACTCAGTCACAATTTTCACTGCACAAACTTCACTTCCCTGACTTTCTTGAATGTCTGCTATACTGCAGACGTCTTCCACTGTGAAAACTGATGCAAAATACGCATTCAGTTCCTCTGCCATCTCTGCATCTCTCATTACAATATCTGCAACATCATTTTATATTGGTCCTATATCTACCCTCAACTCTATTTTACCCTTTATATACTTAAAAAAGCTTTTATTATCTTACTTGATATTAATCACCAGCTTCCTTTCATAATTCATCTTTTCCTTCCTAATGACCTTCTTGGTTTCCTTCTGCAAGTTTTTAAAAGCTCCCCAATCCTCTATCTTCCCACTGGCTTTGACTTCCTTGTATGGCCTCTGTTTTGCTTTTACTTCGGCTCTGACTTCACTTGTCAGCCAAAATTTCTTCTTATTTAGAATATGTCTGTCTGTTACTTCCCTCATTTTTCACAGTAACTCCAGCCATTGCTGTTCTGCTGTCCTTCCTGCTAGTGTCCCTTTCCAGTCAACTTTCGCCAGTTCCCATCTCATGCCATTGTAATTTCCTTTGTTCTAGTGAAATACCAACACAATGGAATTTAATTTCTCCTTCTCAAATTTCAAAGTGAACTCGACCATATTGTGATCACTGTTCCCTAAGGGTTCCTTGACCTTAAGCTCTCTTATCACCTCTGGGTCATTGCACAACACCCAATCCAGCACATCCAATCCCCTAGAGGGCTCAACAGAAGCTGTTCTAAAAAGCCATCCCTTAGACATTCTACAAATTCTCTCTCTTGAGGTCCAGTAATGGCCTAGTTTTCCCAATCCACTTTCATGTTAAAATCCCCAAAGGTTATCATGACATTGCCCTTCTGACATGCCTTTTCTATCTCCTGCTGTAACTTGTAATCCACATCCCGGCTGCTGTTTGGAGGCCTGTATACAACTGCCATTTGGGTCCTTTTACCCTTGCCATTTCTTAACTCAGCCATGGCGACTCTACACCTTCTGATTCTATGTCATCCTTTTCTAATGTTTTAATATTGTTTCTTATACACAGGACAACACCACCCCCTCTGCCTACTAACCTATCTTTCCAATACACCATATATCCTTGGACATTCAGCTCCCACCTGCAGACATCCTTTAGCCAAGTTTCAGGGATGGCTACGTCATACTTACCAATCTGTTACTGAATTTCAAGATCCTCTATTTTATTTCTTATGCTGCGTGCATTCAAATCTAACGCTTTCTGTACAGTATTTGTTGCTTTCTGTTTTAACTGCACCACACCTCTATTGTCCTGTAACTCATCCCACTGGCTGTGATTATACCTCATCTCCTGCCTCTCCTTGCTATCATCTCTGTTGCACGCTATCTTTGATTTAATTCTGTTTTCCCCTTCCTTAGCCCTACCACTCCAGTTCACATTCCCCTGCCAAATTTGTTTAAATCCTCCCTAACAGCTCTATTAAACCTGCCTGCTAGGATATTGGACCCCTTTGGGTTCGTGTAATCCATCCCTTTTCTATGGGTCGAACCTCCCCCCAGAAGAGGCCCCAAAGTGGTAAACTTCTGGAAGATAAGTTATTGGTTGCATTGAGAATTGAGATAGATCAAGCTATCTATGGCACAGTAGCGTAGCAGTTAATGCAACACTCCACAGCATCAGCTGTAAGATCAGGGTTCAATTCCTGTGCTGTCTCTAAGGAGTTTACACGTTCTTCCCATGACCATGTGGGTTTTGTCCAGGTGTTCTGGTTTCCTTCTGCATTCCAAAGACATACAGGCTAGAGTTAGTGACTTGTGGCCATGCTACATTGGAGCTGGAAGAATAGTGACATTTGCAGGCTGCCAAGCACAATCCTTGCTGAGTGGATTTGACAGAAATGATGCATTTCACCGTATGTTTCTTTATACGTGTGACAAATCAAGTTAATCTAATCTAATCTCTATATATTAAAGGAATTGAAGGGTATGGAGATAAGGCAGGAGAATGGTGTTTGGTTGGATGATCAGCCTCGATCTTGGGGTGAACAGTAGAGTAGGTTCAAGAAACTGAATGGCAAGATCTTCATGCCTGATACTACCTTTTCAACCACACCTACACTTGACATCCTAGGGTGAAATAGAACATAGAACACAGAAATCTACAGCACATTACAGACCCTTCGGCCCACAATGTTGTGCCAACCATGTAACCTACTCTAGCACTGCCTAGAGTTACCCTACCACATGGCCCACTATTTTTCTCAGCTCCATGTATCTACCTAAGAGTCTCTTGAAAGATCCTATTGTATCCGCCTCCACCACTGTCACCAGCAGTGCATTCCACATACCCAGCACTCTCTGTGTGAAAAACTACCCCTGATGTCCCCTCTGTACCTACTTCCAAGCACTTTAAAACAATGCCCCCTCATTGTTAGCCATTTCAGCCCTGGGAAAAAGCCTCTAGCTATCCACACGATCAATGCCTCTCATCATCTTATACACCTCTGTCAGGTCACCTCTCATCCCCTATCGCTCCAAGGAGAAAAGGTCACATTCACTCATCCTGTTCTCATAAGGCACACTCTCCAATCCAGGCAACACCCTTGTAAATCTCCTCTGCACTCTCTCTATAGTATCCACACCCTTCCTGTACTGAGGTGACCAGAACTGAACACAGTACTCCAAGTGGGGTCTAACTAAGGTCTTGTATAGCTGTAACATTACCTCATGGCTCTTGGACTCAATCCCATGGTTGATGAATGCCAACACACCATACGCCTTCTTAACAACACTGTCAAACTGCGCGGCAACTTTGAGTATCCTATGGATACAGACCCCAAGATCTCTCTGAACCTCCACACTGCCAAGAGTCTTACCATTAATATTATATTCTGTCTTCAAATTTGATCTACCAAAATGAACCACTTCACACTTATCTGGGTTGAACTCCATCTGCCACTTCTCAGCCCAGTTCTGCATTCTATCGATGTTCCACTGTAACCTCTGACAACCAGACTATCCACAACACCCCAAACCTTTATGTCATCAGCAAACTTACTAACCCACCCTTCTACTTCTTCATCCAGGTCATTTATAAAAATCATGAAGAGGAGGGGTCCCAGAACAGATCCCTGTGGAACACCACTGGTCACCAACCTCCATGCAGAATACAAAGCCATCTACGACCACCCTTTGCCTTCGGGTCAAGCCAGTTCTGGATCCACAAAGTAAGGTCTCCTTGGATCCCATGCCTCCTTACCTTCTCAATGAGGCTGCCATGGGGAAATTTATCAAATGCCTTCCTGAAACCCATATAAACTGTTCTACCTTCATGATCATCATCATCTCTACCAAATGATAACACAAAATTCTGAGAATAAGGAAAAACCACAGTGCCCAGGAATCCAAATAATTGAAACTAAATATAGAAGTGGTACTATCAGACTGTATGCTCCCTCTTGGTGTAAGAGGAGATGAACTAACAACAGACCTGGAGGAGATGGGAGATTATTCCAGACTGAAGCATTCAGAGTCATGTTGATAATGCTGGAAACATTCAGCAATTCAGATTACTTAGAAGGATAATGAATTCCTTTGACAGCGCCTTCCAATGGAATGTATGGGAATGGGAAATGGGAAATGAGTAATGGAATGGGAAACTCCTGGTTCACTGATGCTCTGCTAAGGTAGACCAATGTTCTTGTCTGGGGCTCACATATGTAATTCCAGACCTGTCAATGTGGTTAAGGTGTAATTGCTCTCTCCCTCAAATGGTTTAAGGGTCAGTGAAATGTGGGAAACAAATGTTGGAATTGCATTATCATCCACATCTCATAACTGCATGAGAGAAGTCACCACTAGCGGATCTCAGACACCAGAAACTGCAGATTCTAGGATCTGAAGCAACAAATAATTTTCTTGATTGACTCAGTGTGTAAGGCAGCATCTGTGGAGGGGAATTAAGAGATGATGAGTCTCAACACATCAACTGTCCATTTCCCTCCATAGGACCAGAAGATAAAGGAGCACAATTTTTTGAGCATCAAGTCTGCATCACCATTCAATTAAACCTACTTTTATTTAACCCCATTCTTCAGCCTTCTCTTTGTAATGCCTAACCCCCTTACCAATCAAAAACCTATCAACCTCTCAGTTAAATATGCCGAATGACTTGGTCTCCACAGCTCTCCATGGCAAAAAAAATACACAGATTCGCCACCTCTGGCTGAAGAAATTCTAACTCATCTCAATTCCCTCCACAGATGCTGCCTTTGTATTTAAGGCACTCAGATAGGTTCATGGATAGGAAAAGTTTAGAGAGATATGAGCAAAGATGAACAAATGGGACTAGTTTAGAATCTAGGTGGGCACAGACCAGTTGGTAAAAGGGCATGTTTGCATGCTGTATGAATTGGAATTAGTTTATTATCAAGGATGTAATGCTGAGACTTTATAAAGCACTGATGAAGCCTCCCTTGGAGTATTGTGAGCAGTTTTGAGTCCCTTATCTTAGAAAGAATGTGCTGAAACTGGAGAACATTCAAAGAAGGTTCACGGAAACAATTCCAGGATTGAATGTCTTGACATATGAAGGGTTTTTGATGGCTCTGGGCCTGTATTCACTGGAATTCAGAAGAATGAGGGATGACCTCGTTGAAACCCATTGAATGGTGAAAGGCCTTGATAGAGTGGATGTGGAGAGGATGTTTTCTATGGTGGGAGAGTCGAAGACCAGAGGACACAGCTTCAGAATAAAGGGGAGTCCTTTTAGAATGGAGATGAGGAGGAATTTCTTCAGCCAGAGAGTGGTAAATCAGTAGAATACTTTGCCACAGGCTGCTGTGGAAGCAAGTCACTATGTATATTTAATGCAGAGGTTGCATTCTTGATTGGTCAGGGCATGAAGGGATATGGGAAAAAGGCAGGAGAGGAAACTTGGATCAGCCATGATGAAATGGCGAACATCCTCGATGGGTTAAATGGCCTAGTTCTGCTCATATATCTTAAGGTCTTCTGGCCTTATTATTGTCACAAGTACGGAGATACAGTGTAAAGCTTGCATGATGTTTATATCCCTACCCTGGGTGGCAGGGTGGAGAATTGTCTCTACCAAAGCAGATATAAGGTGCTTCTTCTCTCTGCTAGCCTGCATGTCTCCCTTGGGCAAGGTGTAGCACCTGCTTAGCCCCCCAGTCAGACAATCTCTGAAGAGCATTGATAATGGCTGGGGTCAACCATCTTGGAAAAGAGAAGGCAATGGCAAAAATGGCAGAAGAATGGCAAAAATTTGCCAAGAATTAGTTCTGGTCACCTCACTAGAGGAAGGATGTGGATACTATAGAAAGAGTGCAGAGCAGATTTACAAGGATGTTGCCTGGATTGGAGGGCGTACCTTATGTAGCACCACGGTCCTGAAAAAGTCTCATTTTCACTGTGTACTGTACCAGCAGTTATGGTCAAAATGACAATAAAAAGTTACTTGACTTGACTTGATTTATGAGAATAGGTTGAGTGAACTTGGCCTTTTCTCCTTGGAGCAATGGAGGATGAGAGGTGACCTGATAGAGGTGTGTAAGATGATGAGGGGCATTGATCATGTGGATAGCCAGAGACTTTTTGCCAAGGCTGAAGTGGCTAATACAAGGGCGCATGGTTTTAAGGTGCTTGGAAATTGGTACCAAGGATATGTCAGGGGTAATTTTTCACACAGAGAGTGATGGCTGTGTGGAATGCACTGCCCATGGTGATGGTGGAGGTGGATATGATAGGGTCTTTTAAGAACCTCTTAAATAGGTACATAGAGCTAGAAAAATAGAAGGCTGTGCGCTAGGGAAATCCTAGGCAGTTTCTAGAGTAGGTTACATGGTCAGCACAACTTTGTGGGCCGAAGGGCCTGTAATGTGCTGTAGATTTCTATGTTCTGTATTCTATGTTAACAATCATGGTCATGGATAGACCGTGATCACCTACATCATATGACAATGCACATAATGACGATGACTGATCGTACAGATCAGATCCTTGCACAGTGCATTGAGGTAGAACAAGGTAAAACAATAACAAAGGAGAGTAAAGTGCAGAGCAGCTAAACAATAAGGTTCAAAATCACGATGAGGTATATTGTTTAGTTAAAAGTCATTTATCGTACTGGTGAACTATTTAATGGTCTTATGTCAGTGGGATAGAAGATGCCTGTGAGCCTAGTGGTTTTTAGGCCTTTACATCCTCTGCCTGATAGAAGAGGGGAGAAGAGACAATATTTGTGGTGGGCAGGGCTTTTGATTATACTGGCTGCTTTACTGAGGAGGTGTGTAGACAGAGTCCATGCAGGGGAGGCTGGTTTTAATGAGGTGATGAACTGTGTCCATGACTTTCTACAGTTTCTAGTGCTCACAGGCAGTCCAGTTACTATAAAGGATGCATACATCTATGCCCAGCATCGTGAAGGCATGGAGGCTTCAGGATGTGGAATGGAACTCCCTGGCTTCTGACACAGGGAGTGAAGAGGATGAGGCCTTAGACGGTTTTGAAGGCAGACTGGAAGAATGGTGGCTCAGATGCCTGTTTCACAAGCGATGATCCGGCACCATCCTGCGACAGACTGCCTGTCGGCTTTTCAGTCCAAGGGTCAACTGCGATCAGGACTTTAGCAGAAACTCTGGTCCAAGGCAAAGCTCTGTGAAATTGACAAGCTGCAAGCACGCGTTGTAGGATGCAGGTAACGAGTTGCAATGAGAGGACAGCAAGGCAGTCAAGCGCATGGATGGGGCTTGTTTTAAATTCAGTGTGAGGATAAGTGACAGAGAGTGCTTCAGCTGCAGTCTGGGGCAATCACTGTAAATGCAAGGCAGCAATTCTGCAGGGAACCACACAGCAAAGCTGCCTTTCACATTTTCACACTTGGGGGGCTTTGGCGTTTTGCAAAATGCTGACCAGCTAACAGCAGAGAAGGAAGGAGGAATCAGGGAGATATCGGGGAGTGAAAACTCAGAATAAAACTGTCACCAAAATATGTCAAAAGAGATCCAGACCTTTAAACTCCACAGGGATGGAGGAAGATGATAGCTTTATTTGATCAGCAACAAATCTCTACAAAAGTTCAAGTTCAAGTTTATCGTTGCTCAACCGCACACATGTATACTGCCAAATGAAATGCCAAATGAAACAACACTCCTCTAGACCAAAGTGCACGACACAGTACATACAGTGTTGTGCAAAAGTGATAGGCACAAATAGATAGCTAAGGACTTTTACACAATACTGTATTTGTTAACGTGAAGCGGACAGCGAGTTTATAAATCTGGCGAGAGCAAAGGATGTTGGGAATAGCAAGAGTGGAGCGTTGCGGGAGGGGTGTGGGATAGGTGGCAGCGAAGAAGTGCCAGGGATGGGGCAGGCATGGGTGCTGACACACCCAGCCCTGAGACACCAGGCAAGGTCATTTGATTCCAAACAACTGGTTTATTGATCATTACACAATGTCTCTCTGGTGCTTCCCACTCCCTGTCCTCTCCCTTCCCCTTTTCCCAACCATGATTCTCCTCTTCCTGTCCCCTTTCCCACGCTCAGTCCATAATAGAGATCCATATCAGAATCAGGTTTATCATCACTCACATATGTCATGAAATTTGTCTCTTTTGTGGCAGCTGTACAATTAAATACATAAAATTACTACTGTACTGTGCAAAAGTCTTGGGCACACAAGCTATACACACGTGCCTAAGACTTCTGCACATTACTGTACATCACATACAAGACATAAAGTAATATTACCACAAATTAACAAGTAATGAGCATTTATGACATAGGATAAAAAGTAAACAGTATAACACTACTGTGAACTTAATGTGAACTAGATCAGCACATGAAGCTACTTCTAGCTGCAACTTTAATGTGTGAAAATAAAGAAACTTATAAAAGCTTTGTTTAAAACAGGGCACTGGAGAGTAACCAAAACTGAGCATAAACAGCTTCAGATGTGGCGTCAGATACGGATCCAATTATGTGGCAATTTAACCATTGTAAAGAACAGTGTCGTCTTCGGCACTGACAAGCAGCCGCAGGGGATCTTTCCCAATTTAATGAGGGACTTAAGGAATTCACTGAAAAAAGACATGAGAGCAGCAGATCTGTGGTTGAGTCACTGAACTGGCAATATCACTTTTGCATTACTGATTGTGAGTTCAAATCGAGCCATAGAGGCTAGGAGTTTAAAGCAAGTAATAAAATAACAACATTTATTTAAATAATACAAATATTAATCATTGTGACCTTGAAAATAAAATTGCTTTAAGGTTAAAAATATCCAACTGCTTCACTGACGTACTTCAGTTGTGGGAGGCTGCTCTCTTGAGTTTATCCAGCCTATATGTCACTCCAGGCACACGGGACTATAATTAGGGATGCTTTACATTTATCAGGCGTAGCAGCCAGCATAACACAATTACAATGCCAGTGAACTGGGTTCAATTTCCGCTGCTGTCTATAAGGAGTTTGTATGTTCTACCCATGACCACATGGCTTTACTCTGGGTTCTCCAGTTTCTTCCCACATTCCAAAGGTGTATGGGTTAATAGGTTAATTGGTCACATGGATGTAATTGGACAGCGGGGACTTGTTGTGCCAGAAGAACCTGTTACCGTGCTAAGTTTTTGGTGATTTTTTAACAGAGATACAGATCGGCACCTATCGTATGTAAATGGATATGCCATCATGGCATCACATCATATGTGTGTGCCTTGCTTAGAGAAAAAATAAAATTAAGATACTCTTTCCCATCTCTGTTTTTGCTCTCAATTACTTTAATCCTTTGAAGTTTGCAAATTTAACAGATGCCCTGAGCTGTAATAGCATTGTGCTAACCATAGCACTATTGTTGGCATGCTATTTATTAGAGATATTTAATCATCTCCAAATAACTAGATATAGCATGTTAATTCACTCAATCGTAAACACAATCTGGACAGCTTGTTGCATATTAAGATGTTCCTTAGGCCCATAAACAGGCTTCAGAGATAGTCAACACGGTAGCGTAGTGGTTAGCATACCATCATTACATTGCCAGCGATCTGGGTTTGATCCTTGCTGCTGTCTGTAAGGAGATTGTACATTTTCCTTATAACCACGTGGGTTCCCTCCAGGTGCTCTGGTTTCCTCCCACATTCCAAAGGTATACGGGTCAGGGTTAGTGAGTTGTGGACATGCTATGTTGGCACCAGAAGCGTGGAGATGCTTGCGGGCTGCCCCCAGCACACCCTCAGACTGTGCTGGTCTTTGACACAAACAACACATTTTACTGAATGTTACCATGTTTCCATGTACTTGTGACAAATAAAGCTTATCTTTAATCATTTAATGTTCTATCATGTGCATTCAGCAATTGTGAAATAGCCACCAATTCCAATTCAGTGTGTTGTGACCTTTCCTCCTCCTGTGGCTGATCCCTTTTTCTCAACAACTTGCCTCATATCATCCCGACTAACATTTCAGGACAGTGACCTAACTCTGATGAAGACAGGGCTTGAAACATTAGCCGTTTCTGTCTCCACAAATGGCGAAGGCTTCCAACTCTTTCTGGCTTTGTGTCCTGAAAGGGAGAATAAGCTGGGACTGTATTTATTGGAAGTCACAGTGTTCTTGGCAACCACGCATCCAGGCAGTTCGGTAAGTCACACCATAGACAGATGTACCCAGAGACGATGCACGTACTGGAAGCACTTCACTCTAACCTATCAGCACTCTAGTTAGTATCATCTCAGAATCATAAATTAATCTACCAGTGAGACTTAAAGACTATAAAACTGAATCACTTTGTTATACACTTAATGGCCACTTTATTAGGTACAAGAGTGGAACTTGGTGAGGTCTTCTGCTGCGGTAGCCCATCCACTTCAAGGTCTGATGTGCTGCCCGATCACAGATGCTCTTCTGTTGACACTCGTGGTCATTTGAGTTACTATCACCTTCCTATCCACTTGACCCAGTCTGAGCGGTCTCCTCTCATTAGCAAGGTATTGCTGCTCACTGGATGTTTTTTTCACACACCATTCTCTGTAAAAAGCAGACTGTTGTGCATGAAAATCCCAGGAGAAGAGCAGTTTCTGAGATACTCAGATCATCACATCTGGCACCAACAATCCGTTCCACAGTCAAAAGCACTTATTCCCCATTCCAATGTTTGAACTGAACCCCTTGACCATATCTGCATGATTTTTTGCATTGAGTAGCTGCCACATGATGGGCTAAGTTGGTAATTGCAATAACGAGCAGGTTTACATGTGTACTTAATAAAGTGGCCACCAAGCGTATAACTGACCAAGCGTACAACTTCCCAGTTGGCGGAAGTGTGCAGAAATCTCCTGTGTTTTTTTGCAAATGCCTCTATATGTGTACCTTAAAAAAAAACAAAGAAGTCCCTACTCTACACTTGCAGTTGTAACCCAGTCCAAAGGATACAAGACTAAGCCTCCTCACACCTCAGCTGTCCTCACGTCTAAGACTTAGGACCAATCTTTCCTCTTCTTGGATAGAATTCTTCACATCCAACTGACTTGACCTATCACCATTGTGGCTGCAAGCAACCATCACAGGACAAGTTGGGAAAGAAACTGAAATCTCAGTTCATAGACCTCAGAGAGGAGAAATCTTTGAGCTAGTTTGAAATATAAATCATTGTTCTAATAGGTAAAGTTGTCTGTGAAACCTACATTGATTCCTGTTACGGAGTTGAAATGCTCTTTCTGCTATTGCCACCTGTGCATTAGAAGTTGCACTCATTCATAAAGGTCAAGTGGCCTATTAACAGTTAAGTGCTTTAAATTTACATAATTTCAATTAACTTTCCATCAGCAATAAATTACCACATGGTTAGTCAGGAAAATGGGAATTTTACAGCTTGTGAAATTTCTACTTATTTTCTGCCAACGTTTCTTGAAGCCCATTGATGGATGGAGAGAAATTAAAACACTACAGCTTCCAACTCCATAACCAAGTTGGTAGGAAAGATGGGTATAACGTTAGCCAACATAACCCAACTCATTCTCTGATGTCCCCTGCGGTGTGCATGGAGTAGAGTGGGGAACCAGCAATCCATTCCCAACACTGTTGGACTGAATGGATCAGAGCCTCATCCTGAGAGAAATGTTTGACCAATTGTTGTGAAATCAGGATATACAGGTGTGATAATTCTTCATTTTTTAAAATTTATTTTTACTTACTGAGATGCAATGTGGAGTAGGCCCTTCCATCCCTTTGAGCTGCGCCACCCAGAAACCTTGGTTTAACCCTAGCCTTATCACAGGACAATTTACAAAGACCAATTATAAACCAACCAGTATGTCTTTGGACTGTGGGAGGAAACCCACGTGGTCACGGGGAAAACACACAGCAGTAGAAAGGATCAGAAGCTTCCTGAGCATCAACATCTCTAAGGATATACCCCGAGTGCAAAAAGTTGATGCAATTATAGTGGTGGTGGCATCCGTCGGTCTCGAGAGACCATGGATCTGCGCCTGGAGTTTCCAGGGCACAGGCCTGGGCAGGGTTGTATGGGAGGCCGGCAGTTGCCCAAGCTGCAGGCCTTCCCCTCTCCACGCCACCGATGTTGTCCAAGGGAAGGGCACTAGGACCCATGCAGCTTGGCACCGGTGACGTCGCAGAGCAATGTGTTGTTAAGTGCCTTGCTCAAGGACACAAACACGCTGCCTCAGCTGAGGCTCGAACCAGTGATCTTCAGGTTACTAGTCTGATGCCTTGCCCACTAGGCCACGCGCCGACACTATGCAATTATGAAGTAGGCTATATTTCATAAGGAGTGTGAGATATGGTAGGTCACCAAAGACTCTAGCAAATTTCTTGCGGGCAGTGGCGGGAATTGAACCTGGATCACTGGTATTGTAAAGCATTGTGTGGATTGGAGAAATTCACAGACAAGGACTTATACAGAAATGAGACAGATCAGCTGGTTGTGTGGTGTTGCACTCAACATCGGTAAGACCAAGGAGTTGATTGTGGACTTCAGGGAGGGGAAGTCAGGAGAATAAGCATCGAGGGGTCAGCAATGGAAAGGGTCAAAAGCTTCCTGAGCGTCAACATCTCTGAAGATACATCCTGAGTGCAAAAAGTTGATGCAATTATGAAGTAGGCAAGCCAGTGGCTATATTTCATAAGGAGTGTGAGATCTGGCGCATCACCAAAGACTAGCAAATTTCTACAGATATAATTGGAGGGTTATGGGGTAGTGTGGGTTTAGTACTTTTTTTTAAGGATTATATGGGTCAGCACAACATGGAGGGCTGAAGGGCCTGTACTGTGCGGTAGTGTTCTATGGTTCTATAATGTGGAGAACATTCTGACTGGTTGCATTGCTGTCTGGTATGGAGGCACCAATGCACAGGAATGGAAAAAGCTGCAGACAGATGTAAGTGCAGCCTGCTCCATCATGAGTACCAGCCTCCCCACCATTGAGGACATCTTCAAAATGCGATGCCTCAGAAAGGTCGCATCTACCATTAAGGACCCCCGCCATCCAGGCTATACCCTCTTTTCATTACTCTAATCCGTGAGGAGGTACAGGAGCCAAAATGCACACACTCAGCATTTTAGGAACAGCTTCTTTCCCTCTGCCATCAGATTTCTGTATGGCCAATAAATTCATGAACAATACCTCACTATTTTGATCTGATTTTGTGCTACTTAATTATTGTTATATTTCTTATTGTAACTTGTAGTATTATTTATGTATTGCACTGTACTGCTGCTGTCAGCTGTAATAAACCTCATTCTGATTCTGGATTTTCAAATCACATTGCTTGCATCACAAATTGTTGTTAATATGAGCTAGTACACTGATACAGTGAGACATCTGCAACCTAGAGATCATCTGGTGTACCTTTTGTAATCCCCCAGGATATCAGTGTTCTTCTAATTCTGTCCCCCTATTTATTACTGGACTTCATTGCCAATTGTGGCTTTATCTTCATCTACCAGTGCCTTATACCCTGGCATTCACTAGGTTCAAAGTTCAAAGTTAAAATTTCAAGCAAATTTATTATCAAAGTATGTATGTTTACAATTTACTACCTAGAGCAGGGGTTCCCAACCTTTTTTATGCCATGGACCAATATCATTAAGAAAGGGGTCTGTGGACCCCAGGTTGAGAGCCCCTGATCTATAGGTTCATTTTCCTTCAGGCATTTACAGGAGAAATAACAATACAACAGAATTTATGAAAAACCAAGACTGATAAACAACCAAAGCGCAAACGTCGAACACTAAGCTTCTCCTTTTGGTCATCTGACATTCCTCCTTTAAGACATCATATAAAGTTTATACAAGGTTTTTTCTTACATCCAGGTTAATAAGTGCTATGCCTAATCTTCAAAACCTGCATGATTGTGGCTATGAAGTTAATGTTAGCTTCCTCCAGGATGCTGGAGTTAGTATGCCTGTTCTTCCAGCAAACTCTCAGAATCTTTCGGAGGCATCTTTGATGGTAAGTTTCTAGGGAGTTTATGTGCCTGCTGTATACTGTCCATGACTCCACTCCATATAGCAAGGAGGGGAGGACTATAGCTTTATAGACCAGAAGCTTAGTGTTAGTCTTGATATCCCGATCTTCAAAAACTCTCTTTCTCAGCCTGACTAAAACTCCACTCACACAGCCTGTTCTGCAATTTATTTCAAGGTCAGTGTTGGCTCTTGAAGAAAGAAGGCTGCCAAGATATGGGAAATGATCAGTGTTCTCCAGAGGGATGTTGTCAACTTGGATGGCTGGAGGTTTAGGAGCTTGATTTGGAGCACGTTGGTGCAGGACTTGGGTTTTCTTGATGTTTAGATCATGTCCGAGGAGCTTGTATGCTCTGGAAAAACCATCCATTATGCACGGCAGATCCTCTTCAGAGTGAGCTATGATGGTGTTCTCATCTGTATATTGGACCTCCATGATGGAAGTAGTTGACACCTTGCTCTTTGCCTTGAACCTGTTGAGGTTAAAGAGCCTCCCATCCATCTGAACTCCTTGCGGGAGGATTTGACCTGTGAGGTGAAGAATGGTTGCAATGAAAATGGCAAACAGAGTTGTGGCAATCATGAACCCCTGTTTGACCCCAGTCTCAGCCTTAAAAGATGTTGTTTCAGAAACACTGTTGCTGAGGGCTGTTGTACTCGTATCATTGTGTAAGAGCTACAGGATCTTGAGGTATTTCTCCAGGCACCTGATTTTGGACAGTACCTGCTGAAGGGCAGGACAATTAATAGAGTCAAATGTTTTTATAAGGTCTATGAAGGCCATATAAAATGGGAGATTTTGTTCCCCGGCTTTCTCCTGCAATTGAGATGCTGTAAAAGTCTTGTCAGATGTTCCTCTTGCAGGTCGGAAGCCACACTGATACTCAGGCAGGATATCTGCCAGAGGTGAAAGCCGGTCACACAAAATTTGTGTGAGTAACTTTTCTGTTGTAGAGAGGAGGGAGATGCCTCCATAGTTTCTGCAGACAGCTTTGTCACCATTTTTGAAGAGTGTGACAGTCTTCTGGAATCTTCTCCTGGTCCTAGATCTTGACAAGCAGGTCATGAATATGACTTAAACATTTTGTGTCACTTTCCTTGAGGATTTCTGCTAGAATTTCATCAGGCCTAGCAGCCTTGTTGTTCTTCAATTTCTTGCAAGCCATTTGCACCTCTTTGATACTAGGGGGCTTACTGATGTCCTCCTTCATGGATCATTGTAGAGTACCGCCATCTTGTCGTGGTGGAGAGGCTTATTGAACCTGAGAGTGATGCTGTCTGGAGATTAGCTCCTGGTAGGGTCACCTATGGTGGTAAAGTCATGAGGGAGGATCTAGACAAAGTATAGTCCAACCAAGAACTTAATGGTGGAGCAGGTGGAAGATGGTGTTAGAGTCTCCAGAATCTTGGAATTATGAGGACCACCACAATGGCTGCGGAGGCAGAGGAAGGCTGCAGCAGAAGAAAGCCCCCATATCATCTTGGTCCCCGTACCATTGGATTCTGGCCTTTTGTCAAGGATCATGTAGTGGCTGCTTGTGCATCAGTCGTCTCACAAATCTGCTTATTCACTCACAAATGACCATCAAAAACACGCAGAAGGGTAGAGTGCAAAAGAAGCTGAACCATCCCAGGTTCAACATCGAGAGCCTTATAGAGACCCAGCAAAGGTACAACATCTCCAGTCTGCCCGTTCTGAAAGACTCTCAAAACAGGATTCAGAGGACCTAGAAGCACACTCCATCACACTGAAGTCTTGATACTCATAAACATCATTGGATATAAGACCAGGAAAAACAAAGATTGTTTGATGAAAATGATAATGAATTAGAAGAGCTAATCAACAACAAAAGGAAAGCTTTCTGTGCCTGGTGGAAGGACATCAACCGCAAGGCAAGGAGAGAAGCCTCACTCCAAAGCTAAGGCTGTAGTCTATGTAGAGTAAGGGAAATAAAAAATCGGTGGTGGACTGAGAGGGCCCTAGAATTACAGCAGCTTGCTGACTCTGGTGATATCAGGGGTTTCTTTATTAGTACCAAACCATCATGGCCTAAAGATGGACAAAGGCTGCCTAAGGACAATGATGCCATCAATTCTAGATGGAAGGAACACTTTCAGGAGCTACTTAATCATAACACCACTGTTGACTTTGGAACTTTAATTAACCTATCACCCTGCATGTCTTTGGGATGTGAGAGGAAACTGGAGCACTCAAAGTAAATCCTTTTGTGATCGCAAAGAAAGCACACAAACTCCACACAGACAGCACCAGGAATTTGTACTGCTGGAGCTGGCTGGATGAATCTTTGCTTCCTACACCAGTGTGTGGCTGAGTGCACGTCAAAAATATACACCTGACACCAATGTCATCCGTATGGAATTACTACCAGTGGCGATGTATGGAATTATTATAATGAATCATATTGTAAATCAACTGTTCTGATAGACTTCAGGAGAGACTCAGATTCAGAATTATTTATCACATGTACCCAAAACATACAATGAAATATGTCTTTTGCATCAACAACCAGGGACAGCCTGTGAGTGTTGCCACACAGTCCAGCACCAACATAGCATGCCCACAATATTCTGCAGAACAACGCACGCAGCAACAACAATGACAACAACAAAAAACCAAAACAACAACGGCAAAACAAACCTCTTTACCATCCCTCCCACTCATTCACATACCTAGATAGGCCTCCAATCACTCTGGGCCTCCACTTCCTGTTCCCAGATTCTCAGAATCGCAATCATTGAGTTTCCAGCTTCAGCCTTCACCACAGGACTAGCCAATCATGGGTTTGGCCATTGGGCCTTGACTTCCGGACTTGTATAGATCTCTAACCATGGTGACTCGAACCCTTGTGGCTCCTTTAAGCCCTTGTGACTCCTTCAATAGCAACAATTTTAGCTGAATTTATTTTGTTGAGTTTATTGAAAGGAACATATAAATTAGATCTCAAAGAAATCTTCTCTCCACCTTAAGTTTAAAGGTAAAGATTAGTTTTATTTGTCACATCTACATCGAAACATATAATCATTTGGATGTGCTAGCCAGCCTGAACCTGTCTCAATGTTTCTGGCACCAATGTAGCATTATCCATGTGTTCATAGTTCAAAGTTCAAATTAAATTTATTATCAAAGTATATAGTCATGGGGATAACATACAAACTCCTTACAGGCAGCAGTAGGAATCGTACCCTTTCTTACAGTTGGCATAGTAAAGCAATTGTAATAACCAGAAGTGCTGGGATTTTTACAATGGAGCATCAGGAAACTTCATTAACTCACTGTTAACTTTCCTTGCTATTTCAGAGCCATTATTGATTCAAGACACATTAGTCATCATTACATCAACCATACTTATACCTCCCACCATCTGATGATTCTACATGCTGTGCTGATCTGGCACATCTAATAAACCATCATATCAATTGCTTAATCAGTGATACTAGCAGATTTACAGAGAAAAGGGAGGCTAGTATTTTGGGTACAGACGTTCATTGATGCTGAACAATCCACACTGCATTTGGAGATGTTCTAAATTAGTTTCAGCCCACTCTTCAGTCAGGATCAACTACCACATCTTTTCTAAGTCGCATTGTCTTTTCAGTGAACGGTTCAATCAGAAAATCTTCAAAGCTTTCCTCATCTTATGCAGGGTTGAATGGAGCTGAATTTCCCAATTAACAGATGGAGAAGTGGTTTCTTGAGGTCATGCAAGACAGAGGGAGAGGTCAAAGAGCAAAGTGCAAGGTTTGCAGGCAGCCATTTCCAATTCTCTGAAAGGCCTTACAATTATAAAACAGCCTGCTTCCCCAACACTATCTCTATGACTCAGTTTAGAATTTCATGGTATTTACTTGATTCAGGAGGAATATTTAAGGCTAAGTCATTTGATAACCTGCATCTTGTTACCAGTGATCAACAATCGGGATTTAATTCCTGCCGCTGTCTGTAAGGAATTTATACCTTCTTCCCATGTCAGTGAGCTCCAGTTTCCTCTCATATTCAAAAATTCAAAGTACAAAGTTCAAAGTAAGACTTATTATCAGAGTACATACATGTCGCCACATACAATCCTGAGATTCCTTTTTAGCGGGCATACCTTCGCAAATCTATAGAACAGTAACTGTAAACTTTAAACATCAGGAACCATAAACTGTAAACAAACTGTACAAATGCGGATGTAAATAAATAGCAATAAATAATGAGCATGAAATAACAAAATGACATCCATCAATATAACAGAGTCCTTAAATGAGTGTAGTAACTGTTCTTGAACCTGGTGGTGCGAGTCCTGAGGCTCCTGTACCTTCTACCTGATGGTAACAGCGAGAAAAGAGCCTGACCTGGCTAGTGAGGATCTTTGATGGTGGATGCTGCTTTCCTACAGCAACGTTTCTTGCAGATGTGCTCAATAGTTGGGAGGGTTTTATCCATGACATACTGGTCTGAATCCACTACCTTTTGTAGGATTTTCTGCTCAAAGGCATTGGTGTTCCCATACCAGGCTGCAACGCAGCCAGCCAGCACTCTTTCCACCACAGAGCTACAGACGGTTGCCAAGGTTTTTGATGACATGCTGAATCTCCGCAGACTCTAGAGAGACTAGAGGCACTGTCGTGCTTTCTTCACAATAGTATTTATATGATCTATATCCAGGACAGGTCCACTGAGATAGTGACACCCAGGAATTTAACGTTACTGACCCTATCCATCATTGATCCTCCAATGATTATTGTCTCATGGACCTCTGATTTCCCTCTGGTTCATTCTACAGGTGAACATAGAACATAGAAGTCTACAGCACATTACAGACCCTTCGGCCCACAATGTTGTGTGGACCATGAACCCTACTCTAGAAACTACCTAGAATTTCCCTACAGCATAGCCCTCTGTTTTCTAAGCTCCATGTACCTATCTAAGAGGCTCTGAATAGACCCTATCGTATCCGCTTCCACCACCGTCACCAGCATGTGCATTCCACGCACTCACCACTCCCTGTGTGAAAAACTCACCCCTGACATCCCCTCGGCACCTATTTCTAAGCACCTTAAAACCATGCCCCCTTGTGCTAGCCATTTCAGCCCTAGGAAAAAGCCTCTTGCGATCCACACGATCAATGCTTATTATCATCTTATACATCACTATCAGGTCACCTCTCATCCTCTCACTCCAAGGAGAAAAGGCCAAGGTCACACAACCTATTCTCATAAGGTACACCCTCTAATCCGGGCAACATCCTTGTAAATCTCCTCTGCACTCTCTCTATAGTATCCACATCCTTCCTGTAGTGAGGTGACCAGAAATGAACACAGTACTCCAAGTGGGGTCTGACCAAGGTCTTGTATAGCTGTAACATTACCCCACAGCTGTTGAGCTAAGTTAGAGGTAGTGAGCGGGTTAGAGGTGACGAGTTGTGGGCATGCTATGCTATGCTGGCATTGGAAGCATGGTGACACTTGCTGACTGCCCTGCACAAAACTCGCTGATTTGATTTGACACAAACAACGCATTTCACTCTTTGTTTAGATGTTTGAATGTACAAGTGACAAAGCTAATCTCTTTGTGGCCAGATCAGATTTTTATCAGGCCAATATATCAGAGAAATAGCCAGATCAATGACCTGGAATGTGACCTCACTGCTTTTCTCCACAGATGCTGCCTGACCTGCTGAGTATTTTCAGCGTTGATTATTTTAATTGGAACTAAACAACTAAGAGGAAGAGGAGGTCAGGCAACTTCTCAATCCTGGACCCTGCTCTGTTGTGATAAGACTTTGGCTTCATGCCTTGTTCCCATCTTCTCTCTCTGATGTCCAAAACTCAACTTCATCCTCAAATAAATGACCCAATGTCCCCCCCACATCCGACGTACCACTCCAGAGTAGAGAATTTTAAGCTGTCCTTGCCTTCTAAGAGAAGTATTTCTTTCTCATCTCTGTTGCTGCTGGGGGAGTTTTTATTTTAACACTATTCTGACATCATCCCAGTTCAAGATTCACGGGAAAGAAGAAACATTCATCCTCTCAACATCCAACCAGCCAAGCCCAAGGACCTTGAAATGCTTAACTGACCCATAGAAGATGATATCAACACCTTATCAATGCAACTGGTGCTTTCTGAGTAAAATAAGGGCACCAGCCTATTTCTTCAGGTAATCAGAAATTAATGGAGTGTGTGTGTGTGTGTGTGTGTGTGTGTGTGTGTGTGTGTGTGTGTGTGTGTGTGTGTGTGTGTGTGTGTGTGTGTGTGTGTGTGTGTGTGTGTGTGTGTGTGTGTGTGTGTGTGTGTGTGTGTGTGAGAGAGAGAGAGAGAGAGACATGCCTCTTTGTAGTGCTCTAGGGCAGTTGGGAACAATGGGGCAGTTTGGGGGGGGAAGGTGGGGGATGAGACCCAAGGGAAGCATGTCCACTGGTCCCATTTACTTCAAAGATTCATCCCACAGAAAGTGGGCGTAGCAAGCACAGTGCAACCCCCCAATAGGCCAATACCACAATCCACTTAAAGATTAAGGATTAGCTATTTTTGTCACATGAACATCAAAACATACAGTGAAATGTGCCATTCTGGGTCAAATCAACTCGGTGAGGATTGTCTTGGGCAGCTGCAAGTGTTGCCACACTTCTGGTAGAAACATAGCATGGCCACATCTCACTAACCATGACCCATGCATCTCCTGAAAGTGGGAGGGAACTGGTGAACCCAGAGGAAACACATGAGGTTACGAGGAGAACGTACAGTCTCCTTACAGACAGTGGGAGCAATCGAACCCTTATGCTACTGCTACCTGTATTAATCCGACATCTTGATAAGCCCTTATTTTATTTTGATTTTGATTTTATTCACATACAGCACAAAGTAGGCTGAGCCACATCACCCAGTACTCACCCAATTTAACCCTAGCCTAGTCACGGGACAATTTACAATGACCAATTAACCTACCTACCAGTACGTCTTTAGACTGTGAGAAGAAACCCAAGTGGGGAGAACGTACTTACAGGCAGCAGTGGGAATTGAACCCATGTCACCTGTACTGTAAAGCATTGTGCTAATCATTATGCTACCATGCCTTCCCAGGAGCATGTACCTTAATAATCATTTAGTTCATACACCAACATGTGGGTGCCCCATCTTTTATGACACAAAATGATTTCTAAGTCATTTGGAGAGTGATAGAGCTCATTGCAGGGATCTAGAATATTCCCTTTTCCTTCCTTTGTAACTCATTTATCAACAATTCTTGATTTTATTTCAATCCCTCTCATTTTGCAATAATTCTGTAAATCTAACTGAAGTGAGCCACCTACCTTAGTGCCCCAGCTAAATGCTGGCCCCTGTGCTGTTACTAATTAAAATGTAAGGGAGCCTGTCTTCTGACTCATGCCCCACATGATCTGAATTCTAGACCTCTGAGCGAACTCCGGAAACAGCAATTCCACCATGTTAGTCATTATATTATCCAGGACAAAACACATTGTGGAGGATCCCTTCCAACCATCCCACAATTTCTTTGACCCACTACCTTCAGAAAGGAGGGACAGGAGGAGACTGCCAGCCTGGGTAACAGTATCTTCCCTCAGGGTGCGAGACTAAAGAATATCCTGCCACCACCGAGGTCTCATTGCTAGGACAGTGAGCTAGTTACTGTTTACTGTTTCTGTTTACCTGTGCTGCACACTACATGCATTTGAATTATATTTTTATTAACTGACTTGTGGTAATATTTTGTTTTATGTGCTGTGTGTGATATATGTTTTGTGGGTGCACCATGGTCTGGAGGAGCATTGTTTCATTTGGTTGTTTATATGTACAGTCAGATGACCATAAACTTGAACTTTCACTTAGTGGGGTTGCTTGAGTATTGAAACTGTGAGGTTTCACATATTTCTACATTTCCAAATTTGTTGCTTCTATAAATGCTGCATTTAAGATTTCTTACATTATTTCCTGAACATGTGTCACATTACTACAGACATTACGCTTCCAAAATGTATTTCCGACTGCCCTCAAGCTTAAAACCAAAGGCCGTTGGGCACTTGAATTAGATTTATGGCATGTGGCCCAAAACAACAAAGTTGAAGTAGAAAGTAAGAGATTGGTGACGGAGAGAATATTTTGAATCTTCACCATGCGCTCCCTTACTCATATGGTATATGCCTCACTCTGAATGATGCATGTTCTTTACTTGGAGAATTATGCACAGTTCTAGTCACCCTATTACTCTCTTCTTCTCTCTTCGGTTGTCCATCGATTTTCGATGATGACTGAGGCCTGGGCAGGGTTGTATGGAAGACCGGCAGTTGCCCATGCTGCAAGTCTCCCTTCTCCACGCCACCGATGTTGTCCAAGGGAAGGGCATTAGGACCCATACAACTTGACACCAGTGTCATCGCAGAGCAATAAGTGCCTTGCTCAAAGACACAACACGCTACCTCAGCTAAGGCTCGAACTAGCGACCTTCAGATCACTAGACCGATGCCTTAACCACTTGGCCGCGTGCCACTGGATTACAGGATGTGAGCTATAAGGACAGGTTGGAAAACTTGTGTTGTCTTCATTGGAATGTCAGAGGCTGAGGGTAACATGATAGAAACTTATAAAGTTATAAGAGGCAGTCAGAATCCTTTGCCCAGGGTAGAGCTATCAGGTACGAGAGGACATGCACTGAAGGTGAGAAAAGGGAAGTTTCAAGAAGATGTGTAGTGCAAATAGAGAGTAGAGTGTGCTTGGAAAGTGCTGCTGGAGGAAGAGGTGAAAACAGACAATGATAATGACTTTTAAGCGACTGTTTGTTCATTCACTATGTTCCATGTTGTATAACGTGGGCAATTATGATCTTCCCACGACCATGATTGCTCTTGGCAAATATTTCTACAGGAGTGACTTTCCATTGACTTCTTCTGGGAAGTGTCTTTACAAGATGGGTGACCCCCAGCCTTATCAATACTCTTCAAATATTGTCCGACTGTTGTCAGTGGTCATATCACAGGTTCTGATATGCACCAGCTGTTCGTACGACCATCCACCACCTGCTCCTATGACTTCACCTGGTCCTGACTGGGGGGGCTGAGCAGGTACTACACCTTGCGCAATGGTTTTCTGCAGGTTAGCGGAGGGAAGGAGCACCTTACACCTCCTTTGCTAGAGGCGTATCTCCACCCCACCATCCACGAGACACAGGAATATACGGGGGGGATATGGCGTGGTGTACAGGCGGAAGAACACTTGTTTAATTCAGCGCTGTGTTTGACACAGGCATCATAGGCCAAAAGGCCTGTTCATGTGCTGCTCTGTCCTTTTTGTGTGGACTACAGCGAGTTTGTGAAATGATTCCTGGTTTTCGAGCATTTGATGGCTCCAGGCCTGTACTCATTGCAGATTAGAAGAATGAAGGAGGGATCTCAGTGAAACCTACCAAATACTGAAAGGCCTAGATAGTTGGATGTGGAGAAGACGTTTCCAATCATGGGAGGGTCTAAGACCAGAGGGCTTAGTCTCAGAATAGAAGGACGTCCCTTTCGAACAGAGATGAGGGGGAGTATCTTTAGTCAGACTCTTTGCAATTCTTTACCACAAGTGGCTGTGGAGGCCAAGTCATTGCGTATACTTAAAGCAGAGGTTAAGGAGTTCTAGATTAGTAAAACTGTCGAAGTGGAAAAAGGCAATGGAAGGGCGTTTAGAAGGAAACTAAATCATCCATGATCAAATGGAGAAGGAACCTTGAGGGGCTGAATGGCCTAATTCTGTTCCTATGTTTTATGTCTTTTGCTAGAGGAGTGTGCTGGACCCTCATACTGTGGCCACTTGTCGGAAACAATAGAGAAAAGGCAAAGGCTCATGGAATAGAAGCAGGAGTAAGCCTGACGACACCAGGAGCTGAAGTGCTCACTATTCAGTATTAACTAGAGAGCAAATCGTCTGCTCTGATTAATCCCTCTCACCTCTCCTCTTGCTGGTCCAAAGTAATCCATGACCAAGTAGAGTAACAGCCTTGTCAAAGTAAATGTTTCTGAACATCCTGTAAGGGCCAGCAGCCATGAGCAGGCCTCATATATCATGCTGACTGGTTAACTCAAGGCCAAATTGATTGAAAATCACTCTACGTGTTTTCAGTTGTTACTCTCCAATTACTCACGTGTCCGGCTCTGAGCATTAGCAGTTGCCTAAATAACAGGCAGATGGAGACGTTGAGGCAATTTGTGCTCTTGAGTTAAAAGGACCAAATATTTTTACCAGTTTATGAGCAGTAAGAGGTGTTCTCAGTTGGTGAAAATCAATTGACAAGATGCAGCCTCAAGATATTCTGATGGACAAGAATCAAGACCAAAAGTATAAACACAAGAGATTCTGCAGATGTTGGAAATATTGAGCAACACACACACACACAGCAGGTCAGGCAGCATCTATGGAGAGGAATAAAGAGTCAACGCTTCAGGCCAAGACCCATTTTCAGAACTAGAGAGGAAGGTGTTAGAAGCCAGAATAAGAAGGTGTAGCTACTGTAAATTCCTGCTTCTTGTTACTTGCAGGTCTTATTTAATAAACTGATAGCAGTTACATGAACACAGGGTGAAACCTGTTGCACTGGATAATGCTTACATTTTTATAGACGCAAAAGATTCTGCAGATACTGGAAATCTTGAGCAACACACACACAAAATGCTGGAGGAACTCAGCAGGTGAAGCAGTGTCAATGGAGAGGGATAAACAGTTAATGTTTTGGGTCAAGACCCTCCATCGGTCCTGATAAGGGGTCGTGGCCTGAAATGCCGACCGTTTAAAACTTCTGGTTTAAGACAGCGCTGGTGAACCTCAGCGACTTCTGGCTGGTGGCTAACGAAACAAGGATAGTAACGAATTACTTTGTTAATCACACTTCTTTCTGGCAAACAATCATCACAGGTAATAGTCTGTAACTTCCCTTTGGACTTGGAGGCAATTCGATTTGGCAGAACTGAGGCAAGGTGATGGATCTGTCGCCAAGAGCGTGGAAGAGTGTGAAATGTTGAACGCAGGCCGAATAGAAGCCACGGGGTTCCAAACCCCAGAGCCTATCAACTCGACTGAACACGATGTTTGAACGGAGATTCACAGGCCGAGTCGAGCCAGTGAAGTCTGGAGTATCCAAGTGACAGAACCCATTGGTCAGATGGAGTTATGCGCCAGGCCAGATTGACAAGGTCAGGGTGTCGGGGGCCTCGGCAATGTACAGACCAGTTCATGGCATTTACCTGACCATGTGCGGTACTATAGGACTCTCTTCCAGACTTCAGTTCAGAAACCTTATTTGCTTGTGTTTACTGTTTGCATGTTGTTCTTTTTATTGCACATTGGATGTTCGAAGTTCTTCTTTTTAATGTTATTCCTTTACTTTTTATGAGCATGGTGTGGTTTTTATTCTCTGCACATTGGGTATTAACGAGTCTTTTTTTATATGCAGTATATATGATTTTTTTGGGGGGAGTGTCTTTGTTTCATGGCTGCTTGTTAGGAGATGAATCTCAAGGTTGGATAATGTATCCATACTTTGATGATAAATGTACTTTGAACTTCATTCCTCTCCATAGAAGCTGCCTGACCTGCAAAGAAACAAAGTTATCTTTCACTTGATGGCAGCTCCTGTTTAGCCTTGATGCCATGAAAAACAGCAGAGAGTAATGAAAAAAATTCCAGCAGTTCTTAAAAATTCTTGAAAACAGACCCTTCGGCCCAATTCATCCATGCTGACCAAGATGTCTATCTCAACTAGTCATATTTGCCTGTGTTTGGCCCAAATCCCTCTAAAACATATTTTTTAATCCATGTTCCTGTCTAAATATTATGTAACTTGCTATTGTACCTGCTTCTACAGCTTCCTTTTGACAGAAGTCTGTGCACAATTATCCACTCGTTGTAACAGCGACTGAACAAGCTACAATAAACACTAACACTTGCGAAATATCTTTTAATGATGACATGCGAGCAAGGTTTTGTTTTGGTGATTTATGTCTGTTGAGGCGGGCATAGGAAAGAATCCACATCATGGAGTCTTTGATGTCCAGGTCAGCATGGTAATGTAGTGGTTAGCATCATTAATGTAGTGATTACATCAACAGCGACCCAGGTTCAATTCTCACCAGTGTCTGTAAGGAGTTTGTAAGTTCTCCCCGTGACCTCATGGGTTTCCTCGAGTTGCTTTGGTTTCCTTCCACATGGCAAAGACACACAGGGTAGTAGGATAATCTGTCATTCATTCATTTGTGCAGTGTCATATGACATAGGAAAAAATGGTCTTTCCATGACCATGATTGCTCTTGGCTAATTTTTCTGCAGAAGTGGTTTGTCATTGCCGCCTTCTTGACAGTGTCTTTACAAGATGGGTGACCTCAGCCTTCATCAACACTCTTCAGAGATTGTCTGCCTGGTGTCCATAGTCGCATAACCAGGACCAGCTGCTCATTCAACCATCCACCACCTGCTCCCATGGCTTCAGGTGACCCTGACTGGGGACTAATCAGGTGCTATGCCTTGCCCAGGGATGACCTGCAGGCTAGAGGAGAGAAGGAGCACCTTACACCTCCTTTAGTAGAGACGTATCTCCACCCTGCCACTCTGTTAATTGATCACATGTGTGTAATTGGTCAGCTCGGGCTCGTTGGGCCAGGAAGGCCTGGAGTACTGCACAGATGCAACAGAGGCATTCCCGCACAGGACTGGTGAAGAGCTTTAAAAACCCAGTCTCTATAAAACTGAAGTACCGTCTAGCAGAGCGGTCATCGTTGGCGTAATCTGAAGCAGAGTAGTAAAGCTTTGGCTCAACAGGCCTTCAGCAAGAACAGACAGAGTCAAGGTAAGTAGGTGAGTTCATTCCTTATTTCTTACCTAAACCTCGAGAGCATAGGAGGTATGTATGTCTACAGAGCCAGTGTTCTGTTCTGGGTGTCAGATGTGGGATTTCCGGGACACTTCCAACCTCTCTGATGGCCACACCCATGTCAGGTGCTTCAAGATGAGCTCCTGACAGACCATGTTAAGGAACTGGAGCTGCAGCTCGAGGAGCTTCAGCTTGTTAGGGAAGAGAGGCAGTGCTAGACAGGAGCTACAGGGAGGTAGTCACCCCAATGCTACAGGGGACAGATAAATGGGTGACCGGCAGGAGAGGGAAGGGGGATGTCAGATCATGGAGATCGCACCCCTGTGGCCTTCCCTCTCAACAATAAGTACTCCATTTTGAGTACTGTTGGGGAGGACAACATACCTGGGGGAAGAACCAGTGGCCGTGCCTCTGGCACTAAGTCTGGGTCGGTGGCTCAGAAGGGTAAGGAACTGACGAGGATGGCAGCAGTAATAAGACAGTAAGACCATAGATATAGGAGCAGAAGTAGGCCATTTGGCCCATTGAGTCTGCTCCGCCATTCATGGGCTGATCCAATTATTTCAATCATCCCCACTTTCTACAAAGTACTTTCAAATCTCTTACTATCTTTCCTTTCAGTTGGTCCTGACGAAGGGTCTCGGCCCGAAATGTCGACAGTGCTTCTCCCTATAGATGCTGCCTGGCCTGCTGTGTTCCACCAGCATTTTGTGTGTGTTGTTTGAATTTCCAGCATCTGCAGATTTCCTTGTATATCCTTTCTAAAATAAGGAGCCCAAAATAGGGGAGTCTATAGTCATGGGGACAGTTAGTCAACTCTGTTGATGCAAGAAGGAAAGACAGACGATAGCTACCCTCACTGGTGCAGGGTCTGTGATGTTTTTGAATGCGTCCACAATATCCTGAAAAGAGAGGGTGAGCACCCAGAAGTTGTGGTACATATTGGTACCAACAACATAAATTGGAAAAGGGAGGAGATCCTGAAAAAAAGAATATGGGGTGTTCGGAAGGAAGTTGAGAAGCAGGACCTCAAGAGCAGTAATCTTGGGATTGCTGCCTGTGCCACACAACAGTGAGGATAGGAATGGAATGAGAAGCAGATAAATGTGTGGCTGAAAAATTGGAGCAGGGGGCAGGGATTCAGATTTCTGGATAATTGGGATCTCTTCTGGTGCAGGTTGCTCTTGAATCTTGGGGGGACCAATATTCTTGCGGGCAGATTTGCTAGAGCTATTGGGAGTAGTTTAATCTAATATGGCATGGGAATGGGAACCAGGATGATAGAGCCAAGGATGAGTCAGCATACTTACAAATAGATGATGAATGTAACATGAATGTAAGGAAGGACAAGCAATTGATAGGGTATAAATGCAGACAGAGCAAAGAGTTAAATTGCACCACAGAAGCAAAACTCAAAGGGGCAAAGAATGCAGGACTGAAGGTGCTGTATTTAAATGCACGTAGCATTTGGAACAAGGTGGACAAACTCGTGGCACAATTAGAGATTGGTTGGTATGACATTGTGGGCGTCACTGAGTTGTGGCTGAAAGAAGGCCATGGTTGGAAGCTTAACATCAAAGAATATACTTTGTATTGAAAGGACAGGCAGGAAGGCATAGGCAGTGGTGTGATTCTGTTGGTAAGAGATGGAATTACACCTTTAGAAGGAGGTGACATAGGGTCAGAGAATGTTGAATCTTTGTGGGTGGGATTAAGAAACTGCAAAGGTGAAAAAACCATTATGGGAATCATATACAGGCCTCCAAATAGTAGCCAAGATGTGGGGTTGAGATTGTAAAGGGAACTGGAAAAGATATGTAATAAGGATATGTAACACAGTCGTAATGGGGGATTTCAATATGCAAGGTGATTGGGAAAATCAGGTTGGTCTCGGATCACAGGACAGGGAATTTGTTGAATGCCTATGAGATGGCTTTTTAGGGCAGCTTGTGCTTGAACCTGCTCAGGGAAAAGCTATCTTAGATTGGGTGTTATGTAATAACACAAATCTTATTCGGGAGCTTAATGTGAAGGATCTCTGAGGAGGCAGTGATCATAATATGATTGAATTCATACTGCAATTTGAGAGGGAGAAGCATAACTCACATGTATCAGTATTGCAATGGAATAAAGGGAAGTACAGAGGCATGAGAGAGGAGCTTGTCCAGGTGGAGTGGAGGAGGATACTGATGGGGATGATGGCAGAGCAGAGATGGCTGAAGTTTCTGGGAATAGTTCACACGGTGCAGGACAGAAATGTCCCACAGAAGAAGTTGTTCTCAAATGGCAGGGCTATGCAACTGTGGCTGACAAGGCAAGTTAAGGACTGCATAAAAGCCAAGGAAAGGGCATATAAGATAGCAAAAGTGTGTGCGAAGCTGGATGATTGAGAAGCTTTTAAAATCCAACAAAAGGGAAATAAAAAGCCATAAGAAGGGAAAAGATGAAATATGAGGGCAAATTAGCCAATAATGTAAAGCAGTATACCAAAAGTTTTTTTGTTATATAAAGGGTAAAAGTAGGGTGAGAGTTGATATTGGACCACTGGAAATGATACTGCTGAGGTAGTAATCGGGGACAAAGAAATGGCAGATCCACCTAATGGGTACTTTGCACCTGTCTTCACGGTGGAAGACATTGGCAGCGCGCCTGAGGTCCGTAAGTATCAGGGTGCAGGACTGAATGCCATTGCTATTACAAATAGCTAGGCAAACTCAAATGTCTTAAAGGGGATGTCACCTGGGCCAGATGAACTACATCCCAGAGTCCTCAGCGAGGTTGCTGAAGAGATAACGATGGATTGGCCATGATCTTTCAAGAATCACTTGATTTTGGCATGGTCCCAAAGGACTGGAAGATTGCAAATGGCACTCCACTCTTTAAGAAGGAAGGAAGGCAAAAGAAAGGAAATTATAGGCCAGTTATCCTAAAATCAGTGGTTGGGAAGGTGTTGGAATCCATTATTAAGGATGAGATTTCGGGGTACTTGGAGACTAATGGTAAAATACTAAGTCAAAGTCATCATGGTTTCTGTGAAGGGAAATCTTGCCTGACAAATCTGTTCGAGTTCTTCGAGGAAGTACCAGGCAGGGTGGACAAGGAGAGGCAGTGGATGTCCTTTACTTGGATTTTCAGAAGACAATTGATAAGGTGTCAAACATGAGGCTGCTTAACAAACTAAAATCTTATGGCATTATGGGAAAGATACTGGCATGGATAGAGGAATGGCTGACAGGCGGGGGGCAGTGAGTGGGAATAAAAGGGGTCTTTTCTGGTTGGCTGCCAGTGACTAGTGGTGTTCCTCAGGGTCAGTATTGGGATTGCTACTTTTCAGATTGCTTGTCAGTGATTTGGATAGTGGGATTGATGGATTTGTGACAAAGTATATGGATGATATGAAGATAGATGGAGGAGTAGGTAGTGCTGAGGAAGCAATGCGATTGCAGCAGGACAGATAAATTGGAAGAACGGGCAAAAAAAGTGACATGGAATACAGTGTTGGGAAATGTATGATAATGCATTTTGGTAAAAGGAACAAGAGTGCGGACTATTATCTAAACAGGGAGAAGGTTCAAACATCAGAGCTGCAGAGGAACATAGGAGTCCTTGTGCAAGACTCCTAGATGGTTATTTTACAGGTCGAGTCTGTGGTAAAGACGGCAAATGTAATGTTGGCATTTATTTCAAGGGGAATAGAATATAAAAGCAGGGAGATAATGCTGAGCCTTTGTAAGACATTAGTCAGGCCACACTTGGAGTATTGTCAACAGCTTTGGGCCCCATATCTCAGAAAGCATGTGTTGTCATTGGAGAGAGTCCAGAGGAAGTTCACGAGGATCATTCCAGGAATGAAGGGGTTAACATATGAGTAGCATTTGACAGCTTTGGGCCTGTACTCTCTGGACTTTAGAAGAATGCAGGGGATTCTCATTGAAACCTAATTAATGTTGAAGGGACTAGATGGGGTGAATGTGGACAGGGTGTTTCCTATGCTGAGGGTATACAGAACTAGAGGGCACAGCCTCAAAATTGAGCGGTGATCTTTTAGAACAGAGGAAAAGAGGAATTTTTTAGCCAGAGAGTAGCGAATCTGTGGAATGCTCTGCCACAGGCTACAGTGAAGGCCAAGTCCATGGGAAGCAGGGTGAAGTCAGAATGGCACTAAATGGGAAGTCCTTTGTTTACGTCTTCGAAACAGCTCTATTTTTATCTTTGATGTTTCTTTTTATCCTTTTCAAGGTTCTTTTGAAGACTGTGATCTGGAGTTACATCTGACTTTGATTCTTTCCAGGAATGGGACCCGCTCTCAGGGCCTTGTGACCGGCCGCTTTTTGATATCCCAAGGACGCAGCCTAGAAGGCGAGCACACATTCAGGTTTCCAGATTTTTGTGGCTCTGGGGACATTCTGATACTAGGCCGGTGCCCCTGACTGAAGCGTCGTGGGAGAACACGGAACATCGGGAGCGGTGGGTTAGCTGCCGGGGGCCGTGTGTCTGGCGAGCTGCACCTTTATGGTGCTGACTCTCTGGGCACAGAGCTCGGAAAAAAAGACACTTAAAAAAACAGACTTTTAACATTGTAAATCAGCAAGTTGTTTGTTATGTCTCTCCTCTCACTGTGAACCGGGGGCACTGCTTTTTCCCTTATTAAGGAGAGAAAGAGAGCCTGTGGTATATCAAATTACCAGGTGAATGAGTAGTTTTTGGGGTACTGCAAGTCTGAGTCTTTATTGATGCTTTGCTGCACGCTTGTGGGAGGGTGCTGATCCTTTTTTGCTGGTGGGGGTGGGGGGGATCGTTGCCTTGTTGCTGCTTGTGCAGGGGAGGGGAGTAGCTGAGGAGGGGTTTTGGGGTTCTAAAGTTTTAACTGTCATTCATTCTTTGCAGCACTGTTTTTGTGGATGTTTGTGAAGAAAAAGAATTTCAGGATGTGTATTGCATACATTTTTTTTACTTTAAATGTACCTAGTGAAACCTATTTATATTTAGGGTGGATGTCGATTGTTTCCTGATCGGTCAGGGAATCAAGGGATATGGTGAAAAGGGAGGTGTAGTGGTTGAGTGGGATCTGGGATCAAACATGATGGAATGGTGGACCTGACTCGATGGGCTGAATGGCCTGATCCTGCTCCTATATCTTATGGTCTTATAGTGTTACTGTAATGGAGCTCTATATAAATAAATAAATCTGCTTGAGCGCGTAGGCAGATTCTGATGTGGAGTGAGACATCCCTGGTATATCTAGGAGATCTAGGACTCACATGGAGCCAGTGATCATTAATGGAGAGTGTGTGGAGCAGGTTAAGACCTACAAGTATCTGGGAGTACAGTTGGACGAGAAGCTAGACTGGACTGCCAACACAGATGCCTTGTGCAGGAAGGCACAGAGTCGACTGTACTTCCTTAGAAGGTTGGCGTCATTCAATGTCTGCAGTGAGATGCTGAAGATGTTCTATAGGTCAGTTGTTGAGAGCGCCCTCTTCTTTGTGGTGGCGTGTTGGGGAGGAAGCATTAAGAAGAAGGACGCCTCACGTCTTAATAAGCTGATAAGGAAGGCGGGCTCTGTCGTGGGCAAAGTACTGGAGAGTTTAACATCGGTAGCTGAGCGAAGGGCGCTGAGTAGGCTACGGTCAATTATGGAAAACCCTGAACATCCTCTACATAGCACCATCCAGAGACAGAGAAGCAGTTTCAGCGACAGGTTACTGTCGATGCAATGCTCCTCAGACAGGATGAAGAGGTCAATACTCCCCAATGCCATTAGGCTTTACAATTCAACTGCCAGGACTTAAGAACTTTTTAAAGCTATTATTAATGCTTTTTGAGCTAGTGATTTAGATGCATATCATATTATTACTGAGTTAAGTATTGTATTGTATGTAATGAGTTTTTGCTACAACAAGTGTATGGGACATTGGAAAAAAATGCTGAATTTCCCCATGGGGATGAATAAAGTATCTATCTATCTATCTATCTATCTATCTATTGGCTGTTCCCCGGTGTCACAGTGGTGTATCAGTGAGGAACTTTGTGCTAATGCTTCTGGAGCTAGACTTGAATCCACAGCCTGAGGGACAAAGCTGAGCCTTGGCTGGCAGCTCACTTACCTTGAGGATTAATTATTGTCAACATTTCAATATTCTAAGTGCAATAAAAGCAAATATATGTCACCGCCCCTCCCTAGAGGACACCACAATCTAGTAAGTTTTCACACATCATTTTTCAACCGGTGGAACAGCATTCATAACTTCCTAAATGTTGCTTAAAGAAGCTCTGTAAACTTTGCAAAATTCGTTAGCTTTGGTTCCAAACCAGTGCCAGCGAGTTCTGTTGTGCGGTATGACACTGGTTCAGGAGGAAGCCTCTCATGTTAGACCATCAGACATAGGAGCAGAATTGGGCCACTTGGCCCATTGAGTCTGCTCCGCCATTCAATCATGGTTGATCCTATTTTCCCCACCTCAGCCCAACTCTCTGGCCTTCTCCCTGAAACCTTTGATGTCATGTCCAGTCAGGAATCTATCAAGCTCTGCCTTAAATACACCCAATGACCTAGCCCCCATAGCTGCCTTTGGTAACAAATTCCACAAATTTTCCACCTCTGGTCAAAGAAATTTCTCCACATCTCTGTTTGAAATAGCTGTTCTTCTATCCTGAGGCAGTGCCCTCTTCCTCTAGGCTCCCCCACCATGGGAAGCATCCTTTCCACATCTACTCTATCTAGGCCTTTCAATATTCAAAAGGTTTCAATAAGATCCCTCCTTATTCTTCTGAATTACAGCAAGTACAGACCCAGAGTTATCAAACTTTTCTCTATCATAACTGTTTCATTTCTGGAATCATCCTTGTGAACCTCCTCTGGACCCTGTCCAATTCCAGCACATTTTTCTTTGATGAGGAGCCCAAAACTGTTAACAATACTCAAGGTGAGGCCCCACCAGTGCCTTATAAAGCCTCAGCATCACATCCCTGCTCTTGTATTCAAGACCTCTTCAAATCATTGCTAAAATTGCATTTGCCTTCCTCACCATCGATTCTACTTGCAAGTTAACCTTTAGGGTGTTTTGCACAAGGACTCCTAACTCCCTTTGCATCACAGATTTTTGGACTCCTCCCCATTTAGAAAATAGTCTGCTCATTTATTTCTACTACCAACATGCATGGCCGTGTATTTTCCAACATTGTATTTCACTTCCCACTTTCTTTCCCACTCTACTAATCTGTCTAAATCCTTCTGCAGCCTACCTGTTTCCTCGACATTACCTGCCACTCCACCTATCTTCATATCATCTACAAACTTGGCAACAAAGCCTTCAATTCCATCACCTAAATCATTGATATACAGCATAAAAAGAAGCGGTCCCAACACCGACCCCTACAGAACACCACTAGTCACTGGCAGCCAACCAGAAACGGATCCTATTATTCCCACTCGCTGCCTCCTACCATTCAGTCAATGCTCTAACCAGGCCAGTAACTTCCCTGTAATGCGATGGGCTCTTAACTTGTTAAGCAGCCTCATGTGCAGCACCTTGTCAAAGGCCTTCTGAAAGTCCAAATATACAACATCCACTGCATCCCCTTTAACTATCCTACATGTGATCAGGCAAGATTTTCCATTAGGGAAACCATGCTTTGTTCTATCTTGTCCTGTATCACCAAGTACTCCATAACCTCACCCTTAGCAATTGACCAACATCTTTCCAACCACTGAGGTCAGGCTAACTGGTCTGTAATTTCCTTTCTGCTGTCTTCCTCCTTTCTTAAAGAGTGGAGTGGCATTTGCAATTTTCCAGTCTTCTGGCACCATGCCAGAGTCCAATGATTTGTGAAAGATCATTACTAATGCCTCTACATTCACTACCGCTACCTCTTACAGAACTGTAGGGTGTAGTTCATCTGCTCTGACAATAGACAACAGAGAAGTAGGAGTAGGCCATTCCACCCTTCTAGCCAGCACCGCCATTCACTGTGATCATGGCTGATCATACACAATCAGTAGCCCGTTCCTGCCCTCTCCCCATATCCCTTGACCCCGCTATCTATAAGAGCTCTATCTAACTCTCTCTTGAATGCATCCAGAGACTTGGCCACCACTGCCTTCTGGGGCAGAGCATTCCACATATCCACCACTCTCTGGATGAAAAAGTTTTTCCACATCTCTGTTCTAAATGGCCTACCCCTTATTCTTAAACTGTGGCCTCTAGTTCTGGACTCACCCATCAGCAGGAACATGCTTCCTGCCTCCAGTGTGTCCAATCCCTTAATAATCTTATATGTTTCAATCAGATCCCCTCTCATCCTTCTAAATTCCAGTGTATACAAGCCCAGTCGCTCCAATCTTTCAACATATGACAGTCCTGTCATTCCGGGAATTAACCTTGTGAACCTACGCTGCACTCCCTCAATAGCAAGAATGTCCTTCCTCAAAAATTTGGAGACCAAAACTGCACACAATACTCCAGGTGGGGTCTCACCAGGGCCCTGTACAGCTGCAGAAGGACCTCTTTACTCCTATACTCAATTCCTCTTGTTATAAAGGCCAGCATGCCATTAGCTTTCTTCACTGCCTGCTGTACCTGCATGCTTGCTTTCATTGACTGATGTACAAGAACACCTAGATCTCGTTGTACTTCCCCTTTTCCTAACTTGACTCCATTTAGATAGTAATCTGCCTTCCTGTTCTTGCCACCAAAGTGGATAACCTCACATTTATCCACATTAAACTGCATCTGCCATACATTTGCCCACTCATCCAACCTGTCCAAGTCACCCTGCAGTCTCATAACATCCTCCTGACATTTCACACTGCCACCCAGCTTTGTGTCATCGGCAAATTTGCTAATGTTACTTTTAATCCCTTCATCTAAATCATTAATGTATATTGTAAACAGCTGCGGTCCCAGCACCGAACCTTGCGGTACCCCACTGGTCACAGCCTGCCATTCCGAAAGGGATCCGTTAATCACTACTCTTTATTTCCTGTCAGCCAGCCAATTTTCAATCCAAGTCAGTACTCTGCCCCCAATACCATGCGCCCTAATTTTGCCCACTAATTTCCGATGTGGGACTTTATCAAAAGCTTTCTGGAAGTCCAGGTACACTACATCCACTGGCTCTCTCGTCCAATTTCATAGTTACATCCTCAAAAAACTCCAGAAGATTAGTCAAACATGATTTTCCCTTCATAAATCCATGCTGACTCGGACTGATCCTTCTACTGCTATCCAAATGTATCGTAATTTCCTCTTTTATAATTGACTCCAGCATCTTTCCCACCACTGACGTCAGGCTAACCGGTCTATAATTCCCTGTTTTCTCTCTCCCTCCTTTCTTGAAAAGTGGGACATTAGCCACCCTCCAATCATCAGGAGCTGTTCCTGAATCTATAGAACATTGGGAAATGACTACCAATGCGTTCACAATTTCTAGAGCCACCTCTTTAAGTACCCTGGGATGCAGACCATCAGGTCCCGGGGACTTATCAGCCTTCAGACTCAATAGTCTATCCAACATCGTTTCTTGCCTAATATAAATTTCCTTCAGTTCATCCTTTACCCTAGTTCCTTTGGCCACTATTACATCTGGGAGATTGTTTGTGCCTTCCCTAGTGAAGACAGATCCAAAGTACCTGTTCAACTCATCTGCCGTTTCCTTGTTCCCCATAATAAATTCACCCGTTTCTGTCTTCAATGGCCCAATTTTGGTCTTAACTATTTTTTTTGCTATTCACATACCTAAAGAAGCTTTTACTATCCTCCTTTATATTCTTGGCTAGTTTATCTTCGTACCTCATTTTTCTGTGAGACCTATGTACCCTTAGGTCTTTCAGCTTTTTAAGCACCTTCTGCTTTGTAATAGTAACTTCACTCACTTCTCTTCCCTCACACCCTTCAACATCTGGCACACTGCTAGTGTCTTACTCTGTGAAAATTGATGCAAAATATACATTTAGTTCATCTGTTGTTTCCTTGTCCCCTGTAATTATTTCTCTGGCCTCATTTTCTAATGGTCCTCTATCCACTCTCATCTCTCTTTTATTTTTTACATATTTGAAAAAGCTTTTACTGTCCACTTTGATATTGTTTGCTAGCCCGCTTTCATATTTCATCTTTTCCCTCCTAATGATTCTTTTATTTGCTCTCTGCAGGGTTTTAAAAGCTTCCCAATCTTCTATCTTGCCACTAATTTTTGATTTGTTGTATGCTTTCTCCTTTAATTTTATATTAGGTTTGACGTCCCTTGTCAGCCACAGTTGTGCCATTTTGCCATTTGAGTATTTCTTCATTTTTGGAATACATCTATCATGCATCTTCCACATTTTCCTCAGAAACTCACCCCATTGCTGCTCTGCTGTCATCCCAGGCAGCATCTCCTTCCAATTTACTTTGGCCAACTCCTTTCTCATACCACTGTAATTTCCTTTACTTCACTGAAATATTGCTACATCAGATTTTACTTTCTCCCTATCAAATTTCAAGTTGAACTCAATCATATTGTGATCACTGATTCCTGAGGGTTCTTTTACCTTAAGCTCCCTAATTACCTCTGGTTTATTACCCAACCCCCAATCCAATATAGCTGATCCCCTAGTTGGCTCAACAACAAACTGCTCTAAAAAGCCTTCTCATAGGCATTCAACAAACTCACTCTCTAGAGATCCTTTTCCAACCTGATTTTCCCAATCGGCCTGCATGTTGAAATCTCCCATGACTATATAACATTGCTCTTTTGACATGCCTTTTCTATTTCCCATTGTAATCTGTGGTCCACACCCAGCTACTGTTGGGAGGCTTGTATATAACTGCCATCAGGGTCCTGTTACCCTTGCAGTTTCTTAGTTCAACCCACAAAGACTCAACGCCTTCCGATCCTATGTCACATGTTGCTACTGATTTGATGCCATTCTTTACCAACAGAGCCACACCACCCCCTCTGCTGACCTTCCTATCCCTCCGATACAACTTGGAATCCTGGACATTCAGCTCCCAACTACAACCATCCTTCAGCCATGATTTAGTGATGGCCACATCATACCTGACAATCTGTAATAGTGCAACAAGATCATCCATCTTATTTCTTATACTCCGTACATTGAGATATAACACTTTGAGTGCTGTATTTGCTACCCTTTTTGATTTTGCATCCCTAATACACTGATACTCATTGTGCTGGCTGCAATTATGTCCTACCATCTACCGGACTTTCCTGACAGTCTGATTTCATGTTCTCTTTGCTTTTTTTGCTAACCATCCTATTCTGTGTCCCTTCCCTTTGTTTCCTTCTCCCCTGCCAAATTAGTTTAAACTCCTCCCAATAGCTCTAAGAAACCTGCCAATGAGAATATTGGTTCCCCTCAGGTTATGCTGCAACCCGTCACTTTTGAACAGGTCATACCTCCCCCAGGAGATGCAAAAACCTGAAGCCCTGCCCCCTGCACCAGCTTCTAAGCCACACATTAATCTGCCACATCATCTTGTTATTAGCTCCACATTTCTTCACTAACCTCAGGGGCACACCACAATATAACCAGACTTCCATACATTAAGTGGCCACGTTATTAGATACCTCCTGTATTTTATGAAGAAGCCACTGAGGGTATATTCATGGTCTTCTGCAGCTTCAACCCATCCACTTCAAGATTCAACATGTTATGCATTCGGAGATGCTCTTCTGCACACCACTGTTGTAACGCGTGGTTACTTCAGTTATAGTTGCCTTCTTGTCAGCTTGAACCACTCTGGCTGATCAACTTTGACTTCTCTCATTAACAAAGCATTTTTATCCACAGAACTACAGCTCACTGAATTTTTTTGGTTTTTGCACCATTCTCTGTAAACATTGGAGACTGGCGTGTGCGAAAATCCCAGGAGATCAGCAGTTTCTGAGATAATCAAACCACCCCATCTGGCACCAACAATCATTCCACGGTCAAAGCCCCATTCTTTGGTGTTTGGTCTGAACAACAATTGATCTGCTTGACCATGTCCATATGCTTTTATGCACTGAGTTGCTGCCACATGATTGGCTGATTAGATATTTGCATTTACGAGCAGATGTACTGGTGTTCCTGATAAAGTGGTCACTGAGTGTAGTTAATGGAGGGCTTCGGCAAGGAATGAGTTCCCATCTCATCATCGCTGCAAGTACTCCAACAGGACCTTGGAAACCAGAAACAAATGCTCACAGCTATTAATGATAACCATATAACCATATAACAATTACAGCACGGAAACAGGCCATCTCGGCCCTTCTAGTCCGTGCCGAACGCTTACTCTCACCTAGTCCCACCGACCTGCACTCAGCCCATAACCCTCCATTCCTTTCCTGTCCATATACCTATCCAATTTTACTTTAAATGACAATACCGAACCTGCCTCTACCACTTCTACTGGAAGCTCGTTCCACACACCTACCACTCTCTGAGTAAAGAAGTTCCCCCTCGTGTTACCCCTAAACTTTTGCCCCCTAAGTCTCAACTCATGTCCTCTTGTTTGAATCTCCCCTACTCTCAGTGGAAAAAGCCTATCCATGTCAACTCTATCTATCCCCCTCATAATTTTAAATACCTCTATCAAGTTCCCCCTCAACCTTCTATGCTCCAAAGAATAAAGACCTAACTTGCTCCAAAGAATAAAGACCAAACTTTTACCTCTTCCCTCTCCGCCTCTTGCTGCGATTTAAAGTCAAAGTCATTTTCACTTTTGGCCTTCTTGCCTCAGGTTTCCTGCAACAGCGTAAGAAAATGTAGCAAAACGACCCCAGGAGCTAAGGTGTTCAGCATTCAATATTAATTAGAGAGCAAATTACCTGTGGAAACTGTAGAGAAGGTGCGGCGGAAATGTACCAGGATGTTGCCTGCATTAGAGGGAATGTCGTATGAGGATAAAGAAAAGCTTTATTTGTCACATTTACATCAAAAGACACAGAGAAACGTGTTGTTTTGCAGCCACAGCCAACAAAATCCAAGCACAAGTACTGCTATACGTTCAGCCCCCAACACAGCATACCCACAACTTAGTAACCCTAAGCAGTATGTCTTTGGAATAAAATCATAGAATCAAAGAAAGGTAGAGCGCAAAACAGACTCTTCAGCCCATTTAGTTGAACCATATAAACTGCCTATTCCTATTGACCTGCATCGAGACCATTGTCCTCCGTACCCGTACTATGTGGGAAGAAACCTGAGCACCCAGAGGAAACTCACTCAGTCACGGGGAGAATGTCCAAACTCATTCCAGGCAGCAACAGGATTTGAACCCCAATCAGTGACTGCTGTCACTGTGAGGCGATGCGCTAACCCCTACATTCCCAAGCTCCACTTGGGTTGACTGAGCTTGGACTTTTATTTTTGGAGTGAAGGAGAACGAGAGGTGATTTAATCAAGGTGTACAAAATGATGAGATTATAAAGTTACGATGAGTGGAGATAAGGTGAAGGCAGGGAAAGAGGGTGAAGGAGAAAGGGAAAGAGAATCCAAAATAGAGGGCATAGATTAAGATGAGAGCAGAGATTCCCAACCGTTTTTATGCTATGGACGCCTACCGTTAACTGAGGTGTCCGTGGACCTCAGGCTGGGAACACCTAATTTAGAGTGCTATGATCAAATGTGACTAACTTGGTGGGCACCTTGGTTGGCATGGATAATTTATGTCAAAAGGCCTGTTTCCATGCTGTATGACTCTGTGACTGAAATCCTGGTTCGGGTCAGTCTGCAGGGTGTTTTGTCGAAAGCTGGACAATGCTCTGTTGATGAACATGGGGAGGAAGTACAGGGAATGTGTCTGACCCTGGTATAGCAATATCAATGCCCTTGAACGGAAAAGCCTACAGAAGGATTTGGTCCAACATAGATAAAAACCTCCCAATCATTGAGCACATCTACAAGAAGCCATGTCACAGGAAAGCAGCATCCATCAGCACAGACTCCTACCATCCAGGCCATGCTCTCTTCTCACTGCTGCCATCAGGAAGAAGGTAGAGGAGCCTCAGGACCCACACTACCAGGTTCAGGAACAGATATTATCTTTCAGTCATCAGGCTCCTGAACCAAAGTGGATAACTTCACTCACTCCAACACTGAGCCGATTCCATAAACTATAGACTTGATTTCAAGGAGTCTCTTTCTTTCTTTCTTTCTTTCTTTCTTTCTTTCTTTCTTTCTTTATTTATTTATTATTCTGTTTGTAGTTACACAATTTGTTGTCTTTGTAGTTTTTCATTGATTGTATTACGTTTCTTTGTATTGGTTATGAATGCCTGCAAGAAAATGAATCTCAGGAAAGCATATGGTGACATAAATGTACTTTGTTAATAAATTTACTTTGAACTTGGAAGTGTTCATTAATGATCAATGTGACAATTCAGTGGAATTAAAAGCTAGTTTTTCTATCAGTGAGTATCACAAAAGATGACTGAAAACTTTATGGTGCCCAGATTTGAAGTTTGCAATATTATTGCTGCTATCTAAATGAGTTGGTTGTCTGAAAAGCTATGCTAAAGTAGACAAAAGTTTGCACCATACTATGTAAAGAACCATTGTAAACCCTTTCTATAAACTGTGCAAATTCAGTTAATATAAATATAACTTTCACCAATGCGCCGCTGCTTCTTCAAAGTTGCACTAATTTCCAGGCCCTTATTTGTGACACAAACCTCCAGTCATAAGGCCTCTGCGAGCACGACTATCACAGATTAATTAGTGAAGTCAGTTTGTTTAAAGCACATGATAATAAAGTGGAATTATGCTTGATCTGCATTTGTTCCCTTGCTGACACACTGCACATTGTGGTTTTCACATTCAACAATTACAAGATGTTTAAATGCAATTGATGTTCCCTAATCTGAACCCTGTATGAAGTGTGTGCTTGGTTAATTTTAATAACAAGAACTGCTTGTTTAACACCAAAGCAAGTGAGCCGCAGTGTAAAGCCAATGTGATGCAACATCATTTGAAAAAAGTAGACACAATGCTGAAGTGGATTCAATTAATCCTGGAGCAACTGAAAATTCTAATTTGATTGTCCAAATTTAAAAGCAACTGAGAAGGCAATGATGCTTGAGTAAATATCCAATGAACAATGACCTGCAGGAAGGATATTGCTAAGACCCATCGTAAATTGGGACACCGCGTTGTTGAGCTCCTCCGCAACGTCCGCCACACGCGGGACTTCCCGTTAGCCAAACATTCCTGGGTCCTGGTGCGAGGTACAATTCGCTATTTAGACAATTTAAACGCCGGCCCAGATCGGAGGCAAGAGCCAATGTCGCTCACTCGCTGCGATCTTCACTCCTCTCTCCAGGGTGCTGGAGCCTTTCGCTGTTCCGTTGTTGGGTCAATTTAGATGCCAGCCCAGATAGACTGGAAAGGCAAGGTGTTGGAGTGGACAAGAGCCGATTTTGCTCGTTCCCTGTGGTTGTCATATCCACGGCGTTGAGGCTGTGAAGATTGCCCTGGCTGCTGTGCTTCAAGCCCGCTGATATGATGAACCGATAAGCAAGCCTTTGGGCCTACTCCGGGCTGCTCCAGGGCTCGGATCTGAGGACTCGATTTTGGCTCAGAATGCTGTTGTTTGTTTCAATTGTTTATATGATTTAGTTTTTTTTTCTCTGCACATCGAGTGTTGGTCCTTTATTTTTTTTATTCTTTTTTTTCTTTAATTGAATCCTTTTGCTTCCTTGCTTTGTGGCTACCTGTGAGCAAACAAATCTCAAGATTGTATAATTTATGCATTTTCTGATAATAAATTAATATTGAATCTTGAATTTTAATTCCAATTCCCATTCCTGTTTTGACATGTTAATCTTTGGTCTCCTCTTGTGCCAAGAGTGGAGGAACAACACCTTATATTCTGTATGGGTACCCTCCAACCTGATGGTATACATATCGATTTCTCTTCCTGCTGAACAAATTTTTCCCCTCCCCTTTCTCTATTCCCCAATCTGAACCTTTACTTCTTCTCACCTGCCTTTTACTTCCCCCGGGTCCCCTCCTTCCCTTTCTGCTCTGGTGCACTCTCCTTTCCTATCAGATTCTTTCTTCTCCAGCCCTTGACTTTTCCCACCCACCTAGCTACACCTATCACCTTCCAGCAAGCTTCCTTCCCCTCCCCCTACCTTTTTATTCTGCCATCTTTCCCCTTCCTCCTCAATCCTGAAGAAAGGTATCTGCCAAACTCGACTGTACTCTTTTCCATAGATACTGCCTGACCTGCTGAGTTCCTCTAGCATTTTGTGTGTGTTGCTCTGGATTTCCAGCATCTGCAGACTTTCTTACGTTTAAGATATCAATCAGATTGAAAGAGTACAGTGAAAATTTACAAGGATGTTGTCAGGACTTGAGGACTTGTTATAGGGTAAGCTTGAATAGGTTAGGACTTTATTCCTTGGAGCATAGGAGGATGAGGGAAGATTGAACAAAGGTATACAAAACTATGAGTGTTATAGATAGTGTAAATATAAGCAGGCTTTCTGTACTGAAATTTGCTGAGGCCAGAACTAAAGGTCATGGGTTAAGGGTGAAAGGTGAACTACAGGAGCAGAATTAAGCCATTTGTCCCGTTGATCCTGCTCCGCCATTTCGTCATGGCTGATCCAATTCCCTCTCAGCCCCAATCTCCTGCTTTCTCCCTGTATCTCTGTGTTTAAGAGAAGTTTGAATAGGTATATAGATGTGAGGGGTTTGGAGTTCCACAGTCCAAGTGCGGGTCAATGGGACTAGACAGAATAACAGTTCAGCACAAGCTAGATGGGCCAAAGGGTCTACTGTGCTGTAGTGTTCTATGAGGCTAGGTTTCTGATCTACCATTTCAGGATTGCCTATAATTAAAAAGCTTTTTGCTTCCAACTTTTCACAAAGAGACATTCACATGGAGTTGACTTTCGATTTACAGTGGAGCTCTTTCATCAAGGGACCATCCAGGGTAAAATCAACACCATAACATAATCGTTTCCAGTAGTTCCACCCAGATCTGATGGTAGTTTTATACTATCTGAGACAGAGCAGTCAGAAACTGTGCTCAGTGGTAAAAGGATCTAAAACATAGGGATAGCCACAAGAGATTCTGCAGAAATCCAGAGCAACACACACAAAATGCTGAAAGAACTCAACAAATCACGCAGCATCAATGGAGAAGAATAAGCAGTCAATTATTTGGGCCGAGACCCTTCATCAGGACTGTAGAATACAGGAAATGTGTTGACGCATGGCCAAGTGGTTAAGGCGTTCGTCTAGTGATCTGAAGGTCGCTAGTTCAAGCCTTGGCTGTTGAGCACTTAACCACACATTGCTCTGCGACGACACCAGTGCCAAGCTGTATGGGTCCTAATGCCCTTCCCTTGGACAACATTGGTGGCACGGAGAGGGGAGACTTGCAGCTTGGGCAACTGCCGGTCTTCCATAAAAAAATCCCTGCCCAGGCTTGCGCCCTGGAAACTTTCCAAGGCGCAAATCCATGGTCTATCGAGACTAACAGAGGCCTACCTACCTAGAATACAGGAAAGTAGAGTTAAGGTAATTGGTAAAGAACCAATGGTGGCACAAGAAAATATTATTTATGCTATGAGAAGGTTTGAAACACATTACTAGAAGGGATTGTGGAGGTGGATTCAAAGTATCTGACAGCTAGGATACTTTAAGGCTATGAGGTACAGCGTAGTTAAGCTGAGGCTGATAGGTTCTTGATTGGTAAAAGGGGTTAAGTGTTACAGGAAGAAGGCAAGAGAATGGGATTAAGGAAACCCCATTTGGGGACTGGTTAGCTCACTTTACTGTACGGGTAACCTAGGTTTGAACATTCTCCCCGTGTACCACATGGGTTTCCTCCAGGTGCTCTGGTTTCCTCCCACAGTCCAGAGATGTACCAGTTGGTAGGTTAATTAGTCATTGTAAACTGTCCTGTGATTAGGATAGGATTAAATCGGGGGATTGCTGGGTTGCAATAAATAATCTCAATAAATAAACAAACTAACAAACAAACAAATAATTAAATAAATAACAGTTGGCCATGATTGAATGGTGGAGCAGCCTTGATGCACCATCAATAACTCTCGGAGACGTGAGGCGAGATAGGTTTTTATTAGCTGGAAGAAAGCACTGTCAGCAGCAAGAGACCATAACACAACATCCTGGAGACTGAGGGAGGAGCAGTGCCTCCAATCGCCTTTATACAGGGGTCTGTGGGAGGAGCCACAGGAGCAGTCAGCAGGTGGGGGGGCGTGTCCAGACAGGTATATGTAGTTCACCACATGCCTGAATGGGCTGAATGGCCTAATTCTACTCCTATATCTTATGGGGTAAGAATGGGAGGATGGTGGGGGCAGCAGTGGGACTGGCTGAATTGCTCTTCTCCAGATTCAGTGGGCCAAATACTAAGTTGAAACTGGAATGAGTGGCAACACTCGCGCCTGCCCCCAGCACATCCATAGTCTGTGCTGGTTGTTGACACAAACAATGCATTTCACTGTGTGTTTCTATTTATTTATTATTTACTTACTTATTGAGATACAGCACAGAATAGCCCCTTCCAACCCTCGAGCCTTACCACCCAGCAAACCCCAATTTAATACTAGCCTAATTACTGGACAACTTACAATGACTAATTAACCTACCAACTTTGGACTGTGGTAGGAAACTGTGCTGAAATCTTAATCTGCCCAGTCCCATTGACCTGCATCCAAATCGTAGCATCCACCACTTACACTGGCAACTCATTCCACACTCTCAACATGCTGTGAGTGAAGAAGTTCCCCCTCATTTCCCCCTTAAACATTTCACCTTTCACCCTTAACCTTTGACCTCTAATTCTAATCTCATCCGATCTCAGCAGAAAAAGCCTGAATGTATTTACGCTATCTATACGCCTCATAACATTCTATATCAAATCTCTATTTCCCACTGCTCTAGGGAATAAACTCCTAACCTATTCAACCTTTGCCTACAACTCAGATCCTCAACTCCTGGCAAGGACCAAGTACGTAGGACAAGAGTCTTTAAAACACCCCTGGCCCTTGGAGAAGTTTAAATTGGTGATTTAAAACAATAACTAGGATGCCAGAATTTGAAAATCCTATGTGAGTTATTTCATTTATAACAATACAACAAAATATTAGAGGAACTCATTAAGTCATGAAGCATCTATGGAGGAAAGTAAATGGTACAGGCCAAAACTCGTCATCAGAATTGCAAAGAAAGGGGACAGAAGCCTCAATAAGCCTATCACTTACCAGTTTGTAAGCCAGCCCCTCACCCATCTTCTTATTCTGGCTACAAACAAGACGAACGCTGGAAATCCAAGCAACACTCAACGGGCCAAACTCAATGGGCCAGGCAGCATCTATGGAAAAAAGTGCAGTCGTCAGTTTGGGCCGAAATCCTTCAGCAGGATGGGTTTCCACCCGAAACGTCGACTGTTCTTTTTTCATAGATGCTGCCTGGCCTGCTAAATTCCTCCAGCATTTTGTGTATGTTGCTTATTCTGCTTTCTGCTCCTTTCCTTTCCAATCCTGATGAAGGGTCTTGGCCTGAAACATGTACTGTTTATTTCCCTCCATCGATGCTGCCTGACTATGCTGAGTTGTACCAGCATTCTCTGTGTGTTCCTCAAGATTTCCCGTATCTGCAGGATCTCTTGGGCCTATGTCATCTGGAAGTACTTCTACCACTTCTCACGGATTTGCAGTTTATTTGCTGGTAGCTGCTCTGCAGAGATTCTTAGAGAGTTGGATTGGGAGTGATAATACAGTCTTGTATGGAGCAGTCAGCATAATCGCTTTACAGTGTGAGCTGTAAGATATGTGTTCAATTCCCTCTGCCGTCTCAAAGGAGTTTGTACATTTTCCCCACAACTGTGTGGGTTTCCTTCTGGGGCTCCAGTTCCCTGCTGCATTCCAGAGACATATGGTCAGGGTTAGTGACTTGTGTGCATGCTGGAATTGTGGCGACAGTTGTGGGTTGCCTCCAGCACAATCCTCACTGATCTGATTTGATGCAAACAACCAATCTCACTGTACAGTATGTTTCGATGTATATGTGACAAACAGAATAATCTTTATTCTTTAAACTGCAGTATTGATGTTCCTGCTCTTCTCCAAAACAATCCAATGGTACAGATGATGCAGGATCTATTGCCGATTTGCCACTTAGATCATTGTCTTCTTGCTGATTGGGTGCCCCCATCATGTTTTTTATGATTATCTTCTCATGTTGGCTCGGTGATAGGATCTGAAGTTAGCCATTTGTTCTTTAGGTTGGTCAGCCATGGTGACGTTTCTCAGCCAACAGTCCCCATAAGACCACAAGGCTCAGGAGCAGAATTAGGTTGTACGGCCCATTGTGTCTGCTCGGCCATTCCATCACAACAGATTTATTGCCCCTTTCAACCCCATTCCCCAGGCTTTTCCACATAACCTTTGATGCCCTGTCTAACCAAGACTGTATCAACCTCCACTTTAAATATACTCATTGACTTGGCCTCTACATCCATCCATGGCAATGAATTCCACAGATTCACCACCCTCTGGCTAATGAAATTCTTCCTCATCTCTGTTCTAAATGGACATCCCTCTATCCTGAGGCTGTCCTATACTCACCCACTATGGCAAACATCTTCTCCACATCTTCTCTATCTAGATCTTTCAATATTCAATAGGTTTCAATGAGATCCCCAAGATTCTTCTAAAATCCAGCAAGTACAGGTCCAGGGCTATCAAATGCACCTCATACGGTAATCATTTCATTCCTGGAATCTTTCTTAAGAACCTGTTCTGGACCCTCTCCAATGCTAGCACATCTTTTCTTAGACAGGGGCCTGAAACTTCTCACAATACTCCAAGTATGTCCTGATCAATGTCTTATAAGGCCTCAGCATCCCATTCTTCCCTTATATTCTAGTCCTCTTGAAATAAATGTTAACATTGCATTTGCCTTCCTTACCACCAACTCAGCCTGCAAGTTAACCTTCAGGAATCCTGCATGAGAACACCCAAGTCCCTTTGCACCTTTGTTTTTTTGAATTTCCTTCCCACTTAGAAAATAGTCTATACCTTTATTTCTTCTACCAATGTTCATGACCATAAACTTCCCCACGCAGTATTCCATCTGCCATTTCTTTGTCCTTTCTCCCAACCCAAGTCCTTTTGCAGCCTCCCTGCTTCATTAACACTACCTGCCCTTACCTTTGTATCATCTGCAAACTAGACCATAAAGCCATCAATTCTGTCATCCAAATCATTGACATATAACATAAAAGAAGTGGTTCCTGGGGAGTAGCACTAGTCTCTGGCAGCCAACCAGAATAGATCCCCTTCATTCCAACTCTTTGACTCCTGCCAATCCTGTAATACCATGGACTCTTAACTTGTTAAGCAGCCTCATGTGCAGCGCCTTGTCAAAGGCCTTCTGAAAATCCATGTAAACACTGTTCACCAATTCTCCTTTGCCTACCTTGCCCTTTATTTCTGCAAAGAATTCCAAACAATTTGTCAAGCAACATTTCCCATGAAGGAAACCATGCTGACTATGGTCTATTTTATTATGCACCTCTAAGTATCCCAAAATCTCATTGTTAATAATGGACTCCCACATCTTCCCAACCATTGAAGTGAGGCTAACTGCTCTATAATTTCCTTTCTTCTCTCTCCCTCCCTTCTTAAGGAGTGGAGTGACATTTGCAATTTTCCATTGCTCCAGAACCATTGCAGAATATAGTGATTCTTAAAATATCATTAGTAGTGTCTCCACAATCAATTCAGCTATCTCTTTCAGAACCTTGGGCTGTAGTCCAACTAGTACATCTTCAGACCTTTCAGCTTCCCAAGCAACTTCCCTTAAAAATAGCTGCTACACTCACTTATGCCCCCTGACATGCTCGAATTTCTGGCATACTGTTTGTGTCTTCCATAGTGAAGACTGATGCAAAATACTTACTAAGTTTGTCTGCCTTTTAATTGCCCCCATTACTACCTCACCAGCATAATTTTCCAATGGCCCAATGTCTACTCCTGCCTCGCTTTTACTCTTTATATATCTGAAAAAAAACCTTTGGTATCCTCTTTTATATTATTGGCCAGCTTTCCTTCATGTTTCATCTTTTCTGTCCTTGTGTTTTTTTAGTTGCCTTCTATCATATTCAGGCATAAACAGACTGGTGTTTATAGACTTCAGTTCAGCATTCAACACCATCGTATTCCAGAAAATGGTGGGGAAACTGTCCTCGCTGGGGCTCAACAGTAGAGCCACAGTCTGTCCGTGTGGGCAGTGATATTTCTTGCCCCAGTAGGCTGAGCACTGGTGCTCCACAAGGATGTGTGCTCAGCCCACTGCAGTTCATACTCCTGACGCAGGACTGTGTCAGAGGATCCAGCTCAAACCACGCCATCAAATCTGAGGATGACAGTCGTTGGCCTTATCAAGAATGATAATGGGGTGGAATATAGTGAGGAAGTGGAGCGGCTGGTGGACTGGTGTGAGAAGAACAACCTAAGACTGAACGTAAAGAAGACAGAGGAAATCACTGTGGACTTCAGGAAGCTGCAGACAAACCATTCCCCTCTGTGAATACATGGTTCCTCTGTAGAGAGAGTTAAGTGCACCAAGTTCCTGGGAGTTCACATCATGGATGACCTCAGTTGGTCCCTTAATATCACCTCCCTGAACAAGATGGCACAGCAGCACCTCCACTTCCTAAGAAGATTGAGGCAAGTGAGGCTCCCCTCTACCCATCTGAACTGTGTTTTACAGGAGCATCATTGAGGGTGTCCTGACAAGTTGCATCTCCATCTGGTATGGGAGCAGTCAAGCATCGGACCAGAAGTCCCTACAAAGGACCGTGAGAACAGCTGAAAGGATTATACGAGCCTCCCTACCATCCATCGGGGACATTTATCAGGAGCTCTGCGTACGCAGAGCCCTTGGTATTATTAAGGATTCCACCCATCCATCCAGAATTCTCTTTGACTTTCTATCATCAGGCAGGAAACTACAATACGTAAAAGCAAGAATGGTCAGGACAAGAAACAGTTTCTTCCCTCAGGCCGTTAAGCATCTGAACTTCCAACCACATCATATTCGAAGTGTCGCTGGTTACACTGTTCCGTGCCTTACAATACTTAATATTAATGCACTTTAGTTTGATATTTATGTGTGATTCACCTGTAGATTTTATCCTTACCTTCATAAGTTGTCATGTGTTATGTGTGTTATATGCTTTACACCCTGGTTTGAAGAAACATTGTCTCCTTTCTATATACATTATAGGATTATATATGTTATATACATGTATATAGTTAAATGACAATAAATTTCTCTTGACTTGACTTTACTTGATCATGGCCTCCTAAGGGTTTCTTTACCTTAAGCTCCCTAATCAAATCTGGTTCATTACACAGCACTCAATCCAGAATTGTCTTTCCCCTCATGGTTCAACCACAAACTGCCCTAGAAAGCCATCTCATAATCAATCAACAAATTCCCTCTCTTTGGTTCAAGCATCAACCTGATTTTCACAATCTACCTGCATATTGAAATGTCCCATGACATTGCACTTACATCCCACATCCTGGCTACTATTTGTGGGTCCTCTATATAACTCCCATTAGTGTCCTTTTACCCTTGCAGTTCCTTAACTGTACCCACAAGAATTCTACATTTTCCAATCCTACGTCACCTTTTTGTAAGGATTTGATTTCATCTTTTACTAACAGAGCCACACCACTCCTTCTGCTTACCTGCCTGTCCTTTTGAGGTGTACCCTTGGATGTTAAGCTCGCAACTATAATCTTCTTTCAGCTACAATTCAGTGATGTGGACACCGTCATATTAGCCAATCTCTAACCATGCTACAAGATCATATACCTTATTTCAAATACTGTGTGCATTCAAATATAACTCCTTCAGTCCTGCATTTGTCATCCTTCTCAATTTTTCTCCAGCTCAGCCCACTGACTGAAATTTTGCCCTATGATCTGTCTTCACAGTCTCACTACACATTGCATTGTCTTTATACCAATTGCCTCATCCTCAGCCCTAACATTTCAGTTCCTATCACCTTACCAAATTAGTGTAAGCCTGCTCCAAGAGCTCTAGCAAACCTGCCTACAAGGACATTGGTCCCCACTAACCCTCATCCTAACCCATCCTTTTTGTACAAGTCATACATTCCCCAGAAGAGATCCCAATGATCCAAAAATCTGAAACCCTGGCCCCACACCCCGGAAACACTTCTTTGGCTACTTATTCACCTGTACTAACACCACATTCCAGCCCTGATTAGCATGTGGTACTGAGATTAATCCGGAGATTACTAACTTGGAGGTCATGCTCTTCAGCCTCTTCCCTAATTCCCTGTACTCAACGTGCAGAAACTCTTCCCCTCTTTCTACCTACGTCACTGGTGCCAGTGTGCACCACAACCTCCGCCTGCTCTCTCGCCCTCCTGATTATCTTCCGCAGTTGCTCTGAGTTATCCTGGACTCTTGCACCTGGGAGACAACACACCCTCCTGACTTCTATTTCACAGCCACAATATCTGCTCTAACTATTGAGTCTCCGGTCACTATCACTCAGCTGTCCATGCTGCAGATCGGAGCCAGCCATGTGCCACTGGCCTGGCTGTTGCTGCTGTGCGCTGATAGCTAATTCTCCCACTCCTCCAGCAGTGTCCAAAGGATATACTTGTTGCTGAGTGGAATGACTACCTTCACTGACTGCTTACTCCCTGTGGTCACCCATCTACTATCTGAAGTGTGTGACCACTCAGTAGAAGGCTCATCTATGAAGTTTTCAGCCTCCCAGATGGTCATTCCGCTCCAGCTCCAGTTCCTTGACGCCGTCAGTCAGGAGCTGAAGTTGGATGCACTTCCCGCAGAGGTAGTCATCAGGGAGAAGGTTATGCACTCTGCAATCCACATCTTCTTGAGTGAATTCCAAGCTATCCGTCAGTTGTTTGTGCTTCAAAAGATTCTGCAGTCTTCCTGATATAACACAGAACAGTCCAGTAGAGATCCTTGTTCGGTAGTTTTGCACAGCTTCACTTTTTACAGAGAGTTTCTCTTTCCTTTTAACTGGATGGAGATCAGAAGTGTTGTTCCCTATCAATCTCTCTGTTGTACACACTCACTCTTCCCATTAGGGGTCAGTTTCCTAGAGTCTCTTTTCTCTAGCCCTAATCCTCACAGATCAGCTTTACATTTTTGTCACATGCACATTGAAATATCAAAATCTACTGTGAAATGCGTCATTAGCGTTAACAACCAACACAGCTTGAACATCGGCCCGAAACGTCGACTGCACTTTTTTCCATAGATGCTGCCTGGCCTGCTGAGTTTCTCCAGCATTTTTGTGTGTGTTGCTTGGATTTCGAGCATCTGCAGATTTGATTTAAAATGCCATCCCCTTCTCGCAATTCCTCTGTCTCCGCCGCATCTGCTCTCAGGATGAGGCTTTTCATTCCAGGACGAAGGAGATGTCTTCCTTTTTTAAAGAAAGGGGCTTCCCTTCTTCCACCATCAACTCTGCTCTCAAACGCATCTCTCCCATTTCCCGCACATCTGCCCTCACCCCATCCTCCTGCCACCCCACTTGGGATAGGCTTCCCCTTGTCCTCACCTACCATCCCACCAGCCTCTGGGGTCCAACATATAATTCTCCGTAACTTCCACTACCTCCAACGAGATCCCACTACCAAGTACATCTTTCCCTCCCCCACTTCTGCTTTCTGCAGGGATCACTCGCTACGCGACTCCCTTGTCCATTTGTCTCCCTGTGGTGAACTAGATATACCTGTCTGACTGCTCCTGTGGCTCCTCCCAAGACCCTGCTGACTACCCCTGTGGCTCCTCCCACAGACCCCTGTATAAAGGCGACTGTGGCCTGCTGCTCTCCCTCATTTTCCCCAGGATGTAGTGTTGTCCTTCAGTCAATAAAAGCCGATATCTCACTTCCTAAGTCTCGGCGTGAGTTATTGATGGTGCATCAATTTTATTGACTGAAAGTTACAACATGGAAACCGCTTTACGCCCAGAACGTCTAGACTTGGACCCCCGAGACCCTGGAGCAGCTCTTGCCTTTGAACACTGGCTGGTGTGCTTCCAATCGTACTTAGAGGAGGTTCGTGCCACCGATTCGACTGTTCGGCACAAACTTCTCTTCTCAAGGGTCGCCCCAAAAGTTTATTCGTTCATCAGGGACATATCCACCTACGAGGAGGCGCTTGCCGCCCTCCGAAGACAGTACCTGCGGCCTGTAAATCCAGTTTATGCACGGCACCGCTTGGCCACGCGAAAACAGCGGCCTACGGAGTCGACTGCTGAATTCCTCAGCGAACTACAGATACTCGCGCGGGACTGTGACTGCAAAGCGCTCTCAGCGGAACAGCATAAGGAACTCTTGGTCCGAGACGCTTTTGTGACTGGGGTTCGGTCAGTGTGTATCCGCCAGCGGCTGCTGGAAAAAGCTGATCTTACCTTACGCTCTGCGATAGAGACGGCCAGTTCGATAGAGGCTGCGCAACTGTACGCCGAAGAAGTCCAACCGAGCCATTCCCCGGTTCCGAGCGAATTCGCCAACGCCGCAGCCAGTCGCGGTATCTCAAACCCCACGAATTCACCAGGTATGAAACTCTGTTACTTTTGTGGGCTTCGGAAACATGCCCGGGAACTCTGTGCGGCGCGCGAAGCGACTTGTTCCAGCTGCGGGAAGAAGGGCCATTTCGCCAAGGTCTGTAAATCTAAACCGCGCCCGGGGTCGAGCAGCGCCGCGTCTGAGACCTGGGGGCCGCCATTTTGCATGACCGGATGTGGACAACCATCTTTGCCGGCGTCACCTGGCCCCGCCCCTACCTACCCGTGTGCGACCTGGGAGCCGCCTTCTTGCATGCCCGGATGTGAGCGGCCATCTTTGCCGGCGTCACCAGGCCCCGCCCCCGCCTCGCCATCTTGCATGCCCGGATGTGAGCGGCCATCTTTGCCGGCGTCACCAGGCCCCGCCCTCGACACGCCCAGTTCAACGCTGGCTTCCGTGACCCTCGATCAAAGCGCCCCGCACCAGCTCGCAAGGTCGATGATGGACATCCTGGTGGAGGGGCACAGGACTCGCTGCCTGTTTGACACGGGCAGCACTGAGAGTTTTATTGACCCGGCCACAGTGAAACGCTGCGGACTCGTGACACGGCCGGTCCGTCAGAAGATCACCTTGGCTTCAGGGTCGCATTCCACAGACATCCGGGTGGGTTGTGTAGCGACATTGGTGGTGCAGGGCACAGAATATCGGAACTTTGCGTTCCTGGTCATGCCTCGGCTGTGCGCACCTGTGCTATTGGGGCTGGACTTCCAGAGCCATCTCAAAAGTGTGACTATGGCATATGACGGGCCCCTCCCACCACTCACTGTCAGGAATCCTCAGTTTGGTGGGACTTCGCCATATACTCCGTTACCACACGCACATACACCCCGAACCCCACATCCCGCCCAGCACCATGCTGCTGACACTATTTGCAACCTCTCCACCCTCAAGATCCCTCCCCCATCGCTGTTCACCAACCTGACCCCCGACTGTAAACCTGTGGCAACTAAAAGTAGGAGGTACAGTGCGGGAGACAGGGCCTTTATTCATTCAGAGGTGCAGCGGCTGCTCAGGGAGGGGATCATTGAGCCAAGCACAAGCCCATGGCGGTCCCAGGTGGTCGTTGTTCGGACTGGGCAGAAAAATAGGATGGTTGTGGACTACAGCCAGACCATCAATAGATTCACGCAGCTTGACGCGTACCCCCTACCCCGCATCGCGGATATGGTCAACCAGATAGCTCAGTACAAGGTGTACTCGACAATTGATCTGAAATCCGCTTATCACCAGCTCCCCATCCGCCCAGAGGACCGCCCCTACACCGCCTTCGAGGCAGGTGGCAGGCTCTATCACTTTCTGCGCGTCCCATTTGGTGTCACAAATGGGGTCTCAGTCTTCCAGAGGGAGATGGACCGGATGGTGGACCAGTACAAACTGACGGCCACATTTCCCTATCTAGATAACATCACCATCTGTGGTCGCGACTGGTCGGACCATGACGCCAACCTCCAGCGTTTTTTCCAGGTGGCCGATGCTTTGAACCTCACTTATAACAAGGACAAGTGTGTGTTCAGAACCACACGGCTCGCTATCCTTGGGTATGTCGTGGAGAACGGGGTCATTGGCCCTGACCCCGACCGTATGCGCCCCCTGTTAGAACTCCCTCTTCCCACTACTCTCCAGGCCCTCCGGCGGTGCCTGGGTTTTTTTTCCTATTACGCCCAATGGGTTCCCCATTACGCAGACAAGGCCCGCCCCCTGGTCAAGTCTACCACCTTTCCCCTCTCTGCCGAGGCCCGAGCGGCCTTCAGCTGCATTAAAGGGGACATTGCCAAAGCAACGATGCATGCGGTAGACGAGACCATTCCCTTCCAAGTAGAGAGTGACGCCTCTGACGTCGCGCTGGCTGCTACCCTCAATCAAGAAGGCAGGCCAGTGGCGTTTTTTTCTCGTACCCTTCAAGGCTCTGAACTTCGGCACTCCACGGTGGAGAAAGAAGCCCAAGCCATAGTGGAAGCTATTCGGCACTGGAGGCACTATCTCGCCGGCAGAAGGTTCACCTTGCTGACCGACCAGCGCTCGGTTGCGTTCATGTTCAGCAGCCAACAGCGGGGCAAAATCAAAAATGATAAAATTTTGCGATGGAGAATAGAACTCTCCACCTATACTTACGATATCCTGTACCGGCCTGGCAGGCTCAATGAACCGTCTGATGCCCTATCCCGGGGACCGTGTGCTAGTGCCCAGCTCGACCAGCTGTATGCCCTTCATGCCCAACTTTGCCACCCGGGGGTCACCCGGTTTTATCACTTCATTAAAGCCCGGAACCTGCCGTACTCCCTGGAGGACATCAGGACGATGACCAGGGACTGCCAGATCTGCGCTGAGTGCAAACCGCACTTCTACCGTCCTGACACTGCGCAGCTTGTCAAGGCCACCCGCCCTTTTGAGCGACTGAGTATTGACTTTAAGGGCCCCCTTCCCTCCACCGACCGCAATGTCTACTTTCTCAGTATTATTGACGAGTACTCGCGATTCCCCTTTGCCGTTCCCTGCCCCGACACTACTACCACGTCGGTCATCAAAGTCCTGCGCCAGCTCTTCACACTGTTCGGATATCCCTGCTATGTCCACAGTGATAGAGGGTCCTCCTTTATGAGTGACGAGTTGCGCCGGTTCCTGCTTGCTAGGGGCATAGCTACTAGTCGCACCACGAGTTATAATCCCCGGGGGAATGGCCAGGTGGAGAGGGAGAATGCCACAGTGTGGAAGGCCATACTTTTAGCCCTTAAGTCACAAGGGTTGCCGGTCTCCCGATGGCAGGAGGTCCTCCCTGAGGCACTCCACTCTATCCGCTCCCTGTTGTGTACGTCCACTAATGCCACCCCTCACGAACGCTTATTCTCTTTTCCCAGGAAGTCTGTCACTGGGACCACCCTGCCAGTTTGGCTGACGTCCCCGGGGCCAGTGCTGCTGCGTAAACATGCGAGGAGTAATAAGTACTCACCACTGGTCGAGAAGGTTCACCTCCTGCATGCTAATCCCCAGTATGCCTACGTGGTCTTGCCTGATGGGCGGGAGGACACGGTCTCTGTCCGCGACCTGGCGCCCGCCGGAGCAGCAGACCACTACCCCGAGCACTCCACGGTAACTATGCACCCTGTACCCGAGGTGACTCCGCACGCCCCGTGCCCCACACAGACTCCGTATGCGTCTGTTCCAGGGCCCTCGCTCACACGCGAGGGGTCCCTGACACCTCCTGTTGGGACAGAATTAACCCACTCTCCGCCTTCGGAGCACACACCACCTCCGGCACCTGTGCCGTCATCACCTCCGGCTCCTGTGCAATTGCAGCCGGAGCTACGTAGATCGCAGCGAACGATTCGACCACCTGATCGACTTAACCTGTAAATATGCTTGGGAATTTTTTTAAACAAAGGGGGGGTGAATGTGGTGAACTAGATATACCTGTCTGACTGCTCCTGTGGCTCCTCCCAAGACCCTGCTGACTACCCCTGTGGCTCCTCCCACAGACCCCTGTATAAAGGCGACTGTGGCCTGCTGCTCTCCCTCATTTTCCCCAGGATGTAGTGTTGTCCTTCAGTCAATAAAAGCCGATATCTCACTTCCTAAGTCTCGGCGTGAGTTATTGATGGTGCATCACTCCCCCATCCCTTCCCACTCATCTCCTTCCTGGCACTTATCCTTGTAAGTGGAACAAGTGCTACACCTGCCCTTACACTTCCTCCCTCACCACCATTCAGGGCCCCAGACAGTCCTTCCAGGTGAGGCAGCACTTCACCTGTGAGTCGACTGGTGTGGTATACTGCGTCCAGTGCTCCCGGTGTGGACTTTTATATATTGGTGAGACCCGACGCAGACTGGGAGACCATTTCGCTGAACACCTACGCTCGGTCCGCCAGAGAAAGCAGGATCTCCCAGTGGCCACACATTTTAATACCATGTCCCATTCCCATTCTGATATATCTATCCATGGCCTCCTCTACTGTCCAGATGAAGCCACACTCAGATTGGAGGAACAACACCTTATATACCGTCTGGGTAGCCTCCAACCTGATGGCATGAACATTGACTTCTCTAACTTCCATTAATGCCCCTCCTCCCCTTCTTACCCCATCCCTGATTTATTTACTTTTCCCCCTCCCCTTTTTGTTCTGTCTCTGCCCTTCACTCTGCCTGCTCTCCATCTCACTCTGGTGCTCCCCTCCCCCTTTCTTTTTCCCTAGGCCTCCCGTCCCATGATCCTCTCCCTTCTCCAGCTCTGTATCCCTTTTGCCAATCACCTTTCCAGCTCTTAGTTTCACCCCACCCCCTCCGGTCTTCTCCTATCATTTCGCATTCCCCTCCCCTACTTTCAAATCTCTTACTATCTTTTCTTTCAGTTAGTCCTGACAAAGGGTCTCGGCCCGAAACGTCGACTGTGCTTTTTCCTATAGATGCTGCCTGGCCTGCTGTGTTCCACCAGCATTTTGTGTGTGTTGCTTGAATTTCCAGCATCTGCAGATTTCCTCGTATCTTCAGATTTTCTCTTGTTTGCACTACGAAGATATGCTGGGGGACAGACGCAAGTGTCGCCATGCTTCAGGTTCCAACACAGCATGGTCAAAACTTACTAATCCTAATTTGTACGCCTTTGTAATGTAGGAAGAACTCAGACCATCTGGAGCACCATGCAGTTACAATGAGAGCATACAAACCCCTTACAGAACCCCAGTCGCTGGTGCTATAAAGCATTTTGTTAGCCACTATGCTACCCCACCGCCCGTTTTACCTTCTTAATTGGTTTGTATAATGTGGAAATAAATTGAATAATTTGAATTTGAGAATCAAAAGGATGATTAGATTGGTTTAGGTACAAATATTGTGAATTATGTATCTTGCATTCAGGCTGCAGAAATTTTCACATCGATGCAACTTTGATTAAAGATTTTTCTAACAAATTATAACCACATTTTCAAAACTTTGTGTGATGCCAGTGTTTAGCCCAAGATTATAATTTGGCATTTAATTTAAAAAAAAACAGAATTAGGCTGATCTCTCCAGAAACTAAGTCCAGGCCAATCTGTGCAGAGTTGCTGATCTGCCATGTTGTCAAAATCAAACAGTTTTATCCAGAAAGTTGGCAGTGACTCCTGGTGTTCCACAGAGATAGATGCTGGGACCTATTGACGCAATTACAAAGAAGGCACAACAGCAGCTATTTTCCATTTGGAGTTTGAGGAGAATTGATATGTCACCAAAGAATAGCAAATTGCTACAGATGTGCATTCACCTATCACCTTCTAGCTTTCCTTCTTCCCTTCCATCTGCCTCTTTATTCGGGCGATTTCCCCCTTCTTTTCCAGGTCCTCAGACTGAAACATTGATTATTTATTCATTTCCATGGATGCTGCCTGGCCTGCTGAGTTCCTCCAGCATTTTGTGTATGTTGCATGGCTGTTTGGTATGGAGGGACCATGGCACAGGATCATAAAAAGCTGCAGAGGGTTGCAGACTCAACCAGATCTGACATGGGCACTAGTCTTCCCAGCATCAAGGACTTCTTCAAAAGGCAATGCTTCCAAAAGATGGCATCCATCATTATGGACCTCCATTACCCAGGCTATGCCCTCTTCTCCTTGCTACCATCAGGGAAGAGGTACAAGAGATTGAAAACACACACTCAACATTTTAGGAACAGCTTCTTCTCCTCTGCCATTATGTTTCTGAACAGATAATGAACCAACCCAAGAGCACAACCTCACTATTTTGCTCTCATTTTACACTACTTACTTAATTTAATTTATATATATAATATATATTTCTTACCATAATGTATAGTTTTAAAAAGTTCATTGTATTGTACTGTTGCCACAAAATAAATTTCACTACATATATCAGTAATATTAAAACTGATTCTGGATACTGATTCTTGTCGTTTGTAATGTACAGTATATAAGAGATTTGGATTTGGATGTCAGTGGCATGAAACTACAGCTTCAATTATGACATTATGATAGGTGGGGCTGTTGGCAGTGTGAAGCATAGACTTAGTCTATAGGGATAATATCCCAGGAATGAAAGGGTCAACATACAGTTTGAGGAGAGTTTGATGGCTCTGGGCCTGTAATCACTGGAGTTTAAAAGAATGAGGTACAATGTACAAAGTAAATTTATTGTTCAAGTACCTATTTGTCACAATATACAACCCAGAGATTCAAATTTTCATGGGCATACACAATAAATCCAAGAAACATGATAGAATTAACAAAAGATCGTACCCAAAACGATGGACAATTTACCAATGTGCAAAAGGAACAATATGTGCAAATAAAAAAAAAAAGAAAATAAATAAATAAATAAATGGAAAGATAGATAGATAATATTGAGAGTGTGAGACGAAGAGTCCTTGATGTAAGTCCATAGGTTGTGGGAACAATTCAGTTTGGGGTGAGAGAAGTTATCCCCATTGGCTCCAGAGCCTGATGGTTGAGGGGTAATAACTGTTTTTGAAACTGACAGTGTGGGACCTAAGGATCCTGTATCTCCTTCCTGATAGCAGCAGCGAAAAGAGAGCATGGCCTGGGATGTAGGGGTCCTTGATGTTGGAGGCTGCTTTCCTGCAACAGTGCTCCTTGTACATGTGCTCATTGGTGGGGAGGGTTTTACCTGTGATGGATCCACTACTTTTTGTAGGATTTTGTAGGGGCATTGGTGTTTCCATACCAGACCAAGATGCAACTGGTCAATATACACTCCAGCACACATCTATAGAAGTTTGTTAAAGTTTTCAGTGTTATGGTGTATCTTCACAAACTCAGCAGGTCAGAGAGCATCTGTGGAGAGGAATAGACAGTCGACGTTTTGTTCGAGAGCCTTCATTAGGAATCAATGGCATACCTTAGCCAAGCTAGTACACTGGTTGCCCTAAATCAATTCCAGAAGGTTGTGGCCTTTTCCAGCAAGGGGTTAAGAGTTACAGGGAGAAGAAAGGAAAATGGGATTGAAAAACAGTAGGCCATGATTGAATGATGGAGCACACTCAATAGGCCAAATGGCCCAATTCTGCTTCTATATCTTCTTCTTCTTGAGCCAGTCACCCAGACTGGGGCATAGACCACTCACAGCCTCTTACCAGAGTTCTCTGTCCTGGACTACTCTTGCAAATTGTCGCCAGGTGTAGCCCATCTTCGAAGATCCTTCCTCTCTCAAGCATCAGGTCTTTGGAGATTCTGTTAGCACTTCTGTGGCACTGGGTTTTTACAGGAAGGAGCTGCTGGCCCCATGCCCAACCCCACTCCTTTCACAGGCAGGTTTGGGATTGTCCATGCAGAGTTCTCCTCTATCTTATGGCCTTATAATCATATGATTTATTGTTCTTCCCTGTTTAGAATCAGTTACAGTTATTAATCCAACTAACTCTGCCAACTAATTTCAATAATTCAAAGATTCAAAGTATGGATGCAGAATACAACCCTGAGATTTGTCTTCTCCACAGGCAGCCACAAAAAATGAAACACCATGGAACCTGTTCAAAGAAAACATCAAACGAGCAAAAAAAAAACAACAAATCATGCAAACAGCAAAGAAGTGCCAATAACAGGTTGTCGCAGAGTCACAGACCTACAGAGTCCTTGAAATGGTGTAAGCATGTTCAGTTTAGTTCAGTTCAATTGAGCCGCATTGAAGTGCCCCAATCAAAACCGCGCAAAATAGCAATTAAAAAAGAGTAACCAGAGACACGTGTAGCATGAACCGCAGAGTACTCTCCACAAACCACACTGAACAAACCTTGCCCAAGACCCAGGACTCCTGCACTTTCCTCCAGCATTGAGTGAGAGGGAGAGGGAGGGCAGTCAAACGGAGGAAGACGGCACCAAATGCCTGCTCACCTGCTCTTGTCCTTCCTTGTCAATTTCAATCTTGCTCAACACTTTAATTAGCAAAATCGGTGGGAGTAATGGAGCCGATCATGAGTTTGTGCACTGCCATTAGGTCACACACTCCATTCTCAACCATGTTGAATTCCCTTGGAGATAGTTCTTGGGTCTTCAGTCATATAGACTGGTCTCTGTTTATTCAGTCTTCAGCCAAAAGGATAAGGCAATGGTAGAACAAAAAAAAAGTCACCTTCACCAGTTCTCATTTCTATCCCACAATGAATATAATAAATATAAACAACACACACAGAATGCTGAGGGATCTCAGCAGGCCAAGCAGCATCTATGGAAAAGAGTAAACAGTCAGCATTTTGGGCCAAGATCCTTCAGCATCATATGAATATATAATAAATACAATGATTTTTAGCTGCAAAATCCTGCTTTGTAACCCATGCCCTCCTACCCCAGAATTCACATGAATGGAACATTTTCAAGCGTATTGTTGGCTCCATTCTCCGTCATGAAAGTTGACAGTGCATGGTATGTTCTTTAAAACCAATACCATGACTGCCCCAGCCACCTAAGAAAGTTACATGCTATCAATAATAGCTTAGTAGCCACCTCATTGGGTATCTCCTGTATGCACTGAGTGCATGTTCATGGTTTTCTGCTGCTGTAACCCATCCACTTGAAGGCTCTTCTGTGCACCGCATGTTTATTTAAGTTACCATCACCTTCCTGTCAGTCGGCCTCTCTCGTTTGACCGCTCTCATTAACAAGGGGTTTTCGCCCACGGTACTGTCACTCTCTGGATGTTTTTTGTTTCTCACACCATCCTCTGTAAACTCCAGGAAATAAGGAGTTTCTGAGATACTCAGATGATCCCGTCTGGCACCAACAATCACTTGTATCTCATAATCACTTGGATCACATTTCTTCCTCATTCTGATGTTTGATATGAACAAAAACTGAACCTCTTGACCATGTCTGCATGCTTTTATGCATTGAGTTGCTGCCATGTGATTGGTTGATTAGATATTTGCATTAAAGAGCAGTTGTACAGGTGTACCTAATAAAGTAGCCACTAAGTGCTTTTAAGATTTTGGATAGAGCCTTCCTTCAGCCTTAGAAAACCTTTCACTGTCTTTAATGGAGTTAATTTTGAAAGCTCATACTGCATCCTGATGCAACTGTACAACAATCTCACCAGCAGTATTGGAGGATTAATGTGCAGGTAAATGTTCTTCAGTCTGGTCATCATCTCTTGTAAGTCCTGAGGTAAATCTAGCACCAGATTCCTGACCACCACTGAGAACGTAGAAACATAGAAAACTTACAGCACAATACAGGCCCTTCGACCCACAAAGTTGTGCCGAACACGTCCCTACCTTAGAAATTACTAGGCTTACCTATAGCCCTCTATTTCACTAAGCTCCATGTACCGATCTAAAAGCCTCTTCAACTATCCCTGTACCTGGTAGTGTGGCACTGAAGGCTCCTACACTTCCTTCCTGATGGCAGCAGTGAGAAGACAGCATGGCCTGGATCTCTAAAGGCAATGGCTCAAAAAGGGCTTTCTGGAGTTCAGAGTTCAATTCCAGCGTCATTCTGTAAGGAGTCTCTCTGCTTCATCCCAGTGGAATGCATGGATTTTTGCTGGGTGCTCCAGTTTCCTCCCAAAGTCCAAAGACGTAGCAGGTAGGTTGCTTGGTCATTGTAAATTCTCTTGTGATCAGATTAGGGTTAATCGAGGTTGTGGATTTGCTGGGGTGGCCTGGCTCAAAGGGCCAGAGGGGCCTACTTTGTGCTGTATCTCTAAATAAACTAAGGACCCCCATCATCCAGGACGTACCCTTTTCTCATTACTACCATCAAGGAGGAGGTGCAGGAGCCTGAAGCCAGAAACTCAACGTTTTAGGAACAGCTTCTTCCCCTCCACCGTCAGATTGCTGAATGGACAGGGAAGCAACCCATGAACACCACCTCATATTTTTGCCTCTTTTAGGGCTGCTTATTTATTTTTTTAAATGCAATATATTTCTTATTGTAATTTTTTAGTCATTTATTGTATTATACTGCTGCTGCAAAGCAAAACATTTCATGACATATGTCAGTGATATTAACAAGAGAAAATCTGCAGATGCTGAAAATCCAGACAACACACACAGCAGGACCTGATAAAGGGTCTCAACCTGACATGTTGACTGTATGCTTTGTCATAGATGCTGCCCGGCCTGCTGAGTTCCTCCAGCATTTTGTGTGTGTTGTTTGTCAGAGGTATTAAACCTGATTCTAGTACTTCAGCCTGTCTTTAGTGGAGTGAATTTTAAAATTCCATACCGCATCCAGATATGACTGCACACTGATGGGGGAGGTTTAAAGGGGATATGCAGAACCAGTTTTTATGGAAAGGGTAGAATGGACTGTTAGGGATGGGGATGGAAGCAGATACTCTAGTGGTGATCAAAAGACTCTTAGATATGCACATGAATAGGAAGGAAATCAGGGATATAGACGATATGTGGGCATAGGGGATTAGTTTAATTAGGCATCGTGCTAAGCACAGAAATTGTGGGCAGAAAGGCCTGCTCCTGTGCGGTATTATATCCTCAGCTCTACATTCTGAAAAACTGCAGATACTGGAAATCTGAGCTAAAAACAGGAACTGCAAGAGATACTCATTTTCTCTCACATTGAATCCAGCCAGATGCTCTTCAGTCTCATCCCATGAAAGTCTGGAGGTAACTTTGGCACCAGAATCCTGATTCCTATTATCTTTTTGTTATCTTTTATGTTTTTATATTCTGTGCTTTTGACCATTGTTTCTTGCTGACGTTTTGCTTGTTTTTTTTGTGAAAGGTAGAGTTTGATGTTCTTGTTGCTGTCTTTGCGATTAGTTTTTCTTATGCATGGGGTGTTGATATTCCTGTTGTTGTTTGCGCAATGTTTTTGCATGTGATGGGGTTGATGATCTTGTTGACGTTTATGTGATTTGGGTTTTTTGGACATGGGAGGGGGGTGCTGAAGTTTTTCTTCAATTGGCTCCCATGGTTTTCTTTGTTTCGTGGCCGTCTGGAGAAGACAAATCTCAGAGATGTATACTGCATGCATACTTTGATAATAAATGTACCTTGAAGAATGAAAAGAGAATTTAAAGTGGAATTAATGTAGGACCACCTTCAATAGGAGGTTGATGGTCTGCATAAATTTGATGGGCTGAAAAGCCTTTTTTCCATACTGTATCTCTCTGTGACTATGAAAACAGAGAGGGGGAGAGGAGAGCTGGAGGAGTAAAGGACACGTCTGAGCAATCAGCCTCACATGAACCTCTTCCCATGAATAAATAAAACAGCCAATACACAGACGCCTCAAACCCAAAATAAAACCTAAGAGAACACCACTGGGTGAACTGTTCTCTGGCAGCTTATACACCATTTCCCACAGGAATGGTGAGCCTTAACTGCTATTTATGTGTATTCATCGTGAAATCAGTCTCAGTGGTGATACGGACAGCTTCTGCATTGAAGAAACTCCCGCTCTTATAATGAAGGCGGAGAGATGGTTAGAGAATTGTGTTAATTATAACTGTTTGAAAACAGCTGTTCCAACCCGAATCATCACCTCCCTGTATCCTTTCACCCACACGGTGCCCCCGCCCGCACCGTACCTCCCACAAAAAGACACAGGTTCAGCCATTGCAGGAAATATAAAGTACAAGATTGTTTTTTTTATATATTTCGAATTCTTTGCCATCAAGCCTTCTGTTTGTTTGATAAGCCTGCCATTTCTGCCTGACAGGGAGGTCGATTAAATCACATTTATATTGTAAACGTATGCATTGCTTTTCACCCAAGGCAGAAGATGAAGTGATACAACAGCCTCAAGGGAAAGGAAACCAATCCACTTTCATATTACAGACTTCCAGCATGCTGAAAAATGAATGGTTGCTGAGAGCAAGCTAAGGATTACTCTAAGGTACATGTTTGGCTTCAGATTTCCTTCGAGAGGTTCCTTATATATCTGCTGCAGTAATTTATCCAATTTCTTGTAGGGAAGGGGAAGAAAAACATATATTTTATCAACCTCTTTTTAAACAACTTTGCAAATGCCAGCTATTGCTCTGGAGGAAAAAAAAAGTCACCAGTTATTAATATGTCCTGCTGTACACTGCCTGAAATATAAAAAATAAGAATATATTGTGAGATTATGAATTAAAACGTCCAGTCAGCTGTGAGGCAATTGGGACTCTCTCTCTGTGCTCATCGGATGGCATCACTTAGTGAAAGAACAAAGATGGTCCGCGGAGCGTTATTTTCTGAAATAATCATCTGTGTAAAAAATAAACTAATTATTCGAGTACAAACCAACAGCATAGAGTTGGTCCCAGCATGGTTAATGTTGTAAAAAATGGGTCTAAAACCATGGACTGGGATACAAAAAGTACACAAAAACAGCCTTAATAGATGTTTGCATTAGGCTAACGGGAGCATTGAATGAATCTGGATGTCTACTCCCATGCTCTGCAAAGCTTGATTATGGTCGTAGAATCATACACCAGGGAAACTGGCCCTTCAGCCTATCGAGTCTGAACTGACCAACAATCATTCACTTGGTGTTGGAATCAGTAGCGATGCATACTTAGATGTGCTGGCTGTTAATGCAAACACGCATTTCATTGTATCTTTCGACATGCACGTGATGAACATAATTTTTGATGGATGATAAATCGTAGTCATTGGGGGCTTGTGTGGCCTGATGCTTTCTGCTGGAACAAGTGGGGGGAGAGGCGAAGGTTAATGCTTTGCTGCTGCTTGTGTGTGGGAGGGGGATGGGACGAGGGGCTTTGTGGGGGCAAATACTTCTCTGTCATTCAATCTTTGGGTTTTTCTTTCTCTGTTTTGTGGATGTCTGCGAAGAGTAAGGATTTTAGGTTGTACACTATATACTTACTCTGCCATAAAATTTAACCACTGAAATAAAGCGGAATCTGAATCTGAATCTGGATACATGACCACAATAAACTGCAGAGAGTTGTGGCCATCGCTCAGCACGTCACCAAAACCAGCCTCTCCTCCACAGATTCTGTCTACACTTCTCACTGCCTCAGTAAGGCAGCTAGCATCACCAAACACCCCAGCCATCCACCCTTCTCTCTTCTACCCAATCCCATCAGGCAGAAGATACATAAGCCAAAAAAACACATACCAACAGGCCCAAGGCGTCAAAATGTTTGAATGTGGCCCAAGTGCGGAGAGAGAGAGGAGATGCTGAAGCAGTTCAACAGTTCACTGACTTTACAGAGAACTGTTGCAGAATTTAAAGGAAAAGGGAAAAACAGTAAACGCTAGGCCAACAGGGCTGTTAACTAAAACTCTCTAATTGAAAGTTAAATGCCTACACTGCGGCTGGAACTAATAACTAATATTAAATGAATACTGCACCTTGACAGCGTCCATCGGAATGGTAGAGTCCTCTTTTCTGGACAAGGGCAAGGGTAAACAGGGAGTGAAAACGTTGCTGTGCCTTTGGTGAAATGAAAAGAAGGTATACTGCCATAGTGAAACAGTAATTAGCTGGAACACAGGTACTTATGAGCAAGCTGGCTGAACCTGTTGCACAGCCTGCCTGCATGAATGCATAGACCCTGCAGCAGAGTCTGTGGTGGTGACACATGGTTGTGCTGAATGGTCCCCTTGTTGTGACAGTGAACAAAGTCACAAAGCTGGTGGTATAGAAGTCTTTATTCAGCCAAACAAGCAGGCATCATATTTGAGATACCCTTGGAAGAAGAGGCCTCCCTGACCCAATATTGCATGACATTTTTATCTCTTAAGAATCAACGGTAACAGCAGAACAATTCAATAAGTACAATGTATCTGCAATGCTTCCTTTGAATTACATATAATTTTCAAACCACTCCATCTTCACACCCACACTCTGGACACCCAAAATAAATGTTAATCCCATTGTCTCTCCAGCCGCATTCATGCATCTCAGGTGATCAACCCCAGCCTGCAGCTCCAAGAACACCACTGTTCAGAGCTGCATTTTAAGTTCAAACTGCCATCCGCATTCAGATCTGAAGACTGGTTGCTTTTGAAATGAATGTTTCCTATTTGCCTTAACTCCAGAAAATACCCTAACACTGTAATATGACAAGGACATTTGACCTTACAATCTACCTTTTTGTGGTCTTATTGCTGATTTATTTCTTACTGCTGTTTGCACAGCACTTTCTCTGTAACTGTGAGAGTTCATTTTGCATTATTGATTTCCCTTGTACTAGCTCAAAGTGTCACTGTAATAAAAGGTTCTCTATGGAAGGCATGATAAACAAAGATTTTCACTGTACATGTGACAATAATAAACTAGAGGGCTATGGGTAAGCCCAGGTATGGAAATGTTTGGTACAGCTTTGTGGGCCGAATGGCCTGTATTGTGCTGTAGGTTTTCTATGTTTCTATGTTTCTAATTTACCAATTTACAGTCATCCCATTTTATTCTCCACTCCTCCCCATCACTACACCCCTAGTTTCTATCCCTCTTCCTCACACAGGGCAATTTACAGCGCCCAGTTAACCCATGAACCTGCACATGTCTGAGATGTGGTAAGAAACTGAAGCACCCAGACTAAAGCCTCAAGGTCATAGAGAGAATGTGCAAGCTCCACGGAGTTGGCACCAATCACAGAACATAAAAAATAGAACACCATAGCAAAGTCCATGGTTCATGATGTTGTGCCCACTTTTCAAACCACACAACTTCATTCATTTTCACTTGCCCCATCATTGAAATATTCCCACAACCAATGGACTCACTTTCAAGGACTCCTCATCTCATGTTCTTGATATTTGTTGCTTATTGGTTTATTATTATTGCTTCTTCTTTTTGTATTTCAAAGGTGCAAAGGTTCACTTTATTGTCAAAGTTTGCATGTACTACACAACTCTGATTTTCGTCTTTTCCAGACAGCCATGAGATACAGAAAAACTCCAGGAGTCGTCGAAAGAAAAGACATCAAACTCCTTCCCCGCACAAAAAGGAAAAAGAAACTAAATTTGCAAACCCCAAACACCCCCCCCCCATCCCCTCCCGCGCATTGCCCACACGGAAAATGGCAGCTGGAACAACAAATCCCAAACCCCACAACCCCTTCCTCGTACAGAAACCCACCTCAGAGAAGACATTCCAGTTTTGAAATGTCTCATACTAGAAGCCAAACATTTAAGGTGAGAGGGAGAAAGTTCAAAGGAGAATATCTTCTACACTGTGGGTGGTGGGGACCTGGAATGCACTGCCAGGAGTGGTGGTGGAGGCAGATGTAGTAGAGGGTCTTCGAGGGGCATGGGAATATGCAGAGAATGGAGGGATAATGGCGATATATGGGCAGAAAGGATTAGTTCAATTAGCCATTGATTAAATTAATTCAGGAACAGTTATTACCGACAACTATCAGGCTCCTGAAATAGCATGGGTAACTTCACTCACTTCTACACTGAACAGATTCCATAACCTATGGACCCACTTTCAAGGACTTCACAATTCATATTCTTGGTATTTATTTATTTATCCATCTCTCCATTTATTTATCTATTTATTTATTATGTATTAATAACTGTGTTTTATTTACACAGTCTTCTTTTGCAGATAGGTTCTTTGTCAGTCTTTGTGTATAGTTTTTACTGATTCTCTTGCATTCATTTGTTCCATTGTGAATGCCTGCAAGAAAATAAACCCCCAGATAGTTTATGGTGACAGATGAATACTACAATAATAAATTCATCTTGAACTTTGTATTTTGATTATAATCTTAAATAGTTTGACATAACATTGAGGACTGAAGGGATTGTTCCAGTGCTGTTTGAGGCTTTGTGAGGGAAAAGCAAGCTGTACAGGAAACTCCCATTAAAAACAGTTTCTTAATGTTATCTGATGATTATGCAATACAAATTAGCATACTATTTTTGGGGAGAAATTGGGACAGGGAACAGATGGCTGAAAGGAATTACTGCTATACTCTACGATAATAAACAGATTATCTATTTTTTATAATATTCATCGATGTCTATTGGCCAGGGGACTAGGGAGAACACCCTAGTTTTTTTTCCCCCAAAATGGTGCCATAAATCTTTTCAATTTGCTAGAGAAGGCTGGCTTACGTCTTAACTGAGAGCAAGTTATCTCTGCAGCAAAATGAATAGTAACGGTCCCTCAGAAGGGAAGCGTGTTTGATATCAAGTCAGACTTAAGTAAGGATTTCTCTGGAAAATGCACTCAGAAAGCGGCACTGATCATAACTCAACAATCCTCCATCGGTGCAGCAATAACCTACAGCTCTGGAAATGACCCATGAATTGCTATCAGCCAGCGGTAAAACCAGCTACAAATATTATTTATATTAATGCTCTGCACCGATGAGTGTTAGGAAGAGCAGAGTACAATGCGATAGAAAATCGTATCTATACTTAGATACGATGCTGGATTGGTTTTCTGACAGTGCACAGATGTTCACAGTTTAATGGTTTACCGATTCATGTGAAAGATACATGCATTTTTAAAGCTGATGCAATTCTTTCCTGTTATGAATTTCATTCAATCGACAGCAGTTATGTTTGAGAGCTCGTTTACATTAATGCTTTTGGCTTCAACCATTTGCATCTCTGAAGCTTTGTGAGAACTGCCTGCCACTTATTTTACCCATGGATAGAAAGTGTTAATAATTTGCTTGGGTTAGACATGTTAGATATGGGAATTCATTAGAATGCTGTAGTGGAAAGGATGCAGAGGTATTTTGCTCTGAAGGCAGTGGGGTGGAAATCACAGCACCCTGAGATCACCGGCCACATTTCTCTGGGACGTGGTGTTTCTTCCAGCGTAGAGCAAAGCACGATGCATTTCTGGGAAGTCAGATCCTAGCTGGTCAACCTTGGCCAGGTCAGCATCTGACAGAGAGAATGACCCTGCCTCTTGGTTCAAAGCTATTACTGTTAGTGAATCCTTGCAAATGCCTTTGACATTCAAAGTTGTTTCTGACCTGTCAAATCATTTAAAGCATTTTAAAAATATGAAAGTTATCTTCTTTATAAAGAAAGGTGTTCAAACACAGATACATGGACATGCACATACACACAAACATCTTTCTCTCTCTCTCTCTCACACTCACACACACACACACACACACACACACACACACACACACACACACACACACACACACACACACACACACACACACACACACACACACACACACACACACACACACACACTCCTCCACTATCATGATGAAGCTACTGTTGGATTGGAGGAGCAACACTTCATATTCCATATGGGTAGCCTCCAATCCGATGGTATGAACATTAATTTCCCTAACTTCCGGTAATTTCTCTCCTCATCCCCTTTCTCTCTTTTCCATTTCCAACTCAGGCTCCTCTCTTACCCCTTCTCTTTTCTCCACCTGCCCATCACATCCTCCTGGTTCCCCTCCTCCTTCCCTTTCTTCTATGGTCCATTCTCCTCTCCTATCAGATTCCTCCTTCTTTAGCCCTTTATTTTTTTCCACCTATCACCACCCAGCTTTTCAATTCATCCCTCCTCCCCCACCCACTCACCTCCCCCCCACCTGGTTTCATCTGTCATCTGACAATCTATAATCCTCCCCCCTCCTCAACCCTTCACATTCTTGTCCTGGCTTCTTCCTACTTCCTTTCCAGTCCCGATGAAGGGTTTCGGCCCAAAACATCGACTGTTTATTGCCCTCCATAGATGCTGCCTGATCTGCTGAGCTCCCCCAGCATTTTGAGTCTGTTGCTCTGGATTTCCAGCATCTGCAGAATCTCTTGTATTTGAGGCGATTTATTAAATTCAATTAATAAGCTGCCAGCAACATCTGTCATTAACACAAGAGATTCAGCAGATGTTGGAAATCCAGCAACACACTAAATATTGGAGGAACTCAAGTGGTCAGGCAGCTTTCATGGAAATGAATAAACAGTAAATGTCTCAGGCTGAGACCCTGCATCAGGACTCATTCCTGTTACTCACTTAATGAGCACAACTGATTACCTCTGCAATGGAATACTGAAGACTTCATCTTGTACTACTATGGACTTGTCTCAGATTGCCTTTTTTGCACTCTTGACTTTATGGTCAGTACTTCTTTTCTTTGCTGTCTTGTATAGTTTTATGTATAATGGATATCCTGTGTGTTGTCTATACCAACCTACCTGTGATGCTGCTGGAAGTGAGTTTTTCATTGTTCTTGTACCTCGTCAGACTTGTGCATGGGACTGCTAAACCGGGGCTGAATAAATTAGTAAATGAGTTTATTGTCACATATACTGAGATGCATTGAAGAATTTGTCTTGCATACTGCCCATGCAGATCAATTCATCTCAACAGCACACTGTGGTAGGACAAGGGTGCAGAATAAAGTGTAACAGCTACAGCGAAAGTGCAGTGCAGGGCGACAGTAAGGTGAGAGGTCACAGGTTCAGCAGGACAACCATGGAAGTCGGTGCTACCCTCTCACCATGCTACTCTGACGGACTGTAGGCTGCCTTATCATGTCCGTTCAGGAAGAGCACACCTACGAGCTCATCTCAGAGTTTAATGTTTAAAGTAAATTTTATTATCTAACTACATATATGTCACCAAATTCAACCCTGAGAGTCATTTTCCTGTGGGCATATTCATGTAACCCAGGTTAATCAAACCTAAAGATGTAATGTTAGAAAGCTCCACCTGTGGAGAGATGAAACTGAGGTTTACCAAATTTTAAAAAAAGAACTTGAAAAAAGTAGCTATGCAAGAATGAGGTGTAGCTGAAGCAGGCACGGACAAGCGACAGAAACACAGTAAACTATAGAAACTACCAAAAGATGTAAACAGTTAAAAGTGGGATTAGTAGTTAGTATCTTTTCCCTACTTAACAGAAATCATCAAGGTGAAGCTACGGCTATAATAAGCAAGACGATATCTGCAGAGTGGTGTCCAAGATCTCTACCGTGTAACTGGGAATTACTTCTGTTAAATTACACCAAGGGATTTGCTCAGGTTTTTTTGAGTAAGTTTTGTGAATCGACTTTCCATAGATGACCCACTATTTCGTCCAACAAACCAAGAAACAAGATGGCAAGCCACCCAAGGTTGAAGAACCAGCGCGGGAACAGAATGCTTCAAGGCGTAGAGGATTTAATACAGTTGGACGTATAAGTTTATTTCTCATTCAAAGGTTCTGAATTTGATTTTCTGGAAGAACTGATTATTTTGGCCAGGACTTTGATAGATGACTGAACGAGACTTAATTTGTTTAGAAGTTTTGAATTTGGAGAAATTTGTCATGACAGGAGTTAAGCTGTACATATATACAGTATAGAAACATATATAGACATACTGACCTGAAATGAAACTGAGGTTACCCATAGTACTTAAACTTAGGAAGTTGATTAGTTTCCTAACTAGCTAGGGATAAATAGAAAGACAAATGTTAGTCTGTAAACCTTTAAATAGGGAATACTACTAGATCTAATTAATTAGAGAACTTTAAGTAATAAAGGTTATCATAGAAACATAGAGAATAGGTGCAGGAGTAGGCCATTCAGCCCTTTGAGCCTGCACCGCCATTCAGTATGATCATGGCTGATCATCCAACTCAGAACCCTGTACCTGCTTTCTCTCCATACCCCCAATCCCTTTAGCCACAAGGGCCATATCTAACTTCCTCTTAAATATAGCCAATGAACCGGCCTCAACTGTTTCCTGTGGCAGAGAATTCCACAGATTCACCACTCTCTGTGTGAAGAAGTTTTTCCTCATCTCGGTCCTAAAAGGCTTCCCCTTTATCCTTAAACTGTGACCCCACGTTCTGGACTTCCCCAACATCAGAAACAATCTTCCTACATCTAGCCTGTCCAATCCCTTTAGAATTTTATACGTTTCAATAAGATCCCTCCTCAATCTTCTAAATTCCAGTGAGTATAAGCCTAGTCGATCCAGTCTTTCTTCATATGTAAGTCCTGCCATCCCAGGAATCAATCTGGTGAACCTTCTCTGTACTCCCTCTATGGCAAGAATGTCTTTCCTCAGATTAGGGGACCAAAACTGCACACAATATTCTAGGTGTGGTCTCACCAAGGCCTTGTACAACTGCAGTAGAACCTCCCTGCTTCTGTACTCAAATCCTTTCGCTATGAATGCCAATATACCATTTGCCTTTTTTCACCGTCTGCTGTACCTGCATGCTCACCTTCAATGACTGGTGTACAATGACACCCAGGTCTCGTTGCATCTCCCCTTTTCCTAATCGGCCACCGTTCAGATAATAATCTGTTTTCCAGTTCTTGCAACCAAAGTGGATAAACTCACATTTATCCACATTAAATTGCATCTGCCATGAATTTGCCCACTCACCTAACCTATCCAAGTCACCCTGCATCCTCCTCACAGCTAACACCGCTGCCCAGCTTCATGTCATCCACAAACTTGGAGATGCTGCATTTAATTCCCTCGTCTAAATCATTAATATATATTGTAAACAACTGGGGTCCCAGCACTGAGCCTTGCGGTACCCCACTAATCACTGGCTGCCATTCTGAAAAGGTCCCGTTTACTCCCACTCTTTGCTTCCTGTCTGCCAACCAATTCTCTATCCACATCAATACCATACCCCCAATACCGTGTGCTTTAAGTTTGCACACTAATCTCCTGTGTGGGACCTTGTCAAAAGCCTTTTGAAAATCTAAATATACCACATCCACTGGCTCTCCCCTATCCACTCTACTAGCTACAGCTTCAAAAAATTCTATAAGATTCGTCAGACATGATTTTCCTTTCACAAATCCATGCTGACTTTGTCCAATGATTTCACCTCTTTCGAAATGTGCTGTTATCACATCTTTGATAACCGACTCTAGCATTTTCCCCACCACCGATGTCAGACTAACTGGTCTATAATTCCCCGGTTTCTCTCTCCCTCCTTTTTTAAAAAGTGGGGTTACATTAGCCACCCTCCAATCCTCAGGAACTAATCCAGAATCTAAGGAGTTTTGAAAAATTATCACTAATGCATCCACTATTTCTTGGGCTACTTCCTTAAGCACTCTGGGATGCAGACCATCTGGCCCTGGGAATTTATCTGCCTTTAATCCCTTCAATTTACCTAACACCACTTCCCTACTAACATGTATTTCCTTCAGTTCCTCCATCTCACTAGACCCTCGGTCCCTTACTATTTCCGGAAGATTATTTATGTCCTCCTTAGTGAAGAAAGAACCAAAGTAGTTATTCAACTGGTCTGCCGTGTCTTTGTTCCCTATGATCAATTCACCTGTTTCTGACTGTAAAGGACCTACATTTGTCTTGACCAATCTTTTTCTTTTCACGTATCTATAAAAGCTTTTACAGTCAGTTTTTATGTTCCCTGCCAGCTTTCTCTCATAATCTTTTTTCCCTTTCCTAATTAAGCCCTTTGTCCTCCTCTGCTGGTCTCTGAATTTCTCCCAGTCCTCAGGTGTGCCACTTTTTTTTGCTAATTTATATGTTTCTTCTTTGGACTTGATACTATCCCTAATTTCCCTTGTCAGCCACAGGTGCACTACCTTCCCTGGTTTATTCTTTTGCCAAACTGGGTGATGCACCATCAATAACTCTCCGAGATGTGAGGTGAGATATCGGCTTTTATTGGCTGGAAGAAAGAACAAGCAGCAATTGACCACCACACTACATCCTGGAGACTGAGGCCAGGGCTCAGGCTCCAACCGCCTTTATACCAGGGTCCGTGGGAGGAGCCACAGGAGCAGGTATATGTAGTTCACCACACTGGGATGAACAATTGTTGTAGTTCATCCATGCGATCTTTAAATGCTTGCCATTGCATATCCACCATCAACCCTCTAAGTATCATTTGCCAGTCTATCTTAGCTAATTCACGTCTCATACCTTCAAAGTTACCCTTCTTTAAGTTCAGAACCTTTGTTTCTGAATTAACTATGTCACTCTCCATCCTATTGAAGAATTCCACCATATCTAATGATTTACACTGATTCTAACAAAAAAAGAATTTGTTTTTTATTTGATGTCTGAGATTTTGAAACTAAAACAAAATGTTGGAGTTTTGAATTGTTTTTATTCATGTAAATATTTAGCATATATTGGTTTTTTTTTATAAACAAAGCTTACTTCCAGAATCCTGACAAAGGGTCTCGGCCCGAAACGTCAACAGTGCTTCTACCCTATAGATGCTGCCTGGCCTGCTGCGTTCCACCAGCATTTTGTGTGTGTTGCTTGAATTTCCAGCATCTGCAGATTTCCTCGTGTTTATTCCCAGAATGTCCGGGTTTTTGATTTGCTGCCTCCTTTCGATACCTAGAGCTTTTGATGGCTCACCAGCACCTAGTTTAATACTATGCAATCAGATTTTTCTGAGAAAGAGTGCAGCAACCAGTCACATAAGACCAGACCAGCACTACACATGTGTTACATTTAGCAAATCTATAGTATAGTAACAATAACAGGATCAGTGAAAGGTTGACCAGAGTGCAGAAGACAACAAACTCTGCAATTGCAAATCTCAATAAATAGCAATAAATAATGAGAACATGAGATAATGAGATAAACAGTCCTTGAAGTGAGATCATTGGTTGTGGGATCATCTCAATGGATGGACAAGTGAAAATAGTTATCCCCATTTTGTTCGGGAGCCTGATGGTTGAGGGGTAGTAACTGTTCTTGAACCTGGTGGTCTGGGTCTCCAGGCTCTTTTACCTTGTACCTGATAGCAGCAGCAAGAAAAGAGCATGGCCTGGGTAGCAAGGATTTTTGATCATTTATGTTGCTTTCGTATGACAGCGTTTCATATGGATGTGCTCAATGGTTGGGAGGGTTTTACCTGTGATGTACTGGGCCAAATCCATTACCTTTTGTAGAATTTTCTGTTTAAAGGCATTGGTGTTTCCATACCAGGCTGTGATGCAGCCAGTCAATATACTCTCCACTACACACCTACAGAAGATTGTCAAAGTTTTAGATGTCATGCCGAATCTCCGCAGATTCCTAAGGAAGTAGAAGCGGAAGGATATCAGTGGAAAATCTGCTCCGAGAGCCTAATAGCGCGTATGCATTGTGTGTAAGTAGGGATAACTGGATCACAGACTTCAGTGCAATGTTAATAATCTCTGTAAGATACTGAAGGATAGTTAACTTAAACCAACAAAGTGATTTGTTAAGCAAAAGGACTGATAATGAAAGTAAAAAAACTGAGATAGTTTTTTTCAAGGCAAGAAGGATCAATAGATTTTGGATCCAGCGATTAGGAAATCTGGAAAGGAAGGTAGAAGATCATTAACAGGAGGAAGTCTGCAGATGCTGGAAATACAAAAAAACACACACAAAATGCTGGAGGAACTCAGTGGGCCAGGCAGCATCTAGGGAAATGAATAGACAGTCAACGTTTTGGACCAAAACCCTTCTTCAGGACTTCAAGGTAGAAGATCAGTGCTTTTCAAATGATCAGCAGTATGGATGTGAGGGACCCCATGGCTGATTTGGAGCAGAACTAATTGGCCAAATGGCTAATTCTACTCTGATGCCTTATGGTCTTATGGCCTGGTTCTTTCTCCTACACTTTATCATTTTTGACAAATATGATGTCAAAAATTAATGGTGAGGTCTTCAGTCATTTAGTCCTTTGGATTATGGTTCCACTTAGATTTTGTTCTGCATCGTCAAAACTATAGGATATGGGACAAAGGCGAGGTGTGAAAGATTTAAAGGTAGTCTAAGGGGCATAATTTTACATAGAGGGTGGTAGGTTTGTAGAATGAACTACCAGAACAAGTGGTAGAGGTAGGTGCAATAATATGTTTGGAAGACATTTGAAAGGTTTAGAGCAGGGGTTCCCAACCTGGGATCCACAGGCCCAATGCTTAATAGCATTGCTCCCTGTCATAAAAAGATTGTTGGGACCCCTTGGTTTAATGGGACATGTGACAAATGCAGGCAGATAGGACTAGCTCAGGTAAGCAACTTGGACAGCACGGGTACTTACTTCTTAAGCCCATCAGCCTTCTGGAGCATACCCCACCAACAGCAGCTCACCAGAGTCCTCTGTCCTGGGTCAGTCTTTTAAGTTGTCCCCAGGTGTAGCCCAGCATGTTGCTGCAATTACAAAGAAGGCACAACAGTGGCTATATTTCATTAGGAGTTTGAGGAGACTTGGTATGCCACCAAAGACTCTGGCAAATTTCTACAGATATACCATGGCGAGCATTTTAACTGGTTCCATCGCCATCTGGTATGTAGGGACCATTGCTCAGGAGCAAAAAAAAAGTGGCAGAAAGTTGCAAACTCAGCTATATCATCATGAGTAGTAGTCTCCCCAGCACTGAAAACATCTTCAAAAGGTAGTGCCTCGAAAAGGCGGCATCCATCATTAAGGACTGCCATCACCCAGGCCATGCCCTCTTCTCATTGCCTCCATCAAGGGGAGGTACAGAAACCTTAAGATGCACACTCAACATTTTAGTAACAACTTCTTCATTATCACCATCAGATTTCTGAATAGACAATGAACCCATGAGCACCACTTCACTATATTTTCTTTTTTTCCCTTTCTTTTCACACTACTTATTTAAATTAATTTTAATATATATTTCTTATTGGAATTTATAGTTTTAATTATGTATTGTAAATCACTGCTGTTGTAAAACAACATATTTCACAACATATGCCAGTAATGTTAAACCTGATCCTGATTCTGATTCTATCTTAGATTTTTCGGAATCAGAATCAGGTTTATTATCACCGGCATGTGACGTGAAATTTGTTAACTTAGCAGCAGCAGGTCAATGCAAAACATAAACTAGCAGAGAGAGAAAATAATAATAATAATTTAAAAAATAAAATAAAGCAGAATAATAAATAAACAAGTAAATCAATTATGTATATTGAATAGATTTTTTAAAAATGTGCAAAAACAGAAATACTGTATATTTAAAAAAGTGAGGTAGTGTATTTCATAAGGGCAATTTTTTGTAACTTGATAGGTCATAACATTTTAATTTGGCTTCCCATTCCCATTCCGACATGTCTGTCACTGGCTTCCCCTACTCCCATGATGAAGGTAAACGCAGGTTGAGGAAGCAACATATTATATTCCACCTGATTGACCTTCAACCTGATGACAGAAACATGAATTTCTCAAACTTCCAGTATTTTTTACCTGTTCCTCCTTCTCCTTTTTTCCCAATCCCATTCTGGTTACCCTCTCACACCTTTGTTTCTCCTCACCAGCCCATCACCTTCCTCTGGTTCTTTTTCTCCTTCCCTCTCTTCCACAGTCCACACTCCTCTCCTGTTAGCTGCATCCTTCTTCAGCTCTTTATCTCTTCCACCTATTACCTTCCAGTTTCTTACTTTATTTCTCCTCCTCTACACTTTCACCTTCCTCCTCACCTCGTCTCACCTGCTAACCCTAACCCTAACCGTACGTATTATCAAAGCATGTATACGTTACCATATACCACCTTCAGATTCGTTTTCTTGCAGGCATTTATGGAGAAATAAAGCAATACATTGGTAGTACGTAGTGAGAATTAGTGATCTGGACAGTGGGTGATTGGTTGAGGTGACCTGCAGGACACTTTCAACAGTAGTTCCACAGAAAAGTTTCCCAACACAATTCAAGGCTGAACCATTATGGGAGTATTAAGCCACACACACAAAATGCTGGAGGAACTCATCATGCCAGACAGAGATGTCAACTGTTTACCCTCTTCTATAGACGCCGTCTGGCCTGCTGAGCTCCTCCAGCACTTTCTGTGTGTTGCTTGGACTTCCAGCATCTGCAGATTTTCTCAGGTTTATGGTAATATTAAGGCAAATTATAAGAACTTCACCAAAACAGTTTAAGGTATGCTTAAAAGATGGAAAGAAAGTCTAGGTGCAAACTGAAAGTTCACACAGAGTTGGGGTCTGAAATATTAGGTGATTTAATAAAACTGGCAACCAAAGCTGATCTACTTGATCATAAGTTTAGTATAGCTTTTCTTTTCTCAGTTGATTAGATTACCATTTTGATAACAGAATGGTAGTGACAGGAGATCTCATTAAGTAACAAACTACTGTAACTTCTGATTACTTAATGACTATCCACAGGTCTAACAGGGAATCCTATTTTCTATTACATCAATGGGTGCACACTATAACAAAATAAGTGAAGTTGCTGAAACTTGGGGGCTGCATCCCATGTCTCTACTTTAATCAGCATTTTGCTGTTACCACATTAGCACATTCCACATTCCTATTTAATAGTTATTAGCCCTCAATATCCTTTCCACCTCAACAAAGCCGAGAGACTAGCCAAAGGAATAAATGGCAATGGCCTGTTTCTGTGCTGTAATTGTTATATGGTTATATGGTTAATTAAATCTCGAGATGATGAAGAGTCCAGAATTGAAAGACTGAAAGATCTCAGGAAAGCAAGAGAGATGTAAAGATCTGAAAACAATGTGACACTTAAACAGAACCCAGTCTGAACAAGAAAGCAAAGTTTAAAGTTCAAAGTGCATTTATTATCGAAGTATGTATACATTATACAATGTTGAGATGTATCTCCTTACAGGGAGTCACAAAACAAGAAATGCAAAAGAACGCATAAAGAAAAAATGGACGAACACGCAATGTGCAGAGAGAGAGAGTGAGAATAAAAAACAAATTGTACAAACAATGAAAGTAAGCCAATAGCATTTAGAATGAAAGTGAAGCCCTCCAACACCAAGGCTGGAGCAGCCGGAACAGGCCCACAGCCTCAGCCTCAGTGCAGCAAAGAGCAGAGTGAATGTCACTGAGCAGCAAACAGAACCGGCCCGGCCCACACCTCCAGTCCTGTGGATTTGTGGCAATAAGGACACAGGCTGCAAGGTTTTGGATGAACTTTATCTTGGACTTGGGCTGAGCAAAAGGAGAGAATCCAGCTAGATGTGCATCTAGCTAGAGTCAAGCTAAAGCAGAATTTATTTAGTAGCCCATGAGGATTCTCTTTTCTAATTCATGATAAATCATTCTTCTTCACAAACAAAGTAACTGACTTCTCATCTATACGTCTTCCTTCACAACCCCTTTTCTGTCAGTGTGTTAGGGCAAATAAATTACTGTGTGGTTGACTTTGGGACATACAGGAACATTTACAGAGGGATTAAATTAGACATTTCTCGGCAGCCAAGTACAAATTTCTATTTTCCACACCAGTCACTTTGTCGCCTTTAACAGTGGTCAGCCAATTATTTCTGAATTATGATGGCTCGTGCTGTGGACTCAGGTCCGCTGGGAAATAGGCTAAATCTGGCCTGGGCCTTTCCTCCATTAGAACTTGTATGAGTAGTCAGGAGAAGGGAAAGGGGTGGTGGGGGGGGGCGAAGGGTCCTACATGTCATCAATCATGACACGCTTTGCTCTGTAAACTGATCTTACCTACTGAGGCAGCTGTGAACCATGAATTACTGGTGAGCTTTATAGGCAAGGGGAAACTAGATTCCTTCCCCTTGCTTGAGAAGATCTCTTTTTAATTACAAACCACACCTAGGTTTAACAAATGCCTAGGTTTGAATTAAAATGAATCAACTTGCCAAGACGTATTATTTCCCTTGGGTTACAGGTGTAGTTTGTATTGTACCATGGTGCCTATGGCATTCTGTTATACCAGATGTCACCCTCACAGATTTCTATTTATTTTATTTAGAGATACAGTGTGGAATTGGGAGCACAGAATGTATCAGGAGTGCAGCTTATGTAGGGCCCTTAGCATTGTCAATGATCCCTCTCATCTGTCCCACAATCTGTTTGACCCTGTACAGTCGGGCAGGAGGTACCATAGCATTAGGACAAGATCTGTTAGGATGGGAAACAGCTTCTTCCCCCAGGCCCAGCAACCCAGCTTTTTAATCCTAGCCTAATCACAGAACAATTTACAAAGACCAATTAGCCCACTAACTGGTACGTCTTTGGACTGTGAGAGGAAACCGGAGCATCTGGTGGAAATCCATGAGTTCATGGGGAGGACGTACAAACTCCCTACGGTGGAGCTGGAATTGAACTCCAAACTCTATGCCCTGGGTTGTAATAGCGTCACAATACCCACTATGCTACTGTGGCGCCCAGATGCTGAGACCTTAACACTTGTTCATACAATTTGTACCACTTTGTGTACACATAGACACTGGCCTATTTGCTTAAAAGGAGAGATTTGCTAAGAACCTGATTCATTGCCCAGATAGGTATTCAGCAAGAAATGTGTCAGTTCATGGGGTTTATTGTTTTCCTCTGGAGTCTGCTCCCAGCAGACTAAAAGATTCACAATGAAAGTACAGAACTCAGTTCATCTACCAGATGCCATAACTGTTTCTATGTGCAGGAACTCTCCATGTTACAACAGTTCTGTTCCAGCAGATGTTTTGTAAGTCAGAAAGGAACAGAAACAGCGACGGGAGAGTGAGCAGGCACAGAAAGAGTTCCCAGCAGCTCGCCGCACTGACTCAGGGAGTGAGCGAGTGATCTGCTCATTGTTCCCGACTCTTCTCTGCTTCCCTCAGCCCCCACCTCTTGTGGCTTGTTGTGGGGGGGGGGGGGGTGCTCGCATTTGTGGGAAGAAAGGCAGGTAGAACCATCAAGCATGTCAAGTCTGGTAAGGGAATTGCAAGGCCTCTGATGGCAAGACCCTACAAGGGACTGCAAGGACTGCAGAACTGCTGAGAAGATCATCAAGGTCTCTTTTTCACCCGTCAGAGATATTTAACAGGAGTGCAGTTTATGTAGGGCCCTTAGCATCGTCAATGATCCCTCTCATCCATCCAACAATCACTTTGGCCCCCTACCATCAGGCAGGAGGCACCGTAGTATTAGGACAAGAACTGTTAGGATGTTTCTCCCCACACACCATGAGACTACTGGACTCATTTTTCTGAAATCCAGTGAGTACAGGCCCAGAGCCATCAGATGTTCTTCATCTGATATGCCTTTCAATCCCAGAATCATTTTGTAACCTGGGGAGGTCTTGTTTGAAATATGGGGTGACTCGTGTGGTGTTGTTGATAGCTCAATGATCCCCTGGGTCTCTAAAGAGGAGCAAGATTCTGGACAACAAATGAAATGTGTTTGCTTGTGTAATAGCGTGATCGAGCAGTCACTGAGTTCACTAAAAATGGCTCCATTGATCTTCACCAACCTAGCCATACTACTGATCGAAGACCTAAAGCCCTGGTTTGTGTTTGGTTCTTCATTTCTGACATTCAATCTCATTGAGATCCGTGGAGGTGAATTTGAGAAGCAGTGCATGACATGCATACTGCACTTCACCACACCGTGTAGTAAGCATGTTATCTGAACGGAATTTTTCTTCCTGGTTTCTTTCAAGATCAAAGGTTGAAGATTGTTGATTGTCATTCTTCAGTACACAAGTATAAAGAAGAGCAAAGAGATTGTTAGTCCAGATCCAAAAAACTCAATAAGCATAAAGAATATAATAAAAATGAAAAAAAAAACAACACAATTATAAATATAAAAGCAATCCTATAAAATACAATGTACAAGTAACTGTTATATATATAGACTGATTGTATGTGCATAATGTAACACTAGGTGATGTGTATGGAGTGGAGGTGGAGGGAGGTTGTGCTGGGTTAACGGTGGAGGTGTTGATCAGCCTGACGGCTTGGGAGGAGTAACTGTCTTTGAATCTGGTGGCCCTGGCATGGATGCTGCGTAACCTCTTTCCTGATGAGCGTCTCAGACACAAATCTTCCATGGGAAAGCATGGTGAAAGGCTTTGTAGAAATATTATTGCCTGAAGTTGGAATTATGTGTGATTGAACAGGTTCTTAGAAAACAAAGGGAATGGAGTACAAAAGTAAGGAAGACTTACGACTGTGTAAAGGTGAGTTGTGTAGTGTGGACAAGTTATGTCGTATTTAAAACGGAAAGCATTTGCTTTGGAGGAAGAGGGGAGATGATTGAATGAGGCTGAAGTAACAATAGAGCAGAATGGGATTTTCCTCAAAACTAAGTTCCTGAAACTTAGATAAATGAGGGATGACCTCAGTGAAATATGCAAGATTATGAAAGGGCTTGATGTGATAGATGTTGAAATGATACTTGGAGTCATAGAGTCATCGAGTCATAGTACACTGCCACTCAGAAACAGTCCTTTCCGTCCATCTAGTCCATGCCAAACATTTAATCTGCCTAGTCCCATCACACTGCACCCAATACTTCTCCTTTGTGGGAATCCAGAGTTAGAACACTGTTTCCTTCCTCATGAGGAAGGCCTTGAGGGTCATGTTTGGATAATAACATGCATGGGAGAGTAATGAAAGGCCATGGTCCAGGTAGGGGTGGCAGAGTGGAGATATGACTCTACCAAAGGAGGTGTAAGGCACTCCTTCCCTCCACTAGCGTGAGGTCACCCTTGGGCAAGGTGTAGCACCTGTTCAGGCCCCCCCCCCCCCCCCACCGATCAGAGTCACGTGAAGCCATGGGAGCAAGTGGTGGACGGTTGTCTGAGCATATCACAGGTGCTGGTTATGCGACCACTGACACCAGGCAGACAATCTCTGAAGCATGTTGATAATGGCTGGGGTCTGTCGGCTTGTAAAGACACTGCCCAGAAGAAGACTAGGAACTATTGTGGTCATGGACCTTGATTGCCTACGTCAAACAACAGGGCACATAATGATGATGAGGATAGCGGTCTGGGTGCGGGTTGATGGGACAAGCCAGAATAACAGCTGGACACAGACTAGATGAGCTGAGGGCCCCGTTTCGGAGCTACAGAGCTCTACATACTAATGAAATTATAACGAAGGTATGACGGTGGCTATATTTCATTTGGAGTTTGAGGAGACTTGGTTTGTCGCCAAAGACTCTCACAAGTTTCTACAGGTGTAACGTGGAGAGCGTTTTAACCAGTTGCATCAAAACCTGGTATGAAGAGGCCACTGTCCTCCACTGAGTTGTAAACTCAGCCAGCTCCATCATGGGCACTAGCCCCCCCCCGGCATTGAGTACATCTTCAAAAGGCGAAGCCTCAAGAAGGTGGCATCCATAATTAAGGACCACCTTCACCCAGGAGGTGCCCTCTTCTCATTGCTACCATCAAGGTTGAGTTACAGGAGCCTGAAGACACATGCCCAATAATTCAGGGACAGCTTCTTCCCTTCTGCCATCAGATTTCTGAATGGACAATGGACCAATGAACACTACCTTACTATTTTTTCTTTCTGTTTGACAACTTACTTAATTTATTTATATATATTTCTTATTGTAATTTATAGTTTTCTTTAATTATTATATATTACAATGTACTGCTGCTGCAAAACAAGTTTCACAATATATGCCGGTGATATTAACCTAGTGAATATGACTCAAAGAACCCGGCTGAATCATTGAACATATTCTTGACTGAGAAAATCTTTTGGACAACAGGATGTCAGGAATTACAGGGATCAGGCTGAGACCAAGATTAGATCAGCCATGGTCATACTGAATGGTGCTGATGGCCCAGGAGGTACATGATCCATTCTTGTTCTTCTCAAGGGTAATGATTCATCCTCTAACTCTTTTGGCAAACACAATATGTGTGTTGTTCTTGAAAGACTTTTTCCCCAAGTACAGGTTTCAAAAGCAAGAGGGTATAGATTTAACATGAGAGAAAACCTAGTGAAAGTCAGTATCTCATTCTGAATGGAAAGCTCTACAGAAACTGTTTGATACAGTCCAGTCCATCTCAAGCAAACCCTCTCCACCATGGGATACACTCACAAAGAGCACTACCATAAGAAAGCAGCATCCATCATCAATGATTCCCACCACCCAGGCCATTCTCCTTTCTCACTGCTACAACTGGACAGAAGGAACAGCAGCCTCAAGTCCACCACCGCCAGGTTCAGGAATAGTTATTACCCTACAACCATTAGAATCCTGAACAGGCTTGGATAACTTCTCTATCTCAACACTGAGCAGATTCCACAACCTGTGGACTCACTTTCAAGAACTCTACAGCTCATGTTCTCAGTATTATTTATTCACTTATTTTTTCTGATTATTATTTTTTATTTGCACAGTTTGCCTTCTTTTGCACATTGGTTGTGTGTCGGTTTTAGTTTGTGTGTAATTTTTCATTGATTCTATTACATTTCTTTGTTTTACTGTGAATGCCTGCAAGAAAGTGAATCTCATGGTAGCATATTGTAGCATATATGTACTTTGATCACAAATATTGTACTAACACAAAACAAAAAAAAATGGAATACAGTATCTACAGTTGCCAGCAGTGTACCAGTCCCAATGAAGGGTCTTGGCCTGAAACATCTCAGTTGTGTTCTCTTTTCCATAGATGTTGCCTGGCCTGCTGACTTCCTTCTTCACAACCGACTCAACCTGGAGGTTAACCTTTAGAGTATCCTGCACAAGGACTCCCAAGTCCCTTTGCATCTCTGTATTTTTAATTCTCTCCCCATCTAAATAATAGTTTGCCTGTTTATATCTTCCACCAAAGTGTATGACCGTACACGTTCCAACATTGTATTTCATTTGCCACTTCTTTGCCCATTCCCCTAAACTATCTAAGTCTCTCTGCAGGCTCTCTGTTTCCTCAACACTACCTGCTCTTCCACCTATCTTTGTATCATTGGCAAATTTAGCCACAAATCCATTAATACCATAGTCCAAATTATTGACATACATCATAAAAAACAGCAGTCCCAACACCAACCCCTGTGGAACTCCACTGGTAACCAGCAGCCAGCCAGAATAGGATCCCTTTATTCCCACTCTCTGTTTTCTCCCGACCAGCTAATGCTCCACCCATGCTAGTAACATCCCTGTAATTCCATGGGCTCTTATCTTGCTAAGCAGCCTCATTTGCAGCACCTTGTCAAAGGCCTTCTAAAAATCCAAGTACACCACGTCTACTACATCTCTTTTGTCCACCCTGCTTAAAGAATTGCAGTAGGTTTGTCCGGCAGGATTTTCCTGTCAGGAAACCATGTTGGCTTTGGCCTATCTTGTCGTGTGCCTCCAGGTACTCCGTAATCTCATCCCTAACAGTCGATTCCAACAATTTCCCAACCACTGATGTCAGACTAACTGAAAGGAAAGATACTAAGAGATTTGAAAGTAGTGGGGGGAGGGGGAAATGCAAAATGATAGGAGAAGACCGGAGGGGGTGGGATGAAGCTAAGAGCTGGAAAGGTGATTGGCGAAAGTGATACAGAGCTGGAGAAGGGAAAGGAACATGGGACGGGAGGCCTCGGGAGAAAGAAAGGGGGGGAGCACCAGAGGGAGATGGAGAACAGGCAGAGTGACGGGCAGAGAGAGAGAAAAAAACAACCAAATATGTCAGGAATGGGGTAAGAAGGGGAGGAGAGGCATTAACAGAATTTAGAGAAGTCAATGTTCATGCCATCAGGTTGGAGGCTACCCAGCTGGTATATAAGGTTTTGTTCCTCCAACGTGAGTGTGGCTTCATCTTGACAGTAGAGGAGGCCATGGATAGGCATATCAGAATGGGAATGGGACGTGGAATTAAAATGTGTGGCCACTGGGAGATCCTGCTTTCTCTGGAAATGGTGGTGAGGGAGGAAGTGTAAGGGCAGGTGTAGCACTTGTTCCGCTTACACTTCCTTTTGTGTGTGTTGTTTGAATTTCCAGAGAAATTCCAGCACCTGCAGATTTCCTCGTGTTTGCTCTTTAAAACCACTGTTCACTGTATGTTTTTTGTTTTTCACACCATTCTCTGTAAACTCTAGAGAGTATTGTGTGGGAGATCAGCAGTTTCTGAGATACTCAAACCACCCTGACAGACAATAACAAAGTCACTTGGATCACATTTCCTCCCCATTCTGATGTTTGGTCTGAACAACAACACCGAGACCAAGACCAAAATTGGTTTTGACGGCCAAGTACAGGCAGAGATGGAGGTCCTTTATTGCTGCCCTACATGCCAGTAGCACAATGGGCAGTAAGATAAATTCAGATTATTCATGCTGGAATGTATGGTGACACTTGCAAGCTTCCCCCAACACTCACATGGATGTGTTGGTCTTTAACACAAATGATGCTTTTTGCTGTATATTTTGATATACACATGATAAATAAACTAGAATCTAGAATCTTGAATCTTGAGTGTGGGTCTTCAGGCTCCTGTACCTCTTTCCCAATGGAAATAATGAGAAGTCCTATTTGGTAAAGGTCCTTAGAAATTGATAACACCCTCTTGAGGCACCACCTCTTGAAGATGTCCTTGATATTGGGAAGGGATGTGCCAATGATGGAACAGACTGAGTCTACAGCCGTCTGCACCCTCTTGCAATGCTGTGGGCTGCAATACTGAGCATTGGAATCTCCATAGCAGGTTGTGATGCAACCAGTCAGAATGTTGTCCACCATGTGTCTGTAGAAATTTGTAAGCGTCTTCGACTTAGCAAATCTCCTCAAACTCTTAGAGCCAGTTGTAATGAGTAATGAGTTCTTCTGGCCTGTGCGGGGCGCTGAAGAGCATTGGGCTCCAAGCACCTGAATTGGTTAATTGTTGTTTAATGAGTCATTAATCACCTATAGTTTCTTGTGTTTTTCTCGAGCGACTCGCTCTTTGTGATGTAGCCTCTTGTGGCTTTCTGCTTAAACTTGTTTAGCTTATTTTTATCAGCTGAGGGATTCCATGTTACTTGTATTATTTAAGCGGATGCCCGATTAGTGCTAATCACAGGGTCCTAGTTTTGAGAATGTTACTTCTTGCGGTGTCACTTGGCTGAGTCCCCGATGTTCTTTTGGAATTATTATGAATAAACTCTTGTCACCACTTGGGTTCCAATATTGCCAATGCACATCTTGATGCCAATAAATCCCTGTTAGAGGTGGAAATGGAAAAGAGGGATGTAATAGCCTTTTCCAGGAAGCAGTCTCCATTCACTTTAGATGTTAGTTAGTGGGCAGCAAGATCCTGAGATGACCCACCACTCAAAATGACCATCAAAAAGGAGGTTAGAGTTCAGATTGGAGTGACCTACACTGGGCCAACATGGCATGGCAACAAGAGATTGAAATCCGATCAAATTTGGATGGAGGTGTCACGGTCTTACAGTATATCTGGGATATCTAGTCACGTTTTATCTGTCCTGGCCAAGCAGAAACATCTTTCACATTCACAAGCACAAAATTGTCCTCATTTTCTGTTAGAAAAACTAATCTATCACCACACGAGCTCACAGCAGACAGGCTGAAGACGGCCAGTCTGATTGACAGCAACTAATTGACTCCTTGAGCGCTTCAGTGGCATCTGCAAGGTTTTTTTTTGTTACCGAACAGTGATTTTTGAAAGCTGCAGAGATCCAGGGGAAAAGAAAAGCAGCAATGTATTCAGAGAGTGATTGAACAGTAATAATGGCCTCCATCTGCACTAGACTAGAGCAGAGAAAACAGTGAGCTAACTGATATTGGAGTCTACAGGTCAAATTCTTTCATTGACCTTCCTATTCTCAGTTGCCTGGCTGAGTCTATTAAAAACAATCCAGAAATGGCAATTTTCTCTGCAGTATAGGATTTTCTAGGCAGCTTTGCATTGCCTTGTTTCTGACCATAACATTCTCCTTCTCAAGGAGATTATATATTTCTGCACTTCTTTAGATAGATGAAACGATGCTGGATAATGGAACCGTTAGAAGCCAGTGCAAGACTTCCGCATCCTTGGATATTTGTGATGAAATAAAACTGCACTAACAAAGGGCTTAATCCCATCTTCAGTGCATGGTCTCATCTGCTTCAGGGCAGCCTTTTCCTTTCCAACACCACCTGTCGACCACTGCCAATTAGTGCTAACAAATGGTACACTTCAAACCTGTGTCTGCAAGTGACTGGGTTGAGACAGGTCCCTCACAGTTGCACACAAGGTAAAATAAAAACAAATTCCTAGTCCATCTTGCAGACTTAATATGTCAGCTATGGTGTAGCGAGGCAGCTAATGTATACATGTAACCACATCCCTGAAAAATTGTAAATTCCCAAAATTTTTGGCAATGCTAGGTTTGTTTATTTGTTTTTATTTGGTTACAGCACAGAATGGGTCCTTCTGGTCCAGTGAGCTGCACCACCCAGAAAGCCACCTACTTAACCCTAGCCTAATCACAGGACAATTTGCAACAACCAGTCAAACTGCCAACCGATATGTCTTCGGACTGTGGGTGGAAACCAGAAAACCCAGAGGAAACCCATTAGTTCATGGGGAGAGTGCAAAAACTCTTTACAGATGGCACCAGAATTGAACACCAAGCTCCAGGACACCCCAATCTGTAATAATGTCACGCTAACTGCTATGTTACTGTGGTGCCCTACAACAATTTTAACTCTGCCAGTTTCCTGAATTAGAGTGAGAACATGTCAAATAATATCTCGACTGAAGCAAAAGATTAATTTTGGATATGCTGAAGTCATGAGAAGTGTGTCATTAATACTCTGCAGGTCAGGCAGCATCCATGGAAATGAAGAGACAGCCCCCTTTTCAGGGTGAGACCCTTCTTCAGGACTGATAAAAGGTGTTGGCCTAAAACGTCAACTATTTGTTCATTTCTATGGATGCTGCCTGACCTGCTGAGTTCCTCCAATATTTTGTGTGTATTGCTTTGCATTTCCAGCATCTGCAAAATCTCTTGTGGTGATGCATTATTAATACATTCTTTTTTAAAACTTACATAGTTCAGAAATTTGAGCTAAGTTACTCAAATATCAGGTCTTCCCATCAAAAGCACGAAAGACACGTCTGACTCATCCATCTACTGAGTCATCAACTATAATTAACAGTGACTAATAGAGGAATAGTTACATGACAAGTGGGGAAAGTAGAATTAGCAAAAAATCTCAACAAGGTTACTAACCCAATCCATTATAGGAAGAAGAGCGAAACGCTTAAATGAGTAGCATGTACTGAACAAAGCAAATCTTCAAGGTTTAAAACAGAAAAAAATATTAGCTTTATTTGTCACATGTACATTAAAATATACAGTGAAATGCGTCATTTGTGTCAAATCAAATCAGCAAGGATCGTGCTGGGCAGCCTGCAATTTTTGCCATACATCCAGCATGAACACAGTATGCCCACATTTGTCATATATTTATAGTCACAGAGTCGTAGAAAAGTACAGAACAGAAGCAGAACCTTCGGCCCATCTAGTCCATGCCAAACCAGTTAAGCTGCTTACCCCCCATCACCCTGCACTGGCACCATAGGCCTCCACATCCCTACTATCCATGTACCTATCCAAACTTCTCTAAGACGTTGAAATTGAGCTTGCATGCACCACTTTCGCTAGCAGCTTGTTCCACACTCTCACGACCCTCTGAGTGAAGCAATTTCCCCTCATGTTCCCCTTAAACTTTTCCCCTTTTGCTCTTACCCTCTAGTTGCAGTCCCAACCAACCTCAGTGGAAAAAAACCTGTTGGTATTTACTCTATTAAATCTCCTCTCAATCTTCTACATTCCAAGGAATAAAGTCTTAACCTATTGAATCTTTCCTTATAACTCAGGTCCTCCAGACCTGGCAACATCCTTGTAAATTTTCTCTGTACTCTTTCAACCGTACTTACATCTTTTCTGTAGGCAGGTGACCAAACTGTACACAAAACTCCAAATTAGGCCTCACCAATGTCTTATCTAACTTCAACATAACATCTCATCACCAGTACTTGGTACTTTCATTTATGAAGGCCAATGTGCCAAAAGCTTTCTTTACAACCATACCTACATGTGATGCCACCTTCAATGGATTATAGACCTGTATTCCCAAATCATTTTGTTCTACCACACTCCTCAATGCTCTACTGTTCATTGTGTAAGACAGATTGGCCCTACAAAAGTGCAACACTGCACACTTAACTTCCAATTTTAAAATAATTCTACAAGGATGGTAGCATAGTGGTTAGCACAACACTTTACTGTACCAGCAACCCAGGTTCAACTCTCAATCGCTGCTTGTAAGGAGTTTGTATACTCTCCCCCTGATCATGTGGATTTCCTCTGGGTGCTCCAGTTTCCTCCCACAGTTCAGAGATGTACCAGCTGGTATGTTAATTGTTCACTGCAGATTGTCCCGTGATTAGACTAAGGTTAAACTGGGAGTTGCTGAGCAGCACAGTTCAAAGGGCCAGAAGGGCCTATTCTGTGATGTATCTTAATAAATAAATAATAAATGACATTTATTTCTTATTGAAAGTTTTTTAACATCAGGAGAAATTATGTAATATTTACTTCCAGTTATGAGGTTATGCCAGCTGAAGATTGCAAGTAATCTTAAATTTCTGGAAGTCAACATCCAAGTTATTCCAAAACATCAAATTATGCTTATAGTACAAAAGGTGGACACAGGTCCACAATGGCAGCTGCTGTTTGTGTTACACATAAGGCTTCTCACTTCTCTCTTCATCCAAGCCAGGCCAGCTTATCCCTTGATTTCTCTCTTTTCTTATCCTGCTTTTCTTATCTTGAATGCACCTATCTTGTGGGAGCAAGTTAGACAATCTCATCAAACTCCAGGGAAGCAAGTTCCTTGAGAAACTTTTGTTGGGTTTATCAGAGAATATCTCATGTTTACTCATTCTCTGGTTATGTTCTTCTCTGCAAGTAGAGGAAAACTCACCTCATTTAAACACATCTCCCTCCTGTTTCCTGGAAAATGAAGGTCCTCCTGCCAATTCAACCCTTTCCACCTTCAGCAACTTTTCAGTCCAGCTATCTATCAGTAAATGTTTCTTCCAATATCATTTCTGAGATGTCAACTAAAATTCACTGTCCCTGTGTGTGTGTGTGTGTGTGTGTGTGTGTGTGTGTGTGTGTGTGTGTGTGTGTGTGTGTGTGTGTGTGTGTGTTTGCACGTCTGTCTTTGTGTGTGTGTGTGTGTGTGCGTGCGTGTCTTGTGTATGTATGTGCGGCTTTCTGTGTGTGTATGTGTACATCATATGTTTTGTATATTTCTTTATGTGAACTTGAACATAATTTAAGTCAACAGAACTGAACTTGCATCTGTCACTCAGGTAATCTGGTAAACTGTTAAAATTGATTTACTGTTGCCACATGTACCATGATACAGATTATTTCGTCACATCAGTGCGTTAAGATAGGACAAGAGAAAACAGCGTAGAATAAAGTGTTACATTACAGAGGAATTGCAATGCAGGCAGACAATAAGATGGAAGGACTTTGATGAGGTAGGTCAGAATATCAGTGCAGGAAGGACTAATAGTAACAGGGAAATCAAGGAGCAGATACAGAAACATAGAAACATAGCACAATACAGGCCTTTCAGCCCAGAAAATTGTGCCAAACATGTACCTATCCAAAAGCCTCTTAAAAATCCCTATCGTATCCGCCTCCACCACCATTGCTGGCAGCCCATTCCACACACTCACCATTCTCTGAGCAAAAAACTTACCCCTGACATCTCCTCTGTACCTACTCCCGAGCACCTTAAACCTGTGTCCTCTTGTGGCAACTGTTTCAGCCCTGGGAAAAAGCCTCTGACTATCCACACGATCAATGCCTCCCATCATCTTGTACACCTCTATCAGGTCACCTCCCATCCTCCGTCGCTCCAAGGAGAAAAGGCCGAGTTCACTCAAACCTTTCTCATAAGGTGTGCTCACCAATCCAGGCAACATCCTTGTAAATATCCTCTGCACCCTTTCTATGGCTTCCACATCCTTCCTGTAATGAGGCGACCAGAACTGAGCACAATACTCCAAGTGGGGTCTGACCAGGGGCCTATATAGCTGCAACTATAGCTGCAAACAGATCCTGGAAAGGTGTAATAATAACAGGGTTGTCATGGTGGGAGATTTTAATTTCCCAAATATCGATATTTGAAGGGTTGCGGATTTTGTTCCCTTATTCAAGAAAGGGAATAGAGATAGCCCAGGAAACTATAGACCAGTGAGTCTTACTTCAGTCGTTAGTAAGCTGATGGAGAAGATCCTGAGAGGCAGGATTTATGAACATTTGGAGAGGTATAATATGATTAGGAATAGTCAGCATGACTTTGTCAAGGGCAGGTCATGCCTTACAAGCCTGATTGAATTTTTTGAGGATGTGACTAAACACATTGATGAAGGAAGAGCAGTAGGTGTAGTGTATATGGATATCAGCAAGGCATTTGATAACGTACTCCATGCAAGGCTTACTGAGAAAGTAAAGAGGCATGGGATCCAAGGGGACTTTGCTTTGTGGATCCAGAACTGGCTTATCCACAGAAGGCAAAGAGTGGCTGTAGATAGGTCATATTTTGCATGGAGGTCGGTCACCAGTGGAGTGCCTCAGGGATCTGTTTTGGGACCCTTACTCTTTGTGATTTTTATAAATGACCCGGTTGAGGAAGCGAAGGGATTGGTTAGTAAGTTTGCTGATGACACAAAGGTTGGAGGTGTTGTAGATAGTGTGGAGGGCTGTCAGAGGTTACAGCCTGACATTGATAGGATGCAAAACTAGGCTGAGAAGTGGCAGATGGAGTTCAACCCAGATAAGTGTGAAGTGGTTCATTTTGGTAGGTCAAATATGATGGCAGAATATAGTATTAATGGTAAGACTCTTGGCAGTGTGGAGGATCAGAGGGATCTTGGGGTCTGAGTCCATAGGATGCTCAAAGCAGCTGCACAGGCTGACTCTGTGGTTAAGAAGGTGTATGGTGTATTGGCCTAGATCAATCGTGGAATTGAATTTTGAAGCCGAGAGGTAATGTTGCAGCTATATAGGACCCTGGTTAGACCCCACTTGGAGTACTGTGCTCAGTTCTGGTCGCCTCATTACAGGAAGGATTTGGAAACCACAGAAAGGGTATAGAGGAGATTTATAAGGATGTTGCCTGGATTGGGGAGCACGCCTTATGAAAACAGGATGAGTGAGCACGGCCTTTTCTCCTTGGAGCAAAGGAGGATGAGAGGTGACCTGATAGAGGTGTATAAGATGATGAGAGGCATTGATCGTGTGGATAGTCAGAGGTTTTTTCCCAGGGCTGAAATGGTTGCCACAAGAGGATACAGGTTTAAGGTGCTGGGAAGTAGATACAGAGGAGATGTCAGGGGTAAGTTTTTTACGCAGAGAGTGGTGAGTGCATGGTATGGGCTGCCGTCAACAGTGGTGGAGGTGGATACGATAGGGTCTTTTAAGAGGCTTTTGGATAGGTACATGGAACTTCAAAAAATAGAGGGCTATAGGTAACCCGAGTAATTTCTAAGGTAGGGACATGTTTGGCTCAACTTTGTGGGCCGAAGGGCCTATATTGTACTGTAGGTTTTCTATGTTTCTATGTTTCTATGACTACAATGAGGTACTCACAATATTAAAAATTCACCTTGATTGTACAAGAGGTCCATTCAATTGTCTCTCAATAACGGGATAGATGCTGATCTTCAGCCCGATGTTATATGCTTTCAGCATTTTGAACTTTTGTCTGATGGGAGATGGAGAAAACAGAAGAGCTTCGATGTGAGGAGTCGTTGATTATGTTGCTACTTTCGCAAGGGAGCAGGAAATGTAGACAGAGTCAATGAAGGGAAGGTTGGTTTGCAGAATGGACCGAGGCTACATCCACATCTCCCCAGGCAAACCTTTGTTCATGTACTTTAAGAGGCAGCATACTGTACTTCGAGCTAAAGAACCCACTTCCGTGCTGTAGAGTCGATGTGACATTGTAAAGTGACAGGGTAGTGAAGAGAGCTGTGTGGTGCAGTGTGTGGTGGGAATTGATTACATCATTACATCACCTTCTGAGCAGATGCAGCCAATAGGGAGGAAACACCAGTAACAAGACATCACAGAAGCCCTTCCATCAGTGTACCCCTCAGAGTCGGAGAGATTCAGTGAAGGGAGTCGAGAGGCGGGGAAATTATGACATAGAATGAAGGAATTGTCATACTCCTGTCTCCAGGTGAATCAAGAAACTAAAACTGCTGGATCGCAAATATGACATCTTGTCTGGAATGTACTTTTATGCTGACTCCTTCTGCAGCGATACTTTCAAGAACTAAACCAAGTTTTCTTCAAATGGAGTAACTAAACTGAAGTGTCAGAGCATCATTCGGTACAGAAAAAGGCTCCTTGGCCCACAGACAATGAATATGGATGGACTTAAGGGCAAAGCAGATAAGGACAGGAAACAAAGTTCAAAGTAAATTTATTATCAAAGTACGTATGTGTAACTCTTAGGCTCGGCCAGCATGTGTTCGTCTCGGGGAAAACAACTTCTGGCCCCGCTAAGCTGAGAAATCTCGTTTGTGTGGATGATGCGTGATGTGTTCCAGGCTACAAATCTGTGCCACAACGTATCAGACAGTACACCATATGCAATTAAATGATTGAACTTTATAATTCTTGATCTGGATAGAGGCTTAGTAAAGAAAATAAAAAGTAAAAGGGCCCATTTTAAGGAAAAAGTCTATTGCACATCGGTGGAGCTCACTGTTCGTTCATTTGTTCCCGTCGACCTCCGAGCATGGCCGACCCTCGGACCCTCACTCCTCAGTTCGCTCTGTCCGGTGGTCTTCCGACTCTCTCCATCCCTCCCTGATGAAAGACCACGAAAAACCCTGCTCCCAGACACGCAAGAAAGTATAACATTTCCTCATTGGCTAACCCCTGCATTCCAAAGTCCCGTTATCTCTAGGCATAACCCAAACATTGCTGCTACAGAGAAACCATTATATTAGCAGTGAAATATTGCATTAGCCTTAGCAGTGAAACCTTACAGTGTCACCCATATACTACCATGAAATGCATTTTCTCACAGGCATTCACAGTAGAAAAATGAAATAAAATCAATAAAAAAACTAAACAAAAACAGGACTGACAAATAACCAATGTGCAAAAGAAAACAAATATAAAAATAAAAATATATACAATAATAATATTAATAAATAAACAATATTTAAAAAGCAAGAGGCAACTATGACTGTGTTCATATTCTGCAGCTTAGAACAGAAACCACCAAAAGAAAGATAAGCACAAGAGATTCTGCAGATGCCAGAAATCCAGAGCAACACAAAAATTGCTGGAGGAACTCAGCAGGTCAGGTAGTATCTATGGAGAGGAATAAGTAGTTGGTGTTTCAGGCTAGACACTACTGATAAAAGTGTTCCATTCCAGGTTTAGATAACTCCATTCAAATGCAATTTAAACAGCAAACACGGCAGTCTTCTTGAGAGTAGAACAACAGCAATCTCTCCCAATAATAGTATGGGCAGTTCTCCCAGAAAAGAAATGCAGCAATGCACAAAATCTGTGCAGAAGATTAAGCTCAGTTTCTTACAGCAGTGGAAGTACTTAGTTAGAGATTTTGTCTAATGACCTCCATTTTCATTGGCTGTAGATTCTCATTACCTTTTTAAAATAATAATCTGATTCTTTTATAGTTATCCAATGTAGTTCTTAAAAAAAAGCTGTCTGCTACATTATATTGAAAGGCCTAGATAGAGTGAACGTGGAGAGGATTCTTCCTATAATGGGGAATACGAGGACCAGAGGGCACAGCCTCAGAATAAAAATATGACCCTTTAGAACAGGGGTTCCCTACCTAGGGTCCACAGTCCCCTCGGTTAATGGCAAGGCTCTATGGCATAAACAAGGTTGCTAGAGCAAGGCCAAGGAGGAATTTTGTCAGCCAGAGGTGGAATTCATTGCCACAGACAGCCATGGAGGCCAAGTCACTGGATACATTTGAAGTAAGGGTAAGGGTATCAAAGGTTGTGTGGAGAAGGCTGAAGAATGGGTTTAAGAGGGATAATAAATCAGCCCTGATAGAATAACGGAGCACTGAATGGCCTAATTCTGCTCCTACGATTATGGTCTTATGGTCTTACTATTATTTCCACTTTTTTAGAAGATAAAAGGCAAATTCTGAAATCACTAAATTCTGAATTATGAACAGGCCACTTATTTACTGCAGGCCTTTGAATTACTTACCCAGTAATTGAGTCACTGGAATACCAAAGCCATATTTACAGCACAACTCATTCACAGGTCAGGAAGAGCAGCTCAATCTGTCTAATCAGTCATTAAGGTGGTGAAACAGATTATTCCCGATCGTACAAAAAGTATCGGATAAAGCCCAGTCCATCACAGGAAAATCCCTCTCCACCATTGAGCACATCGGCAAGCAGCACTGCCACAAGAAAGCAACATCCAATATCAAGGACACCCACCATCAAGGCTATGCCCTCTTCTCACTACTACCGTTCAGAAAGGAGGTACACGGGCCTTAGCTCCCACACCACCAGGTTCAGGAACAGCTATTACCCCTCAATCATCAGGCTCCTGAGGCACCTCACAATGAGCTGATTTCACAAACTATGGAATCAATTTCAAGGACTCTATAACTCATATACTTGATATTATTTATTTATTTATGATTATCATTTTTTAAATTTGCATCGATTGACTTCTTTTGCACTTTGGTTGTTTGTCAGTCTTTGTATGTAATTTTTCATTGATTTTATTGTATTTGTTTTACTCTGCAAGAAAATGAATCTCTGGGTAGTATATGATGAGATATACATACTCTGATAATAATTTTAATTTGAACTTTGATGTAGCTTATTTACATGTCCCAAGCAAACTGAACCCAGCATATTAACTTGTTGAGGGTGCACTTAGATATTCAAACACTTGCATTTTGTTAAATCCTGTTCCTAATTAAAATTTATAACTGCTTCTTTACTTTTATGTGAGATTCAATAGTTTACATTTTGAAAGATTCAATAAGTATTGGATGTTACAGAGAAATAGATAATGTGACTGTATGACGACTTAAGTAAAGATTTGACCTATACGTTGCTTTCGAACTTGAATCTCTGTAACTTGCTAGAGCAGGTTTGAGATTCTTACCTCCGTGTTCTCAAGTTACAATGTCATTTTAATTAATGACAGGCCCAGAAATGTTGTCATTTCTTCCAGACAGCAGATGCCACATGTTTTTCATTTCATAGGTCAGAACTATCCAACTAACCTCCCTGGCATTGTAAACAAGAGACACTAATTGCTCTGCTCTGCATTTCAGAGCAAAAAGAGAAGCAGATTGTACCCTGGGGTCATGGTAGAATCGCACACTTTTGCTAGAAGAGAGCATCATATCAAGAAATTAGCCTCCTCTCTATGGACTCTGTCCATAGCTCTCGATCCCTCTGTAAGTCAAAGCCCCCATCCAGCCCAGTCATTCTCCCTTCTCCTCTCTCCCATCAGGCAGAAGGCGTTCCACCAAGCTTAAGGACTACTTCTATCACCAAACTCAAGGAAACGTACCATCATTCTCAAGGCCAACTTCTTTCCCACTGTTATCAGACTCCTGAATGGTCCTTTGTTTTTATACAGTAAAATGGACTCCTTGAGCTCACAATCCACCTTGTCATGACATGGAACTTTATTGGTTGTCTGCACTGCATTTCCTCTAAACATGAGAGAGTCTGCAGATGCTGAAAATCCAAAGCAACTCGCACAAAATGTTGGAGGAACTCAGCAGAGCAGGCAGCATCTATGGAAATGAATAAACAGATGATGTTCCAAGTCAAGATTCTTCTTCAGGACTGAGAAGGAAGGGGGAAGATGCCAGAATAAAAAAAGTGGAGGGAGGGAAAGGAGGCCAGCTGGACGGTGATAGGTGAAGCCAGGTGGGCGGGAAAGGTCAAAGGCTGGAGAAGAAGGAATCTGATAGGAGAGGATCAGATAAGAAAACGGAAAGGAGGAGGGGACCCAGAGGGAAGTAATAGGCAGGTGAGAAGAAGTAAAAGGTTAGTTTTACTTCTTTACACTGCACTTTATCTGCAGCTTTTACATTTTATTCTACCTGGATGAACTCTGTAATGATTCATCTCTATGAACAACATCCAAGACAGCCTTTTCACTGCCTCTCAGTGGATTTGTCAATAATAAACCAATACCAACACTAATGCATTCAAACTGGCTAAAAGCAGAAGTGATTTAAGTGAATCACTTTTCACCTTGTTTACTTCAATGTGATGAAGGTTTCTGTCTCCACCATCTCCTCAAGTAGTGAGTTCCCCATCATCATCATTGGTGTATCAAGATGTGTTACATCCAAGTGGAAAGATGACAGATGCAAATCTGAAAATAGAGGAGAAATTCAGATAATTGCCCTCTCCTCATGGGCTCTGCAGGAGAGTATCAGGTTTATTATCAGTGACATATGCCATGAAATTTGTTGTTTGTGGCAGTAGTACAGTGTGAACATAAAATATACAATAAAATACAATAAGAAAAATACTGCATATATTATATATAATACATACTGTACATATGTGTATAAGTGTATAAATATATTCTTTCTATGTGTGTGTAGAAGAGTGGCGATATGTCTCTACCGAAGGAGGTGAAAGACGCTCCTTCCTTCCGCAGGTCAACCTTGGGCAAGGTGTAGCTCCTGTTTAGCCGCCCCCCCCCCCCCCCCACCCACCACCGATCAGGATCACATGAAGCCATGGGAGCAGGTGGTGGATGGTTGAATGAGCAGCTGGTGCGGATCTCAAGTCCTGGTTGTGCAACCATTGATGTCAGGCAACCAATCTGAAGAATATTGATAATGGCTAGGGTCACCCTCTGTATAAAGACACTGCCCAGAAAAGGCAATGGCAAACCCACTTCTGTGGAAAAATTTGCCAAGAGCTATCATGGTTGTGGAAAGATCATGATCGCCCATGTCATATGACATGATACATAATGAACAAGCAAACATACCCAGTACTTTGTGTGTGTGTTGCGTAGAGAGACCATGATCACCCATGTCATGTGACACGGCACATAATGGTGATGATGATGTAATCAGCAAAAGGAGAACAGTAGTAACGAGGTAATGTTCATGGACCATTCAGAAATCTGTTGGCAGAGGGAGAAAGAAGCTGTTCCTGAATCACTGAGGCTCTTGTACCTCCTCCCTAATGATAGCAATGAGATGTGTGTTGCTCTGTGTGTGTAGATGAATAATCTTAAACACAAGAGATTCTGCAGATGCTGGAAGTCCAGAGCAACACACACAAAATGCTGAAGGAACTCAGCGGGCCAGGCTGCATCTTTGGAGAGACCCTTCATCAGGATTGGAAAGGAAGGGGGAAGAAGCCAGAATAAGGTCTAGGGAGGAGAAGGGGTAGAAGTTGGCAGGTGATAGGTGAAGCCAATGTCTATATGATAATTCTGACCACGATCTTTGGACCATCGTGTTCCTTCCTACTGTCACATGAAAGGAATGTTTTATTGCATTTAAGACAGACAGTAATGACTGGTTCAGTCTGACAGAAAAGTGAACAGTTCAGCTGTACTCACAAAATCAGTCACAGGACCATTTCATAGACCCAAGGGAAACATACTGATTGTTGAATAAATAAAACTGTCATTTGTCACCGACTGTCGCTTAACTGATGGGAAGCCCAGCAGTTTCGCAGGAACATGCAAAATTAAATAAAAGGTTAATTTAGTCTGTTGTAATCTCTCCAATCAGGCTTCTATCAGGAAGTCATGGAGCCATAAAGTATTAAAAAAGGCCATTCCACCCATTGAGTCCATGACAGGCAGTGGGCATCCACATATATTAATCCTGTTCTCCAACACTTGGTACAGCAGTGCCTAGGTGATTCAAGTGCACATCAAATCACACCTTCAACATGTCAGCAACTCTCCTTCAATGTTCCCCCTAATTTTATTTTACAACTGCTCGGACTAATTACTGCACTGAACGGGAAAATTTTACACAGCCTGGAAACTCTGCAGCACATTAACATTTTATAAAAGAAAGTTCTAGCTGCACGGCACCAAAGGCTGTGTGTGCGGGAGCATTTCAGTTACTGCACAGCTACGCAGCTTACAGAGTACAGTACTCTCCAAAGCACCTCTTCCACGGGCAGTGTATCCCAGGTATTTACAACTCTCTGTGTCAGATATGTCCCCTCATATCCCTTCTAAATATTTTATTCTGAACCCTAAATCTATATCCTCTAATTTTATCTACCTTTGATATAGGGAAATGCTTTCTGCAGTCTAAACTATCAGTGACCACATCCTGTACCTAATAAAGTGGCCACTGAGTGTATGTTCATGATCTTCTGCTGCTGTAGCCCATTCATTTCAAGGTTCAACATGTTGTGCATTCAGAGATGTTCTTCTGCACACCACATGGTTATTTGAGTTACTGTCACCTTCCTGTTAGCTTCAACCCAGTCTGCCCATTCTTCTCCGACCTCTGTCATTAATAAGGTATTTTTGCCCATAGAACAGCCACTCACTGGATGTTTTTTTTTTTGTTTTTCACATTATTCTCTGTAAAATCTAGAGCACTGTTTCCCAACCTTTTTTAGCCTAAAGCACTTTCATACTTGCCAACGCCCCTCTTAAGCACAATATACTTTACGGTGCTCCCATAGTGTAAAATCATGTCCACCGTATGCTAACATGAGAAAAATGACTCTGCTTTAAATTTTTATTTCTCTTTAAACCTAGCTTACATGATACATGTGCGCTGTACAGCAGCTTCGATATCAATGTGATCCTTGAGCTTGATGGTTTTTAGCAAGAGTTGAAATAATCTGGTTCAAGTTGTGACAGCAAAAGCCTCAAGTCCCCACGTGTAACACTGTCCAAGCGGTTTCTGGTTTTTGCCAGTCTGTGAAAGAAGTCTCTTTCAACAAGGTAGGAGGATGGAAATGCAATGAAGAACAGTTTTGATGTTTCGATGTCCATGTGACAAATAAAGATAATCTAATTGTTCTCTGAATTTGAAGGGTGATGTAAATTAATGCACTTGAAGTTGTAGAGAGAGGAAGGGTTAAATAAAATGGACAACAAGGTGTGATTCAAGATTGTCCGGCTGAATCAAATGCTTTAGGTGGTGTCTAAGAGAGAGGGATGAAAGTCTGACAGCTGATCTGGTCAGTGGGATCTGTAAATAGACAATAATGGATGAGAGAATTAGAGAGGAAAAAAGATAGTAACATATGCTGGGAATGTAAACCACGTAACAAAGTCACTGGAAATCTGAAAGAAAAGAGAAACTTGGAAATACACAGCAGGTCAAGCAGCATCTATGAAGAAAGAAATACTGAGTTCATGTTACAAGTGGATGAACCAATATCAGGACTGGCCACGAACAAGATGCTAACTTCTATGGTATTAAGAAAGAATGAAGTAATCAGTAATGAACAATCTAGCTGTTCTAATATTATAAGAAAAGCTAAGACTGGCTTTAGTTGCCATGTGAACATCGAAACATTGTAACGTACAGTGAAATGCTTCACTTGTACCAACAGTTTTGGTCACCTATGTACAGGAAGATGTAAATAAGCTTGAACAACTACAAAAAAAAAGTACAAGGATGTTGCTGGGTCTGGAAGAACTGAGTTATAAGAAAAGATTAAAAAGTTAGGATTTTATTCCTTGGAATGTGGAAGACTGAGAGGAGATTTGATAGAGGTATACAAAATTAAGAGGGGTATAGATAGTGTAAGTGTAAGCAGACATTTTCCACTGAGGTTGCGTGGGACTGCAACTGGACATCATGTGTTAAGGGTAAAAGGTGAAAAGTTTAAAGGGAACATGAGGGGAAACTGGTGAGAGTTTGGAACGAGCTGCCAGTACAAGTGGCGCATGCAAGTTCGATTTCAACGTTTAAGAGAAGTTTGGATAGGTACATGGGTGGTCGGGGTATGGAGGCTATGGCCCTGGTACAGGTTGATGGAAGTAGGTTGTTTAAATGGATCAGCACAGACTATAGGGTCTATATCGGTTGAAGGGTCTATATCAGTGCTACACTTTTCTATGACACTATAATAGAATCTAAGGATGTGCTGGGGGTAGCCGGCTGGTGTCGCCATGCCTCTTCAAAAGTAGCATGCCCACAACTCACTAACACTTATCCGTATGTCTTTGGAATGTGGGAGGTAACCACAGGCGGAGAATGGACAAACTCCATACAGACAGCGGCAGGAATTGAACCCATGTCATTGGAGCTGTAGAGTGTTGTGGTAACCACTAATACAGTGTATTCAAAACAACGTGATGTTCACAATTACTAAAACTTTGACTTGCTTGCTGGACAAGTGCTGTGTCAAAGTTATTGTCATTCAGAAAGGTGCCACCTTCTCTTCCACTGGCATAGAACAACTTTGAGTCCTTGAACTTATTTGAGGACAACCAAGGCTACTTAAGCAAAAGTGACTTGAGCATAAAATTTACAGTATGGAAAGAGGACATGCAGCCCATCAGATATATTCTGGTATTCAAGCTCCCTTAGCACGTCTGTCACTTGCTCTTGCACGTCCCTTCAGGGCACTTACCATCTTCACCGCAACTTTAATTTATTCTGCTACAGGACACCTCACTGCCGCCAGTCACAAGCATTAGTCCCCTTTATTGGATCCTGGCACTCTTGTGATCTGAAGGTTCTTTCGAAGTCAGAAATGAGAGAAAAATCCTGTTGCGTACAATCATTTGATTAAGTGTTACAAGAGCAAGGAAGAAGAAGGGAGATGAAGCGCCAAAAGGAACAATGAAAGGAAAGACTAAAAAGTAATCATCATCTTCTCGTACCTGACTGAAATGACAGAAAATTCCATTGGCAACAATTAACCAATAAGACAGTCTCATTCAAGTAATCTGACTCCCACCATTGAGACCAAGAAGTTTCCAGAGAAAAAAAAGAGCCAACTGTTCCCCAATTAATGAAAATTCACTGAAAAATTATGTGTATATAGGCGATTATATAAAAATGCAAAATAGCATAAGAAAATTAAACTACAAGGGAAGTAACAATTCTACAACCCAATCCAACACTTTTCTTGTTCCTAAATACCTTTCCAGATAATTTCAGAGTTAATTGTTATGATGATCTTGGAGTCACATCTGGACAGATAACAGGCAGCAGATTTCCTTGCCCCGAGAGTCTTTAGTGAACCAAATAGACTTGTTCGCATATCTTACAGTTTACAATCAGTGGCCACTTTATTAGGTATGCCAGGACAACTAATTGTTAAAACAAATATCTAATATTTCAATCATGTGGCAGAAACGCAATGCATAAAAGCATGCAGACATAATCAAGATGTTATTCAGACAAAACATCAGGATGGGCAAGAAATGTGATCTAAGTGATTTTGATTGTGGAATGATAGTTGGTGCCAGATGGGGTGGTTTGAGGATCTGAGAAACTACTGATCCCTGGGATTTTCATGTAGAACAGTTTCTACAATTTACAGAGAATGGTATGAAAATCAAAAAATATTCAGTGAGTGGCAGTTCTGTGGGCAAAAATGCCTTGTTAATGAGAGAGGTCAGAGGAGAATGGCCAGACTGGTTCAAGCTGACAGGAAGGTGACAATAACTCAAATAACCACACGTTTCAACACTGGAGTGCAGAAGAGCATCTCTGAACACACAGCATGTCAAACTTTGAAGTGAATGGGCCATAGCAGTAGAAGACCATAAACATACATTCATGGTCTTCTACTTATTAGGTACAAGAGATAACTGATAACCTGGCCACTGAGTGTAGAACATCAATGCTAATAAAAGATTTAAAAAAACATCTGTACTGGGCTTCAATTTACCTCATCTATGGTGAGATTTGAACTCAATCATATAGATGCTAGCTGTGTCCCTTAAGCAGTGCTTCATTGTACCACAGCTGACTAGGGTAGCAATATCCGTATGGTAACCACTCTATTGATAAAAACGCTTCTCCTGGATTTATTAATTAATCTTTCTCATACTGTTTTCCTAAATGTGTACAATCCCAGCAAATACATCCGTATATTTAAAGACTTGTACTAGGTCAATGCTCCAGAGAAAAAGAGACAAATCTATTTAATCTTCCTTGACCTCTCTGCCTTTTGAAATGGTTCTTGCTACAGACAAACCTCATTGTAACAGGAATGCATATTTCTGCCCTTAAAACAGAGGTTGTTAATAAAATCTATACCTCTTCTGAACTTTGGTCATATGGCATTTATTTAAAATTCAATGTAGATAAACTGCCGGCAAAAATATTCAATTCTTCTAGTGGTCCGACTGAAAACAATTAGACCATTTTCAACTGGACACTGGAAGTTAAAAGCCGTATAGTGGCTTGCTTTGCTGGTGTTGTTTTGCTGCTTGTTTTGCTCTATGTTGCTCTGCCGAGCAGAGTGGACATGCTATATTAGTGACAGAATATGTGGCGACACTTGCAGGTTGCCCACGGCACATCGAGCCTCCTATCACTAACACTCTGCCTGACGTTACTCAATAGTTAGGGAGATGAGCAGGAGATTCTGTGGCCGTGAAGGAGATGCCAAGATGGTGTGGAGCCTCCCATGTGCTCGGGTCCAGGATGTCTTGAAGCAGTTGCAAAATATTCTCAAGGGTGAGGGTGAGCAGCTGGAGGGCATGGTGCATGTTGGCTGAGTGAAATGGCAGCAGGGGAACCATCCACTCTGCTTACTCCTCTAACTTCTCCTAGAGATCACCCATCTACTATCTGAAACTTGCCCGCTGTGTGTGTCCACCTCAGTAATAGTTTCATCTATGATGGTTTAGCCTCCCAGATGGTTCTGAGTACATTCCACAGTCTGAACCATCCTGCCAACAATGAGCTAAGGACTAAGGATTTACAGATATTGATAAAAGATTACCTGTTCTTACCTGTGCCTTCTCTCTGAAACATTCACATCTTGCACTCACCTAGGTCACTTACTCAGCCTCTACTTGGCTCTAACTTCTCAAGCCCAAGTTCCAAATCAAAAAGAAATGATAACAAATGGATACAATAGGGTCTTTTAAGAGACTCATAGGTACATGGAGCTTGGAACAATAAAGGGCTATGCAGTAGAGAAATTCTAGGCAGCTCCTAGAATAGGTTACATGGTTGGGGCAATGTTGTGGACCAAAGGGCCTGTAATGTGCTGTGGATTTCTATGTTCCTATGATAACAAATTACTCAGCACCCTTAGCCTCTGGTTGTTCTTGCTGAAGCCTGACCACTCTAGCACTGGCCCATTCACACAATTGCTGCTCCGTTTCCTTTTATTGGTTAAAATAAAACTCACTTCCAATGAGCAAACACGAGGAAATCTGCAGATGCTGGAAATTCAAACAACATCACACACAAAATGCTGGTGGAACACAGCAGGCCAGGCAGCATCTATAGGAGAAGTACTGTCGATGTTTTGAGCCGAGACCCTTCTCAGCCCGAAACGTCAACAGTACTTCTCCGATAGATGCTGCCTGGCTTGCTGTGTTCCACCAGCATTTTGTGTCTCACTTCCAATGAGACTTGTTCTTATCAAATTGGCTCCCTCCCTGCAACAATGCCAATCTCTCACTCACTTAATCAAAGAACTGTACTGATGCGATGAAATAATCTGCATGGGAAGGTTTGCACTGAACCTTGGTGTATGTGGCAATAATAAACCAAATTAGTTAATTAATATGGCATAGTTTTAACAATGATGATAAATCATGGCCAACTCATTGACTAGAAAAGATGCAGAGAGTGCACTGCTCACTACATCAGCAACTGGATAAAATGCCTAATCACCAGACTGTTCAGTTCCCTAGACCTGAGACCTTCAAACCTACAAGAACACAAGTTGTCCAGGAAGATAGTAGCAGGAGATGGGCAAAAATTGGATTCACTTGAAGCTGTTGGCTGTAAATTATGTTGATAGTGCCATGTTGGATTAATGTAATACTGTGATTCTGTAATCTCTGAATAATCTTTCTTTGAAAAAAAACATTATTATCTTAAATGAGAAAAGCAACAGATGCTGGATATTGAAGCAACACACACAAAATGCTGGAGGAACTCAGCAGCCCAGGCAGAATCTATGGAAGAGAGTACAGTCGACGTTTTGGACCAAGATGGTCCTAATGAAGGGTCTCAGCCCAAAATGTCAACTGTACACTTTTCCATAGATGCTGCCTGGCCTGCTGAGTTCCTCAAGTATTTTATCTTTCTTTTGGACAGGTGATACAAATATAGGTGTAGGGGCAGGTAATGTTGAGGAAGGAGGAAACCTACAAAATCAATTGGACAGATTGGGCAAAGATGTGGCAGATGGAATACAAAGTGGTCATGCACCTTTCACTTCTGCCATTCTTAAGGCCCCAGCTGGAGTACTGTGAGCAGTTTTGGACCCTATATCTAAGAAAAAAATGTGCTACCATTAGAGAAGGTTCAGAGGACTTCATGAGAATGATCACAGGAATGAAAGGGTTAACACATGAGGCATGGTTGATGGCTCTTGGCCTTTAATCGCCGGAGTTCAAAAGAATGGGAGAGGGGAATCTCATTGAAAGGCCTAGATAGTGTGTATGTGGAGAGGATGTTTCCATTGGAGGGAGAGTCTAGGACCAGAGTACAAGTAACATGCAGAAGACAAGCATGTTACTTTAGAACAGAGGTGAGAAGGAATTTCTTTAGCTAGACAGTTGTGAGTCTGTGGAAGCCAAGTTATTGGATATATTTAAAGCAGAGGTTGGTAAGTTCTTGATTAGTAAGGGTTCAAAGGGGAGAAAGCAGGAGAATGGGGTTGAGCAGCAAAATAAATCAGCTATGATGGAATGGCAGAGAGGTGGAGAACGCTCAATGGGCCAAATGGCCTAAATCTGCTCCTATGTAAGACTGCAGATGCTGGAAATCCAAAAGAAACACATACATGATGCTGCAAACATGCAGCAGGTCAGGCAGCATCAATGGAAATGAGCAAACAGTCAATGTTCTGAGCTGAGACCCTTCTTTAGGACTCATGATGTTATGGATGTGGAGCACCATTTACACATTGCGTTTTGAAGTTTATTAGCCATATTTCAGAGGCTTTTCAGATAGTGAGTTTGTCTTGAAGACATCCCCATTCATTTTGTACCATGGCACTTCTATTTGCCATCTCTGTTGAGAATAACAGGGTGAGGGTAAGCGGAGCAGAGAAGGTTCCTTGGAGCTCTGTGGCCAGCTGGGGCTTTGGGCTGCATAAGAGCAAAGAGATCCCAGAGAGTTAGTGGTTATGGATTATTGACATCTCTCAGTGGCTGTAATCACTGACAACACTTTGAGACATTGACTTCAACACTGCAGACTGCACACACACACAGCTGAGCTCAGCCATGTCTCAATGCATTTTGTCTGGTGGCTCACTGACCAGACAAGGCACCGTACTCAGAAACACACACAAAATGCTGGAAGAACTCAACAGGTCAGATGGCAACTATTGTGGGGAATAAATAATTGCCATTTAAGGCCAAGACCCATCATCAGGACTGGAAGTGAAGAGGGCAGAAGCCAGATTAAAAAGGTCAAGAGAGGGGAAGAGTATATGATGGCAGATGATAAGGGGCTCCGAGGGAAAATGGATCAGCCATGATCCATGAGCAGACTCAATGGGCTAAATGGTCTAATTCTGCTCCGTTATCTTACGGTTTTAGATTATAAGACAATAAAACATTGGAGTAGAATAAGGCCATTTGGCCCATCCACCTTCATTTATTATAAGGGAAAAGGTGGGTGAATGGGGGGGGTGGGATGGAGTAAGAAGCTTAGAGGTGATAGGTGGATGAGGTAAAGGGCAGAAGAAGAAAGAGTCTGATAGGAGAGGAGAGTAGACTATGGGAAAAGGGAAAGGAGAAGAGGGGGTTAGAAACTTTTGGAAGTTAGAGAAATCGATGTACATGCTGTCTGGTTCGAGGCTACTCAGAGAGGTGTTGGTTCTCCAACCTGAGTGTGGCCTCATCGTGGCAATAGAGGAGGCCATGGACCGGTATGTTGGAATGGAATCGAACTGAGAGGTGGGGTGTGTGAGTGTGAGGTCAATACGTTGTCCTCCCAGTGCCTTACTCCACCTGGTCACGGTGGGTTTGTGGATCGTTTTAATGTCAAGAAGAGAGATACCCTGCAACCCTTTCCTCCTACCCTGCCACCCCCACCATTTCTTTCTCCCTTCCAGGTTACAATGTACTGAAGATATGAAATCAGATCAGATCGGATAATTTTTTGTCATTTACACTAGCATACAATGAAATTCTTCGCTCAAACAGTAGATTGATAATAGAGAACAGAGACCACAGCTGACAAAGGCTGCATTCATCTTTCCCATGTAAAAATCCTGAATGTGCAGCACAGGTTAAGGAAACACTTGAGGCCAAAACGGCAGAGTAATTCATTTGCTCATTAGGATTTAACTGCTCCTACCAGCAGTGAATTCAAGCTCCTTGTTGATCTGCGCAAGATGTTTAAAAGCAAAGTAATTAGATGGCCGCAGAAGGCACGTTGGGAAGAGAAATTACAGGAGAATTGAACAGCGTGTACGACTGTGTGGTCTTTTGTTCTGCGGGAGATCTGAGCACAGGCGAGTGCTGCAGAGGTCGCGCTGGAAGCTGACAGAGGGAGCCATTGATTTCCCCTACAGTTCAGCCTTGGCAGCTGCCCCCTGTGAGAGGTTCAAGCGCATTGGTTGCCAGATGTCACCTTCTGCTGGAGCCCGCGGAGCAGAGAAGCGCACCGTGACATCCCGGGTACACAAAGCCTCATTTCACATCAGATCAAGGGCTACCATAAGGTGCCTGACCTAAAGCTACAGTCACAGTCACACCTCCAACTCAGAAGGAGGAGGAGGTAGATACACTAGGGAATATCAATGCGATAAAATTGGCAACACACAGTGTTCGTAGCCTGGCTGCCTACATACTACTGTGTATAAAAGATTTACTAATTGGTACAGTGAATTCCCATTGGAAAAGGGATGAATTTGAACACATATGTTTTATCTTACCGTGGAATTAAATTATATTGAAGAAAGATTATCTTAGCTAGTCCCAAGTAACTCATTTTAAAGCGAATGGCTGCATTATTTTCTCGTAACTAATATTCTTGCTAAAAATGATGTAGAGATTACCCAAGAGTACAGGGGCAATCTATGTAAACAAAACAGCTTCAGACATTCCCCAAACCCCATCTTAAGGAGGTACAGGTTGAACACACCCTGTTTGAAACGCCTGGGGCTGGAAGTGTTTCGGATTTCAGATTTTTTTGGATTTTGGAATATTTGCATCTATACAGTGAGATAGCTTGGGGACGGGACTCAAGTCTAAACATAAAATCCATTTCACATATACAGCTTATACGAATACCCTGAAGGTAGTTTTATAATATTTTTACTAATTTTGTGCATGAATTAATAATGTGTGCATTGACCATCAGAAAGGTAAGCTATCACTAGTTTGGCCACACCGGTGGACAGTCAGTGGCTGTTTGGTATCACCATCATTCCTGACTCTTGAATTTATATGTTACTGGTAAGCAGACTTTGTCTTACACCTGTTCATCACACATATGTACTGATGCAGCTGTTCAGCATGTTAGATTTTCATCAGCAATAATCTTGGCAAACTCATCAATAAATGTCTCTGCTGTTTTGTGATCAACAGACTCTTTAACACCACAAATCTTTATAAAATTAATGCCATCCCCTTTCTTAATTCCTGCAAGTAGCCTGCTGCATATTCACAATTACCTTCAATTTTCAGTTCATCATTATAAATCTTTGCTTGTTTCATGATCAACAATACATTAAGCAGCAAATATTAATTCTGATGCTGATGAATCCACTCTTTCAATGCACAATCGAGATCTTCATTTTTCACTTTATGCGGTGCTCTTTGATTTTTCATTAACCTCTGTTCATTACATATGTGAGGTCACTTCTTAGAATGACTGTGATGTGCGGAGACCTGCTCTTCGCTTGTGAGCTTTCCCAGTGTCTGGTGGAACCCTCCATTTGCGATGTCATGGCAGCGCTCAAAAAAATCTGGCAATTTCGGAGGTTTGGAGGAACTCGGCAGGTCAGGCAGCATCTGTGGAGGGAATGGACAGCTGATGTTTTGAATTAAGACTTTTCTGGACTGAGATCTGGTTGACAGAAACCAAACTCCCAGTTCCGCATCTCAAATGTGTCACCACATTTCTGGTGATGGTGGAGTGTTGTCGCTAGGTACGTAGATGGGGAAGAAAAGGCTGGGGATTAGTCAGCATTCTGATTGCACAACCGGACATTAGAATTTGTGTCAGACTTTTTTTACAGTGATGCATAAATGCATTTCAATGGCCACTATTTGGAAGCAATTCTTAAATGCCCTGAGGAGACAGGGGCGAACCTTCTCCTGGAGGTGCGGGAGTCTGAAGACATACAATGCTTTAGGAGTGACTTCCCCCCCCCCCCATCAGATTTATGAATGGTCCATGAACCCATGAACATTACCTCACTACTCGTTTGCACAATCTATTCTTTTTTGTGGTATCACTTGAGTTGAGTATGATGTTTTCCTAAGGGGTTGGCTATAGGTCGGTCCTTAAGCCAATACGGGGTCCAAATATTCTGATGTTAGGGTGAATTCCCTTAATAGAGAATGCCTGTGCATGACTTTGTTTAACATGGGAAGGCTAATCACATGCAGCTATTGCACGGTCCTTAACAGATCAGGATCAGTGTCCAGTGGTGTGGAACACAAGACGACTGGGGACCTTGACTGCTGTAGCCTTCCTCCACTTTTGTGATGTGCCATCATCTTCTGCCAGCTCCATTGTTGACATTTTGGTTGGATTCATTCATTACCTATCTATCTATCTATCTATCTATCTATCTATCTATCTATTTATTTATTATCTTTATCTGTCTATTTATCTATCTACCGATCTATCCATTTATCTATCTATTTATTCATTTATTATTGTAACTTATATTATTTTTAATATCTTGCAATCTATTTCTGCCGTAAAACAACAAATGTCTATCATCATTGTATGCACTTTTCAAATAAACTTACATTTATAAAGTTTATGATGGAGTTGATTTCTTTTTTCATACATTAATTCAAATCCAACAGATGGGATCTTGCTGTGCTTGCTTCCAGCTGCATTTTTGACATCGCAGTATTGAATAAACTTCAGAGATCTGCCCTCGGCTGTCAGTGGTTCACAGATTGTTAGGAAACATCTAAAAAAATCGCTAAAGGACTTTCCCTTTGACAGCATTTTATTAAACAGAAGTTAGCTAAAGCAACAGAGCAGAATTTCACACACCAAAGGTGCTGGAGGAACTCAGCAGGTCAGGCAGCATCTATGGAGGGAAATAAACTGTCAATATTTCAGGCCAAGAACCTTCATCAGGACAGGAAAGGAAGAGGACAGAAGCAAGAATTAACTCCAGCGAGTAAAAGAACAGCCACAAACATTTTCACTTCGGATAATTCCAGAACGTCGATGGCTTTTAAGTCTTTCAACTCTGAACAAGAAGCAGCTGCCACACTTGAAGAATGCCCTTAAGTTGCTGAGAAAGTGTCTTGGCAGAGTACTTTCCAATCATGCACCGATGGTGCACATTCTTCTTGGAAGTTCACCAAACGTCAACTGCGGCATCCAACCCATTCGCCCACCGGTCTACTGGCAATCCAGTTTATACAACTGCAAAACAAGCTTGGTTAGCATCGTCTTGGTAGCGTGCAAATTAGCATGAAATTAAAAAGTGCATTTTCATTGAAATGTTCTTAACACATTCCAATAGATCGTGTTTATAGCATTTAGTTTATAGCATGTGAGGCACCACTTGTGGGCTGCCTCCAGCATACTCTTGAGTGTGTTGGTTATTAACACAACGACATGTTTCACTGCATGTTTCCATGTACACGTGATAAATAAACTGGAATCCTAATCTCCGATGCTTTGTAATTCCCATTGGAAACAATGGGAGTTTTATCATAAGAGCACTCTAACAGGCAGAAAAGTCTTGGGAGATTTGACAGTGCTGTAGAAGAGGTTTGACCTCCTCAATGAGTTGACTTTTGACCGTGTAGAACAGGTGTTACCTAATGGGGAGAGAGAGTGAGGTGTTTGGCTTAATGCAGCACCCTCTGGTTTAAGATGGCACTGTAGCAGTGTGCTACACGCAGCGCTGAAATAACGACACGTAGTCGGTGAGCTGCAGTTGCAAAAGAGGTTTATTCAAACTTCGCGGCCTCGCTTTAAAGCCTTCCTGATCCCGCCCTCCCTGGGCGGGAATGCTGTAGGGGGTGCGTATTCACAGTCCCGTCCCGTGCACGGGCTTTTCCCCTCGCTGGTGAAGCAGGCTTGGAACCCTCTTTGGGACCGGCCTCAATGCCGGTGCGCGCCGCTTTGTGAGCCGGTTCGAGTGCGCTGGGAAGTGGGTCGCCACATAACCCCCCCCCCCCCCCCAGAACCGGCGATACACCCCCCAATGTCCTCAGTCTGGGTCAGACTCTGTTTGGGAGGTCTGCCTTTGCGCCGCGGTGCCTGAATCTCGACCGGCTGCACCAAGTCCACATGGGCCGGATTGAGTCAGTCCACTGTGAAAACCTCCTCCTTCCCCCCAATGTCCAGCACGAATGTGGACCTGTTGTTTCTGATCACCATAAACGGCTCCTTGTAGGGCCGCTGTAGCGGTGCCCGATGTCCGCCCCGTCGTACAAAAACGAACTTACAGTTTTGTAGGTCTTTGGGTACGCAGGTCAGGTTCTGCCCATGCTGTGAAGTGGGTATGGGGGCCAGGTTACCGAGCCTCTCATGTAGTCTGTCCAGGACTGCTGCGGGTTCTTCCTCTTGCCCCTTTGGGGCTGGTATGAACTCTCCTGGGACGGCTAGGGGTGCGCCGTACACCAACTCGGCCGACAAGGTGTGCAGATCCTCTTTGGGCACCATGCGGATTCCGAGCAGAACCCAGGGAAGCTCGTCCTCTCAGGCGGGCCATGAGAGCCGACTTCAGGTGACGGTGGAAACGCTCCATTAGTCCGTTCGACTGTGGGTGGTAGGCAGTTGTGTGGTGCAGCTGTGTCCCCAAAAGGCTGGCCACAGCTGACCACAGGCTGGAGGTGAACTGGGCGCCTCTGTCGGAGGTAATGTGGGCCGGTACACCAAAGCGAGATACCCAGGTGGCGATCAGTGCCCGGGCGCAGGATTCAGAGGTGGTGTCGGTGAGCGGGACTGCCTCTGGCCATCTTGTGAACCGGTCCACGATAGTCAGGAGGTAACGTGCTCCTCACGACACTGGCAGGGGGCCCACGATATCCACATGAATGTGGTCGAAATGCCGGCCGGTGGGGTGGAACTGCTGCGGCAGGGCTTTGGTGTGCCGCTGCACCTTGGCCGTCTGGCAGTGCATGCACGTTTTGGCCCATTCACTGACCTGCTTGCGGAGTCCTTGCCAAACGAACCTGTTGGCTACCATCTGGACGGTTGTCCTGATGGAGGGGTGCGCTAAGTTGTGAATGGAGTTGAAAACGCGCTGCTGCCAGGCTGCCGGAACGACGGGGCGGGGTCGGCTGGTGGTGACGTCACAGAGTAGGGTCCTCTCACCTGGGCCTACGGGGAGGTCCTGGAGCTGCAAACCGGAGACTGCAGTTCTGTAATTAGGGATCTCCTTGTCTGCCTGCTGCGCCTCTGCCAGCGCTTCATAGTCTACCCCCTGGGACAGGGCTTGGATGTTAGGGCGGGAGAGGGTGTCCGCCACGACGTTGTCCTTTCCCGAGACATGCCAGACATCCGTCGTGTATTCGGAGATGTAGGACAGATGTCGCTGCTGGCGGGACGACCAGAGGTCGGATGCTTTTGTGAACGCAAAGGTAAGCAGTTTGTGGTCCGTGAACGCGGTGAAGGGCCTACCTTCTAAGAAGTACCTGAAATGCCAGATTGCCAGGTATAGCGCCAACAGTTCCCGGTCGAAAGCACTGTATTTGAGCTCAGGCGGTCGTAGGTGTTTGCTGAAAAATGCCAGGGGTTGCCAGCGACCCTCGATGAGTTGTTCCAGCACCCCACCAACTGCCGTGTTGGATGCGTCCACTGTGAGGGCGGTAGGGACGTCCATTCTGGGGTGCACTAGCATCGCGGCGTTTGCTAAGGCTTCTTTGGTTTTAATGAAAGTGGCGGTGGACTCCTCGTCCCAGGAAATGTCCTTGCCCTTACCCGACATCAGGGCGAACAGGGGGCACATGATTTGGGCAGCTGAAGGAAAGAAGCGGTGGTAGAAATTCACCATAGCCACGAATTCCTGAAGGCCTTTGATTGTGTTGGGTCGGGGGAAATGGCAGACCGCGTCTACCTTGGCGGGCAGAGGGGTTGCCCCGTCTTTAGTAATCCTGTGGCCCAGGAAGTCGATGGTGTAGAGCCCGAACTGGCATTTGGCCGGGTTGATTGTTAGGCCGTATTCACTCAGTCGGGCATAGAGTTGACGGAGGTGGGACAGATGCTCCTGACGGCTACTGCTGGCTATGAGGATAGATAGATAGATAGATAGATAGATAGATAGATAGATACTTTATTCATCCCCATGGGGAAATTCAACTTTTTTTCCAATGTCCCATACACTTGTTGTAGCAAAAACTCATTACATACAATACTTAACTCAGTAATAATATGATATGCATCTAAATCACTAACTCAAAAAGCATTAATAATAGCTTTAAAAAAAGTTCTTAAGTCCTGGCAGTTGAATTGTAAAGCCTAATGGCATTGGGGAGTATTGACCTCTTCATCCTGTCTGAGGAGCATTGCATCGACAGTAACCTGTCGCTGAAACTGCTTCTCTGTCTCTGGATGGTGCTACGTAGAGGATGTTCAGGGTTTTCCATAATTGACCGTAGCCTACTCAGCGCCCTTCGCTCAGCTACCGATGTTAAACTCTCCAGTACTTTGCCCACGACAGAGCCCGCCTTCCTTATCAGCTTATTAAGACGTGAGGCGTCCTTCTTCTTAATGCTTCCTCCCCAACACGCCACCACAAAGAAGAGGGCGCTCTCAACAACTGACCTATAGAACATCTTCAGCATCTCACTGCAGACATTGAATGACGCCAACCTTCTAAGGAAGTACAGTCGACTCTGTGCCTTCCTGCACAAGGCATCTGTGTTGGCAGTCCAGTCTAGCTTCTCGTCCAACTGTACTCCCAGATACTTGTAGGTCTTAACCTGCTCCACACATTCTCCATTAATGATCACTGGCTCCATATGAGGCCTAGATCTCCTAAAGTCCACCACCATCTCCTTGGTCTTGGTGACATTGAGACGCAGGTAGTTTGAGTTGCACCATATCACAAAGTCCTGTATCAGTTTCCTATACTCCTCCTCCTGTCCATTCCTGACACACCCCACTATGGCCGTGTCATCAGCGAACTTCTGCACATGGCAGGACTCCGAGTTATATTGGAAGTCAGATGTGTACAGGGTGAACAGGACCGGAGAGAGTACGGTTCCCTGTGGCGCTCCTGTGCTGCTGACCACTGTGTCAGACCTACAGTCTCCCAACCGCACATACTGAGGTCTATCTGTCAAGTAGTCCACTATCCAATCCACCATGTGAGAGTCTACTCCCATCTCCGTTAGTTTGTGCTTTAAGATCTTGGGCTGGATGGTGTTAAAGGCACTAGAGAAGTCAAGGAATGTAATCCTCACAGCATGTCACAGCATCACAGGATGTCGTCCAAATAGATGAAAGCAAAGTCCAGGTTGCATCCCACCGCGTCCATTAACCGCTGAAATGTCTGTGCGGCATTCTTTAGGCCGAACGGCATGCGGAGGAACTCGAAAAGGCCGAACGGGGTGATGAGTGCCATTTTGGGGACGTCGTCCAGATGCATCGGGATTTGATGGTATCCCCGGACGAGGTCTACCTTGGAGAAGATCCATGCGCCGTGCAGGTTTGCTGCAAAGTCCTGAATGTGTGGCACAGGGTAGCAGTCCGGTGTTGTAGCCTCGTTCAGCCTGTGGTAGTCGCTGCATGGTCTCCAGCCCCCTGTTGCTTTGGGCACCATGTGCAGGGGGGAGGCCCATGAGCTGTCGGACCGCCGAATGATCCCCAATTCCTCCATCCTCTTGAACTCCTCCTTCGCCAGTCGGAGCTTGTCCGGGGGAAGCCTTCGAGCATGGGCGTGGAGGGGTGGTCCCTGGGCCGGGATGTGGTGCTGTACGCCGTGTCTGGGCATGGCTGCCGTGAACTGCAGCGCCAGAACCGATGGGAAATCCGCCAGGACTCTGGTGAAGTCGTTGTCGGACAGCGTGATGGAGTCGAGGTGTGGGGCCGGCAACTGGGCTTCACCCAGGGAGAATGTTTGAAAGGTCTCAGCGTGGACCAGTCTCTTCCTTGGCAGGTCGACCTGTAGGCTGTGAGTTCGCAAAAAATCCACTCCCAGGAGAGGTTGGACTACGGCAGCCAGTGTGAAGTCCCATGTGAACCGGCTGGAGCTGAACTGTAGCCGCACCGTACGGGTGCCATAGGTCCTTACTGTGCTGCCGTTCGCGGCCCTCAGGGTGGGACCCGGTGCTCTGTTGCGGGTGTCGTAACTCACCGGAGGTAAGACGCTGATCTCGGCTCCGGTGTCGACCAAAAAGCGGCGTCCCGACTGCTTGTCCCAGACATACAGGAGGCTATCCCGATGGCCAGCTGCCATAGCCATCAGCAGCGGCTGGCCCTGGCATTTCCCAGGAACTTGCAGGGCAGGCTACAGCGGCGGGCTTCTGCGCCCCACCGCTGGTGGTAGAAGCACCATTGTTCATTGGTCTCCTCACCCCTGCCTCTGGGGTTAGCGGGCTCCGTGGCCGGGCCTGGTCTGGTTTGCTGCTGGGAGCGTGGCCTGGTGATCTGTGTGACGGACGCCCTACTCTCCTGCTTGGCTTTCCACAGCAAGTCCGCCCAGGCCGCCACCTTCTGGGGGGTCGCTGAAATCCGCGTCGGACAACAGCAGGCGTATGTCCTCGGGCAGCTGCTCCAGGAACGCCTGCTCAAACATGAGGCAGGGCTTGTGACCTCCGGCCAGGGACAGCATCTCATTCATCAAAACCGACGGTGGCCTGTCCCCCAAACCATCCAGGTGCAGTAAGCGGGCAGCTCGCTCGCGCCGTGAGAGTCCGAAAGTCCTTATGAGCAAGGCTTTGAATTCTGTGAATTTGCCGTCCGCTGGGGGCGATTGTATGAACTCCTCAACCTGGGCGGCTGTCTCCTGGTCGAGGGAGCTCAGCACGTAGTAGTAACGTGTGGCATCCAAGGTTATCTGCCGAACGTGGAATTGGGCTTCTGCTTGCTGGAACCATAGGTGAGGTCGCAGCGTCCAGAAGCTTGGCAGTTTTAACGAAACTGCATGAACAGATGCGGCGTTGTTCATCTCCGGTCCAAATATCGTTTGGGCCGTTGGGGTCACCAATTGTAGTGGTGTGCTACACGCAGCACTGAAATAACGACACGTAGTCAGTGAGCTGCAGTTGCAAAAGAGGTTTATTCAAACTTCGCGGCCTCGCTTTAAAGCCTTCCTGATCCCGCCCTCCCCGGACGGGAATGCTGTAGGGGGCATGTATTCACAATCCCGTCCCGCGCGCGGGCTTTTCCCCTTGCTGGTGAAGCAGGCTTGGCGCCCACTTTGGGACCGGCCTCGATGCCGGCGCGCGCCACTTTGTGAGCCGGTTCGAGTGCGCTGGGAAGTGGGTCGCCACAGCACAAGAGGAGCTCAGAGACTATTTATCTACCGCAAACAAAACAAAGGAAACAACTAAATACATTATTAATGACACTATTTTTTCTGGTAAGCAATCACCTTAGTAAAAACTCAAAAAAATTTCAAAAAAACAATCACTGCAAACAATAGCCTGTAAGTTCCCGTTGGAGTTGGAGGCAATTTGATGCAGCAGAACCGAGGCAAGGCGAGGCAAGGCAGCAGGCCCATCACCGAGCGAGGCAGAAACCGAAGTTCCATGGATTTAAGTGCAAGGCCAGATTGAAAAGGTCGGGACGTTGGGGCATGCTGGAGCAGCTCATTGCTTACTCGGCTCTGCGCTGTAGCCACACTCTCTTTCATAGACTTCAGCTCTGAACACTGTCTGCTTGCTTTTATTGTGTGCACGATTTGCGTTTTTCTCTCTGCACATCGGGTGTTTGACATTCTTCTTTTCCCAATGGTTCTTCTGGGATTTTTTTCTGTGGCTGCCTGTAAGGAGAAGAATCTCAGGGTTGTATAATGTATACACACCTTGATAATAAATGTACTTTGAACTTTGTCTGTAGAAGGGAAACAAAACAACGCAGTGGAATGGACAGAATCTGACTGACTCAGGATCTTACCTGCAGGAGTGAAGAATTGCACGATTAATCCCCAAAGCACTAAAAGTTAGGCCAGAAAGCAGAAATAAATAAATAAATCGGTTTTCAAAATTAGCAACTTGGCAGGTGTTTCTGTAGAACTGTGTGTTAAAATATGATGAATCATTAACGCTTATTTGCATAGCATGAATAATCAACAACCCTGAAGGCATTCCTCAATTATAAGGTGATAGTTCCTTACAAACACAAGCACAAACATTTCATGGCAGGTTAGACTCACTAAAAGAATGTGGTAACACAATCAGTTCATAGAGTTATATAGCACAGAAACAGGTCCTACAGTTCAACTCATTCAGGCCAAACAAACTAGTCCGATTTGCCCATGTTCAGCCAATATCCCTCTGAACCTTTCCTATCCATGTAATTGTCCAGTGTAACACACAGAAAATACTGGAGGACCTCAGTAGGTCAAGCAGCAACTATGGACGGGAATAGTCCACGTTTCAGGCTAAAATCCTTCATCATCTCTTGTGCTTATGTACCTGTCCAACCGTATTTTAAATGTTGTTAATCTACCTGCCTCAACCACTTCCTTTAGCAACTCACTTCACATATGCACCCTCCTCTGCATGAAAAGGTTGCCACTCAGGTTGCTTTTAAGTCACTCCCCTCTCACCTTAAACTTGTGCCCTTTAGTTCTTGATTCCCTTTCCTTGAGGAAATCACTGTGTGTATTCACCTTATTTATGCCCCTCCTAATTTTATACACCTCTAAACTGCTGCCTGTAAGGAGTTTGTACGTTCTCCCTGTGACCCTGTGGGTTTCCTCCGCATATTCCAGATTGCTCCCACATTCCTACCAGTTGGTAGGTTAATTTGTCAATGTAAATTCTCTCATGATTAGGCTAGGGTTAAATCAGGGGAATTCTGGGCTGCCTGGCTCCATGGGCCTATTCCGTGCTGTGTCTCCATAAATGAATAAAGTCACCCGCCAATTTTCTACACTTCAATGAATAAAATCCTAGCCTGCCAAAGCTCTCCCTGAGTCAGGGGTTCCCATCCTGGGGTCCACAGTCCCACTGCTCAATTGTATTGGTTCATGGCGTAAAAAGTTTGAGAATCCTTGTCCTAAATTGAATAGCACTGCTTGAGTTGCAGAGCCTTAGTCTTCTCTGTGAGTGTGCTCAACCTAGTTATTGTCCAAATGCCTGATGAGATCTTATACAAGAAATCTTATTACTTTTCAGTTTATCAGTTCCTTCATATTTCATTGTCAATAGTGTGCCCATGGAGAGTGTGTATCCTTTAATCTCTTTTATCTCAGCTTTCAACAAAGCTATCAGTCCACTTATGACCTCAGCATGTTTTACTTTTGCCTCTCAAAGTCCAACCCTATGTCCCCATCATGAGAGGTGGAAATGGGTAGGGCTGGTCAAGAGGGCTCTGGGGAAGCTGCATAGGTCAATCCCCTATACAGTGGATACAATGGATCCTGATGAACTCCAACCATACCATTGACCTTTGACAATGGAGGTGGGAGGTCAACAATGGCTCATGCTCCTCTGGGAGGTAAGGGCCCAAGGAGACCAAGAAGATGCTTTACTTTTGTTTGGTACCTAAGTATCTTTTCCTCCACGTTGAATATTATTACTATGGGAGGAGCTGCAATTGTCCTTCGGTAACCAAGCAACTCTATCTAAAAGAAATATTGGTGCTTTTCACAACCTCAAGGTGTCACAGTCAGTGATGAGTGATCACTTTTTAAATGAAGGATCCTTGGGAACCAACGGACTAATCTGATATTGGTTAAGTTGAGTTACCTGTCTTGTGCTCAGGTACAGTGAGGTACAGATACAATGAAAAACTTACTTGCAGCAGCATCACAGGTACATAAGTGCAGACACAGAACATCACTTAAACAAGACAGTGAAGAAATAGAGTGTAAAACAATGCATTAGTGCATAAAGTGCCGTTAGAACAAAGTTTGAAGTTCAAACTACATTTATTATTAAAGTATGTATACATGATACAACCTTGAGATTCATCTCCTTACAGACAGCCACGAAACAAAGAAACCCAGAAGAACCCATTTAAAAAAAGACCATCAAACATCCAATGCAGAGAGAGAGAAAAAAACAAATCATGCCAACAACAAATAATCTCAAAATGGCGGTGCAGGCTCGAAGGGCCAAATGGTCTACTTCTGCACCTATTGTCTATTGTCTATTGTCTATAACAAGCAAATAGCGTTTTGAATTGAAAGTCTACAGAGACTCAATTTAGCACAGAACAGAGAAGCGAGTTGAACCGGCCCACTCCTCACCTCGGTTCTTCAAGCTGACCTTTTCAACCTGGTCCAGTGCTTAAAGCATCGTCCAAACATTGGGTTCACTCACTTCAATATGTTCTGGGGCCCGGGGCCTGGACCCTGCTGCCTGGCTTTGGCCTGTACCCAACCGTTCCACTCAACCAACTGAACAAGTCCAACCTCCGAGAGAACCACAACTTTGTCGTGGTTTGGAGGCTTGTGTGTCTCAAGGGCCCAGAGAGCTATGTTGGCTGGAGTTAAAGCATTATGCTTTGGCTCTTTTAAGGTCACCCATGCCAAACAAGTCACAGGGTAGAGGCTAGACCAAGAGTGGTCCACCAGTCCTCCAGGTTTGGGGGTTTATCTCAGGGCAAACAAACCTGACTGGCAAAACAAAACTGTTATGGAAAAAGCAATAAAGAACCCTCTTACATCTGAGTGTGATGGTATTCCTGAGTTTCCACCCGGGACTTGCATGATTGACAGTAGTGAAAGCTGAGAGGAACCTAATGACATGATGAAGGAAGCCCTGAACACTGCCAGAGATGGAGGACCTTCATTGCTGCCCTCAACACCAGCAGCATAATGGGCAGTAAGTAGGTAAGAGCAAGTCCAAGGTACTGCAAGACGTGGTTTGTAGTGTTCCATTGCTGAAGTAGGGTTAGGGATGTGCAGGTCAGTTCAAGAATTATGTGCTTGTAGAAAAGAAACAGTTTCTGAACCTAATGGTGTGCAGCTTCAGGCTTCTGTATCTCCTGCCTGATGGCAGCAGTGAGAAGATGGAATGGCAAGATGGTATGCATCCTCAGTGATGAATGCCAGCTTCTTCAGGCAGCACTGCATGCAGATGTTTTCCATAAGACCATAAGGCCATATGATATAGGAGCAGAATTAGGCCATTTGGCCCATCGGGTCTGCTCTGCCGTTTCATCATGGCCGATCCAATACTCCTCTAAGCCCCAATCTCCTGCCTTCTCCCTGACCAATCCAGAATCTATCAATCACTGCCTTAAATATACAAAAAGACTGGGCCTCCACAGCACTCATGACAAAGAATTCCACAGATTCACCATTCTCTAGCTAAAAAAATTCCTCCTCATCTAAAAGGACACTCATCTATTCTGAGGCTGTGTCCTCTGGTCTTAGACTCTCCCACCACAGGAAACATCTTCTTCACATCCTCTCTATCAAGGCCTTTCACCATTTAATAGGTTTCAATGAGGTCACCCCTCATTCTTCTGAATTCTGGTGAACACAGGCCCAGAGTCATCAGACGCTCTTCATCTGACAAGCCATTCAATCCTGGAATCATTTTCGTGAACCTTAGAACCCTCTCCAGTTTCAGCACATCCTTTCTAAGGGGCCCAAAACTACTCACAATATTCCAAGTGAGGCCTCACCAGTGCTTTATAAAGTCTCAGCATTACATCCTTGCTTTTATATTCCAGTCCTTTTGAAATGAATGCTAACATTGCATTTGCCTTCCTCACCACAGACTCAACCTGCAAATTAGCTTTTAGGAATCCTGCATAAGGACTCCCAAGTCCTTTTCACCTCAGTTTTTGTATTTTCTCTTCATTTAGAAAACCTTTCATTTCTTCTACCAAAGTGCATGACCATACACTTCCTGACACTGTATTCCATCTGTTATTTCTTTACCCGTTCTCCTAGTCTGTCTAAGTCCTTCTGTAGCCTCTCTACTTCCTCAAAATTACCTGCCCCTCCACCTATGTTCATATTGTCTGCAAACTTTTCACCAAAGCCATCAATTCCATCATCCAAAGCATTGACATATGACATAAAAAAATTGGTCCCAACACTGACCCCTGTGGAACACCGCTAGTCACCAGAGACTCCCTTTTCTTTCCACTATTTGCCTCCTGCCAATCAGCCACTGCTTTATCCATGCTAGAATCTTTCCTGTAACACCATAGGCTCATAGCTTGCTCAGTAACCTCATGTGTGGCACCTTGTCTAAGGCTTTCTAAAACTCCAAGTACACAACATCATCCGATTCTCCTTTGTCTATCCTGCTTGATATTTCTTCAAGGAATTCGAACAGGTTTGTCAGGCAAGATTTTCCCCTCAGGAAACCATACCAACTTCGGCCTATTTTATCATGTGCCTCTAAGTACTCTGAGACCTCATCCTTAATAATCGACTACTTTTCAATAGTGAGGAGAGCTGTAACCAGGAAGGACTGGGCTGTGTCCATTACTCTCTGCACTGTCTTATATTCCTGTGTGCTGAAATTCCATACCAGGCCATGATACAGCCATTCAGGATGCTTTCAACAGTGTATCCGTAGAAGTTTCTTAAAGGGTTTGGTGACATGTCAAATCACCTTCTTACCAGGTACTGACATGCCTTAACCATGAATATTTATGTGCTGAACGTAGGACAGGTCATCCAAGATGTCAATGCTTGGAAATTAGACACCTGTTGAAGGATACTGGGATGTTGGGAATACCTTCCCCTCACTTCAGAGTAGAGCAGTGGGACTGTTTACCTGAGAGGTCCTTAGTTTAATGTCACCTCTTAAAAGGCAAAATATAAAAGCTGAGGCCTTATGTTGGTTGGGGTCCGCCACAGATGCTGCATCCTAGCTGTCTATGTGACATGCAAGCCAGGACAGTATGATATGGAGATCAATGCAGCAAGCTCCCCCTCTCCACGCAGACTCTCTAAAGGACTGCAGAGACCGATACAGTTTGGTACCAGCAGCATCGCATGAGTTGCCGGTCAGCATTGAACTCAACACAGGACTTCCTCAGGGATTCCAGCTCCAGAATTTTACTCCGGGTTTACTCCTGAAACCTTCCCATGAGTGGGTATATCTGCAAGGTGGTGAAGGTTTGAGATCAGAGTTTTCCTTCTCCTTGGTGAGCAGCCATCCATGACTGATGAGCCCCATCTGCCTGAAGCAATAGGTTTTAAGGCACTAGTAACCTGCCTTTGCCTTGGTCATCAGGAGCTATTTGAGATATACGCCATTGGGAGCATTTAATAGGCAATTGGAGCTTATTCCCACTACCTCCCCTGGCTACGACAACCTAAGAAACCATTAAAAGTAAGTGAATAAAAGTTAATAGTCAGATGGCTCAAGAAGATTCCAAAATGATATTACAGGTATACTGCAAGAGCTGAAATCTGCAGAGATCAGGTTTTTTGGAATAATTAATAAAACTCTGCAGATGTGTTGCATTCTGACTCAATGCGTCATAGCCTAGCATGGAGTTGCAATGCACAGCAAAGCATGAAACTATGGAGAGTGGTGCACTCGGCCAGATCCCTCAAGGACGCAGTTCTCCCCACCAATGCAGACATCTGGAAGAGGCAATATTTCAAGAAGGTGGCTTCCGCCATCTGAGACCCCACCATCCGGGCCACGCCCTCTTCTCGATGCTCCCTCAGACAGGAGATACAGGAGCCTGAAGGCCCACACGCAAGTTCCAACATCAGATTCCCCCCCCCCCCTTGCCATCAGGTTCTAAAGTTCAAAGTAAATGTTATTATCATACTATATGTCACCATATACAACCCTGAGATTCATTTTCCTGCGGGCATACTCAATAAATCTATAGAATAGTAACTATAACAGGATCAATCAAAGATCAACCAGAGTGCAGAAAACACCAAATGGTGCAAATGCAAATATAAATAAGTAGCAATAAATATTGAGAATATGAAATAAAGAGTCCTTAAAGTGAGATCATTGGTTGTGGGAACATCTCAATGGATGGGCAAGTGAGTGTAGCTATTCCCTTTGTTTAAGAGCCTGATGGTTGTGGGGTACTAACTGTAAACCCACTTGGAAATCCTTAACACCACCTTTGGCTGTTTTTCTTACCTCTCTCTCAACCTTGCACTAAAGTCATTATGTTTATTTTGTTGTTTATTTTGCAAATGTTCATGTTAATTTGGGTTTACATTAATTTATGGTTGTTCTCATCTTGTACTGTGCTGCCGCTGCAAGAAGCTAACTTTCATGGCATTTACACTCTGTGGATTTATACCTATGACAACAATAAACCTGAATGAAATAAAAAGGGTTGTAAAGGGATTAAAGCAAGCAGAAACATCTCTGACATTCTGTGACAATTCCTGATAAAACTATACTATGTGAATTTCAATGACTCGAACCCAGTGAAAGCCAAAGGTGGGGGGCGGCGGTGTGTGTGTGTGTGTGTGTGTGTGTGTGTGTGTGTGTGTGTGTGTGTGTGTGTGTGTGTGTGTGTGTGTGTGTGTGTGTGTGTGTGTGTGTGTGTGTGTGTGTGTGTGTGTGTGTGTGTGTGTGAGAGAAAGAGAGAGAAGGGGGAGAAGAGAGAGAGAGATGAAGGGAGAGTAGGGTGGAGATACGTCTCTACCAAAGAAGGTGTAAGCCACTCCTCCACTAGCCTACAGGTCACCCTTGGACAAGGGTCACGTGAAACCATGGGAGTAGGTGGTGGATAGGCATATAAGCAGTTGGTGTATATCACAAGTCCTGGTTATGCAAGCACTTGCGCCAGGCAGACAATCTCTGAAGAGTTTTGATAATGGCTGGGGTCAGCCATCTTGTGAAGACATTGACTAGACGAAGGCAACGGCAAACCACTTCAATAGGAACATTTGACAAGAGCAATCATGGTCTTGGAAAGATGGAAGAGCACGATCGCCCACGTAATGTGACAAGCCGCATAATGTTGATGATGAGGAGGAGAAACAGAGAAAGAGAGGGAGAGAGTTATGGAGAGAGAGAAAGGGAGATGGCGAGAAATATAGAGAAAGGTAGAAAGAGAAATGGAGGGAGAAGCGGATGGAGGGAAAGGATGATAGAGTTGACGAGAGAGATGGTGAAGGAGAAAGAGAAAGAGAGAAAGATGGAGAGACAGACAGACAGACAGACAGACAGAGCGAGAGAGAGGAGAGTGATACCTCTCAATAAAAGAAGAGCAGAGATTATCGCAAAACCACGAACATGATCACAAGAAAGCCATCACCAACAGGAACTGTCCTGGGTGGGTGAGGGGCCCTGTGGCAAGTTTGCAGATGAGGATCCAGAATACAACCACAGAGATTGCGCAGTAGTTGGAAGCAGACAGCTTCTGAATGGGGCCAGTGCTGCAGATCCCACCCTCACCCCCATTTTAATGTGCACACTTCTTCTTTGCTCTCTGAGAAAGTTTAGCAAATATTCACTTAATTGTTCTCTATCTTCAGCTCCTAAGGTTCCTAAGTCAACTTAGTTTGTTTAAAACAAATATCAAAACAAACTGCAGATGCTGAAAATTCTTTACTTAAATGAAAAATGCTGGAAACACTCAGTAGGTCAGGCAGCAGCTGAGAAGGAGAGTCGATGTGTCAGGGTGAAGTCACTTACAATGCCTTCCAAATATTATCATTATTTTCTTGGGTCATTCTTCAGTTTTGAAAGGACTGCAGAGGTTTAAGTTAACAGGGGAAATGAAGGTTTACGGACTCATTGAGTCATAGAGCTCAGAAACAGGCCCTTCAGCCCATCTGGACTCTTCCAACCAAGCTGCAGCAGTTGCCAGCCGGTAACCTTTTAAATCTTTCCAATCCAGTTATAGTACCTGTCCAAATATTTAATCAAAGTTGTTATTGTACCTGTTTGATAGGCCAAGTTTTTCACACAGTGAGTGGTAGGTGCCTGGAAAATGCAGGCGGGGAGACGGTAGAGGATTTTAGACCGGCTCATGAACAGGCATGGAGGAGGGGAATACAGACCTTGTGCAGGCAGATGGGATTAACTTAGATCGGCCCCATGGCTAGTACAAAGTTGCTGGGCCAAAGAGCCTGTTCCTATGCTGTTCATACTCAGATTAGTTTATGCAATGAAATTCCTTCCTCACATGAGGCTCACAGAGTGAACAGTACATGGTTGTAATAAACACATCAGTAAGTTCAGGGATGAACAGATTGGTATAAAGTGCAGTAGTTCAAACTCAGGAAGTGAAAAGTGAAATGTTAATGCGACAATAATAGATTGTTCACTCATTCATTCATTCGTTTTGTGCCATGTCGTATGGCGTAGGTGACCGTGGTCTTTCCACAACCATGATAGTTCTTGGCAAATTTTCTGCAAAGGTGGTTTGCCGTTGCCTTCTTTTGGGCAGTGTCTTTATAAGACAGGTGACCCCAGCATCATCAATACTCTTCAGAGATGGTCTGTCTGGCATCAGTGGTCACATAACCGGGACTTGTGATAAGCACCAGCTGCTCATATGACCATCTATGACCTGCTCCCACGGTTTCTCGTGACCCTGACTGGGGGGGGGCTAAGCAGTTGCTGCACCTTGCCCAAGGATGACCTGCAGGGGGAAGGAGAGCCTTACTCCCCCTTTTGTAGAGTCATACCTCCACCCCGTCACCCCAAGACGATAATAGAAGGGGGTCGAATTAAGGGTTCGCGAATGTGGCAGCATCACTGGGAAGGAGATGTGAAAGGTGATTATCAGAAATCTGATAACAGTGCAGAACAAGCTGTACTTGATAAAGATAAAGATTAACTTTCCTTGTCACACCAAAACATCAAGACATACAATGAAATGTGTCATTTGTGTCAACAACCAACATAGTCCATGGATGTGCTGGGGGCAGCCTGCAAGTGTTATGTTTCCAGCACCAACATAGCAAGCCCACAACTTACGCCTCCTAACCCAAATGGCTTTGGAAACTGGAGGACCCAGAGGGAAGTCACGCGGTCAGGGGAGAATGTACAAACAGATTAGTCAGCAGCATAATTGAACCCCGATCACTGACACTGTAAAGCATTACTCTACCATGGTGCTTGTGGCTGATCTTCTGGGCATTTGAGCCCCTGTATCTTCTCCCAAAAGGTAAAAGCAAGACGAGGGAATGGCCAGTGGGAGCAGGCATCCTTAATGATGCCATTGGCCTTTCTGAAGCAACGCACCATTAAGATAGACCTGGAAGAAGCAACGAAGCTGTGATGGACTGGACTGTGTCTACTGCTCTCTGCAGGTTCATTTTCTGTGTTCATCATTGAGCTAAGTGGTGCTTGGTGTTTCACACCTCTGACTGGAGGTGTTCAAGTTATGTCTGGCATAAAGAGCAGAACATATCACTACACATTGCCCTAATTATCCAGCTATCCACAAATTGTGGGATGGTTAGTCGAGACTGCAGTGAATATATGGTTTGCCCTTCTTGTCTAAAAACAGTAAGGAAGATGACAGATAAACATGATTAAATGCTGGTAACAAATCTATCTTCTTCCATTGCTTTAGAAGACTGAGTTACTCTGTCTCTTGGAAATCTGTCAGTGGGGACAGTGAGGAAGACGAGCAGAACTTTGATTTTGAATGAAAAATGCAGAAAACATGCCAGAGGGATGGGGAGGGCAAATTTGGATTAAATAAAATATTTCTAACACGTGCAGTACTGACAGAATTCTTGGAAATAAAATCTTCCCAAAACTCAGGAGACTACGGAATTTGAGAGATGGATGGAGCAAAGGAGAGGGAAGCAGAGTGCAGTTTGCTTTGATTGGTATTTGTGTGGCTTAGTTATGTCAAGTGGATTTAGTAATCAAGATGCAGAACTGCCAGTCATTGATGGTGAGCAGTTACAGCTAAAGCTCGCACCCCCACCACCATCCAGACTTTGCTCTCTTCTCGCTGCTGCCATCAGGAAGGAGGTACAGGAGCATTAGGTCCCACACCACCAGGTTCAGGAACAGTCACTACCCTTCAACCAACAGGCTCCCAAACTAGGGTGGTTAACTTCATTCATCCCAATGCTGAGTTAACCCCACAACCTATGGACCTGTTTTCAAGAACTCTACAACTTTTGGTCTCAATATTTATTATTTATTTATTATTCTTAATTTTTCTTTTTTGCATTTGCACAGTTTTGAATATTGGTTGTTTGTCTGTCTTTGCTCTGCACAGCTTTTTATTGATTCTATTGTGTCTCTTTGTATTTACTGTGAATGCCCACAAGAAAATGAATCTCAGGGTAGTATGTGGTGACATATATGGCGCATCATCCACTCTCTGCTGCCCAACATCTGGTATCTGACATCCGACCTCAGATGATCCACATCTGTGTCAATGTGGAGACTTAGCTGCCGAAACCTTACCTTCAAGAGAGGAAGTATTTGGTCCATACATACTATCTACACCCATTACTGCCAAAAACTGAACAAAAGGTTTCAAACTCGAGAACTTGTGGCTATGTGTCCTTATCACAGAAATGGATACTCCTTCACGAACAACAAAGGCTGAATTGAACAGCATGAATGAGTAGGGCCGAAATGCCTATTTCCAAGGAAGCAGGTCCTGAGTATTTAGTAAAGTACAGTACTAGTCTTGTGAACTGCAAAGCCAAGAAATAGCAACAATTTCTTCAACTACACAGGGCATGGTAGCATTGTGGTTAAGTCACTCGAGTATTCTCAAGATACATCAATTATCGATTTGGAAACATGAGTTCAAATCCCACCATGGCAGCTAAAGACTTTAAACTTAAGCAGTTTAAATACATAGACAGTAATCAAAGAGTTTCGGTGATCAATATAATGGCGCAGCTGGATTTCCTAGAAGGCAAATAATTGTAAATATTGGAAATCTGAACTAAAACTGCAGCATCCGGTGACTCCGCAATGTCTGTCTTGGAGGATGATGTCACAACAAGACGATGAACCCTTGCAAGGTATCAGGTACTGATGGTGTACCTGGTAGGGCACTGATAATCTGTGCCAAACAACTGGCTGGACAGTTCAAGGAAATCCTCAATCGCTCATTACTGCAATTAGAGGTTCCTGCCTGCTTCAATCATATCAGTGCCCAAGAAGTCCAGGGTGAGCTGCCTCAATGACTATCATCCAGTAGCACTCACATCTACTGTCATGATGTGCTTTGAGAGGTTGGTCATGGCCAGTACCAACTCCTGCCTAAGCAAGAACCTGGACCTGCTACAGTTTACCTATGGCCACAATAGGTCTAGAGTGGATGCAATCTCACTGGCTCTCCACTCGGCCTTGGATTATAAAGCCAATAGCAGTAACTATGTCAGGCTGCTATTTATTAATTATAGCTCAATGTTCAACACCACCATAGCCTCAGTGCTAATCAACAAGCTCCAAAACCTGGGCCTCTGTAAATCCCTCTGCAACTGGATCCTTGACTTACTCGTCAGGAGACCACAGTTCAGTGCAGATAAGAAATAACATTTCCTCTTTTCTGACAATCAAAAATCCACACTTGGCCCCCTGCTCTGCTCTTTCTACACCCACAACTGTCTGGCTAGGCACAGCTCAAATGCTATCTATAAGTTTGCTAATGACACAACTATTGTTGGCAGAATTTCAGATGGTGACAAGGAGACGTACAGGAGCAAGATAGATCACCTAGTTGAGCGGTCTTGAAACAACAAGTTTGCGCTCAATGTCAGTAAGACCAAAGAATTTATTGTGGACTTCTAAAAGGGGAAGTCCAAGGAACAGACACCAGTCCTTATCGAGGGGTCAGCAGAGGAAAGGATAAGCAATTTCAAGTTCCTGGTGTCAACATCTCTGAAGGTCTACCTTGTGCCCAACATATTAATGCAATTACAAAGAAGGCATGACGGTGGCTGTATTTCATTGGGAGTTTGAGGAGACTTGGTTTGTCACCAAAGACTCTCATAAATCTCTACAGGTGTACCATGGAGAGCATTCTAACTGGTTGCATCACCATCAGATTTGGATGGCCACTGCACAGGATTGGAAAATGATACAGGAAGTTGTAAACTCAGCCAAATCTATCATGGGCACTAGCCTGCCCAGCAGCAAGAACATTTTCAAAAGGCGATGCCTCAGAAAGGCAGCATCCATCATTAGGGCCCCCCACCACCCAGGGCATGCCTTCTTCTCATTGCTACCATCAAGGAGGAGCACAGGAACCTGCAGACACATACTCAACATTTTAGGAACAGCTTCTTCCCCACTGCCGTCAGATTTCTGAGTGGACAATGAACCCACGTACAGTACCTATTCTTGCAATGTACTTCTGCCACAAAACAACATTTTTCATAATATACTGAATGCCAGTGATATTACACCTGATTCTGATTGTGAGATGATCTTACAGAGGTAATTAAAATCATAAGGGCATAGATAGTGTGAATGTACATGGTCTTTTATCCAGCATTCGGGAATCAAGAACTAGAGGACATAGGTTCAGACCAGGCCTGTAATGAGTTCTAAAGCATTTGCTAAGCATATTAAATACATAGATACAACTCTCCATTGTCCAGAGATTGGAAATATTCCACACAGACTTGGTCAAAATTCTTGAAAAACATCCCATTTCCGTTGTGAAATAAAGCATCATCACAAAACATTTAAAAACTGCTTTAACATATGCTCATGTATCCGGTTTGAACAGTGACCACATAGAGTGATAACATCATTACCGAGCAAAATGAAGATCATTGGGTAATTCCCCTGTCAATCAATTGACAGTATTTCTGTAAAGTGACTGGATTTGATTTTATGCTCATAATTTATGTGGAACATTCTTCTTCAATCTGCAACTTTTCTTGTGAAATTCCTCATCATCATCATTATGTGCCATGTCAACTGACACGGGTGATCATGGTCTTTGACCATGATTGTTCTTGACAATTTTTTCTACAGTGTGGTTTATCGTTGACTTCTTCTGGGCAGTGACTCCAGCCATTATTAAAGTTTTTCACAGATTGTCTGCCTGGTGTCTATGGCCACATAACCAGGACTTGTGATATGCACCACCTGCTCCCATGGCTTCGTGTGATCTTGAATGAGGGGCTAAGCAGGTACAACACCTTGCCCAAGGGTGACCTACAGGCTAGCAGAGGGAAGGAGCACCTTACACCTTCTTTGGTAGAGATGTATCTCCACCCTGACACTAGGGGGCACACTGAACAATTGCATATACATATAATGATTATTAGGAAGCATACTAAACAGTAACATGTATATAGGTAGTTACAGAAAATAAAAGCAGACATAAATTGTTAAACTGCACAGAATATTACAATTACACATATTCTGTGTAATATGTGTAATTTACACATGGTTGTACATGGTTATTATCAAAGCATTACCAAGTGTCCAGTAGAAGTAGGAGATGATCTGGTGTCATCTTGTTAGCAGTGATACAGGTCTGTTACGAGCAGCAAAACACTGTGCACCAGCTACTCATACAACCATCCACCACCTGCTCTAATGGCTTCACATGACCCTGATCTGACGTCTAAGTAGGTGCTACACCTTGCCCAAGGGTGACCTGCAGGCTGGCGGAGGGAAGGAGCTCCTTACACCTCCTTTGGTAGAGACGTACCTCCGCCCCGCCACTCTCTAACAAAATCAGTCTGCTTAAATACAGAGAGCTATTGGGTTTTGTTTCCTCTGCTCTCAACCCTCTTTTCTCCAGTTGAGTTCAGTCAAGTTGAGTTTATTGTCAGGAGCACTGGTACAGCAAGGTGTGGGTACAATGAAAATCTTGTGTCATCCAATGAACTACAATGTATCAGGCAGAGCAAACAATCATTTTCTCCACCATCTGGGCCATGCAGTCTTCTCCCTGCCATCATCAGTCAGGATGTACCGAAGCCTGAAGTCCTACACCACCAGGTTCAGAAAGAGCTACTTTCCAATAACAATCCGGTTCTTGCATGAAACTGCACAACCCTAAACCTAGATCAGCAATGGAACATTACAGATGTAGTACACACAACACACTGAATACAAATTATACATAACATTATACCATACAGTGAGAAAATAATGGTGCAAAAAAAACACAATTAAAGATGAACCTGCGAGGGATGGGGAAGGGGGTACAGGAGCCTTAGGTCACCCACGACCAAGTTCAGGGACAACTATTACCCTTCAACCATCAGGCTCCTGAACCAATGTGGATAACCTCACTGAACTGATCCACAACCTTCGGACTCACTTTCAAGGACTCTACAACTTGAGTAAATAAATAATACTGAGAATGGGTTTATTTAATAATTTGTATTTGCACAGTTGTCTTCTTTCGTCAGTCTTTGTGTGCGTTCATTGATTCTATTGGATTTCTTTGTTTTCTGTAAGAAAATGAATTTCAGGGTTATATATAGTGATACATATAAACACTGATAATAAATATGGACTTTGAACTTTAAACTGATGTGGTGAAGTTGAGTCTGTGGGGAATGTCCTAACCTAAAGCTGTTGGTCTTCAGATTAACCTCGCAGAGATCTGTAAATGAAATTGAACAGATTAGGAAAGAAAAGAGCAATAAAATCATATTTGCGGTATGTCACAACTGCATTAATAGATGCAGACTGAGCAATATTTAAAGCAAGTTGTGAAACCAATGTCAGGTCAAGTTCATTTGCAGGGTCAGTGTACAAAGATAATGGACCTTTTTCATCTCTGTGTGTTCTCCTGAGTGAGTGATAATAAAATGAAAATGAGTGTCCTGGAAGGGAAATATTTACTGGAATCACTAGGGGGAAATACACAACTCAACTCAAGTAATTCTACCACCAGGAAAGTCCAAAGTTCAAAGTAAATCTATTATCAAAGTACATATCTGTCACTATATACTACCCTGAGAAATATTTTCTTTTGGGCTACTCAATCTATTCAAAATGGACGAATAACTATAATAGAATCAATGAAAGACCACTCCAACTTGGGTGTTCAACCAGTGTGCAAAAGACAGATTGGGCAAATACAAAAAGAAATAAATAATAATAAATAAGTAAATAAGCAATAAATATTGAGAACATGAGATGAAGTATCCTTGAAAGTGAGCCCATACATTGTTGCAACATTTCAATTATGGGGCAGGTGAGGTTGAGTGAAATTATCCCGTTTGGTTCTAGAGTTGATGGTTGAGGGGTAATAACTGTTCCTGAACCTGGTGGTGTGAGTCATGAGGTTCCTGTATCTTCTTCCTGGTGGGGCAGCAAGAAGAGAGCATATCCTGGATGTTGAGGGTCCCTGATGACAGTTGCTGCTTTCCTGCAACAACTTTTCCTGTTGATGTACTCTGCGGTTGGGAGGACTTTACCCCGATGGACTGGGTTGTATCCATTACCTTTTATCGGATTTTCTGTTCAAGGGCAATGGTGTTTCTATACCAGGCGGTGATGTAACCAGTCAACATACTCTCCACTACATATCTATAGAAGTTTGTCAAAGCTCGAAGTGTCATGCCAAATCTTTGCAAACTCCTACGGAAGTAGAGGCACTGCTGGACTTTCTACATAATTGCACTTAGATGCTGGGCCCAAGACAGGTCCTCTGAAATAATAAGACACGGGAAATTAGAGAAACCGAAACAAAAAACAAATCTGCAGATGTTGCAAATCTAAAACAAGAACAGTAAATGTTGGAAACATTCAGGTGGTCAGGAAATAAATCTAGAGCAGAGGTTCCCAACCTTTTTTATGTCATGGACCCCTTCTATTAACTGAGGGGTGTGTGGACCCCACTGCTGGGAACCCTAATCCAGAGAGAGAAACAGCGTTAATGCTTCCATAACTGATGAAGGATCGTTGGCCTGAAATGTTAACTCACTCTCTCTCTCCACAGACACTGCTTGACCTGCTAAGTATTTTACAACTTTCCAAAGACATACGGGTTAGGGTTAGCATGTTGTTGGCATGCTATGTTAGTTCCAGGAGTATGACCATACTTATGGGCTGCCCCTAGCACATCCTTGGAATCTATGGGCCTTTGACGCAAACACCATGTTTTACTGTATGTTTCAATGTACATGGCAAATAAAGCTAAACTTTTACCTGATTATCAGCAAACTGGCCTCAGGAGGAGGTAGAGATTCGCAGGGGTAAGCCACTGTCTGTAGTCAGAGGTATTAATTCCTACCTGCTGTGTTTGGAGTGGGTTACTCTTATTAAGTGCCCCATTCACCTCTGCCCACCTAACCATCCATTCTTTGGGCCACTCAACACAACCCTGAGGATACAGCTTCTGTCCCACTGTTATCAAATGCTTGAACAGACCTTTAAGGTTGATTTCTTCATCTCCCAATCTACCTCATGGTGATCTTGCATTTTATTGTTTACCTGCACTGCACTTTCAGTAGTATTTACACTTTATTCTGCATTGTTATTGTTTTACCTTGTTCTACCTCAATGCTCTGTGTAATGATCTGATCTGTATGATGTTACGAATGTGCCACAACTCTGAGGGGCCGAAGGGTACAAAGTAGCCCCCTCCTTTTTGAGAATCGCAAGATCGCTATTAATTCAGGTCTAGGACCCAGGAAATGAGAGAGAGACACGCAGAATCCACAAGGGTTTGGAATGTGTTTGTCCTGGCCCCCAGAAAGGCGGAACCATTGATAACGACTATTGTCTCTTGGAGACAGAATTTTGTATTGAGTACTGTACTATTCATTGAAGCCCTCAGGGAATGACAGAGTGGGCTGGTTGAGGGATAGCATCATCCCAACCTGATTGACATCTGAGACCCCATGAGTAAGGATAAAAGAGGGTCTGGGGAACAACCCCTTCAGACGCACCAGGAGAGATGCTAGAAATCCCGTGACAGCGTCTAATAGCGACAGCCGGTGGGGGGTTCGCGTGCGTCCTTTCCCTTTGCCGGGATTGGGGCCTTACCACGGAAGAACGGCTTTAGCTAAAGGAGAAACCAACACCAACGGAACTCTGGAAGGATCGAAATCATAAAAGGAAAAGCCGGCAAGTTCTAAAAATCTCTCTCTTGACTCCAACCAAAGGCTGCAGCCTGAATGAACTTGAGTGACTTTTATATTTCCATCGGACAATACATTCTCCCCTAGACAATGATAGAGCTATTTCTTATTGATTATTATTATACCCATGCTTTTAGATTTAGTATTGACGACGTATATTATCTGTATGTTTGCATTGATCTTATTTTTTGTGTATTTTTATCAATAAGTACTGTTAAAAATAGTACCATCAGACTTCAACGGACCTCTCTATCTTTGCTGGTAAGTGACCCAGTTACGGGGTTCGTAACAATGAGCAGCATACAAGACAAGCTTTTCACTGTATCTCAGTACATGTGACAGTAATAAACCATTACCTATAGTACTGTGAAAAAGTCTTAGGCACATATATATAGCTGGGGTGCCTAAGACTTCTGCACAGTACTGTAGTAATTTTATGTATTGCACTGCACTGTGCAAAAAAAAAACAAATTTTGCAACATACATGAGTGATGATAAACCAGATTCTGACATGGGACTCTATCGTGGACTAAGAGTGAGAAGGGGCAGGGAGAGGGAATCATGGTTGGGAAAATGGGAAGGGAAAAGGGAGGGAGAGAGGAGAGAGTGAGTGGGAAGCACCACACAGACGTTCTGTAATGATCAATAAACCAATTGTTTGGAATCAAATGGAATCAAATGGACAGGAGGAAGAGTATAGGAAACTGATACAGGACTTTGTGATATGGTGCAACTCAAATTACCTGCGTCTCAATATCACCAAGACCAAGGAGATGGTGGTGGACTTTAGGAGATCTAGGCCTCATATGGAGCCAGTGATCATTAATGGAGAATGTGTGGAGCAGGTTAAGACCTACAAGTATCTGGGAGTGCAGTTAGACAAGAAGCTAGACTGGACTGCCAACACAGATGCCTTGTGCAGGAAGGCACAGAGTCGACTGTACTTCCTTAGAAGGTTGGTGTCATTCAATGTTTGTAGTGAGATGCTGAAGATGTTCTATAGGTCAGTTGTGGAGAGCGCCCTCTTCTTTGTGGTGGTGTGTTGGGGAGGCAGCATTAAGAAGAGGGACGCCTCTCGTCTTAATAAGCTGGTAAGGAAGGCGGGCTCTGTCGTGGGCACAGAACTGGAGAGTATGACATCGGTAGCAGAGCGAAGGGCGCTGAGTAGGCTACGGTCAATCATGGAAAACCCTGAACATCCTCTGCATAGCACCATCCAGAGACAGAGAAGCAGCTTCAGCGGCAGGTTGCTATCGATACAATGCTCCTCAGACAGGATGAAGAGATCATTACTCCCCAATGCCATTCGGCTTTACAATTCAACCGCCAGGGGTAAGATATGTTAAAGTGCCGGGGTTAGGACTGAGCTTAAGTTACCATTCAATGTATTTTAGTAAACTATTTAAGAACTTTTTAAAAGCTATTTATTAATGCTTTTTGAGAGGGTGATTTTAGATGCATATCATATTTATACTGAGTTAAGTATTGTATGTAATTAGTTTTGCTACAATAAGTGTATGGAACATTGGAAAAAATGTTGAATTTCCCCATGGGGATGAATAAAGTATCTATCTATCATCTACCTGGAGTCTCAGAAGTGGAAGTGCCTGCACACAAGCAACCCCGCCCCGCCCCTGGCATTCCTTCTCTGCTACCTGTCCCACACCCATCCTGCGACACATTGCCCTTGTCATTCCTAACTTCTTTTGCTCCCGCCAAATTTATAAAAAAAACTCGCTCTCCACTTCATGTTACAAACCCAGTACTGTGCAAACGTGTTAGACACCTTAGCTATTTATAAATGCTTAAGACTTTTTCATAGTATTGTACACTAATATCTTCCAGTGACAAGGTCCCATGTATCCTTGTGAGATTGCCAATTAAAAGAAGCCTAATCAATGACACATATCAGAGAGCCCATGACAGGGTCACCAAGTATTCAGGTGCACAGCCCTATTTGCTCTTTAAAATTGATTGATATACTTTATTAATTTATTTAGATACTGCATGGAACAGCCCAGAAAGACACCTGTTCAATCCTAGCCTAATCACAGGACAATTTACAATGACCAGTTAACCTATTAACAGTACATCTTTGGACTGTAGGAGGAAACCAGAGCACCCAGAGGAAACTCACTCGGCTCATGGGGAGAACGTACAAACTCCTTAGAGATGGCACTGGAATTGAACCCCAAACAGCTCCAACTGCAACACCCCAAGCTGGAATAGCACCATGCTAGCCAATGCGCCACCACAGTGCCTGATGTTACTTGACTACTAAGCACTATCTTCATTTGACAAATTTTGAAGTTTGTATTTGATCTATCGGCAATTTCTTCTCACTGGTTTTAAATTTTGAATGTGATACTCATGCAGAGCAAAAAGCAAGGAAAGCCTTCCTCATCTAATAATTTCTCTCGGCGGCTTCCGAAAATTATTATTAGACATCATGTCACTTTGAATATGGTATTATACAATAAAGCCACTGTACAGTCAAAATATGCTGCTAAAACTACAGGGGGTATTAAAAACCATGTGAATTGCAAAGAAGTTTATGGCCCATCTTTCATAACCTTTTGGAACTGCAAAAGCATAAAACTAACTGCTGTTATATTTCTAATGAAATGCAAATTAATACAGACCACACATTTACACAGGTTGCAATATCTACTTAATCAGTTCCTCCCTACAGGGTGCAGCAATGAAAAGTGTATTAAGGAAGGCTGGCTTGTCAAACCTCACAGATACCTACCTTGCAACCAGATACACAGTGGCATCTCTCTACTGGTCCAGGGGGTCTGAAGAATTCTGCACATGGCAGTCAGACCTACTGACATAGTGACACACAGTACAACCACCCCCCCACCCATCCCAACCTCTGTCCCTGTCGTTGTGTCCGTCTTGCTGTGCCAGGGGAGGGGTTTTGGAGGTTAATGGTCTGTTGTGTTCCGTTTGTTATTTGCGCGAGGGAGGAGTTGTTTAGGGGTTGATGTCCTTGTTCCATTTTGGGTGGGGACATGGGGGTTTGGAAGCTGACAACCAGGGTGCCACTCATTTTTGTGCGGGGGGGGTGTGGATTTGATGTGATGGTCATGTTCTTTGTTTTGTGGCTATCTGAAGAAGACAAGTTTCAGAGTTGTATATGGATACAAGCATTGATCATAAATGAGTCTTTTTGAACCTTTGTCTCTGGCTCACTGTCACCTTTGTGCTTCTTATGTTCATTATTTGCCATTTTGCAGAGCTGTCCCGTGAGGAATAAGAACATCACAGCACAGTACAGGCCTTTCGGCCAACTATACTATACCAACTATAACTATAGGTTATACTGACCTTCTAACCTACTCTAAGATCAATCTAACCCCTCCCTCCCACATAGCCCCCCATTTTCTTATCGCCCGTGTGCCTATCTAAGAGTTTCTAAAAGACCCCAATGTATTTGCCTCTATCACCACCCCTGACAGGCTGTTCCACACACCCACTACTCTCTGTGTAAAGAACTTAAATCTCTGATATCAAACTATGTCACAGTATGCACTCACAGGATTGTACCCAAGTGTGGAGGAACAGCAGGCTCTCAGTCACGGGAAGCGCTGACAATGACTCAGCTCCAGCTATGGAGAGTGGCAGACTCCCCATGAAGAGACAGAAGCAAGAGGTTGGGCATAGGAATACTAACAGAGCCTTGGATGAACGACTGATCAACACCATGAAACAAATCGTTTTCTCCAACACAATGACCCCACAAAGGCACTAAACAAGAGTCCTCTTTAAATATTCATAAACTGCTGAAAACCCATGCCAGTCATAGTTAACTGACCAGGTTAATCAGAAAGCAAAAGGCTTAATGATTCTTATTAAGAAAGCAATTAATAAATGCAGGTGCTCAAGAAACCTAGAAGCCCAACAGTCTACAGCACGCCACAAAGGCCTGCAGACTCATGACAACTACACATTCCTCCACCTTAAAATTATGTCCCCCATATTATCCATTTCTGCCCTGGGAATAAGTCTCTGGCTATCCACTTGATCTATGCCTTGTATCATCTTGTACACCTCTATCAAATCATTTCTCATCCTCCTTCACTCCAAGGAGAATAGCCCTAGTTCACTCAATGACATGCTCTCTAATCCAGGCAACATGTTGGTAAATTTCCTTTGTACCCTCTCTAAAGCTTCCACACCCTTCCTATAATATGGTGACCAGAACTGAACACAATACTCCATGTATAATACAATATTCCAAATTTAGGAAGGATTACAAGAACAGACGGTTCGGAAGGATTTATCTCCATCAGTACCTCAGTGGCCTATTAATAGCAATTCATTGTACTCAAAACGCTGAATGGTCAAGATAAGGCATAATATGTAATTAAGTGCTGCGACATAGAACTTAAAGAGATTAGGCTGATCATGAAAAACTCCAACAAACTTCTATAGATTCACTGTCAAAGTATCTTAACTGGTTGCATCCTGGTCAGGTATGGCAACTCCAATACACCAGAATGCAGGAGGCTGCAGAGAATAGGGGATATAACCTGGTCCATCATGGGCACAGCCCTCCCCATCACTAACAGCATCTACAAGAGGCACTGCCTCAAGGCGGTGGCATCGGACATCATGGATCCCCACTATGCCCTCTTCTCACTGTACCATCAGGCAGGAGGTACAGACACCTAAAATCCCACATCACCAGGATCAGGGACAACTACTTTCCTACAACCATCAAGCTCTTGATAGAGCAGACTCCATGGACCAAATGGCTTAATTTTACTCCTATGCCTTATAGCCTTCTGGCCTTGAACTGACCTGCACACCTTAATCCTACCATGGAATTGTCTGTTATGCATATATCATAATTGGACAGTAATTTTCTTCACAGTCTTACATAATATAACATTATAATTTAATTCTGTGTACTGTCTGTATCTACACTCAGTAGCCACTTTATTAAGTAGCTCCTGTACCTAATCAAGTGGCCACTGAGTGTATGCTTGTGACCTTCTACTACTTCATTTGTACTTCAATGTTCAACATGTTTTCAGAAGGCCTTTGACAAGGTGCCGCACATGAGGCTGCTTAGCAAGATAAGAGCCCGTGGAATTACAGGAAGTTACTAGCGTGGGTGGAGCATTGGCTGGTCGGCCGAAAGTGGGAATAAAGGGATCTTGTTCTGGCTGGCTGCCGGTTGCCAGTGGAGTTCCACACAGGTCTGTGTTGGGACCACTGCTTTTTACGATATTTGTCAATGATTTAGACTATGGGATTAACAGATTTGTGGCTAAATTTGCCGATGATACAAAGATAGGCGGAGGAGCGAGTAGTGTTGAGGAAACAGAGAGCCTGCAGAGAGACTTAGATAGTTTAGGGGAATGGGCAAAGAAGTGGCAAATGAAATACAATGTTGGAAAGTGCATGCTCATGCATTTTGGTGGAAGAAATAAACGGGCAGATCGTTATTTAGATGGGGAGAGAATTCAAAATGCAGGGATGCAAAGGGACTTGGAAGTCCTTGTGCAAGATACCCTAAAGGTTAGCCTCCAGGTTGAGTCAGTTGTGAAGAAGGCGAATGCAATTTTGGCATTCATTTCTAGAGGTATAGAATACAAGAGCAGGGATGTGATGTTGAGGCTCTATAAGGCACTCGTGAGACCACACTTGGAGAATGGTGTGCAGTTTTAGGCTCCTTATTTTAGAAAGGATATATTGACATTGGAGAGGGTTCAGAGAAGATTCACGAGAATGATTCCAGGAATGAAAGGGTTACCGTATGAAGAACGTCTGACAGCTCTTGGACTGTATTCCCTGGTTCAGAAAAATGAGGGGGTATCTCATAGAAACATTCCAAATGTTAAAAGGCCTGAACAGATTAGATATGGCAAAGTTATTTCCCACGGTAGGGGATTCTAAGACAAGAGGGCGCAACTTCAGGATTAAAGGACGACCTTTTAGAACTGAGATGCGGAGAAATTACTTTAGTCAGAGGGTGGTAAATCTGTGGAATTTGTTGCCACAAGCGGCTGTGGAGGCCAAGTCATGTATTTAAAGCAGAGATAGATAGGTTTTTGATTAGCCAGGGCATCAAAGGGTACGTTATGAAAGCAGAGGAGTGGGGATGACTGGAAGAATTGGATCGGCCCATGATTGAATGGCAGAGAAGACTCGATGGGCTGAATGGCCTACTTCTGCTCCTATATCTTATGGTCTTATGTTGTGCATTCAAAGATGCCCCTCCGCACACCACTGTTGTAACGTGTGGTTATTTGAGTTACTGTCACCTTCCTGTCAGTGTGAACCAGTCTGGCCATTCTCCTCTGACCTCTCTCATTAACAAGGTGTTTTTGCCCACAGAACCACTGCTTACTGGATGTTTGTTGTTTTTCACACCATTCTCTGTAAACTCCAGGGACCTTTGTGTGTTAAAAGCCCAGGAGGTCAGCAATTTCTGAGATAATCAAACCACCCAATCTGGCACCAACAATTATTCCACGGTCAGAGTCACTTAGATCATTCTGTTGTTGTCTGAACAACTAAACCCCCTGACCATGTCTGCATGCTTTTATGCATTGAGTTGCTGCCGCATGATTAGCCAATCAGATATTTGCTTTAACAAACAGGTGTACAGGTGTACCTAACAAAGTGGCCACTGAGTATTTGCATCTATGATGCTGTTATGAGTAATTATTGTACCTATACCTCACCATACAATGCAATAAATTCACTTGAAATTAAATGCTTGTGTGACACAAGCATGGCATGCTAATGTGCCTTGCAGTTAGATTGGAAGAAAGCACACATCCTTGTTTAGAGGCTGCTATGGTTACACTATGGTCCAAAAAGCACCCCAGAGTAACCATAGGTCCACACCAGAGTAGATTATACATCAGAAGTTCTTTTTGACTGATTGTGGCGTTAAAGGAGACTTTGTAAATGCAGAGAGGACTGGTTACTTAAAAGTATAAGAATTAGGAGGAGAAATAGGCCATGTGTTCTTTGAGCCAACTGCATCATTCATCATGGCTGCCCTCTGTCAGCTCCATTTTCTTGCATCAACACAGACAAAGTGCTAAAGGAACAACAGGTCAGGCAGCATCGATGGAGGGGCATCAGCCACACACCTTCCCCCTCATTTGGTTTCACCTATCACCTGCCAGCTTGTACTCCTCCTCCACTCCCACCTTCTCATTCTGGCTTCTTCGCCCTTTCTTTCTAGTCCTGGTGTAGGAGCTTGGCCCGAACCTTCAACTCTTTATTCCTCTCCACAGATGCTGCCTGATGTGTCGAGTTCCTCCAGCATTTTATGTATGTTATTCTGGATTTCCAGCATCTGCAGAATCCCTTGCCCTTCTGGTATCGGTGGTCTTGCAGTGGCTACATGACGCGATTCTATGTGAGCTCTCAGATCTCTACGTTCTGAGTTTTGCTGAGGCTTTTCTGAATGCACTTAGGAAATAACATCTCTCCCTCATTCTTACAGGTACATAAGTTAAAATGTCAGAGCATTTCTTTCTGTAATGGACGATGGTGGACCAGGTGGGTCTTTACAATAATCCAGTCGCTTTAAAGTCAGAATCAGCAAACAAGTTTTTAATTTCATATTTATTTAATTAATACAAATTCATCATGTCCATGATGACATTTGAATTTGATTCTTTAAGTTTGGTTCACTGCTTGGGGCGCCATTTTAGCAGGGAGCTGTAAGTTTGGCATTTGCTTCCTGTCACTGACTGTAAGGAGTTTGTACATTCTCCCTATGACCACATGGGTTTGCTCTGGTGCTCCATTTTCCTCCACGTTCAAAAGATGAACACTCCTCATCAATATAATTTGACGCAAATGACACATTTTGCTGCATGATTCAATGTACATGTGACAAATAAAGCTAATCTTTGAAATCTTTAATGGTATCCATTGAAACTACTGGTCATTGAAAAAAATAATTTGTGCACCAATATGCAGTTTGCAAACTTGTCTTCATTCAGTCTGACTTCCAACTAACATTAGATCTACAAACTTTACCCCTGCTATATTTTTAGTTTGGTGGCAGGGTGGAGATACGTCTCTACCAAAGGAGGTGTAAGGTGCTCCTTCCCTCCGCTAGCCTGCAGGTCACCCTTGGGCAAGGTGTAGCACCTGCTTAGCCCCCGATCAGGGTCACATGAAACCATGGAAGTAGGTTGTGGATGGTCGTATGAGCAGCTGGTGTACATCACAAGTCCTGGTTATGCGACCACAGATGCCAGGCAGACAATCTCTGAAGAGTATTGATAATATCTGAAGTCACCCATCTTGTAAAGACACTGCTCAGAAGAAGGTAATGGCAAACCACTTCTGTAGAAAAATTTGCTTAGAACATTTATGATCAAAGACCACGATCAGCCACTTCACACGACGCAGCACCTAACGATGATGATAATATTTTTAGTGGAGTCCATTCATTGTATACACAGTTCCAAGTGCTCTTACAGGAACTATTACTACACTATATCTGCATATGTAATTAGGATGCTGCAGGAGGTGGGTTTGAAAAATAATTATTCATTTACATGTTTACAGAATTGATACTTTCAAGCACGCAGCCTAGAATTCATCTCCAGCTTCCTGCTGTGATTTGAACACCATCTTTTCGAGTTTCATTAATTGCATATTAATATCTCAGTAATTACCATGTTAATTCATATCAATGCTTTAACAATTGCACAATTTCATTAAAATCAAACATATTAGGAACAAAGTATTTCTAACAAATAAATGTGCAGTAAAATCCATGTTACTTCATTCTTATTTGACTGCAAATGAAGTATAATATTATTGAAATGAATTATGGAACAAATATTAAATTAAATTAGACTGCTCTGTTAGCTTAGTGCTTTGTGAGAATAACACAAGTCACACAACTTTAGTGGATGTGATTACACATCACTAATAATGTGTTGGAGCATTTTAAGTATTGACGTCTGCATGTGCTAATAGATTTGATTTCCATTATCAATTGCGCACTCCTCTCTCTTAAGGTTTGTGTGATGGTTGGTCCCTTAGTCAGCTCCTGTTGTGAAACCACTGAGGCAAGACCAGGCTATTTAACTCTTGAATCTGTTCCCCAATCTAGTGAGATCAACTCTGAGCGACCGTGTCTGGCTCACTTGAACAAGTCACCTGACAAGACTTGAACGTGAAATCTTCTGGCTCAGGGTTAGATAAGTTGCTATTACAACCAGGCTCTCTTCAAAGATTTGGTTCCTTGCCTCATTAAGAGCTCTTCTGAGTTATGTCCTTGTCGTTTGGCTGGGATAGGAGAAGGGGTTCCACTTTCTACCCTAACCTGATGGCCACCTGTACAGAGGTCTTCCGTCATTGAACACCTTAGGTTAGTTATGTTATGTGAGCATTGGGTTCTGAAGAGGCAGGGAATATTCAGCTAGCTTTTGCTCCATATCTCCAAGATCTGCAGTGTTTCTATAACTCTGTCAGTATAGACCTCCCAGTCTCCATCCAGCTAACAGGAGTCACTTGCCATTCTCTTCCAACCCATCACCTGAAGCCTATTTAAGCCCAGCTCTCATCCACAGTCCTTGTTTATTTATTCTGACCGGCCAGCTTCAACCAGTTACTCCTGCCTTCAGTTACATTGGTCCCTGTAAGTTTGGTACCTGTTCTCTCTTGTTTTGTGGCCCCTTGTGACTTGTTATATTGCAGTTGATTCTTAAAATTATCATTCATCAGCCAACCCAAACCAGACACAATACTGCAAATGCAGTTTTATAGAGCTGCAATAATACCTCGTAGCTCTTGAACTCACGCCAACGAGAATGCAAGACAAGTTTTTATCAATCGGCCTTATTACTTAGGCAAGCTCATCTCTCATTCTGCTCTATCCTTATCCTCTCCAAGATCAGTATACCCCCTTTGTGCACTCCAACTACTGACAAAATGAAACTGAAGTACTCATCACTCCTAGTTATCAGACCTAAATTGGCTCAGCTGCTTTGCTTTTGGTCAATTCTGGTCCACGTTTCCTGACAAGACAAGAAAATGCTTATACAGTAACCATTGTCTACGGAGCTTAGTGCTGAACTGAAGTGTGCTTTAGAATTAACTCACCATTATATACTCTTCGAATTGACCTTACCATGATCGATTGGCCACTCAGAATCAGAATCAGATTCACTTTATTGCCGGAGTGTGAAACAAAGCAGAATTGATTGTGGTTCGATGCCAAGCATAAAACTCAGGACAATACCATAGCAGATGACACAATAACAACCAACAATTTACAAGACAATAGTGCAAACAGCCATGAGCAACCAACAATTACAGCAAATGTTAATTATCAAACTTAAATAAATGTGAACATATGAACAGACTCAATAATTATCAACAGAACAAAGAGAACAAGAAGAACCATTTAACGGATGTTGTGCAGGAACAGACTGGTCAGACTGGCACAGTATCTCTGGCATCAGTAACATTGTGCTTTAGTGCTCCTGATTAATATGATTTATTGTTTTAAAGTGGTTACAATGGCTTAATAGCTGGGATTATATTTATATACATTGATTTAATCAGAAGGCTGTAATAGCATAGGAGCAACATTAGAACAGAGAACAGTACAGAATAGACCCTTTGACCCGTTATGTTGTGCTGATCTTTTAATCTATGCTAAGATTAATCAAACCATTCCCTCCTACATAGCTCTCCATTTTATTATTATTCATGTGTCTATCTAAGAGTCCTTTAAATGTCCCTAATGTATCTGCCTCTACTGCCACCCCTGGTAGGGTGTTCCACCACTCTCTGTGTAAAAACCCTTCTTCTGACATCCCCCGATACTTTCCTCCAAATATCTTAAAATTATGTCCCCTCACATTAGCCATTTCTCCCCTGGGAAAAAAAGAGCTGACTGTCCATTCTAGCTATGCCTCTTATCATCTTATACACACCTCTGTCAAGTTACCTTGCATCCTCTTTCACTCCAAAGAGAAAAGCCAAAGCCCACTCAAGCTTTCTTCATAAGACATGTTCTCTAGTCCAATCAAATCTCCTCTATTGCCCCTCTAAAGCTTCCACATCCTTGCTATGATGAGATAACCCAAACTGAACACAATACTCCAAGAGCGGTTTTATAGAGCTGCGATATTACCTCATGGTTCTTGAAGTCATGCCAATGACAATGCAAGAGAAGTTTTTACCAATGACCCTTATTATTTCAGCAAGCTCATCTCTCATTCTGCACAATCCATACCTTCTCCAAGATCAGTATACCCCCTTTGTGTAATCCAAATAGTTGCTGACCAAATGCTACTGAAGAACATCTTCTTCCAGTCCATCATTCACCCTGTGTGAGATCAAAGATCATCGTACTAGGATGCACATTCTTTTAATATTTGTTTGATGGTCAGTGAGGGCTGAATGGCCTGTTTCAGTGCCATATCTCTCTAAGATTCCATTCCTCTTTGATTCTTTTTCATGTTTGACAGCTTTTATAGAAGTGCAAATGGACTCTGGGATTTCTTTGTCCCTCCTTCTTAACATTAGGAAATGATTCTAATCTCTCTTTCTTGTGCCCTTTGTTGACAATCTGTGGTGAACTACATATACCTGTCTGGACGCCCCCCCCCCCCCCCTACCCGCTGACTGCTCCTGTGGCTCCTCCCACTTCCCGTGGCTCCTCCCACAGACCCCGGTTTAAAGGCGATTGGGGCCTGAGCCATGCCCTCAGTCTCCAGGATGTAGCATGGCGGTCAATTGCTGCTTGTTCTTTCTTCCAGTCAATAAAAGCCTATATCTCGCCTCACGTCTCAGAGAGTTATTGATGGTGCATCACAATCCCACACTTGGTTATACTGGGCTGCATTTGCCCTTGCTACCTGCCCCTTTCCAATGGTCTCCTCCTCTTTGTATTGCCCACTGCCAGTTTAAGATGGTGCTGGAGATGCCCAGCGACTACTCATCAGCGGCAAAAACAAAACAAAGAAAACTACTAAATACCTTATTAATAACACTTTATTAACAGCTATCAATTCTAACAATGGAGAAGCGAGTGGCAGAGGCGGAGGCACGTGGTCAGGGCAGTGAAGGCAGAGGCAGGGTCAAAGCAGAGTCACGGTGACCCTGAGAGCCGGATCCAATTGAAAAGCTCAGGTACTAGCTGGATCGTGGTGGTGAGGTCCAGGCCCCAGAGCTGTCTCAGAGCGAAGAATGACCAATTGTTTGGATGATTAAGTGTTGGGCCAAATTGAAAAGGTCAGTATGTCTGGACCAGAGGCAAGGCAATGGTGGGTTCTGCTCGGTACTGCTTGTTGCTCTGTGACTATTACTCAGGTCCATACTTAACTGAGGTTGTGGTCTGCACCGGCTGCTGTTCTACCTGCCTTCATGCCTTTCATAAAACTTCAGTTCAGAAACTATTTGCTTACGTTTATTGTTTGCACAATGTGTTGTTTTTTTCTCTTTCTCTCTCTGTGCATTGGGTGTTTGACAGTCTTTTTATGAGGTTTCTTTGTTTTGTGGTTGCCTGTGAGGAGATGAATCTCAAGGTTGCATAATGTACACGCACTTTGATAATAAATGTACTTTGAACTTTGAACTGTCCCAGAGTAATGACATCTCCAATCCAGATTAGAAAATTCCATCATCTCAAAAATAGATGAGAGGTCCTTAATTCTAGGAGGTTACCATGCCATACCATTCACCTAACCAGATCCCACCATTCAAGGAGCCAACACAATCATGTCTCCCATCTTCGACTCAAGTTCTAACCAAAATCAAGAACCAACCTCGTCACCTCTGCATGCTCTTCTCTTTTAACATCATCCTTGTTTTGCAATCATATTTGCTTTCCTCTAATTAATCTTGATATTAATCCCGAACAAAGTAGTAATTTATATATTATTAATATTGAATCAGTGCTAACAATAACATCAACCCATTTGTTATTACATTTGTCTGCCTGCAACTATTAATGAAGGGAATATATGTCATAATTTCCCAAGTGACAAATACATTAAGCAACTTCTATATACAGAATCAATTCATTTCACAATTCCAGGCACATTTTTGAATTGCAATTAATTCTGTTTGCTGGAATAAGATTTTGTTTGCCGTGTTTAACAGTTCAGTATTCAATATCCGCCAGTGGTGATGATATATGTTTCAGAAGACACAGTCAACCTGCATCTCTGTTCTGATTTATTTTTCAGGCAGCTGCAATTGACTTGTCTGTTGCATTTCGAAATTATCAACAAGCAATGCGTTCAGAGTCATGGAAAATTCCAAGGCTTCTCTGTAGTTACTTTCGAATTAAATTTGGCATTGACCAACCAAAAAAAATAAGGACATCTTGTTATTGGAAAGATGTTATTAAACGAGAATGAGTGCAAAAAAGATTTGCCAGCATGTTTCTTGGACTAGTGGGCTGAGTTACAAGAAGAGGTTGCATAAGCTAGAACATTATTTTCTGGAATATAGTAGATTGGGGAGTGACCTGATGAAGGGTTCTAAAACCATGAGGGAGGAAAATAATTGGTATTTTGGGTCAAACCCTGCACAATTTTGATGAAAAGTCTGGGTCCAAAAAGTCAACTGTTGAATGATTTGACACGTGTAGTGTTGAGGAAGTCTACAGAAAGACTGAGACAGATTGGGAGAATGGGGAAAGAAGTGGCAGATGGAATAAGTGCAGGGAAGTATATGGTCATACACTTTGTTAGAAGGAATAAAGGTATAGTCTATTTTCTAAACAGGGAGTGAATTCAGAAATTGGAAGTGCAGAGAGACATGGCAGTCCCAGTGCAGGATCCACTAGACAGACAGACATACTTTATTGATCCCAAGGGAAATTGGGTTTCGTTACAGTCGCAGCAACCAAGAATAGTGTAGAAATATAGCAATATAAAACCATAAATAATTAAATAATAATAATTAAATTATGCTAAGTGGAAATAAGTTCAGGACCAGCCTATTGGCTCAGGGTGTCTGACACTCCGAGGGAGGAGTTGTAAAGTTTGATGGCCACAGGCAGGAATGATTCCTATGACGCTTAGTGTTGCATCTCGGTGGAATAAGTCTCTGGCTGAATGTACTCCTGTGCCTAACCAGTACATTGTGGAGTGGATGAATGTCTCCAAGATGGCATGCAACTTGGACAGCATCCTTCTTTCAGACACCACCGTCAGAGAGTCCAGTTCCGTCCCCACAACATCACTGGCCTTACGAGTGAGTTTGTTGGTTCTGTTGGTGTCTGCTACCCTCAGCCTGCTGCCCCAGCACAACAACAGCAAACATGATAGCACTGGCCACCGCAGCCTCGTAGAACATCCTCAGCTTCCTAAAGGTTAATTTGCAGGTTGAGTCGGTACTAAGGAAGGCAAATGAAATGTTAGCATTCATTTCCAGAGGGCTCGAATATAAAAGCAAGGATGTGATGCCGAGGCTTCATGAAGAGTAGGTCAGGCCATCTTTGGAGTATTGTGAGCAGCTTTGGTCCCCATATCTAAGAAATATGGTGCTGGCGTTGGAGATAGTTATAATGGGAATGAAAAGGGTTAACAAATGAATGGTGGAGGGTGAGGGTCACATTGAAACCTACCGAATACTGAAAGGTCTGGATAGAGTGGAAGTGGAAAGGATGTTTCCTCTAGTGGGTGAGTCTAGGACCACAGAGGACAACATCGGAATAGAAGGACAGCCCTTTAGAACGAAGATGAGAAGGAATTTCTTTAGCTAAAAGGTGGTGAATCTATGGAATTCTTTGCCACAGATGGCTGCGGAGGCCAAATCATTGGGTCGATTTAAAGCAGAGGTTGATAGCTTCTTGATTAGTGAAGGGTTCAAAGGTTACAAGGAGAAGGCAGGAGAATGGGGTTGAGTGGGATAATAACTCAGTCATGATCAAATGGTGGAGCAGTCACAATGGACTAATTGGCCTAATTCTTCTCTCCTACCTTATGGTCTTATGATCTAATTAGTATTATGATCAATTTTGGTCACCTTGCTATTAAATTGCAACGAGAACAGAAAAGATCTACAAGGATGTTGCCAGTAGGCAAAGAAGAGAGTGAATAGAGAGAAGTAGGACAGGTACAGACTTTATCCTTGGACCACAAGAGACTGAGGGCCAATCATATCATGAGGGGCATAGATCTGGTGAATGCACTCAGTCTTTTTCTCAGGCACAGGGAATTGAGAACCAGAGTGTATAGGTTCAAGATGAGAGGGGAAAGATTTAATAGGAACCTGCGGGATAACTCCTTCACCCTGTGGGTAGTCCATGCTGTATATGGAATGAATTGCCTGAGGAAGTAGTTGAGGCAGGTACAATAGAGACATTTAAAAGACAGTTAGAGGGAGAGGGGCAAAAGGTATATAAATAGGATTAGTTTAGAGGGACATGCTAATCAGCATGAATGATATAGAACAAAGGGCTCGTTTCCATGCTGCTTGACTCTAAACACCAAGGAAGCATTTCAAAACCACAAGTGATTCTGCAGGTGCCAGAAATCCAGAGTAACAAACACAAAATGCTGCAGGAACTCAGCAGGTCAGGCAGCATCTATGGAGAGGAATAAAGAGTTGACATTTCAAGATGAGGTCTGTTAATCTTGCACAGCTCTCTATCACCTGCCAGCTCGTACTCCTTCCCCTACCGCACTTCCTTATTCTGGATTCTTCCCCCTTCCTTTTCAGTCCCGATGAAGAGTTTTGGCCTGAAACATTGACTGTTTACTCCCTGCCATAGATGCTGCCTGACCTGATGAGTTCCTCCGACATTTTGTGTGGGGTACTGTCAGGCATTTCAAATCATGGATTTTAATCTTGGAACATATCTTCTCCTAAGCCATATTTGCTGAGAACATCAGCTACAAATTATTGAGAGTATCACATTTTAAATAATACAAAGTCCATTGCATTTGTCAACAATAGTAATCATATGATGGATACTGAAATTAAATAAATATTTGTTTATTGCTCAAGGGCAAGCTAATTCATCTCATCAAAGTAAAAAACTTTTGAGTTTAATTCTAGGCATACATTAAGCAGGTGGTCACTGAGTATTTTTAGCCAGAAACTGGGCCCAAATTCATTTAAAATCAGGTTGGGGTAAATTGCCTCCTGTACCAAATAAAGTGACTACTGAGTGTGTGTTCATGGTCTTCTGCTGCTGTAGCCCATCCACTTCAAGGTTCAATATCTTGTGGATTCAGAGATGCTCTTCTGTAGACCACTATTTGCATGCGTGGTTAGTTAAGATACTGTCACCTTCCTGTCAGCTTGAACCAGTCTGGCCATTCTCCTCTGACCTCTCTCATTAACAAGGTGTTTTCGCCCACAGAACTGCCACTCATTGGATGTATTTTTTTGTTTTTCACACCATTCTCTGTAAACTCTAGAGACTGTTGTGCATGAAAATCCCAAGAGATCAGCAGTTTCTGAGATACTCAAACCACCCCATCTGGCACCAACAATCATTCCAAGGTCAAAGTCACTTAGATCACATTTCTTCCTCATTCTGATGTTTGGTCTGAATAACAACTGAACCTCTTGACCACATCTGCATGCTTTTATGCATTGAGTTGCTGACACAATTTGGCTGTTTGCATTAACGAGCAGATGTACAGGTGTATCTAATAAAGTGGTCACTGAGTGCATTCTGGTTAAAATTGGGCTGAAGTTTACACTGCTGTTAAACAATTGATTCGATTTTATCTAAGCAGCTTGCGTGTCTATAAACATCTGGATAAAACTGGCCAGTTTCAAACTGTCCACTTTCAGTAATAGATGAGAAGGAACTATTCACCTTCCTCAGGCACCTAAAGTCAACGTTTTCACTTGCAAATATTTTGCGTAAGAAACAGGAGTATTTGGAAGATTTTAAATCCGAACACTACTGGAGAGCTTCTTGAAACAGGTATAGATATAACATACCTAATCAACATGAATGTGCTTACTGATTGGAAACAACCCTTGTGTTACAGCAATTCAGGTGACAGAAATTTACCCTCACGGAATTAATAAATCACTACCAAAGAATCTAGGACACAGAATAAAAATTTGTTCTTACAAAATTTAAGTGAAATTAAGACCAGAGACCTTAAGCTATTGGATCAGAATTAGGACCATATGAACAGACACTCCTGTCCCTAGAGTCACTTTATGGACATATAATCAATCAATGTATATAAGCTAACTTATGTATTTATATTTATTGTGTTTTTTATTATTGTGTTCTTTTTTTTTAAATTTTATTTAATTGAATTTTTAAATGATTACAAGTGTAGAAAAAAAAAGTATGTGACCCTTCCCCCCTCCCCTTAATCCCTCCCCCTTAACTTCCCTATATGAAAAAAATTAAGAAAGAAAGAAAAGAAAGAAAGAAAGAGTGCCTGGTTGTTGGAAGGTCTCCACATGCTCCATGGAGTTCTTAATAACTTTAGTATATGTATTTATTTCTTTCCCCAAGTAACCATTAATTTTCTCTTCAGAGCACCTATATATTTAATCCTGTCTTTTGTAAATAAGGGCCCCAGATTTTCAAAAATGTTTCATATTTATCTCTTAAGTTATAAGTAATTGTGTTCTTTATTCTGTTTGTTTGTGCTGCATCAGATCTGGAGTAACAATTATTTCATTTGCCTTTATATTTAAATTCTGGAAATGACATTAAACAAACTAGAACATGGAAATATTTTATCACATGTACTTCAAAACATATAGGGAAATCCGCAGATAGCTTGTTACAAGTAGATAAATTCCACTTAAACTCATCCTATTCTAGATATCTAGCTGAACATCATTTTCATCATGATAAAGGTTAAGATAAAGGTCGAGGTCTTGGACCGCAGATCAAGGCCTAGAGGCTTACTGTTTGATGATCAGCATGTGCTGGGATCGATGTCAAGAATCAAATCGGTTGTCCAGATGTCAAGGACCACTGGATGAGCCAAATCTGCAAAGCTGTACATATCCATTTGTGAAGTCTGAGTTGACTGGTGGCTAGAAGCTTGTCCTGAGGTTAACCGGCTCCGTGGCTGTGGACTCACTTTTGGGTACTCTGTTGTTAATGTTCCTCGTGTTATTTGTTTAATCTTTTATCACTTGCACGATTTGTTCTTTTTTTTTTGCACTTTGGATGTTTGGCAGTCTTTGTTGTGTGTTTTCTTAATGAGTTCTATTGCGTTTCTTCATTTTGTGACTGCCTGCAAGAAGACGAATCTGAAGCTCGTATACAGTATACAGACTTTGATCATAAATGTACTTTGAGCTTTGAACCTCAAAGTACTTTAAGTGCATGGGTGGGAGGGAAAAACGGAGCTTGTTTTGCTGGTGTTATTTTGTTACTTGATGTGGTCTGTGTTGTTCTGCTGAGCATTATGGTCATTCTATGATAGTGTCACAACGTGTGGCAATATTTGCAGGCTGACCTAGCCCACCCTCAGGTTTGTTGGTTATTAACAGAAACAATACATTTCATTGGATTGTAATGCCCTGGTTCACATTTTTACTGCTAGGCTGTAAGTACAGTCGGCTCTCTTTATCCACAGGGGATTGGTTCCGGGACCCCTCGCAGATACCAAAAAACGCGGATGCTCAAGTCCCTTATTCAGCCTGTCTCAATGCGGTGGACCTCAGGACCCAGCAAAACCCCAGACCTTATTTAACCTGTCTCGGTGCGGTGGACATTAGGACCCGGCAGTGGAGCTCTGAATCTGCAGTGTTTCTATTCATGAAAATAATCACGATCACGATTGAAAATAAAGTGGAAATAATAAAGTGATCGGAAAAAGGTGAAACGCCATCAGTCACTATAAAAGCGTTAGGCTACGTCGGTCAACAATCAGAACAATTTTAAAGGATAAAGTGAGAAAGGCCCTGCCCCAATGAAAGCTACCATTATTACTAAGCAACACAGTGGTTTAATTATTGGGTTTTGGGGCTTTGAGTTTTTGATCCTCCACATCAATCCGGCATGGATGGACAGCGCACTCAAAAGCGGTCTGTCACTGGCTCCTGAGCCCGGCGCCGAAACATATGTTCTTAAGTGTTTTATATTCATAGAAAGGTAAAATATATACTATATACTAAGACAAACGTTTGACTAACTGACACTAAAAAATACCGGATGTACCTGTTCTGATTTACTTAGTAAGAGAACTTCCAATTTTTTTCGATCCCGATCCACGATAACCCACGCACATCCTCCCGTATACTTTAAATCATCTCTAGATTACTTATAATACCTAATACAATGTAAATGCTATGTAAAATAGTTGTTATACTGCATTGTTTAGGGAATAATGACAAGAAAAAAAAGTCTATACATGCTTGAACAAGTGCTGGAAGAGCACTTCTGGGTTTTCTCGATTCGCGGTTGGTGGAATTCGCGGATGCAGAACTCGCGGATAAGGAGGGCCGACTGTATTTCATTTCAGCTGTTCTATAAGAGCAGTGTGTTCTGCCTTCAGCCTGTTTTGGGTTATAGCTGAAGATAAGGGATGCTGAGGGATATGTGTCATCCTATTAAGATGGTGGAACTGAGAGAAGGTTCAAGAGAACGCCGGGCAGAGAGGTTTTGTGAGGGTCACTAAGGTTGATCTTCATCTTCATTTGGCGGGAGATGAAGAGAGATGCTGGAAAGAATGGGTCAAAGGTTTGATTCAAAAATGCAATTCAATGGAGCCAAGATGCGGAGGTCTACCATGGATCGGTGAATGTGGCTTTTGGAAGATTTGAGCTCCAGCCTGTGCACGTTTGACTATTTAATTATAATAGGCCCTTTTTGTTTTTCTCTTTCTTTTCCTTTCTAGCTCTTTGGTTAAGATAATCTTCACAAACATACTTCTTTATAATTGTATCCAGTGTGTGATCTGTTATTTCATGTGGATGGGCTATTGCAGGCAGTAAATCACACAGCATTCACACAAACTGGGGTTTGGGTGGGCGAGACATCACAACCGCACAGGTTTGGCAGGACCAAAGTCATACACACCCTAGATGTATAAAACCTGAAAAAGTTGGGTTCTTGCCATGGAGTCCAGTGGCTGTTAGCAAGGGTTAACAAGACCCATTTCCAGAGACATCTAGTAAAATGTACACGTTTTAATGTACACATGGTAAATATACATGAACCGTGAATCTTGTTCAACTCTTCTACCCCATTCCCAAGGAACTGAGAACCATTTTGGTATCCAAACAGCTCATCAGGGCTACAAGCAAATGTAAGCTGATCTTGGAACAGAAAGATGCTGATCAGTCAGCATCAATGGAGAGAGAAACAGAATTCGCATTAATGTGCAGAGAAAGGAGGGACTTGACATAGTGTAGGCAGAAAGGATTAGTTCAATTATCATTTAAATTAATTTGGTACAACATCATGGACCAAAGGGTCTGTTCCAGTACTGTACAGTTCTACGTTTTACTTCAGGGCAATGATCATTCATCAGAATCCAAAGAGAGATCAAACTAATTAGTTTTAAGTTTCAGAAGGGTGGAAACATCTGCAATAGGATGGGACCAAGATTATTTGTGTTAAATATTTTTAGAGCAAACATCCAGAGAGAGAAATACTTAACAGATTGGGCATAATCTGTAGAGAGAGATAAATGGAGCTAGTATTACAGAACACTCCCTAGAACGATAAGTTGGACTCTTCACCTTACAACTACTTCATTATGGCCTTGCACCTTATGGTTTGTGTGCACTGCTATTTCACTTTATTCTCCATTGTTATTGTCTTGGAATAAAGAGTCAATGCTTCAGGCCAGGTGACGGGTCTCAGCCTGAAATACCTGTTTATTCAAATCCATAGATGCTGCCTGACCTGCTGAGCTCCTCCAGCACATTGTGTGTATTGTTCTAGATTTCCAGCATCTGAAGAACCTCTTGTGTCTTTTTATTATTTTACCCTGTTCTACCTCAATGCACTGTGTAATATCTGATCTGTATGCAAGAAAAGCTTTTCACTGTATCTCAAACCATTTGATAATAATAAACCAATTCCAGTTCTAAATGGATGACTTTACATCAGAATAGGCCAATTCTGACACAAACAGCAAAGGCTAGTGACCTGAAATTATTGACTTCAGCACAACAGCCCCAAGCAGAAGAGAAGACGCTGTGGCTCTGTGACACTGTGACTATGACTCCATCACTCTATGGCATTGTCGCCCGAGGTCTTGATGGGAAAATTCTCAGCAGCAATTGAGAGAAAGTTTTGAAGAAGGCATCTTGGCTGATTGCACTTCCCATCCTCTTCTTCATCATTATGTGTCATGTCACATGACATGGGTAATCATGGTCCCATGACCATGAATGTTCTTGGCATTTTTTTTCTGCAGGAGTGGTTTGCTTCTGGGCAGTGTCTTTATAAGATGGTTGACCCCAGCAATGATCAATTCTCTTCAGAGATTGTTTGCCAAGTGTCCGTGGTCACATAACCAGGACTTGTGATATCCTCCACTTGCTCCCTTGGCTTCACGAGACCCTGATCAGCGGTTAAGCAGGTACTACACTTGCCCAAGGGTGACCTGCGAGCTAGCGAAGGGAAGGTGCACCTAACTCTTCCTTTGGTAGAGATCTATCTCCAATCCTGTATCTCTACTCCTTTCCTCAAGCTACTGAAAGCAATATTAGCACCCAGAAAATGCTGAAGGAACTCACCAGGTCAGTCAGGATCTACAGAGAATATAAAGAGTCAATGTTTCAGGCTGAGGCCATACTCTCGGACCCATGATCCAGATGAAGGGTTTCGGCCTGAAATGTCGACTCTATTCTTTCCATAAATGCTGCCTGACCTGCTGAGTCCCTCCAGCATTGTGTGTGTGTGTGTGTGTGTGTGTGTGTGTGTGTGTGTGTGTGTGTGTGTGTGTGTGTGTGTGTGTGTGTGTGTGTGTGTGTTACTCTGGATTTCCAGCATCTGCAGGAACTCTTGTGTTTATAATGTTAGCACCCAACCGACTCTGCTTCAGCGTCTCACAGGAGTTCACAAAAGAAGCCTGTTTAAGGAATTCAGCTGGAATTTATTTTGGTTCCTTCTGGCCAAGATCAACCAAAAAAAAATCAACTATTTATAAATCGAAAACAGACTTGACATACACTTTGAATGCTTCAAGGGACAAGAAGCACATTCACGAAGGTCACAGTAAATCATTTAGTGAAGAATTAAGTGGTATCACCTGCTACTGAATGGTAGACTTCCACATGCTTGCATTCCTGTCTAAGCCCCAAGTGTTTGCAATCCATAAATCATCTGACCATACACTCAGTGGCCACCCTATTCAGTACACCTGCACACCTGGCCGTTAATGCAAATATCTAATCAGCCAATCATGTGGCAGCAACTCAATGCATAAAAGCATGCAGACACGGTCAAGAGGTTTAGTTGTTGTTCAAACTAAACATCAGAATGGGGAAGAAATGTGACCTAGGTGACTGACTGTGCCAGAAAATGCTGATTTTCTGGGATTTTCAGTCTTCGGAGTTTGCAACAAGGTTTCCAAACTTTTTTTTATGCCAGGACCAATGTCATTAAGCAAGGGGTCCATGGATCCCAGGTTGAAAACCCTGGCTTACAGAGAATGGTGCCAAATATAAAAAGCATCCAGTGAGCAGCAGTTCTGTGGATGAAAAAGCCTTGTTAAAGAGAAAAGCCAAAGGAGAATGGTCAGACTGGTTCAAGCTGACAGGAAGGTGACAGTAGCTCAAGTAACCACACATTGCAACAGTGCTGTGCAGAAGAGTATCTCTGAATGCATAGCATGTTGAACCTTGAAGTGGATGGGCCACAGCAACAGAAGATGACACCAGGTTGCACTCCTGTACCTAGTAAAGTCTACCTCATTTAAACTATAACATCTTTTACAAACCTCAGGAAAGTATTCCTTTTAACATAAACAACCTGGTTTTTGTGCACTCCGACAGAGTAGCTGCTGTAAAAGTATGTTAATTAACTCCTAATTATGGGAAATCCTTTTAATGAAGTCTCACTCCACCAAGCACGAAATTTATATTGTTTTGGACACAAAAGATTCTGCAGATGCTGGAAATCCAGAGCAAAACACACACAAAATTCTGGAGGAACTCAGAAGGTCCAGCAGCATCAATGGAGTTGAATAAACAGACTGTTCATCAGGACTGTTACATACCCTGTGGGTATCTTGTGACTGTCTTATGACCATGATGTAATTGAGTATCTGGTGAGCATGATGTAATGGTCTTATGATGGTGGGGTAATGTAATTTCCTGCCAGTGTGAGGTCACATGATGTAATTTTCCCACCAGCGAGAGGTCATGTGATGGCCAGTTCCAACAGGTATAGAACGGGAAAGACTTGCTGTGACGCAGGTTAGTTCATTATTTAATACGTCAGTTACTCCGTTATGCTGCGTATTCATCTCATGGCACAGTTTTGTTTTAAAGCAGAGTTTTACTTTCTATTGTAAGTTGTACCGGCAGTTTTTAAAATCACTGCCAGTTATGTTTGATGTATCTTCAATTTGATTTTAAAGTCTAAGTATTGGAGAGTGAAGATTTGCCGAAGTGCAGGAACCCGAAGGATCGAGTAAAGTTGGTGACATCGACAGTAATACAGGATCGACCTTATTGGATCTTCGTTCCGGAATTAGTAACCTGCATCTGAGATAATCCCTGCTATAAGAGCAGAAAGGATTGGGGCAGTGTTATTAGCAAAGGAAAAGGTCAGTTCCTTTAAACCATTTTATTTCCTTCGTCGTAAATCCTTCGGGCAAGGTATATTTCGGCTGGGATCAGCAGTAACGTCACGTCATTGAGGAATTTGTTACTTCAGGAAAGTCTCTCCTAATTGACTGTGTAAATCATTTGGACTTTCACATTTACCACTTTTAAGAACTGTGTTCACATTTATCGCTTTGAGAACTGTTCGAGTTGCCATGTAGTAGTTAACTTCCGGTTAAGTTGGTTGTTTGCTTACTTTTCTTTTTTGTTGTTGAGAAGAGTTTAAATAAATGTTTCTTTGTTTATAAAAAACCTGTCTCAATTCTATATTCATTGTTGCCGTATCATAACAGGACAAAGAGCTTATATTGTTCTGTTGTCCTTTAACATTGAATCTCTATAACAAAAAGGAGATTAGCACCTGGATTTGGAGGAAGTCTCAATCTCAGGTTGGAGGAACATCTTCTATTCCACCTGGGTAGCTTCCAACCTGATGGCATGACCATCAATTTCTCGAACTTCTGGTAATGCCCTCCCCTCACCATTCCCCATCTCCTTTTCACTCTCTCACCTTATCTCCTTGGCTGCCCACCACCTCTCTCTGTTGCTTCATCCCCCTTTTCTTTCTTCCATGGCCTTCTTTCCTCTCCTATCAGATTATCCCTTCTCCAGCCCTGTATCTCTTTTACTAATCAACTTCCCAGCTCTCTACTTCATCCCTCCACCTCCCGGTTTCACCTATCACCTTGTGTTTCTCTCTCTCTCCTCCCTCACCTTTTAAATCTATTCCTCATTTTTTTTTCTCCAGTCCTGCTGAAGGGTCTTGGCCCAGAATGTCGAATGTACTTTTTTTCCATAGATGCTGCCTGGCCTGCTGAGTTCCTCCAGCATTTTGTGTTTTGCTTGAATTTCCAGCATCTGCAGAGTTTCTCTTGTCAGCACTTGGGTTTAATTTTATTGTTTTGCTTCTAGTATATGCGACCTTTAATAAGAAAGTACTTCTGTTGTTTGGTAATTTGGACATGCTTTAGTAAGGAAATGAGACATCGGAGCATTTGGCCCTTTGAGTCTAATCTGCCATTCCATTATGGCTGATTCATTACTCCTCTCAACCCCATTGTCCTGCCTCTCCCCATAACCTGTGATGCTTTTACTCATCAGGAATCTCCACAGCCATCTGGGGCAACAAATTCCACAGATTCACTACACACTGGCTAAATAGATTCCTTCTCTGTTCTAAATGTATTTTCTTACATTCTGAGGATGTACCCTTTGTCCCTAGACTCCCCACTATTGGAAACGTCCTCTCCACAACCACCTGGCTTTCAATATCCAACAGGTTTCAATGAAATCACCCCTCATTCTTCTAAACTCCAGCGAGTACTGGCCCAGAGCCATCAAACGCTCCTCATATGTTAACCCTTTCATTCCCAGAAATATTCTCTGGGCTCTCTCCCATGCCAGCACAGCTTTTCTTAGATAAGGGGGCCAAACTGATCGCAATATCCAAATGTTGTGGAGGCCATGTCATTGGATATATTTAAAGTGAAAGTTGATGAGTAAGGGTGTCAAAGGTTACTGGGGAAACAGTGTTGACAAGGATGATGGAATGGTGGAGCAGACCCAATGGGCAGAACGGCACAAATCTTACGGTTTTATGGAAAAAGTCAGTTTCATTATAAAGCTGGAAGGATATTTTCCAAGCATGCATAACAGAAACACAGCAAAACAATGGCAAATAAAGCACGGCTATATAGAAGATTTGTTGTGCGTTTTGAACTGCAGCAAATGTAGTGGCAACAACAACATTAATGCAGTGGTAGACAGAGTGTGTGACTCACAAAGAACAAGTTCTTGGAATGCAAACAATGTCAACTTACTCAGAAACCATCAATTTAAAAATCAGAAGCACAGAAACCACAACAAATTCCTTCAATTTAAACTTTAATTTTGTATAAACACAAGAGATTCTGCTGATGCTGGGAATCTTGAAGAACACACACAAGATGCTGGAGGAATTCAGCAGGTCAGGCAGCATCTATGGAGAGGTTGAACTTGGCATTTCAAGCCAGTACCTTTCATCAGGACTAGAAAGGAAAAAGGTTAGACTAATAAGACAGGAGGAGTGGAAGCAGTACAAGCTGATAGGTGAAACCAGGCAGTAAGTGGGTTGGTGGGGGAGAGGGAGATGAAGTGAGAAACTGGGAGGTGATAGGTGGAAAAGTTAAAGGACTGAAGAAGGAAGAATCTGATAGGAGAGGAAAGTGAACCACGGCAGAAAGGGAAGAAGGAGGGGCACCAAAGTGAGGTGATGAGAAGATACAGAGAAGGGGTAAGAGTAGAGTTGAAATGACAAATGGAAAAAGAGAGAAAGGGAAGGGGGAGAAATTACCAGGATAAAGAAATCAATGATCATATTAATGTAATTTTGATGTAAGATCATTGTAGTTTTTCCACCAAGAACTGAATGGGTGGCAACACTTCCCTCTACTGCGACGTACTGTCCTTCATGTGAGATCAGTGAATTTGTCTCTGTTGGTCATGAGCACAACGTATAAGTGAACTCTATACTTATACATTGCATAAGTAAACTCTTTGTCTACCTGTTTCCAGCTTACAATTTAAGAGTAAATTGGTTGTCTGTGACATTCTCCATTCTGCTGTCTGAAAGATCTTTGTGCCAACATGAAACATTTTTTGTTCTAATAAAAGTTGAACTTTCCGAATTTTACATTGATATTTCTGAACTGTCCAAGACATGGACTTTCTAGAGTCCAGTGGTTTCTGGCTTATATTGATTCAATGATTGTTCAAATAATTCATAGATTTTGACATTTGAGTTTGTATTGAATCTCAGCAGCAGCCTATATGAACAGATTAACACTATTCTTAAAGGGCTTATTGAAAAATCCCTTCCCATATCAATTTCCATTGGGTTATATCTGCAGTGCAGAGGGCAGAGTGAAGATAAGTCTCCCGCAAAGGAGGTGTAAGGTGCTCCTTCCCTCCACTAGCCTGTAGGTCATGCTTGGACAAGGTGTAGCACCTGCTTAGCCCCCTGATCAGTGTCACATGAAGCCATGGGAGTAGGTGGTGGATGGTCATATGAGCAGCTGGTGCACATCACAAGTCCTGGTTATGTGACCACTGACACCAGGCAGATAATCTCTGAAGAGTACTGACAATGGCTGGGGTCACCAGTCTTGTAGAGACACTGCCCAGAAGAAGTCAAAGGGAAACCACTTCTGAAGAAGAATTTGACAAGAACAATCACACTCATGGGAGCATGAGCATCATACGAAACAGCACATTATGATGATGATATATTTGCAGTTAATTTCTTTGCAGTGTTTGCTACATGATGGGAGTCAGTAGTCTTTGCCTCATTGATCAGATGTAATAACTTTACTGAGTCATGGGAATGCCTAGACCACCAGGTTTTATCACTCATCCACACACTGGGGGCAATTTGCAGCAGCTGATTAACCAACCAACACATATGTCTTTGGAATGTGGAGGAAACCCATACAGACACAGGCGGAATGAGCAAACTCCATACAGATAGCACTGGATCTAACCTTGGTCGCTGGAACTGCAAGGCAGTAGTCTACCTCCAATATGTTTCCTCATGTTTAATCACCACAAGCTATTAAATCAAGTCCGTCAAAATAAATGGAAAAGTAACACCTAATTATTGAAACGATTCATGACTTCCTTGTATTAAGCTTTGTGATTAATTAAAAGAAGACACATTGATTTGCATTCCTTATCAGTCAGATGATGAAACACATTAGGCAGCGCGGTAGCATAGTGGTTAGCACAACCCTTTACAGTGCAGGTAGCCAGGGTTCAATTCCCGCTCCGGTCTGTAAGGTGTCTGTACCTTCTCCCCATAACTGCGTTGGTTTCCTTTGGTTAATTAAATTAAATAGGGTGTCTGTTCAGAGACACCTCTGTCGTAGCTCGCAGAGACAAAAGCATCGTGCCTGCTCCGACTGGATCATCATGGCTGATCCAATTTTCCTCTCAGCCCCCATCTCCTGCCATCTCCCCGTATCTCTTCATGCCCTGAAAAATCAAGAATTTATCAACCTCTGCCTTATATATACATAAAGACTTGGCCTCCACAGCAGCCCGTAGCAAAGAATTTTGCAGATTCTCCACTCTCTGTCTAAAGAAATTCTTCAACATATCTGTTCTAAAAAGACATCCCTCTATTCTGAGGCTGTGTCCTCTGGTCTTAGACTCTCCTACCATAGGAAACATCTTCTCCACATCAACTCTATCAAGGCCTTTTACCATTTGATGGGTTTCAGTGAGGTTATCCCTCATTCTTCTGAATTCTAGCGACTACAGACCCAGAGCCGTCAAATGCACTTCATATGACAAGCGATTCAATCCTGGGATCATTTCATGAACCACCTTTGAACTCTCTCTAGTTTCAGCAGATCCTTTCTAAGATAAGGAGCCTAAACCTGTTCACAATACTCCAAGTGAACAGAGCTTTATAAAGTTTCAACATTACATCCTTCCTTGTATATTCTAGTCATCTTGAAATGAATGCTAACATTGCATTTGCCTTCCTCACCACAGACTCAACCTGCAGATTAACCTTAAAGGAATCCTGCTCAAGGACTCCCAAGTCCATTTGCACCTCAATTTTTTTTTGTATTTACTCTCCATTTAGAAAACAATCAACCCTTTTCATTTCTTCTACAAAAGTGCATGGTCATACACTTCCCGACACTGTATTCCATCTGCCATTTCTTTTGTCTATTTCCCTAATCTGTCTAAGTCCTTTCTTTTCTTTTTATGGTATTTTTATTCAGAAGAAAAAACAAGATTTACAGAGTGCAACACATAGATACATCTCGACATAAATTGTGTACATTCATATATTGTAATAAAATTGATCAAAATGTTATAGCACATCACATAAAGGTATACCACTCTGTAATCAAAAATTTAAAGATAGGTCATACATCATAAAAGAAATTTTTTATATAAAAAAAGTCAACCCCCTACCAACTACCAAAGAAAAAAGCTGATGGATGATAATGGATAATTAGAAAAAAAACATATTCACTTAAGAAGAAAAAATAGAAATATACATAAAAGTCTGTTCACTGTTAAACTTTATAAATTGGAAAAGTAATTTAGGAAAGGTCCCCAGATATCATAAAAAGATTGTTTCGAATTTAAGACTGAGCAGCAGATCTTCTCTAAATTTAAATAAGACATAATATCACGTAGCCATTGAAGATGTGCAGGAGGGGTAGACTCCTTCCATTTAAGCAAGATTGCTCTCCTTGCTAAAAGAGAGGTAAAATCTAAAACCTGTAGGTTAGGAGTATTTAAAGTTATATCTTCATTTGCAATAATACCAAACAAGGCAGTAAGGGGATTTGGGTCAGATTGGACCCTAAAAAGTTGTGAGAAGGCATGGAATACTTCCCGCCATGGAATACTTTTAAATTTTAGGGCAAAACCAAAACATATGAATTAAAGCGGCATCAGCAGAGTTGCATTTATTATAAAATGGAGAAACATTCGGATAAAAACTGGACAGCTTCTGTTTAGAAATGTAAGCTCTATGAACCACTTTAAATTATAGAAGAGAATGACGAGCACAGAAAGATGATTTATTAACTAGTTTAAGAATTTTATTCCATCTTTCATCAGAAATCTGACAATTTAGGTCATCCTCCCAAGCTTTTTTTATTTTATCTAAAAAGTCTTGTCTAGAATCAATCAACAAGTTATAGATACCGGTAATAGAACCATTAACAAAAGGTTTTAAATTTAAAAGATCGTCCAGTAAATTGTTATCAGGACCCTAAATCCTTCAGTAATCTCTCTACCCTTCCACCTATCTTCATGTTAAACTACCTGCCCCTCCACCTATCTTCATATTGCCTGCAAACTTTGCAACAAAGCTATCAATGCCATCATCCAAATCATTGACATATAACGTAAAAAAAATTGGTCCGAACACAGATCCCTGTGGAACACCACTAGTCACCTGCAGCCAGCCAGAAAAGGCTCCCTTTATTCCCACTCTTTACCTGCTGCCAATCAGCTACTGCTTTATCCATGCTAGAAACTTTCTTGTAATATCATACACTATCAGCTTGTTAAGCAGCCTTATGTGTGGCACCTTGTCAAAGGCCTTCTGAAAATCCAAATACACAACATCAACCAATTCTCCTTTGTCTATCCTGCATGATACTTCTTCAAAGATTCCAACAGATTTGACAAGCAAGATTTTTCCTTGAGGAAACCATGCTGACTATAGCCTATTTTATCATGTACCTCCAAGTACCCTGAAATCTCATCCTTAACAATCGACTCCACCATCTTCCCAATCACTGATGTCAGACTAACTGGTCTATAGTTTCCTTTCTTCTGCCTCTCTCCTTTCTGAAGAGTGGAGTGACATTTGCAATTTACCAGTCTTCTGGAATCATTCCAGGGTCTAGTGATTCATGAAAGATCCTTACTAATGCCTTCACAATCACTTCAGCCACCTCCTTCAGAAATCTGGGGTGTACACCATCTGGTCCAGGTGACTTATCTACCTTCAGACCTTTCAGTTTCCAAAGAACCTTCTCTCTGGTTATGGTAACTTCACACACTTCATGCCCCCTGACACCTGGAACTTCCACCATACTGCTAGTGTTTTCGACAGTGAAGACTAATGCAAAATACTCCTTCAGTTCGCCCGCTAGTTCATTGTCCCTGATTACTACCTCTCCAGCATCATTATCGAATGGTCCAATATCCACTCTCACCTCTCTTTTACACTTTACGTATCTGAAGAAAATTTGGTATCCTCTTTAATATTACTGGCTAGCTTACTTTCACATTCTATCTTTACCAACTTACTGACTTTCTTAGTTGTTTTCTGTTGGATTTTAAAAGCTTCCCAATCTTCTAACTTCCCACTAATCTTTGATCTATTAAATACCCACTCTTTGGCTTTTATGTTCACTTTGACTTCTCTTGTTAGCCATGGTTGTGTCATCCTTCCTTCAGAATATTTCTTTCTCTTTGGGATGTATATATCCTGTGCCTTCCGAAACGCTTCCAGAAATTCCAGCCTTTCCTGTTCTGCTGCCATCCCTGTCACTGTTCTTTTCCAATCAATTCTGGCCAACACCTCGCTCATGCTTCTGAAATTTCCTTTACTCCACTGTAATACCGATACATCTGACCTTAGCTTCTCCTTCTCAAATGGCAGCGTGAAGTCAATCCTATTAGGATTACCTGCCCTCCCTCCTCCCACCAAGGGTTCTTTTACCTTAAGCTCTCTAATCAATTCTGGTTCATTGCACAACACCCAATCTAGAATAACTGATCCTCTAGTGGACTCAACCATGAGCTGGTCAACTCATAGGCACTCTAGAAAAACCCCTTCCCTAAACCGGCACCAATATGATTTCCCCAATCTACCTGCATATTGAAGTCCCACATGACTATTGTAACATTGCCCTTTTGACATGCATTTTCTATCATTGTAGTTTGTAGGTCACATCCTTACTACTGTTTGGGGGTCTGTATACAACTCCCATCAGAGTCTCTCTACTCTTGCAGTTCCTTAGCTCTATTCACAATGATTCAGCACCTTCTGCCACTATTTCAGAATAGGGAATATGTCAGAATAAGTAAATAAATAAACAGAAATAGAAATAGACCCAGAGTAATCTTCTATCCTTCCTCTCTCCGTCTTTTTGATGGTGACTGAGAGCCTGTCAGTCCCCAAGTTGGGGGATTCAGAGAAGTGACGCAGAAGATTGTAACATTGGAACAACCAGCTGCTCTTCCTGCTCTCGTTGTTGTAGGAGATGTCTCTCTCTCTCTCTCTCTCTTTTGTTGAAGTGCCTTGGAAAACCACGGTAGCGTAGTGGTTAGTGCGACGCTATTACAGCTCGGGGTGTTCTAGAGTTCAGAGTTCAGTTCTGACGCCATCTGTAAAGAGTTTGTATGTTCACCCCATGAACGCATGGGTTTTCTCCTGGTGCTCCCGTTTCCTATAAACAAGGTATAGTTAGAAACAGATTGGGTCAGGCAGCACCTGTCGAGTGAAATGGACCATCAATGTTTCACTGGACAGTAAAACAGAGGGGAGAATGGCCAGTAAAAAGTGTGAAGGGAAGAGATGGTGCAAGAGTTGTCAGTACATGCCTAGTCTATCATCACGTGAGGACAGAGAACATGCTTGTTATTCTTCATCATTTTTAGGATATGAATTTGACGATAAGTCCACCATTTTTACCAATCTTTACTCCAAGAGGACCACAACCTTCTTGTTGGAGTTCTTTTGGTGAAGATGTTCCCATGGTGCACCGAGGGTGAAAATAATGGTTATAAATTGATCTTGTACTTGTTCCTCTAAACTAAAACAATTTTTTTTTAGAGATCCAGAACAGGTCCTTCAGGCCCAATGAGCCACACACTGCTCATCAACCCATCTATTTAACATTAGCCTAATCACAGGACAATTTACAATAAGCAATTAGCCTACTAACGGGGATGTTTTTGGATTGTGGCAGGAAACGGGAGCACCAGGAGAAAACCCATGCATTCACGGGGTGAACATACAATCTCTTTACAGATGGCGTCAGAACTGAACTCTGAACTCCAGAACGCCCCGAGCTGTAATAGCGTCACACTAACCGCTATGCTACCGTGGTTTTCCAAGGCACTTCAACAAATGAGTAGCAATTAAAGGATTGGACAAAGGGTCATGTTTCCAATGACTTACTGAACTGCTACAGTACTCTTGCAAATCAACAGGGACTCCATTCCTGAGTTTGCAGATCTCAGCTAGCCTGGAGTTAGAGGACTGAAAATTTTAAACAATGCTCCCTCCACACAGCAGTTAAAAGCAAAACACACCATTGATCGCCATCCACTGGCATTCGGAGCACATTACAGAGAGAAACCAGAGGTTCAATAAATAAAATGTGCATTTCATTGTAGGTTCAAATCATTCCCACAAGCTCTTGCTCATTATATTACAGCACCAAAACATATAGGTGGCAATCCAGCCCATTAAATAACATATTGTACTTCAGTATTTAATATGAGTAGTAATGCAATCTCAAACGTCAAGTGTATAATCACTCTTTCATTACTGTTGGGATAAGGAGATGGCAGAGTCTTCCATTCCTTCCCATTTAAATAAATGAAAAAAATATCCATCAAATTAGGAGTTTGAGGGGATTTGGTATGTCACCAAAGGCTCTCACAAATTCCTACACATGTACTGTGGAGAACATTCTAACTGGCTGCATCACCCGTCTAATATGAGGTGGTGGAGGGGGTGCATTCTGCACAGAATCAAAATAAGCTGCAGAGAACTTGTAAACTTAGTCAGCTCCATCATGGGCACCAGCTTCTGTAGTATCTAGAGTATCTTCAGAGAGCGAAGCCTCAGAAAGGCGGCATCCATCATTAAGGACCCCCATCACCCAGGACATGCCCTGTTCTCATTGCTGTCATCAGGTAGGAGGTACAGAGCCTGTAGGTAGACACTCAGTGATTCAGGAACAGTTTCTTCCCCTCTGCCATCCGATTTCTGAAAGGACATTGAACCCATGAACGCTACCTCACTACTTTTTCATTTTTATTTTTGCACTACTTATTTAACTATTAGGTGTATATATATACTTAATATAATTTGTGGGGGGGGTTTCTCTTTCATTAAATATTGCATTGTACTGCTGCCACAAAGACAACAAATTAAACCTGATTCCTATTCTGATTCTGAAATATACTACCGTAGATGTCGGATTATAAGCCGCTACTTTTTTCCCACATTTTGAACAGCTTTGAACTCTGCGGCCTTTAATACAGGGCGGCTAATGCATGATTTTTTTCATGCCACCAAAAACATTTTGCCTCGTAACAGTAGACCAATAAAATTGATGAGTAGTTCACAGAGGTCCAATGAAATTGTACGATAAATCAAGCGCACTTTCACAATTAAATTATTGTAAATCAGTCATTTGTACTCACCCTCATCAACATGGAAAACACTCGAAGAAAAGCATTGTGCTGCCTTTATGGCAGTTATTTAGTTTATAATATTTTCGCTTAGTAATTCATTTTCTAGTTAAAGTTAGAAGTGTTTTAACTATATTTGTTTTCTGTACTACATCGCGGGATGCTATGACGTCACACCTGGTTTCGCCGCGTCTTGTGGGAAAAATGCCAGTTTGCGATAAAAGGGAAGGTGGGGGGCGAGCGCATTACGCGAGCGGCATTGGATCTGAGCGAACGCTGCTTTTAAGTTAAAGGCGATCAATAACTTTTCCTGGTAGGCTGCAGTATATATATTTTTTACCAGTCGTTAGGTGATATTGGAATGTTGTTCAGTAAAAAAGTATACGCAACGTATATTTAAAAGTAGCCGCGTTACAGGCACGGTTCGAAAAAAAGCATTTGCAATATGTATTTGTTTATGTTACCATATGGATTTAATTAAAAGTTAAAAAATCCTCACGTGTAATATCTTTCTGTGTAAATATCTCATATTACAACGTGGGACACCTGCGGCCGAAAATCCGGTGCGGCCGAAAATCCGGTGCGGCCTGTACAAGTAAAAAATTGATTTTCTTTCTAAAATTAGAGCCAGCGGCTTTTAATCAGGTGCGCTCTGTAGTCCGGAATCTACGGTATTCCAAACTGTTGTTGTTGCCCAGGACAAGGGACAACAGTTCTCACTGTGTGTCTCCAAAATGGGAACACTGCAGACACTCCACATTGCAAATAGCTTATGGTCTTACGGACATTGTACTTCACTTCTTTCTCATTCACTAAATAGACCTGACAAACGTATATAAGATCATGAGGGGCAGGATAGACAAAGTGAACGCGCATATTTTTATCCCGGGGAGGGGTGCTAAAAACAAGATGACATAGGTTTAAGATCAGAGATGAGAGATTTAGAAAGGGACTTCAGGGGCAGCTCCTTCATACAAAGGAGTGAAGAAATATTTACACATATATGCAAATATGCTTGGATATTTGGAAGAAGCTGCCAGAAATAATGGTTGAGGCAGGTGTATTAGCAACATTTCAAAACCATCTAGATTTAAGTACATGGATAAAAGGGGTTTGGAGGGCTGTAGGCTAAATGCTGGCAGATGGGACAAGATCAGCATGAGCAGGTAGGGTCAAAGGTCACAGAGTTCTACAGCGCAGGAACAGATTCTTCTGCTCATCTTGTACATGCCAAACTATTACTCTGCCTAGTCCAATCGAACTGCACCCAGACCACATCCCTCCATACCCCTACCATCCAAAATTCTTTTAAATGTTGAAATCGAACCCGCATCCGCCACTTCCACTGGCAGCTCGTTCCACACTCTCACCATCCACTGAGTGACGAAGATTCCCCCCCCCCCCCCTCACGTTTTCCTTAAACATTTCACCTTTCACACTTATTCCATGGCCTCCAGCTCAGGTCTCACCCAGCCACAATGGAAAAAGCATGCTTGAATTTACTCCATCTATGCCTCTCATAATTATGCTTATCAAATATCCCTTTTTCTCCGACAGTCTAAGGAATAAAGTCCTAACCTATTCAACCTTTCCTTATAACTCAGATCCTCATGTCCCGGTAATAGCCTTGTAAATTTTCTCTGCAATGACCATGCACAGCCCTTTCTAGATGAAACATGTTTTCAGCTCTAAAACTGATAAAATGGTGACATTAACTTCCACCTACTTGTTGTCCTAAATCTCAGCCTTTGCGTTAGTGATTTAACAATAACCCAATTTTACACTAGATGGATTTCCACTGGAATTGTGTGCCAATGTATCAAAACAAGCACAGCAGATTTTATGTTCAATTATACACGGAAAACACGCCAACATTCCAATTCTCAGAGGTTTCGTAAGAAAGAGCTTGATAGAAATTTTGTGGAGCAAGACAAGGAGAAGATTATGAGGGGACCTTATTGAAAACTGGATGGCATCCGTTAGACGGATTAGTCGCGAGACCATGGACCTGTGCCCGGAAAGTCCACTGGAGTGTCCTCTTTAGGATGCAGGCCTGGGCAGGGTTGTATGGAAGACCGGCAGTAGCCCAAGTAGCAAGTCTCCCCTCTCCACGCCACCGATGTTGTCCAAGGGAAGGGCAAGGGCCGATACAACTTGGCACCGGTGATGTCACAGGAGTTGCCAGAACGAGGTTGAAGGCAATGTCAGACTGCCTTAGGGACTCCAGCTCCGGATTTGTCCTCAGGGTTTACTCCCGAAGCCTTTCCCATGAGTGGGTATGGCCACAAGGCAGTGGAGGTTTGAAATCAGAGTTTTCCCTCTCTCAGATGGACTGACTTCCCAGGCTGACGAGCTCCACCTACCCAAAGCACTGGTTTTAAGGTGCCAGGACCCGCCTTCGCCCCTTCTCCTGTCAGTAGACACAGTTCCGCCGGGCTTAGAGGCTAAGCCACAAGGGAAGACCAGGAGTTGGACTTGGGTGTCAGAGGCTATTTGAGGCGCATGCCGTGAAGAGTATTTTTCGGTAGTGGGAGCTTGTCAAATATTGAAACCTATCAAATATTGAAAGGCCTAGGTAGAGAGGACACGGAGAGGATGTAAGAGAGTCTAGGACCAGAAGGTACAGCCTCAGAATACAAGGACATCCATTTAGGCAGACATGAGGAGGAATGGCTGTGGCGACCAAGTCATTGGGTACTTTTAAAGCAGAGGTTGATAGTTTGTTGATTAGGAAAGCCATCAAAAGTTATAGGGAGAAGGTGTTGAAGTGTTCAGATATAGCCCGAGTGCAGAGAAAGAGAGACACTGAAGCAGGTCGACAGTTCATCGACTTTAATGAGAACTGTTGCACAAGTTAAAGGAAAAGAAAAGCAATAAACATTAGGCCAACAGGGCCGTTAACTAAAACTCTCAAACTGAAAGTGAAAAGCCAACACTGTGGCCGGAAGCAATACAGTAACTAAGAACTAAATGAATACTGCTCCTTTACAGCATCTGTCAAAACAATAGTTCTCTTTCCTGGACAAGGATGAGCGTAAACGTTGCTGTGGTTTTGGTTAAGTCTCGACAAGACTAGGACAAAACTAAGGGAGTTAAATGCCACCATAATGAGACAGTAATTAGCTGCAACATGCATACTCACGAGAGCAGTTGCCGAGCCTGTTACACAGTCCGCCTGCAGGGACATGTGGACCCTGCAGCAGAGTCCATGGTTGTGACAGAAGGCAGGAGAACGGAGTTGAGAGAGATAATAAATCAGCCATGATGAAATAGCGGAGCAATCTCGATGGGGTGAATGGCCTAATTCAGCTCCTGTACATTATGGTCTCAAAGTTGTAAATCAGCCCAGTTAGCAAACAGGCAGCCTCCTATGTTGAATGTCACATAAATACCTAAGAGAGATTGACTTATATTTGTGTAGCATCTTCTCTGGCCTCGGGATTTTTGCAGTATGTTCACTGATGTAATGTGGTACACGTTGCAGTCAGTTTGTGTTGAGCGGGCTCCAATAAATATCAATGGGATAATGGCCAGTAATGTTGATTGAGAGGTAAATATTGGCAAACTATTCTCATGACCTCATCCAGAGTGCGAGTGTCGTCCTGCATTAAAGATCAGAGACAGGAATCTGGTACAAGATTCTTCAGTAGAAACTCAACAGGTCGAGCAACACCCATTATGCGAAACAATTGTTGATGTTTCATGTTCATAGTTCAAAGTAAATTTATTATCAAAGTGTGTATACTGTATATCGCCATATAATACCCTGAGGAACCTATTACATTTTCTTGCAGGCATTCACAGGAAAACAAAAAAATCTCATTGAAACCTAGCAAATATTGAAAGGCTTCGATAGAGTGGATGTGGACAGAATGCTTCCTATGATCGGGGGGTATAAGACCAGAGGGCACAGCCTCAGAATAGAGGGGTGTCCTTTTAGAATGGAGATGAGAAGGAATTTCTTTAGCCAGGGAGTGGTGAATCTGTGGAATTCATTGCCAAGTGGAATTCATTGCTTTGGAGGCCAAGTCATTGAGTATATTTAAGGCAGAGGTTGATAGATTCTTGATTGAAAGCTAGAGGTTGGAGCTGAGAGGGAAAATGGATCAGCCATGATGAAATGGTGGAGCAGACTCAATGGGCTAAATGGCCTAATTCTGCTCCGTTATCTTATGGTCTAAATACAATAGAATCAATGAAAAACTGCACATAAAGACTGACAAACAACAAGTATGCAAAAAAGACAAATTGTGCAAATAAATAAATACTGAAAACATTAGAGTCCTTGAAAGTGATCCCATCAGCGATCAAAAGGCATTCTCCCCTCTCTGTAGCAGAGATCACATGGCAGGCAGCCAGTGATCACATGGCAGGCAGCCGGTGCTCACCTTCCATATTCATCTCAATGTTTCAATCTCCCTCAATGCTTTATTCAGTGAACAATGGAAGCTTTACTCGGTGAGATAGAGTCAAACATCAGCTTGCTCCTCACACCAGTCCCACAGCCTTCTCACCACGAAGTTCCCGCACACTGCCTCTACCTCCCAGAATCTGTTCAGAGACCGCAGAGCGTTGAAACACCCAAATGATCTCCAAACTGCCAATCACAGGATCCAACAGTCCCAGAATCACATTCAAGACAAAAAAAAAACAAACCTAAAAGACTAAAAGAGGTGAAATATATGGTTTCATGATCTATCTTGAAGATATTGATCGAAGGAGCATTGTATGCTGGTGCCATCTTGACCAGAAGTCCTCAATTCATTGTTGAGCTGAACATTGGTTCAGGAGACTGATGACTGAAGGGTAATAACTGTTCCTCAATCTAGTGATGTGGGACCTATGGCTCCTGTACCTCCTCCCTGAGGGCAACAGCAAGAAGAGAGCACGGCCCGGATGGTGGGTGTCCTTGATGATGGATGCTGCTTTCTTGTGGTAGTGCTCCTTGTAAATCTGCTCAAAAGTGGGGAGGGTTTCGCTTTGGCTGTACTATGTTGAGACCCTACAGGATCTTATCCTGAAGCATCGAGAGTTCATCCACCCAACCAAATTCCATAGATGCTGCTTGACCAATTGAGTTTCTCCAGAAAATTTAAATGGACGTTATTCCAAAAGCAAAATGCTGCTAATGCTGCAAAGCTGAAATAAAATCAAACAGTGCTAGAAATTCTCAACAGGTCCAACAATATCCCTTCAGGGGAAAGCAGAGCTAATGTTTCAAGGCAATGGAATTTCATTAACTTAATTGTCTATTACAATTTTGATTGTCAGTAATTAAAAACTATAAAATTATCTCCTACTTTAACAGCTGGCAAAGTTGAAAAGTAGGACCTGGCTGGCTGTCAAAGCTTTCAGGAATTTTGACATCAGGGCCTCCTCACTATGAAGCCACTGCTGGAGACTGGTAGGTCTGAGTCCAGTAAAATTAGCCCTTCACTACAAGAACAGCGAAACATGGGTCTGAAATTAAGGCAGGGAGTGATTCTGGCCCAGAGTTCATATGGAGAGATGAAGGAGAGTATTGCAAATTTGTCTTGTTTTAAACAAAGAAAAAATCACCATTAACTAAATGCTGTTTGTCCTGATGAAGGATTTCAGCCCAAAACGTTGAATGCTTATTCATTTCCATAGATGCTGCCTGATCTGTTGAGTTCCTCCAGCATTTTGTGACTGTTGGTCTGGATTTCCGGCATCAGCATCTGCAGAATTTCTCCAGTTTGTTGTTTCTTGCTGAATATTATGAAGCCGATGGGAATCTAACCTGGGAGGAGTTCTGATGCTGGAGGCAGTGGGAGGAAGATCCTTTGCAATTGTTTATTTTAGTTCAGGGTATGTTGACTTCTTGCAGTAATATGTTCCTTTAAATCAATCATTGCCTTAATCCTTCCCCACCCTTTAGGTTATGAATGCTAATAAAATCCATTGTAGAATGTATCAGAATGCTGGTGTGAGTTCACGGATTTTTACCCAGGAGGCTTACACTTTAGGTTGGTCTTAATAGTCAGATTTGGCCCTGGCTTAAGAAATACTTTACTAGAATGTACGAACATCATAAAAAATATAGACCTGACTATCTCCTTAAAGCTACCTGCCATTATGGCTGCTTTGAATCTCAATTTTAATTCCACTTTTCTACCTATTCCTCTAATCGTAAGACCATAAGACTATAAGCCATTGGAGAAGGATTAGGCCAATCAGCCCATCTGGTCTGCTTCACCATTCCATCGTGACTGATTTATTATCCCACTCCACCCCATTCTCCTGCCTTCTCCCCATAAGCTTTGACCCCCTTACTAATCAAGAATGTAACAACATCTGTTTTATATATACCCAATGATTTGGCCTCCATGGTCATCTATATTAATAAATTCCCCAGATGCAGCACCCTCTGGCTAAAGAAATTCCTCCTGATCTCTGTTCTAAAGGGATGTCCTTCTATTCTGAGGCTGTACCCTCCACTATAGGAAACATTCTCTCCACATCCACTCTATTCAAAGGTTTCAGTGATATTCTCCTCATTTTTCTAACATCCAGCGTGACAGAGCTTCCAAATGCTCTGCATACATTAACCCTTTAAATCTAGGAATCATCCTTGTGAACTGCCTCTGGACCTTCTCCAATGCCAGCACATCCTTTCTTAGATGAGGGATCCAAAATTATTCATAATACTCCAGTGCAATCTGACTAATGCCTTATAAAGCCTCAGCATCACATCCTTGAAAGTGATACTGGGGTAAAAGACAAACTCAATACTATTGACTGTTGGAATCACCCTAGAGCAGGAAAAGCATGCTCCAGTATCTGTTCCTTACGTCCTGTTATATGATCACATCTAGTATAGTTTTAACGAGGTGAATGGATCTTTTACTGAATTGTAGAAATTCTGTGATCCATTCATACCCTCAGTAGCCACATTATTAGGTACACCTGTACGTTAATGTAAATATATATCAGCTAATCATGTGGCAGCAACTCAATACATAAACGGTCAAGTGGTTCAGTTGTTGTTCAGACCAAACATCAGAATGGGGAAGAAATCTGATCTAAATGACTTTGACTGTGGACTAATTGTTGGTGCCAGATGGGGTGGTTTGAGTATCTTAGAAACTGCTGAACTCCTGGGATTTTCATGCACAACAGTCTCTAGAGTTTACAGAGAATGGTACGAGAAATAAAAAAGCATCCATTGAGGTGCAGTTCTGTGGGTGAAAATGTGTTTTTACTGAAAGAGGTCAGAAGAGTTCCTGAATTACTGTTCCAGAACTTGGTAGTGTGGGACCTAAGGTTCCTATACCTCCTTCCTGGTGGTAACAACGAGAAGAGAGCATGTCCTGTATGATAGGTTATCGTGATGATGGATTCTGTTTTCTTGTGGCAGCAATCTTTATAGATTTTTTCAAGAAGTTGTCCTTGAGACAGCTGGTGCACACTCTCAAGATTTTGTATCTTTTGACCAATAGGAAGGGGGAGAATAGAAGATGAAGGGATGGGAGGCTTGATGATGCTGGCTGCTTTTACAAGGCAACAGCAAGTGTGTAATGAAGTAATTAAAGTGAGACTGGCTTGTGTGATGGACTGAGCTGCATTATCAGCAAGATCTGGCACACATAGTTGAGCCACTTTAAATAAAATGTGTACATTCCCAATAAATACCAGGCTCTATTATCTGTACCAGAGGAGCATTATGAAGCAATGTATGCCTGCTGGAAGTAATTATAGGCATTTAAATTAGTTACAATATTAATTTAGTCAAATTTAGCAACTAATAATCATAATTAACACCAGAAAACCTCAACTCCTTATAGATTTCAGTTCTACAAGCAAACAATAAATAATTTATTGGATCACATTATAAACACTCTACTTTTCATGACTAATTTCTAATCATTAGTTAATTTTAATGATGCAAATGCATATTATAAATATGATTATTATGTTCCTACCACACCCCTCAAAACTACCTACAATCCATCACACACGTTTTTGATACTTAAGGTGAGAATACAGGAGTTAGCCTTGCAGTCCTTCAGTTTTGTCCACTACTTAATGCAATCATGATTTATTGTGCTTGATATACATACTTCATCCAATTTTCATCATATCCTGCCAAAAGTCTATTGACTACACCCTGGCCTGCACTCCACGACTGAGCATCCACAAGCTTCCGGGGTGGAGATCTGTGAAATTTATAATAGACATAAAGAAACCTCTGCGCATCTCCATCCCAAATGGCAGATCCCTCATCCTGAGTGGGCAGGGGGAGGGGAGGAAGAGGGCTGACTGGGAGAATCTTCGCTGAGCTTGGATGTCCAGTCTAAGAATCAGTGTAAGTATCCAGATCCCATATTCTTCACTTGCTTCCAGGCTCAGAAAGAACTCCTTAGGTTTGAACTGGCTTTGGGATGATTTCTAAATTACACCCTAGCAGATCTTATAGAGTAAGAATGAGGCATACAGTACTTGTACCTAAACAGTAATGAAGAACCAATGTATAGCATGCATGTGACAATTACCTAATCTTCCTTTCATAAATCCAGGTTGCCTCCACGCAGTGCAATTATTGTTTAATAGTTGCTTAGTTACCACTTCCTTAATAATTGTTTCATCTTTATATTAACTGCTAACTGAAGCTAACTGGTCAGTTGTTACCTATTACTCCTCCCCACCCACCTTCTTCTTCTTCTTCTTGAGCCCTTAGCTCCCAGTGGAGCATAAGCCATTGATGACCTGTCGTGTCCATCGTACAAAGTCGATGTTGTGGGTGGAGTTCATCTTCACCAGAGCCCTGTCGGTCATCTTTACCCGTTTCCACCTCTCACAACAGGGAAGTAGGTCTGGACCTTGAGGGGGCTCACATCTACCACCCCTTCTTAAATAGCTGGGTTATGTGTGCTGTTATCTAATAGGTGAGAGCCATTATTGAACCTGTGGATTTTCAATGCTGAGAAGTCCAGTCTTTATCAGATCCACCTTCATCCATTTCCATTTTATTTATATCTTCTAATGATACAGTCTCCTGGAATATTTATTCTCAATAGTTGTCACTTTGCAACAACATCTTTGTGACAGCTGAAACCATTTTATTCTCTCTAGTGCCATTAATTCATTACACAAATTCTGTTGTTTTGTGCTCGTTGTATTTGTTGTTGCCATGTTACACTGTTTACTTACGTGGGTAAGGAACTTCATATACACCCTGGTGTATATGACCCCAGTTGTTTACAATATATATTAATGATTTAGATGAGGGAATTAAATGCAGCATCTCCAAGTTTGCGGATGACACGAAGCTGGGCGGCGGTGTTAGCTGTGAGGAGGATGCTAAGAGGATGCAGGGTGACTTGGATAGGTTAGGTGAGTGGGCAAATTCATGGCAGATGCAATTTAATGTGGATAAATGTGAGGTTATCCACTTTGGTTGCAAGAACAGGAAAACAGATTATTATCTGAACGGTGGCCAATTAGGAAAAGGGGAGATGCAACGAGACCTGGGTGTCATTGTACACCAGTCATTGAAGGTGGGCGTGCAAGTACAGCAGGTGGTGAAAAAGGCAAATGGTATGTTGGCATTCATAGCAAAAGGATTTGAGTACAGGAGCAGGGAGGTTCTACTGCAGTTGTACCAAGGCCTTGGTGAGACCGCACCTAGAATATTGTGTGCAGTTTTGGTCCCCTAATCTGAGGAAAGACATTCTTGCCATAGAGGGAGTACAGAGAAGGTTCACCAGATTGATTCCTGGGATGGCAGGACTTTCATATGAAGAAAGACTGGATCGACTAGGCTTATAATCGCTGGAATTTAGAAGATTGAGGGGGGATCTTATTGAAACGTATAAAATTCTAAAGGGATTGGACAGGCTAGATGCAGGAAGATTGTTTCCGATGTTGGGGAAGCCCAGAACGAGGGGTCACAGTTTAAGGATAAAGGGGAAGCCTTTTAGGACTGAGATGAGGAAAAACCTCTTCACACAGAGAATGGTGAATCTGTGGAATTTTCTGCCACAGGAAACAGTTGAGGCCGGTTCATTGGCTATATTTAAGAGGAAGTTAGATATGGCCCTTGTGGCTAAAGGGATCAGGGGGTATGGAGAGAAAGCAGGTACAGGGTTCTGAGTTGGATGATCAGCCATGATCATACTGAATGGTGGTGCAGGCTCGAAGGGCCAAATGGCCTACTCCTGCACCTATTTTCTATGTTTCTATGTTTCTATAAACTAATCCGAACTGAATCTAATTCATTCATTTTGCTTTAGATAATCTAATCCCATTTCAAAACCAGGGACGCAATTCACGGAGTGCTGGACACTTGTCAATTTGAGCCCCATTAATTTCTCCATTTTTTAAAAACTAATGTTAATTTGTTTCATCTCCTCCTTCACTCTTGTTCTCCACTGTTACGAAGAGGGGCGACTTGGTAGCACAGTGGTTAGAACAATGTTTTACAGTGTCAATGACATGGGTTCATTTCCTACTGCTGCCGTTCTCCTCATGACCATCTGGGTGCTCCAGTTTCTTCCCAGAGTCCAAAGGTCTACTGGTTGGTAGGTTGATTAGTGATTGTAAATTGTCCTGTGACTAGGCTAGCATTAATTCGGGTTTTCGCTGGGTGGCACGGCTCGAAGAGCCAAAAGGGCCCATTCCACACTGTTTCTCAAACAATAAATAAATAAATTACCTAGGTTCCTATATTACCTTTTCCATATGTTTTTTTTTCCTGATTGATGCTATCCCCTCCATTACCACTACAGTTTGTGAACTACAGACAACACCCATCCAATATAACACACACAAAATGCTGGAGGAACTCAGCAGGTCAGGCAGCCTCTACGGTGGGGAATAAACAGTCGACGTTTCAGGCCAAGACCCTTCATCAGGACTGGAAAGAAAGGGGGAAGATGCCAGACTAAGAATATGGGGGGAGGGAAATGGTTACAAGCAGGCAGCTGAGACCAGGTGAGGGGGAAGTGAGTGGGTGGGGGAGGGGAAATGAAGTGAGAAGCTGGCAGCTGAGAGGTAAAAGGCTGAAGAAGGAGGAATCAGATAGGAGAGGAGACTGAACTGTGGGAGAAAAGGAAGGAATAGGAGAGTCTATTAGGGAAGGGCACTAGAGGGAGGTGATGGACAGGTGAGGAGAAGAGAAAGGGTAAGAGGAGTGCCAGAATGAGGAATGGGAAAAGAGAAGGGGGAGGGAGAAGAAATGATCAGAAGTTAGTGAAATCAATATTCATGCCATCAGGTTGGAGGATACCCAGATGAAATAGAAGAAGCACACTGCTCCATCCTGAGAGTGGCCAATGTGTGGCCAATTGGCATGAGAGACTCCCACCAATGTTTTCTGCTTCTTGCTTTTCCTTAGCTGACTCAAACTTCTTAATTTTCCAAGCTAAGACCCTTTTACATCCTTTAGTATCAGAGCCGCCCTTCCTCCTTTTCCAATCTCTTTATCTTCCATCTGTATAATACCATGCTAACGTTTTCACCTTGCAAACTTCTCAATTTAAATGCGGCCAGGGTAGATACCTGGAGATCATTGGCTCCATGGTTCGTTGCACCTAATCAAACTGCACTCTTAAACATTACTGTAAAACAAAACTAATCCAGCAGATGCAAGTTAATTTGAGTAACAGACAGCCTCTAGCTCCAACTTTGTTAGAAATCAAATATTGCTTTGTTTTAGCTGAGGGGATAACTCAGAGGGGTTTTGTTACTTTGTTTTTTTTGTGCTTTATCCCCCCCACCTTGCTGATCACATATGTAAACATTGCTCCCAGCAATGCCAAAAGCCCAACGACATCTTTCTGAGTGAACTGAAATGTTTGTATGAAGAGTCTGAATGGTTGAGTGTTTGACTCATTGCCAAGTGATCATGGGCTTAAGCCCCCAAGGCTTGCTGTCAGTCAAACCTGCCCTCCTCGCTTCACTAAGCCTCGAAAGTCTTTGGCTGGGTTTCCACATGAAAGCACCACAGAGAGGTTTCATCCTGCCCGTGCTCTAATGATGCCTGTGGCGAACTGAACTCTTACCATTGTTAAAAAGAGGTTCCCGATCTCAAAGCGTTTGCATGAAAGTTTGACAGCTATTTTATATTTGGCGATCATTCAGTTCCTCAAGCACATTCAGCTCTGAAAGTTTATCCTGAGTTTACCTGAGCCCTGAAATCTAAAGTATGTATTTCTTTCTGGACTACCTCAGGAAAGTTTCCACTGATAATGAGGGATTATCAGTGACAAAAACTATCGATAAGAAACCTTGTATTAAACAAATTTAGCTCCTGCTTAAGAGAAAATAAGTGAAAGGGATGCATTGAAGTAACCACAGTAACAGCCCTCGGTGACAGGAAGAGTTCTCTTTATTGGCTCTCTTTTGAACAATTGACGGTCTTGAAGCCTCTGATGCACACTTAATGTGGTCCAGCTTAATACTGGGTGGGAACCAGACAGAAACCATGAGCACTGTGTGCCAGTTTCTGTCCATCAGTATTAATGCAGCGAAAACCCCACAGGGAGTTTAGGCCTTTATGCCTGAGTTACCCCCGCATGCACATCTGAGCCACAGAGTTCCATGCTGTGTGCGTGTCAGTTCCAAACATCTGCCCTGTAATCCTATTTAAACTGAAGAGTTACGGGAAATAAAATTATGTTCTCCTTGTTGCTATAAAATCTCCTTGTGAGATTTTCATAACCAGGAGAGAATTATACCATATAATCTCATTTTAAAAAAGATTGTTAACATGGGTGCTATCCAATTCCATTGGAACCCCTCCTCCCTATGATATCTCTAAGACCTTGGATGAGGGAAGGAATCTTGGGAGTACGCATTCTGGCCTTCTTTATTAAATGATGTATGAATGCATAATAATATAGACAAATGAAACTCACACCAATGCCAGATGGATTCCATTGCTTCTTCCATTTCTGGGCTCAGATGTTCAAAGTCATTTTAATACTAACAATGGAACGGCAGATTTCAGATGCGTTTTCCCCCTACATCCAGTGGTCCTGTCAAACATTGGCGGGCTCTAGCACAGAACAGATGTGCTTCATAATGTAAGGGATTGGAGAGGTGCCAGATCATTAAACCAGCCCATTCTGTTGACTTGGATACTGGTCTGGATGGACCACAATATTTAAATGAATCGCGAATACACAACTGTGCTCAATTTGTGATTGCCCCCCTCATCCGCAAGGAAAGAGAGTGTAACCCTTACATTACATAATCGAATCAAGTCCAAGTTCCAGGGCTATTCTGGTTGGTAAATCAGATTATTATTGGCATTGCTTACATGTTAATAGAGCATAGAACATTACAGCCTAATACAGGTTCTTTGGCCTACGATGTTGTGCCAACTTTTTAACCTACTCCAAGATCAAACCAATCCTTCCCTCCTACATATCCCTCAATTTTTCTATGCACTTATCTAAGAGTTTCTTAAATATCCCTAATGTATCTAGCTCTACCTGGAAGGGTGCACCCATCATTCCGTGCAAAAAAATTACCTTTGACATCTCCCCCCTACACTTTCCTCCAATCACCTTAAAATTAGGCACCCTCATTTCTAGCATGAGGAAAAAGTCTCTGGATATCAAGCCTCATAGAGGATCAGAAAGTGGAGAGAGTGAGCAGTTTCAAGTTCCTGGGTATCATGATCTCTGAGGATCTAACCTGGTCCCAACATGCTGGTGATAATAAACCTGATTCTGATTCCAATTCTGATTCTCTATCAATGCCTTTTATCATTTTGAACACCTCTTTCAAGTCACCTCTCATCCTCCTTTGCTTCAAAGAGAAAAGTTCTAGCATCATAAGATGTTCTCTCTAATCCAGGCAGCATCCTGGTAAATCTCCTCAGCATCTTCTCTAAAGCTTTCAGATCCTTCCTATAATGAGGTGACCAGAATTGAACTCTATTCTGAGTGTAATTTTGTTGGCAAATGCATTTTCTATCCCATCAAAAAGGATACTTCTCCCTACCATTCAAAGAAAATTAAAGTCTGAAATGACCTTCCTGCTACAAAAATCCATTTTAGAATAATAGACTCCACCTCAGTATCTCCATAACAAAACTCTTTTAGAAAGCCCCAAGAAACCAGCAAACATATTGAAGGACCCTCCCATTCCAGTCATTCTCACTTCTCCCATCTCTCACTGGGCAGAAACTACAATGGCCTGAGACCATGAACCACCAGACTCAAGGACAACTTCTGTTCCACTGCTATAAGACCATAAGACATAGGAGCAAATTAGGCCATTCAGCCCATCGAGTCTGCTCTATCATTCCATCATGGCTGATTTATTATCCCTCTCAAACCCATTCTCCTTCTTCTTCCAATAATCTTTGTTGTCCCTACTAACCAAGAATCTATCAATCCCTGCTTTAAATACATCCAATGACTTGGCCTCCACAGACATCTGTGGCAATGAATTCCACAGATTCACTACCCCGTGGCTAAAGAAATTCCTGCTCGTCTGCTCTAAAGGGATGGACTATAAGGTGTTGTTCATCCAACATGTGTGGCTTCGTCATGACAGTAGAGGAGGCCATCAACACCTTATGTTCCGTCTGCGTAGCCTCCAACCTGATGGCAAGAACATTAATTTCTCAAACTTGCAGTAATGCCCCTCCCCACTTCACCATTCCTCATCCCCTTTTTCCTCTCTCACATCTGTTTGCCTGCCCGTCACCTCCCTCTGGTGCTCCACCCGCTTTTTCTTTCTTCCATGGCCTTCTGTCCTCTCCTATTATATTCCCCCTTCTCCAGCCCTGTATCTCTTTTACCAATCAACTTCCCAGCTCTTTACTTCACCTTTCACTCTCCTGGTTTCACCTATCATCTTGTGTTTCTCCCTCCCCTACCAACACCTTTTAAATCTACTCCTCATCTTTTTTTCTCCAGTCCTGCTGAAGGGTTTCTTTTCCATAGAAGCTGCCTGGCCTGCTGAGTTCCTCCCAACATTTTGTGGGTGACACTACATCCTGCATTCTCTTTTCTTTTCACTGCCACAATGCAATACTCTGCAGATGCTGGAAGTCTTGAGCAACATGCTCAAAATGCTGGAGGAGCTCCTCACCTGCCTTCCTCTGGTTCTCCTCCTCCTTCCCTTTCTTCCATGGTCCACTGACTTCTCCTAGTAGGTTCCTGCTTCCACAGCACTTTACTATCCACCTATCCACCTATCACCTACCAGCTTCTCACCTCTCCCACCAACCTTCCCCTCAACTGGTCTCACCTATCAAGTGCCAGCTTGTAATTATTCCCCTTCCCTCACCTTTTAATTCTGGCTTCTGACCCTCCTTTCCATTCTGGATGAAAGGTCTCAGCCCCAAATTTCAACTATTTATTCCTCTTCATGGATGCTGCCTGACTTGCTGAATTCCTCCAGCAGTTCAGGGAAGGCTTTTTGTACAGCACTTCCACTATGTTTTCAAATAGAGGAACATCAGACAAACTTGGGCTGCTTTCTCTGGAGCTTCAGAGGCTGAGAAGAGATCTGATAGAAGTTTATGAGAGGCATAGATGGAGTAAACAGGCAGAATCTTTCTTTTCCCAGGATAGAACTGTCAAGTACTAGAGGGCACACATTTAAGGTGAGAGAGGGGGAGTTTAAAGGATGCGTAAAAAGAAAGTTTTTTTAACACAGAGAATGGTGGATACCTGAAAGGGGATGCTTGGGGTGATGGTGGAAGATGCATTAGTGGTGTTTGAGAGGCTGCTAAATAGACACATGAATATCCAGGGAAGGGAGAGATATAGATCATGTTTAGGCAGAAAATGTTAAGAATGTTAAGGCAAACAAGTCGTGAGGTCATGGAATCTATACAGATTGAAGAGGAGGAGGTGCTTGCTGTCTTGAGGCAAATCAGAGTTGATAAATCCCCAGGACCTGACAGGGTATTCCCTCGGATCTTGAAGTAGACTAGTGTTGAAATTGCAGGGGCCCTGGCAGATATATTTAAAATGTCGGTATCTACGGGTGAGGTGCCGGAGGATAGCTCATGTTGTTCCGTTGTTTAAAAAAGGCTCTAAAAGTAATCTGGGAAATTATAGGCCGGTAAGTTTGACATCAGTAGTAGGTAAATTATTAGAAGGAGTACTAAGAAATAGGATCTACAAGTATTTAGATAGAGAGGGATTTATTAGGGAGAGTCAACACAGCTTTGTGCATGGTAGGTCATGTTTAACCAATCTATTAGAGTTTTTCGAGGAAGTTACCAGGAAAGTGGATGAAGGGAAGGCAGTGGATGTTGTCTGCATGGACTTCAGTAAGGCCTTTGACAAGGTCCCACATGGGAGGTTAGTTAGGAAGATTCAGTCACTAGGTATACATGGAGAGGTAGTAAATTAGATTAGACATTGGCCCACGGTTGAACATACAAGGAAAATGGTAGAACACTGAGGAGTGCAGTAGAACAGAGGGATCTGGGAATACAGATACATAATTCCCTAGAAGTTGTGTCACAGGTAGATAGGGTCATAAAGAGAGCTTTTAGTACATTGGCCTTTATAAATCAAAGTATTGAGTATAAGAATTGGAATGTTATGGTGTGGTTCTATAAGATAGTTGTGAGGCCAAATTTGGAGTATTGTGAGCAGTTTTGGTTACTGAATTACAGAGAAGGGTTGAATAGGTTAGTACTTAATTCCCTGGAGCGTAGAAGAATGAAGGGAGATTTGATAGAAGTATATAAAATTATGATGGGTATAGATAGAGTGAATGCAAGCAGGCTTTTTCCACTGAAGCTAGGAGAGAAAAAAAAACAGAGGACATGGGTTAAGGGTGAAGGGGGAAAAGTTTAAAGGGAACAATAGGTGGGGCTTCTTCACACAGAGAGTGGTGGGAGGGTGGAATGAGCTGCCAGATGAAGTGGTAAATGCCGGCTCACTTTTAACATTTAAGAAAAACTTGGACAGGTACATGGATGAGAGGGGTATGGAGGGATATGGTCCAGGTGCAGGTCAGTGGGACTAAGCAGAAAAATGGTTCGGCACAGCCAAGAAAGACTGAAGGGCCTGTTTCTGTGACGTAATGTTCTATGGTTCTATGTGGTGGTGTTGAGATACATCTCTACCAATGGAGGTGTAAGGTGCTCCTTCCCTCTGCTACCTTGCAGGTGACCCTTGGGCAAGGTGTAGCACCTGCTTAGCCCCTGATCAGGGTCACATGAAGCCATGAGAGCAGGTTGTGAATGAGCAACTGGTGCATATCACAAGTCCTGGGTATGCGACCACTTATGCCAGGCAGACAGTCAATATCACTATTGTTGTCACAGATCTTCCCTTCCTGATTAGCTTAACACATTCTGTGCATGACTTGAACAGAAAGGAAATGGAATATCACCAGGAAAGCTTGCAATGCACCTAGAGATCACAGTCACCATATATTAGAACAGTCTTCCAGATTTTCCTGGCGAAGAAAACTCACCAGTGCCCCTACTTCCTCAAAAAGCTACGGAAATTTGGCATGTGCCCTTTGATCCTCACCATTCTTTACTGATGCACCACTGAAGCATCACCACCTGCAGAGAGTTGTGGGCATAGCTCAACACATCATGGATACCATGGACTCCATCTGTACTTCTCACTGTCTTGATAATTTTTCTGATCTAAATCAGAGCTTCCACACAACAGTAGCATGGAGATGGTTCCACTACATAAACTGGTTGAAGATAGAAGTTTACCACCTTCTTAAGGACAATCAGGGATATACAATAATCACTGGCCTTGTCAACAATCATATGACCATGGATAAAGACAGGTGTAGAGCAGAGGCACACTCCACTCTCCCTATCTTTGCCCACTGTGAGGATCTATTATGGCAAATGTGGCTTTGGAAATCCAAACGAGTCATTTGAGTAAAACTGAAAGATCAGTATGCTATCTGCAGAGGCAGAATGTAAATCCAAAGATAAAAGGACAACTTTCCCTTTGAACCAGAGAATCTCCTAAACAGACTAAACTAAAAACAAAAGCTTGTTAGCATTCTGGCACTTCTCCTTTTTGTTTCATGTTCTATTTAGAGATACAGCACAGTACCAGAACCTTCTGACTCAACAAGCCGGCGTCGCCCAATTACACCCATGTGACCAATTAATCTACTAACCCGTGCATCATTGGAATGTGCGAGGGAACCGGATGAATCCCATGTGGTCATGGCAAGAAAGTACAAACTCCTTACAAACAGCGGCGGGAATTGAACCTGAGTCGCTGGCACTGTAAATGTGCTATGCTAACTGTGCCTCCCGCAACCCCACAAGATTTTGGTGCTCATTAGATTGGAGTTAAAATAAATTGATATAACATTTTATACTCCGTTTGCAGATAAGGTTGCCACATAGTATAGAGTTTCACCCTGTGAATGTATTTGACATTCCTTCAATAAAATGTTCTGAGAAATAATTTGAACACAGTATGCCTAGGAATAATCTAATGAATAAATATTCTATCCTTTAATTTGCTTTGATTCGTCAGTCTTAAGGGTGTGAGTCAAAAGGGGCCGAGCAGATTGCTAGAGCTGCATTAATCTACAGAAACAGCACGATGAGTCGCTAATTCATAGAAAAAACCTTATCAAACGAAAAGGCTTCAGTGTGATTTATCTCCAGCGAAAGCTGCTTCGAGCAAAGCAGGCAGTAGGAAGACAGCGAAGCACACCAATCGCAGACCTCTGGGACTCTGTTTTAATAGAGAGAGAATTGTGTGGTCATACTTAAATGAAGATTTATGAATATCGGTGGGGATTTATATTTACTTTAGCTCACAGATTGCTACAAAGCCAGCACATTAAACCTCTCATAACAGAATGTTTTACTTTCGCTGGGTCGTGCCAGCTTCAAGAGCAAACCTTGCTTTCAAGTCGCCACGTCATGGTGTTGCTGACAACTGATTAATGACAACTAATCTGGGAACTGAAGGTTGACTAACCACAGCTGAAAAATTCAATCTTATTCTAAGATGGAAAAGTGATGAAAAATATAGCAATTAATAAAATCCACTCAAATCATTGCAATATCACACAGTATTTCCCATCAGCTTGACAGTTACAACAAAGGAAACTGCAGACAGAGGCGGCAGTAATCATTGAGCAGAGAGTAACCCCCATTCCGTGCTTGCACTGTCTCCAAAACCACCATTACAAATGTAAAAAGGAAGTGGTTCTTTGTTTCCAAGCTGCTTTTTTTCCCCGTTGACTTTGGTTTTCCTGTCCAGGCAGGGAGTAGGCTGATGTCAGCATGGCTATTTCCACAAGGTGGTCAAATAATCCACATAACTGAAGTCCCTCATCCCAGAAACAATTTGGCCAGAGTCTCCTGCACTTTCCACAATGTCTTCACGTTTTCTCTGATGGTGTGGTCCACAGAAATGGACACTGTACTCCCAGCTGTGGGCAGACCAGTGCTTTGCAGGGGTTTATCTTGACTTTCTCGTTTTTGTACTTTGTTTCTAACGGTCTGCTATCCCCCCACACCATCAGTCTGTCTATGCGCCCAATACTATCCCCTTCATGATTCACCCCCAGGATGTGTGTTGTTTGCACATTTGAAAACACTTAGCTTGGTTTATACAGAAAATTCTCCTCCATTGTGACATCCATTGGGCTTGCCCTGAAATGAAGCTGCATTTTCTTCAGTGATACAGCACAACCTAAACGTCTCTCAAAAGTCCCTAATGTTTCTGCTTCTACCACCACCCCAGGCACCCACCCACCACTCTGTGTCAAAAGTTTGCTCCTCACATCTCCTTTGAATTTACCCCCTTCTCGCTTCCCACTGGTATTAAATGTTTTTACTCTGGGAAGAAGATAGCCTGTCTACTCTACCTATGCCTCCCATTACCCTCTATAACATTCCCCCTCAGCCTCCGCTGCTCTAGAGAAGACACCCCAAGTTTGACCAACCTCTCATAACAGCACGTGCTTTCTAATCCTGGCAATATCCTGGTAAACCTCTTCTGCACTCTCTCCAAAGCTTCGACATCCTTCCTATAATGCGACGATCAGGACTGATTGCAACCCTCCAGATGCAGCCAAATTAGAGTTTTATAAAGCTGCATAACTTCCTGATATTTGAACTCAATGACTGGACTAATAAATGCAAGCACCTTATCAACCTGTGTAGCCAATTCCAGGGAGCTATGAATTTGCACACCAAGATTCCTCTGCTCAGCAACACTGTTAATGGTCTTGCCCTTAACAGTGTACAGGTACTGTCTCTTTATATTTGACCTATCAAAGTGCAACATTTCACATTTCACCAGGTTAAAATCCACCTGCCATTTCTCTGTCCATATCTGCAACTGATCAATATCCACTGTATTTTTGCCAGTCATCTACACTATCCACAACATGACCAACCTTGTATCATCTGCAAACTGACTAACCCACGCATCTACGTTTTCATCCAGGTCATTCATATACGTCACAAATAGCAGAGGTCCCAGCACAGATCCCTGCAGAACTCCACTAATTACAGACCTCCAGCTCAAATAAGTCCCTTTGACCACTACCTTCTGTCCTCTATGGGCAGCCAGTTCTGAATCCAAACAGCCAATTCACCATTGATCCTACGCAGCTTAATCCTCTGCAAGAGCCTCCCAAGAGGAACTTTCTCAATGCCTCACTAAAATCCATGTGAACAATATCCACAGCTCTACCTCCATCAATTACCCTTGTCACCTCATCAAAAAATTTAATCAAGTTAATAAGACACAACTTGCCCAGCACAAAGCTATGCTGGCTCTCCCTAATTAGGCTTTGGCTTTCCAAATGCCCATAAATCCCAAGAATTCTCTCCAGTAATTTCCCTACCACTGAGATGAGAATCAGCATGCTATAGCTTCCAGGATTATCCCTGGTTCCCTTCTTGAATAATGGAACTACATTAACTACACGCCAGTCCTCTGGGACCTCGGCTATCACTAGATAGGGCCCAAAGTTATCGGTCAAGCCCCAGCAATCTCTTCTCCTACCTCTCTCAATAACCTGGGGTATATCCATAAGGCCCTAGGGACTTATCCACCTTAATGTTCTTTAAGAGACCCAATACTTACTCCTCCTTTACCTCAAAATGCCCTAGAATATCAATGAACTTGGCACCTGTCCTCCAGGTCCTTCTTATTGGTAAATGCTGATGTTATTTACTCATTAAGGACCTCACCCACATCCTCCACATCCCTGCAAATGTTTCCCACTTTATCCTTGAGTGGTCCCACCCTCTCCTTAGTTATCCTGTTACTCTTGATGAATGTATAGAATGCCTTGGAATTCTCGTTAATCCTGCTTGCCAAGGTCTTTTCTTGGCTCCTCTGGTTTTCCTAATTTCCTTCTTGAGTTCTTTTCTGGCTTCTTTATAATCCTCAGGGGTTCATGGTGTGCATGGGATGGGTAGCACCTCTGGATGGGGGGCTCGTCGCACTCCTTGGAGTGACTCGTCATCTATTGGTCCCCACCAACGCCCAGCTCTCACCTGTGGCTCCTCGTAGCTGTTTGCACGCAACAGCGGCCACGCCCCGGGCAAGGGCTTCGACAGGCCGGCTAAACCAGGTGAGGGTAGCCAACGGGTCTGAATCCCTTGGTGAGATAGGAATTTGCTCATCCCAGCATGCGAAGACTGCTTCGGTGGATCAGGCGGAGGGAACCTCGGGGGTTCAATGGCTGAGAAGGCGTTGCAGCAGCACATTGTGGAGTGTGTAGGGTGCGACAGAGCTCTTAAGAAGACGCGGCCATCCAATGCAGCCAAAGAAGTTGCCAGACGTAACGATTCTTCGTGCCACTGGATCCTGACTTCTGAGGCTGAGAGAGTGGGATCGTCTCTGTGTAAGGCTTTTCCACTTTAATATCTTTCACGCACTGGTTACATTGTAAAAAGGTCAGCTGGTGGCGCAGTGAGATCAGCGCCAGGCTTGAGAACAGAGGTTCCCGAGTTCGATCCCGTGACAGGCCGCCCCCGAGCGAGCTCTCCATCCATGCTGGGTTGATGCCGAGCTCGCAACTCGGCCTCGTAAAAAAAAAACACTGCCACCCTGCACGACGTAATCTTCCTCGGACCCCAAGAGACAACCATATTTTTATGTAACCCTCAGATAGCTCTGTTTGATTCTTGCTTCCAAAGCATTACATACTTTTTCTTTTTCTTCTTGACTAAAATCATCTCCTGTCTCGATATCCAAGGTTCTCTTACCTTGCCATCCTTGTCATTCCTTCTCAGTGGAACACATCTGTCCTATACTCTGTGCAGATGGTCTTTAAACACCCTCCACATGTCGGATTTTGTCCTGCCCAAAAAGAGCTGTTCTCAGTTAACCCTGCCTCCTTCCAGACTATCCATAACTATCTGAAAACATTAAGAATTGTGATCACCAGGTCCAGTACAGCACCCTCCCCCTTGCTGGACATTTGATTTAAGAAACCGTCATGGAGGCACCTAACAAATTCTGTCCCATGTAAACCACTTGCACTCAGGAAGTCCCAGTTTATATTGGGAAAGTTGAAGTCCTCACGTCAACAACCCTATTGTTTATACACCTTTCCTTAATCTGCCTGCCAACTGCATCCATTCTCCAATGTCCCGGTGGCAGTTTGGGAGGTGGGGGGGTCTGTAATACAATCCCATCGGAGTGATTGCACTCTTCCTATTTTTTTGTTCTATCCATATAGACTCAGTGGACAAGCCCTCCATTATGTCCCCTCTGATACTGATTTCCGTCCAGTTTGGTGCAACCCATCCCTCTTGTACAGGACACCCCTGACCTAGAAATGGTTCTAATTATCTAGGAACATGAAATCCTGCCCCCTGCACCATTTCCACAGCCACCCATTCACTATACAATCATCCTATTCCTGCCCTGACTAGTAAGTGGCACCGGGAGTAATCCAGAGGTAGTGTAGTCTTGCACAACGCGCTACTAAAGAAACACACGGAGGTAGAGACAGCTGAACTCAGAATGCCTTTACTGATTCAAAATCACTCGCTTAAATCTCCCCTCCCCATGGGCGGACGTGATGTCAGACTGTCCCCGGAAGGTCCACCCCGAGCGGGTAGTTCCAAACGCAAAAGCTTGTCTGCCCACGGCTCCCGATGGTGGTTCAAGTCCCACATGTGTGGGCCGCCACACCACCCCACCCCCTCCAGAAACATCTATCAGGGGAGTGGAGCCCCCAGTCTGTGTGGCTTGCCTGGGTGGCCGGCCTCGCCTCGCCAGCGCGGTGCGAGTACCCTCACTGGTTGCTCAATGTCCAAGTGCGCCGGTTTGAGGCGGTCCACTGTAAAAGTCTCTTCCCAGCCACCCACCTCCACAACGCACGTGATTCTGTTGTGCCGGATCACCTTGAAGAGTTCCTCATACGGCCGCTGTAGAGGTGACCTGTGCATGCCCCTGCAAATAAAAACATACTCATAGTCTCGGAGGTCTTTAGGGGTGCAAGTTTCTTCCGAACCTCGGGCCTCTGGTACGAACTTGCCCGGGACCGTCAGGGGCGCGCTGTAGACCAGTTCCGAGGAGGTGTCCAGGTCCTCCTTGGGGGCTGTGCGGATGCCCCGTAGGACCCAGGGAAGCTCATCTGTCCAGTTGGGGCCCCTGAGGCGCGCCATCGGGGCCGACTTGAGATGTCAGTGGAATCGCTCTACCAAACCGTTGGACTGGGGATGGTACGCTGTGGTGTGATGCAGCTGGGTGCCCAGGAGTTGTGCCAGTGTTGTCCACAAACCAGACGTGAACTGCTCCCCTCTGTCGGAGGTGATGTCCGTTGGGAGGCTGAACCTGGCAATCCAGTTTGCAATGAGCGTCCTGGCGCAGGACTCTGTGGACGTGTCTGTGAGTGATACGGCTTCTGGCCATCTGGTGAACCTGTCTACCATGGTAAAGATATACCTGGTGCCCCGGGAGACTGGCAGGGGGCCGACGATGTCCACGTGGATGTGTTGGAACCTCCTGTGCATTGGCTGGAACTGCTGGAGGGGAGCCTTCACATGCCGCTGGACTTTGGCGGTTTGGCAGTGTACGCAGGACCTGGCCCAGTGTCCAACCTGTTTGCGCAAACCGTGCCAGATGAATCTGTCCGCTACCAGCTTGATGGATGCCCGGATGGATAGGTGGCCCAGGTCATGCAGCGTGTCGAACACCCGGTGCCTCCATGCCGCTGGAACCACAGGTCGGGGTTTGCCGGTAGACATGTTACACAGGAGTCCATCCGCTGCCAGGCTGATGGAGACATCCTCCAACTGGAGCCCCGAAACGGCGGTGCGGTAAGCCGGAATCTCGGGGTCCGACCGCTGTGCTTCTGCCAGTGCTGCACAGTCTATTCCTGTGGACGATATGCCTACTGATTGGAGGCAGGGGCGAGACAGTATGTCGGCGACGACATTGTTCTTCCCTGCAACGTGGTGGACGTCCGTGGTGAATTCTGAAATAAAGGTCAGGTGCCTCTGCTGCTGAGCCAATCATGGATCCGATACCTTGGCCAGTGCGAAGGTGAGGGGCTTGTAGTCCATATACACGGTGAACTCCCTTCCCTTGAGGAAGTACCGGAAATGCCGGATAGCCAGGTGGAGCGCCAGCAACTCTCTGTCAAAGGCGCTGTACTTCACCTCAGGTGGCCGTAGGTGCCAGCTGAAGAAAGCGAGTGGTCGCCACTGGTCCTCGACGAGCTGCTCCAGGACTCCGCTGACTGCCGTGTCGGAAGCGTTGACTGAGAGTGCCGTGAGTACATTGACTCTCGGGTGCACTAGGAGGGCCACCTTCGCCGGCGCCTCCTTGGCCTGCTCGAACGCCTTCGTGGACTCTGCGTCTCATGCCACTTCTTTGGTCTTGCCGGCCATCAGGCTGAACAAGGGTCTCATGATGCGGGCCGCCACCGGCACGAACTGATGATAAAAGTTGACCATTCCTCCGAACTCCTGCAGGCCCTTGACCGTGCTGGGCTTGGGGAACTGGTGGATGGCCTGGACCTTGCTTGGTAGGGGAATTGTGCCATGTCAGTTGAATTTGTGGCCCAAGAAGTCGATATCCGTCAGCCTGAACTGGCACTTCGCCGGATTGACTGCCAGTCCGTGGTCACTCAGGCGTCGGCAGAGCTGGCACAAATGTGCCACGTGCTCTTGGTGCGAACTGTTGGCCACCAGGATATTGTCCAAGTAAATGAAAACAAAATCCAGGCCACATCCCACCGAGTCCATGAGCCTTTGGAAAGTTTAGGCTGCATTCTTGAGACCGAAAGGCATCCTCAGGAATTCAAACAAGCTGAACGGGGTGATGAGGGCTGTCTTGGGCACGTCATCGGGGTGCACTGAGATCTGCACTGAGACCCTGACCAGGTTGATTTTCGAGATGATGGTCGCTCCGTGCAGGTTCACCGAGAAGTCCTGGATGTGGGGTACCGGGTATCTGTCGGTGGTTGTGGCATCGTTGAGCCTTCTGTAGTCTCCACAGGGCCTCCAGCCTCCTGCGGACTTGGGCACTGTGTGCAGCGGGGATGCCCATGGGCTGTCTGAGCGGCGTACGATTCCCATCTCTTCCATCTTACGGAACTTCTCCTTGGCAAGGTGGAGCTTGTCGGGTGGGAGCCTGCAAGCTCGGGTGTGCAGCAGCAGTCCTTGCATGGGGATGTGGTGCTTGGGGTCAGCCATGGAGAACTGCGGTGTGACTATGGAGAGTAATTCCGCCAACACCCTGGCGAAGTATTTACCTGAGAGGATCACGGAATCCAGGTGGAGGGCAGACGTGGGGCGGACATGACGTCAGACTGTCCCCGGAAGGTCCACCCCGAGTGGGTAGTTCCAAACGCGCTACCGCATGTCTGCCCGCGGCTCCTGATGGCGGTTCGAGTCCTGCGTGTGCGGGCCGCCACAGTAGCAGGTCTATTCTGAGCTTGGCCAACAGGGGCAGACATGGGTCTTTATAGAACTGATTGGACTCTCTTGCTATTGATCATTGACAGCACACACTCCCAATTAACCCTGCTTCCTGTCCCTTATTTTGTTCAGTCTTAAAGTGTGATCTTGTAAGTAGCAAAAGCCTCAGTTTTTTTGTGTAGTCTTTCCTGTGTATGTTCTTTATGTCTGCTTACTGCTTACCATTCCTGGACCTTAACTTGTACATCACGATCTTGGATTACTGAACTTGTGTTTGGATCACTGCATTTTCGATTTGGACTGGTTGACTGTTTTTTTTTGGCTAAAAGAAAGTAAAACTTGCTTTTGTATCAGCACATTAACTTCTGTCTGCATTGTGGTTTCTGCAGTTGGGTTCACTCAAAATCCTCAGTGGTAGAGTGCTGGACTTTCAACCCAGTACCCCGAGATTGATTCCTGATCGAGCATTTTCCTTGCACTTCATTGGAGATCCTGCTCTTCAGCCTCTTTTCAACTCCCTGCAGTCACCGCACAGAACCTCCTTCCCCCTTTCTACTATGCCATTGGTGCCAATGTGCACAACAACCACTGTCCCCATTGAAAATATTCTGCATTTCAGAATATTCAGAAGAATGTTCACTTTATTTTTGGCCCTAATGATACTTACCAAACTATCTTGGTTCATTCTTTATGACATACCTGTTCTGGGGTGCTACTTCAAAGTTCTTTGAAATGTAAATTGTGCATTTCACTCGTCAACCTTCTCTATAACTTTTGTGTTAGTTAGGCCTGATTTGTCTTGAACAAATCCATGCTAACTTTCTCTAATCAAACCACATTTATTCATGTGACTGCCTCTTACTCTGCTGAGTACATCTTCTCCCTTCCTTTCCAGCCCTGAAGAAGGGTCCCGAAACATCGACTGTTTACTCTCTTCCATAGATGCTGTCTGAGCTTCTTGGGTTCCTCCAGCATTTTGTGTGTGCTGTTTTGGATTTCCAGCATCTGCAGAATTTTTTGTTTGTGCGATTATTAAATATTCCTGACTATCACAGCAACAATTAATAAATCACATCAAAGGTCTTTCCTCTGAACTAGAAAAAGCTAGAAAAAAAAGATGGCTTAGAATTTCCATTGTGTGGTTCTTGATCTTAATCTATCACATGTTTGAATTCTACAGGAAACATCACTCAGTCAATGTGAATGGAATTGCAAAATGCGCAGTGAATCTTGGTCTGTCTGCTTCTGTACTTGTGCTGGGTCTGCAGACAGAGCTCAGTATGACCTCAGTCATCATGACCTACGTCGCACAGGTAAAGAATCTCTGACCAAAGGACAGGTCTTGCCTGTGTTGTTCTGTTCAGCTGGCTTTACAGAAGGCACAGATACAACAATCATCTAGATTTCTGATCATTCAAGTGAGACTTCCTCAATATTTCTCAAAGGATTTCAAAAACTTTTACCCTCTGCCCTAGTGTCTACCATTATCAGCCCAGCACCGATCAGTAACACAACAGACTCTGCAGATGCTAGAAATCCAGAGTAACAAATGCAAAATGCTGGAGGAACTCAACAGGTCAGACAGTATCTGTGGAAAGGAATAAACAGTCAACATTTCGGGCTGAGACCTGAGTCCTGAGAAGAGTCTCTGCCTGAACCATCGACTGTTCATTCGTCTCAAAAGTTCAAAGTTCTAAGTACATTTATTATCAAAGTGTGTACTGTATATGTTATACATCCTTGGGATGAATCTCCCAACAGGCAGCCATGAAGCAAAGATATCCAAATTAACCCATTTCTTAAAAAAACCCCATCAAACATCAATGTGCAAAGAAAAAACAAATCACGCAAACAATAAATGCAAGCAAATCGTGTTCTGAACTGAAGTCCACAAAGAGAGTTTGTCCATGGACTCTTAGTTCCATGCAGAATGCAGCAGATGATACCTGACCTGCTCTGAGTTCCTCCAGTATTTTGTATTTGTTATTAATCATTAGTATTGTTTATTATTCACCTATGGGTCCTCAGTTAATAGAATCCCAGCTATTTTCTCATTTTAGTTTTTGTTCTTTAAGAGTTGTCCCAAATAAACAGCTGCCCCAATTAACTGAAATCCACAGTATTTAAAGAATACAGAGAAGATATACAAGGCTGTTGCTGGGGCTTGAGGACCTGAGTAAAAGGGAAAGGTTGAATAGGTTAGGACTTTATTCCTGAAGCACAAGAGAATGAGGGAAGATCTTGTAGAGGCATACAAAATATGAAGTTTATAGATAGTGTGATCTCTCCAACTACTGGAAATTTTTTACCTCTCCCTGTTCCCTCTTCTCCAATTCCCTACTCTTACCTCTTCTCTTCACCTGTTTGTCACCTCCCCAGTGCCTCCTCTTTCCCTTTGTCCCTTGGGAAATTCTTCACTCCTATCATATTCCTTCTTCTCCAGCCCTTTACCTTTCCCACCAATCACCTCACAGCTTCTTACTGTATCTCCCCTCCCCCACCTACCTGGCTTCACCTATCACCTTCTAGCTTGTCCTACTTTCCATCAACCCACCTTTTTAATCTGGCATCTTCCCCCTTCCTTTCCAGTCTTGATGAAGGGTCTTGGCTCGAAACTTCAACTGTTTATTTATTTCCATAGATGCTGCCTGACCCAGAGTTCCTCCAGCACTTTGTATGTGTTACTCTAGATACTATGAAGGCATTTTACCCTCATGTTGGTTGAGCCTAGAAACAGAGGTCATAGGCTTAGGGTGAAAGGGGAAATATTGAAGGGTAATCTGAAGGGAAATTTCTTCATTCAGAGGGTGGTGCGTGTGTAGAATGAACTGCCAGTGGCAGTGGTAAGTGTGGATTCAACTTTAAAATTTAAGAAAAAAGATAAGAACGACGAGCTAGGGAGTTTCTCTTTAGACTGAAGGAGGATAAGAAATGACTTGTTAGAGGTGTGCAAGATGATAAGAGGCATAGATTGCATAGATAGTCAGAGACCTTTTTCTCACAGCAGAAATAGCTAATACATGGGGGGCCTAATTTTAAGGCGATTAGCAGAAAGTCTGGGGAGAGGCAAGTTTTTTAGACATGGACCTTACTGGGGTGGTGATAGAGGAAGATATATTAGTGACATTTAAGAAACTCTCAGATATGTGCAGATAGAACAGTGGAAGGCTATGTAGGAAGGAAGGATCAGACTGATCTTAGAGAAGGTAAAAAGGTCAGCACAATGCTATGGACCTGTACTGTACTGTAGTGTTCTATGTTTTAGAAGTTTGGATAGGGACATGGATGAGAAGGGTACAGAGGGTTATGGTCTGGGTGCAGATAGATGGGACTAATCAGAAGACTAGGACTAGATGGACTGAACGGCCTGTTTCTATGTTGTAGAGCTCGATGACTATGGCTGTACTGCAAATATTAGCAACTGTGAAGGAAGTCCTAGTATCGGAGTAGATAGGTTGATACACAGTTTGGTCTTGCAGTAACAGAAGGGTCCGCCCTGAGTGCTGTATTTTCCAGGATCCTGCTTTCCTCATTTGTACTTGGGAGCGTCAGTGATACAGATGCTGATGGCTGGGGTCACCTTCACAGCGACTGGTAAAGAACGAGATTGTAATGCGCTCCACAGTTCCCCGCACTGATCAGCTTGAATCTGCTTGCTAAGCAAAACCGTCCGCAGGAGCTGTCTTGTAGTAAGCTCAGACTAGCTTAACCTTGACCAGTGAGTTCAGCTCCAGCCTCCTGCAAGCACACTCTGGTTGCTGACACATCAGAGCTGTCAACAGAACCGTTTCTGCAGAGAGCAGACATGTTTCACTGAACATCTTTATAATGGTACAGACACTGGGATTAGGTTCAACTAATCTTTCTTCACAGTGATTTGCTAATTGAATGAGCCTCCATCACCCCCATTCCAGGGCACTGCCTAAACACAACAGATTCTGCAGATGCTGAAAATCTAGAGGAACATACACACAAAATGCTGGAGGAACTCAGCAGGTCAGGCAGCATCTATGGAAATGAATAAATAGTTGATGTTTCGGGCTGAGACCCTTCATCGGGACTGGAAAGGGAAGGGGAAGAAGCCAGAATAAGAAAGTTTGGGGATGGGAAGGTGCTCTCCTGGTCTCACCTACCCCTCCCCTCTCTGACTCCTTCCTTTCCAGGAATGGTGAAGTGTCTCGGCCCAAAATGTCGACTATTTATCCCTCTCCATAGATAATGCCAGACCTGCTGAGTTCCTCCAGCATCTTGTTTGTATTGCCCAAGAATCTGCCTTCTGGTAGTTTTAACCTTATATAAGTCTCGAATGAATTGTCACAAAAAAACTAGAGACTACTGCAACAGTGAAACTAATTTTTGCCACATATATTTACTGTTGAGGGGGGATAAGGGGTCCATCAATACAAATGAGGACGGTAATCAGACACTCTCCTGGTATACTAGAGGACAGAGCTATGAAGTGTTAACCATTCATATGTCATGAAAGGCATTCTATAGCACATGAAAATGGACAGATAGATGGGAGTGGGATGGGAGTTTAAGAACATTGAGAAGACGCTAAAAATCATGAATGGTTTTCAAATTTCAGAATTCCCAGAAGGTTTATGGAAGAGGATTTTAAAACCTTTCAAGATTTGGAATTGTTTTGAAGTTGGACAAGCAATAAGGAAATGATACAGAGACACAGAAGATTTGGTGAGACTAAAAATGCATAGAGCGTTACTTGAAAAATGCATTGACCACTGATCGTAGTGTTTTCAAAAGGGCATTAAAGGTGTGGAGAACACGCCCCAAATGTTCACAAAGGCACTGTCAAACCGGTGAAATGTCAGGGAAAAAGTCAGTAACATGCCACTCACCCTGCTCACAGACTGTTTGTCCAACTCCCAACAGGGAGCAGGCTACATTGCATCGAGGCCAGGATCACCAGACTCAAAAAACAGTTACTTTCCTCAAGCAGTAAGGCTGATCAACACCTCAAACCACTAACCCACCCCTCACATCTCCAACCACCACTACTTTATCACTTCCTGTCAGACACCTTATGTACAGACACTCCTGTGCGTAGCATCACTTTATGGACATACAATCAATCTCTGTATATAAGCTATCCTATGTATTCATATTTATTGTTTTTTTATTGTGTTTTTTTTAATCTTATTGTGTTTTTGTGCTGCATTGAATCAATTATTTCCTTCTCCTCTACACACATGTACTGGAAATGACATTAAACAATCTTGAGCAAGCTCTTGTTGGTGTTTTATTGTATTGTTCCTGATTTCTAACCCAGAGATTTCTTTATTTGCTCATGAATATTCCTCTGGACTTTGGCAATTTGCTGAACCAGGTCTGAAGGAATTCCTGGTCCACGTTTGGTGCTGCAGCTAGTAGAGGCATGGCCTTGCAGCCCCAAAGTTCAAGGTGCAAGTTCAAAGTAAGTTTTATTATCAAAGTATATTTGTGTCATTTTCTTGCAGCCATTTACTTTAGCACAAAGAAATATAATAGAATCAGTGAAAAACTAGAGACTGAAACTGATGACCAATATGAAAAAGAAGACAAACTGTACAAATACAAAATAAGCAAATAAAAATAAATAGATAACTATGTAAGTAAATAATACTGAGAACATGAATCCTTGAAAGTGAGTCCATAGGTTGTGTTCAGTGATCATTTCAGTATTGTGGTGAGTGAAGATGTCCATGCTTGTTCAGGAGCCTGATGGTTGAAGGGAAATAGCTACTCCTAAACCTGGACATGTGGGTCCTATAGTTCCTGTACCTCTTTCCTGATGGAAGCAGTGAGAAGAGAGCATGGCCTAGATGATGGATGCCACTTTGTTTTGGCAGTTCTCTGTAGACATACTCCATGGTGGGGAGGGAATTTCTTGTGAAAGACTAGACTGTAAGCACCTCTTTTGGGGTTTTTTTCCATTCCTGGACATTGGTGTTTCCATACCAGGCCATGATGCAACCAGTCAGGATACTCTCCACTGTGCATTTATAGAAGTTTGTCAGAGTTTCGGATAACATGCCAAATCTGTGCAAACTTAGAAAAGCAGAGGCACGGCCATGTTTTCTTAGAAATGGCACTTACATGCTGGTCCCAGATTAGATACTCTAATATGCCCATGTGCAGGAATTTAAAATGATTGGCCCTCTCCACCTCCAATCCCCTAATGAGCACTGGGTCATGGACCCCCAATTCTTCCAGATTCAATCTGTCTGTGTGGAGTCTGTAAGTTCTCCCTGTGACCTGTGTGGGTTTTCTCCTGGTGCTCTGGTTTCCTCCCACATTTCAAAGTTGTACATTTCATAAGAAAGTCTCCCCTAGTGTGCAGGTGAATGCTGGAATGTGGGGAATTTGATGAAGGTGCAGGGAGAATAAAAAATGTGATTAATGAAGAAATGAATAAAGGAGGTGTGTAAATGAGAGGTGGATGGAGCTGTATCTCTGTACGTAGCCAAAAAAACCGAACCACAATCCACAGCCATCACTTACTCGAGTCCACGTTGCATCAGAATATGTGGATCCCAGATTGGCTTCTTCAGCCACCTGGAACCCACCAATAGACAATTCCTAAGGAGGACATTTTCTTGACTCAAGTGATCGCAATACTATTATCTCTATATATATCTGTCACATTATCTGCCAGAAGTTGGTTGGATACAATTGTTCTTGATAGTACAAATACCTTTGTGAAATAAACCACTGTTAGCTTTAACTCCAGGACATGATGAAAAATCTCAGCCTGAAATGTCAATTGTTTATTCCCCTCCACAGATACTGCCTCGCCTGCTGAATTTCTCCACCAATTTGTGTGTGTCTTCAAGGTAAATTCCCACTCCAAAAAGGATGTGATGCTGAGGCTTTATAAGACACTGGTGAGGCCTCACCTTGAATATTGTGAACAGTTTTGAGCCCTTCATCTTAGGAAAGCTGTGCTGGCATTACAGAGGGTCCAGAGGAGGTTCACAAGGATGATTCCAGGAATGAAAGGGTTAGCATACAAGGAACATTTGGTGCTCTGGGTCTGTACTTTCTGGAATTCAGAAGGATGAGGTGGGATCTCATTGAAACCTTTTGAATGTTGAAAGGCCTAGACAGAGTAGATGTGGAAAGGATGTTTCCCATGGTGGGAGAGTCTAGGACAGGAGGGCACTGCCTCAGGATAAAGGGGTACCCTTCCAAAACAGAGATGCAGAGATATTTCTTTAGCCAAAGGGTGGTGAATTTGTGACATTTGTTGTTACATGCAGCTGTGGAGGCCAGGTCGTTGGGTGATTTAAGGCAGAGATTGATAGGTTCTTGATTGGACGTGGCATCAAAGCTTATGGGGAGAAGGACAGAAACTGGGGTTGAGGAGGAGATAAAAATAAGGATCAGCCATAATTGAATGGTGGAGCAGACTCAATGGGTGAAACAGACTAATTCTGCTCCTGTGTCTTATGGTCTTATGGCTTGCAAACTTGAGTCAAATGTTTAATGGTCCTTTGGGCACATGATGAGATGATAGAGACTGCAGACTGTGAAATAAACAATCTTCCTGAGGAACTCAGCAGGTCAAGCAGCATCACTGGGGAAGAGGAATTGTTGATCTTATAGGCTGGTGAATAAGTTTGGACTTTATTTTCTGGAGCATAGGAAAATGAGGAGAGATTTGATAGAGGTATATAAAATTATGAGGGGCATAAATAGGGTACATGCAAGCAGGCTTTCTCCATTGAGGTTGGGTGAAACTAGAACTGGAGTTCATGCATTAAGTGTGAAAGGTGAAATATTTAAGGGGAACATGAAGGGAAATTCTTCACTTAGAGGGTAGTAAGAGTGAGGAACGAGCTGCCAGTGGAATTGGTAGATGCAGGTTCGATTTCAACATTTTAGAGAAGTTTGGATAAGTACATAGATGGGATGGTTATGGAAGTCTATGGTCCAGCTATGGGTCGATGGATCTAGGCAGAAAAATAGTTCAGCATGGACTAGATGGGCCAAAGGGCCCATTTCTTTGCTGAAGTGCTCTGTGACTCTAATGGCTCTATAACATTTCAGGTCCTGATGCAGGGTTTCAACCTGGAAAGTTGCCAAATCCTTTGCTCCCACAGGTGCTGTATTAGGTGTTAGTGTGCCAGGGTGAGCTAAACTACTAAATAAAGAGGACAGTTAGAGCCAATCAAATTTCAACTACAAGCCACGATGATCCTCACTATTATACAAGATAATCAGTTTTCAACTTAACTTAATATCATAGCAAAAAAGATGCTTCACATCAATTAACATCAGATATCATTGCCGTGATATTAGCATTTCACTACATATTTTAATAATATACAGATATCTTGCTGATGCATGAAAACAACAAATTATTAATTCTAAGATTGGTTCCGGTTAAATGCCTATCTGGTAAGTACAATATTTTGGAATGAATCTATCTAATTAAAAGAATAATTAATGGTCTCTCTGAGGCCAAAATTTCTCTTCTTGGACCACATTTGCACCTGTGCATCTCTTGTTACGGATAAAGAGAATATGATTAGAAAACAGTGTGATCCACCAGAGAATCCCAAGAGGTGCTGCTAAAGACAGTAAAGGAAAATTTTCCTTTCATATTTTGCCATAGAGCTGGTCTATGCACTACACTTCTATAAATGTGTATTGACTAGCTGTATCACAGCCTGGTATGGGAAGACCAAAGCTTCTGAATGGAAAATCCTACAAAATGTAGTGGATACAGCCGAGTACATCACAGGTAAAGCCCTCCCAGCCACTGAGCACATCTACATGAAATGCTGTCGGAAGAAAGCAGCATTCATCATCAAAGATCCTCACCACACAGGTTATGCTCTTTTCTTGCTGCCATCAGGTAGAAAATACAAGGACTCACACCACCAGGTTCAAGAACAGTTACTACCCCACTACCAACAGGCTCTTGAACTCGCTCATTTAAGGACTTGATGTACATGCAATTGTCTATATACAGTATTTAACAATTAGCTGTACATGGTGTTTGATAGGATTGTTTTTATAGTTATAATTATCATGACTTTTTTGTTTTTTGTGTTCCTTATGATAATTTTTTATGCTGCATTGGATCCAGAGTAACAACCACTTCATTCTCTGTTACACTTGTGTATTGAAGGATGACAATAAACAACTTTGAATCTTGAATCTTCAATTAAGAACTTTTAAAAAGTAGGCCTGCACTTGAATAGCACGTTTTGTACCCCCTTCAAGACATATCAATGCATTGTACAACCAATGAAGTAGTTCTGAAGAGGTTTGTTGTGTCATTTATCAGTAATGTTTGAAGATTATGGGCTCTGAGCACAACACAACAAATAGGAATTCTTTAAACTAAGCATCACTTACTGTGTTCACACTATGGATGCACGAGGATTACTCCAAGGCCAAAGGAGGTGTCACTGTTGCAATCCTTTTTAAAATGTGTCAATTACAATAACAGGTTCCTGCCAAACCTGGCTCTGTGCTCCACCCCTTGCATTTATTACTGCAGATTGAGAAGAAATGGCTTTGGACAAAGCTGTGCGAGGAGACTTCCCGAAAGGTAAAGGATGGTGACATCCGACACTGTGCTCACACATTATGATCCACATCGTCCAGTGGCACTTGCCATACTCTGTTTGGGATGGCAACACATCCAGAGCTGTCAGAACCACCTCCTGCAGTCCCAGATTCAACTCCTACAACTACCATGGAGGAGGCCCCAGAACCTGGGATTGCTTCACAGCCAACAGTCTCACCTGGCAGGCAGAGTTACTCCCCTTCTCCCTCTGAATGGGACAATTGAAAATTTACTATACTGTGGATATCTAAAGAGTTGTTGTTGTTGTTGTTGTTGTGTGTGTGTGTGTGTGTGTGTGTGTGTGTGTGTGTGTGTGTGTAACACACACGAGGGGTGATTGATAAGTTTGTGGCCTAAGGTAGACGGAGATGAGTTATACAGCTCTCGTTACATGCACATGCAGTTCAACTCTTTGAGCGATTATGCATAAAGTTTGAAGTTAATAACACGTCAGTTAATAACTCATCGGGGTGACTGATGAGTTTGTGGCCTAAGGTAGAAGGAGATGAGTTATTAACTTCAAACTTTCTGTGTAATCACTCAAAGAGTTGAACTGCACATGCATGTAGTGAGAGCTGTATAACTCATCTCCCTCTACCATAGGCCACAAACTTATCAATCACCCATCTATAGACTCTTTCTGGAGGTCCAAGATCCGTACGCTCCACGACCGCTGGATTAAGTGTGTAAATGTAGGAGTGGACTATGTTGAAAAATAAATGTGCTAGGTTCTCTAAAATTAACTCCTTCTACCTTAGACCACAAACATATCAATCACTGTGTGTGTGTGTGTGTGTAGCTGAGGTGCATTCTTTAGCTAAGCAGGGGGGAGTGTTGTGTATTCATTATCTCAGTAATATTTGAGTAATATTGCAAACATATTGTTTGATTAAGCACTTTGATGTTTAAATGATTCATTATGGTTATAAGTACATGTGAAGTACGTGAATGGCATACGTCATCATGTCACCGCGTCATTTGGGCGCATCTCGCTAAAGTAAAAATGAAGTTTTTGGCTCCTTGTTTTGCTTTTAATTAGTTTTAATGGTTTGCAGTTTTAAAACATAACAAGACTGATGCAATATTGCCGATTTGTACACAGTAAGCTCCCATACAAATAGTCCAGGGCTGACCAAGGTTATGAACAGGTTCTGTGTTTACAGACACGTGTGAGGTATGCTTACCATATCAAGTTGATTTTGTCCGGACATAATCTGGAAATACACCTAATCACTCATTTTTTAAAATTTAGAGATATAACACAGTAACAGGCCCTTCCAGCCCAACAAGCCCATGCCGCCAAATCACAGCCATGTCTCTAATTAACCAACTAACCCGCACATATTTGGAAGGTAGGAAAACTCAGAAAAAATCCATGGGGTCATGAGGAGAATGTACAAACAGTTTACGGACAACAGCACTATTGAACCCAGGTTGCTGTAATGATGTCACACTGGCTGCTACACAATGGAAAGAAATCACTCTAGTTGTTGCTTCCAGGTGTAAAAGTGAAACCGGCTCTAGCAGAGTGAGCATGTTGGAGCGGACGTTTTGGGAGTCATCGTGTTTGAGGGGCAAGCACAAAGGATGAATATGACTTCTGAGGATGGTTTGGTGAGAGGATGCTAAGCAGGTCTAAGTCAAAGTAAATTTATTATCAATGCATGGATATGTCACCATATACCAGCCTGAGATTCATTTGCTTGCGGGTATTCACAGTAGAACAAAGAAATACAATAGACTCAACAAAGAACTATACACAAAGACTGGCAAACGACCAATGTGCAAAAGAAGACAAACTATGCGAATACAAAAAATATTAATGATACCAATAAATAAGTAAATTAATAATAGGAGAATGTGAGTTGTTGAGCCCTCGAAAGTGAGTCCATAGGCTGGAGAATCAGTCCAGTGCTGAAGTGCATGAAGGTATCTGCACTGCTTCAAGAGCCTGATGACTGCTGTTCCTTGACTTGGTGGTGTGGGACCTAAAGGTCCTGTACCTCCTTCCTAATGACAGCAGCAAGAAGTGAGCGTGGCCGGAATGATAGGTACAGGTGAGCTTTCCTTGGAATTAATGTTCCTATTGAGGTTGCTCAAGTATCAGTTAGAACAGTGGTATCTCCTCCTGTAGGGTTTGGGAGATCAAGAGAGATTGTTAGAGTCCCTGATGACTTCAGCTTTAGTTAGTGTCCACAGCTCCTGTTGCTCCTTACTGACTGTGAAGGAACAGGAACTGGAGATGGACAGACTAAAGAGAGTCAAGGATGCTCAGGGCTTTATAGACAAGAACTTTAGTGAAGTGGTCACACTCAGGGTACAGGCTGCAGATAATTGGGTGATCACCAGGAGAGTTAAGGGGAAGAGGATTCCTCTCAGCAACAAGTATTCCCCTTTAGATACCTCCCTGTCACCAGCTCTGAGGCACATCGAGGAAGGATTTTATTTGTTTGTTTAGAGATACAATATGATAACAGGCCTTTCCAGTCCAAGAGTCCATGCGACCCAATTACAACCGTGTGACCAACTAATCCACTAGCCCACATACCTTTGGAATGTGGGAAGCAACTGGAGAGCCTGGAGGAAACACACGTGGCCCCGGTGAGAATGTACAAACTCCTTACAGACAGTGGTGGGCGCTGGCACTGTAAAGCATTGTGCTAATCACTACTCTACCATGCTGCCCATAAAGGATAAAGTCAAGCAGATGAATCGTGATTGGAAATCTGATAGTTAGGAGGACATACAGGAGATTCTGTGGCCACCAATGAGACGCCAGGATGGTGTGTTATCTCGGTCGAGGATGTCTCAGAAGGGCTGAAGAACATTCTCAAAGGAGAAGCTGAGCAGCCGGACTTCGTAGTGCATATTGGCACCGACTGCCGATGTAGAATGGGGGGGAGAGGTCCTTCACAGTGAGTACACGGAGTTAGGAAAGAGACTGAAAAGCAGAACCTCAAAGGTAGTAATTTCTGGATTACTCCCAGTGCCATTTGCTTTTCAGGGAAGGAATGGAAAGAAAGATGAATGAGTGGCTGAGGAACTGGTGTAGGGGGCAGGGTTTCAGGTTCTTGGATCATTGGAGCCTCTTCTGGGGCAGGGTGGGATGGGTTGTACCTAAACCGGAAGGGAGCCAATATCCTGGTTGGAAGGTTTGCTTGTTCTACGCAAGATGGCTTAAACCAGTTTGGCAGAGGGATGGAAACCAAAGCACCAGGTCAGAAAGTGGAGAGGCCGAGAAGAAGGTAGACGGCATGACCAGGAAGAACAAGCAGGAGCAAGGTTATAGATGCAATGGGACAGATGGATTGGAGCATGTATTTTAATGCTAGGAGAATTATGGGTAAAGGTGATGAGCATGAATCAATACATAGAACTATGATCTATATCTTGGGATGGCATGGTAGTGTAGTGGTTAACACAACGCTTTACAGGACAGGCGACCTGGGTTCAATTCCTGCTGCTGCCTGCAAGGAGTTTGTTTGTTCTCCCCGTGACCATGTGCGTTTCCTCTGGGTGCTCCTGTTTCCTTCCACAGTCCAAAGTTTCTACCAGTTAGTAAGTTAATTGGTCATTGTAAATTGTCCCAGGTTAAACGGGATGTTGCTGGGCAGCGCAGCCTGAAGGACTGGAAGGCCTACTCTGCTCTGTATCTCAATTAAATAAAATAAGCTGCAAACACGAGGAAATCTGCAGATGCTGGAAATTCAAACAACACACACAAAATGCTGGTGGAACACAGCAGGCCAGGCAGCATCTATAAGGAGAAGCACTGTCGACGTTTCGGGCCGAGACGTCAACAGTGCTTCTCCTTATAGATGCTGCCTGGCCTGCTGTGTCCCATCAGCATTTTTGTGTGTGTTGATAAAAGAAACTATCATCTTGTGGCCATAACAGAGATATTTAATGTTCAAGAGTTTTGATGTTTTAGAAAAGATAGAGAGGGAGGTAAAGGGTTGGGGGTGTGGGTATTTGCACTGTTAATCATGGACAATATCACAAATGGGACATAATGGAGGGCACATTCATTGAGTCTATATGGGTAGAACTCAAAAGTAAGAAAGGCGTAATCCCTCGGATGGGATTATACCACGGAAACACCCCCACCCCAGTAATCACTGGGACTTTGATGGCGAGGTACCCGAGCTGAAGCAATATCTTTCATCAGGATCACATAAACTGCTGGGTGACACTAACCTCACTCTTCAAGCTGTGATTTTTATCCAAACACCAAGCTGCAATACTACAGTATATATCAAATAAGACTGCAATATGTTTCAGAATTAACATGCATGGATTTTGTCTACATTGTCCTACGGAAGAACTGTTACTGATTCAGTGGCTGAATGGTCAGTTCCTTTGATATGAATTTACGATGATTCGATAATCATAGACGCTGGGCCAGGAAATAATCTGTTAATGCCACACAAGAGATACTGATGCTCCCTGGCTGGATAATTGTTGGTCTCCCATCCTCCTCCTCCTCGGAGAAACAAGCAAGCTCATTAAAGATTCTTTTCACATCCAGTCAGATGATGCACGTTGGCTGCCCGTTTGCCTCTCCCACATCCTGCATTCAAACGCTAACTAACATGCAAGTCACATCTCTGTGTCCCTGTGCCGCAGTGAGCTGAATCATGCTCGTCCCACTGCCCACTCAAGCAAAAAAAATGTGAGAGAGAGAGGAGAGAGAGAAAGAGAGAGAGAGGGAGAGAAAGAGAGGAGAGAGGAGGACAGAGATGGGGGGGGAGAGGGAACAAGAGAGAGGGTGGGGGAGAAAGAGAGAGATAGGAGAGAGAGAAAGAGAAAGAGAAAGAGGGAGAGAGACACAGAGAGAAAGAGACTGAGAGGGAGAGTGGGGGAGAGAAAGAGAGAGGAGAAAGAGGGAGAGGAGGGAGATGGGAGAGAGAGAAAAAGAAAAAGAGAGAGGGAGAGGGGAGAGAGAAGAGAGAGAAAAAAGAAAGAGTGGAAGAGGGAGAGGAGAGAGTGAAAGAAGGGAGTGAGAGGGAGGGGAGAAAGTGAGAGAAAAGGAAAGAGTGAGGAAGAGAGGAGGGGAGAGAGAGGGAGGGAAAGGGAGAGAGAAAGCAAGATAAAGTAGGGGGGGAGACACAGAGAGAGACAAGCTGAGTGAGAGAGAGAGAAAGAGAGCCTGAGATGGGAGAGGGAGAGAGAGAGGACAGAGATAGAGAAGGTGAGGGAGAGAAAGTGTGAGAGAGTGAGGGAGAGCGAGAGGGGGGAGAGGGGGAAGAGAGACAGGAAGACGACCAACGGTGAGAAAGAGAAAGAGATAAAGAGATGGCGAGGGAGAGAGAGACAGAGAGGGAGACAAAGTGACTGAGACAGGGAAACAGTGAAAGAGAGCAAGAGTCAGACAGAGAGAGAAAGAAAGGAAGAGACAGAGAGAAATGAACACAAACACAAACAGAGAGGAAGAAATATATATATATATATATATAAAGAGAAGGAGAGAGAGAGTCAGACAGATAGACAAAGGCAGTCAAACAGACAGACAGGGAAAGTATAATCTAGTCTCCTGACTAAATTTGAACCCTTTGCCAGTATTCCACATTTGCACTCGCCTCTCACTGCCAGCCAGCGGGCTTCCTTTACACACTGCAGTCAATGCAGATCATGGGCATGGTAAACAGCCCATCCTCAGCACAGAGACACTGCTTCCATTTCATACCCAGCCATCTACTGATTAAATGTAATTCTTAATTGTCTATCCTTATTATTCGCTGACCACTGCAAACACATGTCATGGAAACAACTTCTTTCTCTGAATGTCAATTCGGTTTCTTCCAGCCTCCCAATAATCAAAGCAAGGGCTATTCCAAAATTCTGTTCACTGCTTTCATTCATGGGACTGGTAAAACTCGACATGAAAGCATTTTAATACAACACTTTTCTCACCCCGCCTGCATGCTAAATCTCTTCAAATTGCCTATGCACAATTGCATCAGACCCTGTTATTTTACCCTGTGTGTTAATTGTAACAGATTGGTACATGTTTACAGACAAACATGTCTATGATTCATTAAGACCAACAGAGAGAAAACTAGCAGAGTCTATGCAAGGGGTAAACATGTTTCTGTCTGTTATATTCTTGTACTAACATGGAAAGAAAATGGCCTTTGTGCTCAAAACCAGAGGCTAATGGATGCCTTTGGGACCAGGGTCAGAGGCAGGCTCCTGGAGGAGATGAGAATGCAGGAACAGAAATCAGCACACTGGCAGGAGTCAAATGTCATAACGCTAGTACTGAAGGAACATCTATATACAGGGAGAGCTTTACTACTTAGCTTCTGGGGAAGGGGTACTGAGGCTAATTAATCAAATGCTGTACACCAGTTAGCCAAGAGTTACCCATGCTTTCAATCATACTAAAAGTTACAAGGTAAGGCAGGTAAATAGAGAATTCCCCAATTTGATGGTGGTGGCAGTGTTCAGTGTGTGAAGGCACAAACAATGCACAAAGGTAGAGTGTCCCAGTGCTGTGTCATGTCAGTCCCCCACCACAGACCATGGTCAAACTGGGACTGGGCTCCCTCTCCACTGTCCCATTCTCAGTTTAGGGGCTTCCTCACTACTGACCCATCCAGTCTGAGCTCCCTCACCACTGACCACATCCAGTCTGAGCTCCCTCACTACTGACCCATCCAGTCTGAGCTCCCTCACCACTGACCCATTCAGTCTGAGCTCCCTCACCACTGACCCATCCAGTCTGAGCTCCCTCACCACTGACCCATTCAGTCTGAGCTCCCTCACCACTGACCCATCCAGTCTGAGCTCCCTCACTATTGACCCATCCAGTCTGAGCTCCCTCACCACTGACCCATCCAGTCTGGGCTCCCTCACCACTGACCCATCCAGTCTGAGCTCCCTCACCACTGACCCATCTAGTCTGAGCTCCCTCACTACTGACCCATTCAGTCTGAGCTCCCTCACCACTGACCCATCCAGTCTGGAGCTCCCCTCACCACTGACCCATTCAGTCTGAGCTCCCTCACCACTGACCCATTCAGTCTGGGCTCCCTCACTACTGACCCATCCAGTCTGAGCTTCCTCACTACTGACCCATCCAGTCTGAGCTCCCTCACTACAGACCCATTCAGTCTGGGCTCCCTTACCACTGACCCATCCAGTCTGAGCTCCTCACCACTGACCCATTCAGTCTGGGCTCCCTCACCACTGACCCATCCAGTTTGAGCTCCCTCACCACTGACCCATTCAGTCTGAGCTCCCTCACCACTGACCCATTCAGTCTGGGCTCCCTCACTACTGAACCATCCAGTCTGAGCTCCCTCACCACTGACCCATTCAGTCTGAGCTCCCTCACCACTGACCCATTCAGTCTGGGCTCCCTCACCACTGACCCATCCAGTCTGAGCTCCCTCACCACTGACCCATTCAGTCTGAGCTCCCTCACCACTGACACCATTCAGTCTGTGCTCCCTCACTACTGAACCATCCAGTCTGAGCTCCCTCACCACTGACCCATTCAGTCTGAGCTCCCTCACCACTGACCCATCCAGTCTGAGCTCCCTCACCACTGACCCATTCAGTCTGGGCTCCCTCACTACTGAACCATCCAGTCTGAGCTCCCTCACCACTGACCCATTCAGTCTGAGCTCCCTCACCACTGACCCATTCAGTCTGGGCTCCCTCACCACTGACCCATTCAGTCTGGGCTCCCTCACTACTGACCCATCCAGTCTGGGCTCCCTCACTACTGAACCATCCAGTCTGAGCTCCCTCACTACTGAACCATCCAGTCTGAGCTCCCTCACCACTGACCCATCCAGTCTGAGCTCCCTCACCACTGACCCATTCAGTCTGAGCTCCCTCACCACTGACCCATCCAGTCTGAGCTCCCTCACTACTGACCCATCCAGTCTGAGCTCCCTCACCACTGACCCATCCAGTCTGAGCTTCCTCACTACTGACCCATTCAGTCTGAGCTCCCTCACCACTGACCCATTCAGTCTGAGCTCCCTCACTACTGACCCATCCAGTCTGGGCTCCCTCACCACTGACCCATTCAGTCTGAGCTCCTCACTACTTGACCCATCCAGTCTGAGCTCCTCACCACTGACCCATCCAGTCTGAGCTCCCTCACCAATGTTGGTACTTGTGACAAACATCACTAGCTACCAATTGCCAATGCGTACCTGGAAAGTTGTGACATGTAGTGCAGAAGGTGGGATTTGGCTGGGTAACACTTTCTCAGCTGGCACAGACACAAAAGGCTAAGTAACTACATCAACATCAAAGATTTTCCAGTTTACATTTTCCCAGAATGTAGCACAGTGGATACCCATGCAGGGATGGCCAGGCCAGTATTCTAACAGCAAAGCTCAGGTCATGCCACACACCATGCGAGTGAGTATTAAGCAATTTAAAACTGTCACTTCAAACCCTGAGACTGCAGTGCAGTCTTCAAAACATTCTCATATCTATCGAGTATAATGACAGACCTGCTTCAGTGTGATGTGCGGCTGGGGCTCTATGGACCGGGTGCCAGCGGTGACAGCGTGCCTAGTCATAGCATTCCAAATCCTTGATGATTGGTGACATTCACACAAGAGGATTAACAATTGTGGCATCATTACTGTGAATTTGTCAGTCTGCAGTCGGTATGTCTGTCCAGTGTGTGTTATTAATACTTCACACGTTCGTTCGCGTCCAGCTGAAGCCTAGTCCTTTGCCTATTTTAAATGCCAGCACTACTGCGCCCTGAAACAATCAGACTGGCACCACTTCATATTAAAAGAGTTGCTTGAATCAAAATGGATTTTGTTTGAGCTAAGCAAATACTGAGTTACACAATGGGAATCACAGAAGGGTTTTAAGCCAATGTCACACACATAAAATGCAGGAGGAACTCTGCAGGTCAGGCAGCATCTATGGAGAGGAATAAAGGGTTGACATTTGAGGCCAAGACCCTTTGTCGGGACTGGAAAGGAAGGGGTGAAGAAGCCAGAATAAGATGTTGGGGAGGGGGCAGGGGAAGGCGTACAAGCTGGCAGGTGATAGGTAGATCACGCAAGGGAGAAGGTGGGAGGTGATAGGTGGAAAAGGTAAAAGGCTGGAGAAGAAGGAATCTGATAGGAGAGGAGAGTGGACCATGGAAGTAAGGGGGGGGGGGGGGGAGGAGGAGGAGCACCAAAGGGAGATGATAGGCAAGTGTGGGGAAGAGATGGAATAAGAAGAATGTCAGAATGGGGAATGGAAAAAGAGACTTAGCTAAGGTGAAGTGATTGATTTAAAAGCTAATTGATTGATTACACTGCCATTCTGCACAGGTTGCATGAAGCAGTCCTTTTTAGCTTGAACATGAGCCTGTACTCACCGAAATTCAGAAGAATGAGGGGAGGTCTCATTGAAACCTATCAACTGTTGAAAAGCCTTGATAGAGTGGATGTGAAGAGGATGTTTCCTATAGTGAGGGAGTCTAAGACCAGAGGACACAGTCTCTGAATAGAGGGATTTCCATTTAGAATGGGGATGTGGAGGAATTTGTTTTGCCAGAGAGTGGCAAATTTGTGCTTTTCTTCAAAGCAGAGATTGATAGATTCTTGATTAGTCAGGGCATGAACAGATACAGGGAGAAAGCAGGAGATTGGGGCTGAGGGGGAAATGGATCAGCTATGGTGAAATGGCAGAGTAGATTTGATGGGCCAAATAGCCTAATTCTGCTCCTATACGTTACAGTCTTATTATCTTAGTTTGCAAAACATACCTGAATCAAATTTAATGACACTTTGAAATTCATTGTTGATTAATTAGCATTTTGGAAGAGGCAGAAAATAATTGGGCAGATCAAATGAATAAAATAACGCTAGAATGCATTGAATCCACTGCAAGGATGAGTGTTTAGCCCACCATCCAGGCCAAGCTCTCTTCTCACTACAACCATCAGGAAAAAGGTACAGGAGCCTGATGACCCACATGCAACACTTTAGAAACAACTTCTTCCCCTCTGCAATTAGATTTCTGAACAATCCATGAACATTACCTCACATTCCTCAATCTGATGTCTTATTGTGCCATATAACAATTATTTATGTTACACTGTACTGTTGCCAAGAAACAACAATTTTTACGACATATTTCAGGGGTAACAAACTGTGTTCTGATTTATACTCATTGGCCACTTTATTAATCAGTTAATCATGTGGCAGCAATTCAATGCATAAAAGCATTCAGACGTGGTCAAGAGGTTCGGATGTTGTTCATTCAGACCAAACATCAGAATGGAGAAGAAATGTGATCTAAATGACTTTGACTGTGGAATGACTGTTGATGCCAGATGGGGTGGTTTGTGTATCTCAGAAACTGGTGACCTCCTGGGATTTTCACATACACCAGTCTCCAGGTTTACAGAAGATGGTGCAAAAAACAAAATAAAAATCCTGTGGGTAGCTTTGTTAATGAGAGAGGTCAGATGAGAATGACCAGACTGGTTCAAGCTGACATGAAGGTGACAGTAACTCAGATAATCATGCATTACAACAGTGGTGTGCAGAAGAACATCTCTGAATGCACAACACATTGAACCTTGAATTGGATGGGCTTCAGCAGCAGAAGACCATGTAGATGCAGAAATACGCCCTATTGCCAATTTGTTAGGTACCTCCTAATAACAATCAAGCTGGAGGTTACCCAGAATTAATATGAGGTGTTGTTCCTCCAAACGTGAGTGTGGTCTTGTGTTGCAGTACACCAATATGTCAGAATGGGAATGGGAATTAGAATTAAAATGGGTAGCCACTGGGCAATCTTGCATTTTATTGCTATTTTAATGTTATTTTAATGCCAATGTTGATAATAATGAACTCTTTCATGAATCTTCTTCATCTTGATTTCTTAGCTCCCGGTGGAACAGAGACCATTGATGACCTCCCATCTCTATTGTTCAAAGTTGATGGTATGGTTGGAGTTCACAAACGTTTCTGTAATCCATTGTATCCACCATACAAGGGATTCAACTATACAGCTTCAGAATTCACACTGATTTCAGAATTCATTTTCAGATTTGCTGCACTCACAACTGGCCTATTGGCCAGCCTTTCCCACTTCCACCTCTCACGACAGGGACGTAGGGTTGGACTTTGAGAAACCTTCATGAATCTATCCCAATCAATTTTATCCCTGAACTGACAAAGTGTCATAGCAGTTCCTCACCCCTTAGTCCCCCTGATGAACTTCAAAAGCCACCCTCCCCTCTGCTCCAAGCAAAATTCTAAACCATGAACCAATCATGGATGTCTTTATTGTGGGTAGTTTAATAAAGTTCAGCCAAAGTCTTCACTTCCGTGAAGCTTTTGTGAATTCATTTTGACCTTGTGGGAAGTTCAGCTGGCTTGTGAATGTCCGCATTTCCCCCTTCTGTCCCGTAATCAGTGTTAGCTTTAAGCACTCCTCTGAAACCACGGGTTAGCTGGAGTGAAGGCTCCCTCGACAATGGCTGTATGTCCTCTCTGAGTGCAATTACCCAATTAGCACTCAATATGTGCAGTTCAGTGCTGCCGACTTGCCCCTCTAGTATTTAGATTGAAACTAGCTAAATTAATTTCACTTAAGGTTCTCAAAAGTCATTAGAGAGAGGAAACACCAGCGTGGGCCAAACTCAAACATGGGTCACTTTTTGAGGGTCCTCGTTAATCTCCATAATACAATTGTCCATGTCATTTGCAATAAAAAGATTTCAGTGATTATTTTACTACTGAAAGGACCGATCTCTCACAGGTACAAAAATAACAGACAATCTGAAATAATAACTGCACCAGGAGCAAACTGATTTCAGAATTCATTTTCAGATTTGCTGCACTCACAACTGGCAACAGAATGTAATCCCTCAAGCACATCACTTGGCAACACAATCAAGAACCATCTCCGTATCCTGGAGCAGTAAAGGGGAAGGAGCAGAAATGGTGGCAATGTGTAAAATTATAACTAGACTGTGAGCACAATAGTGTAGCAGTTAGCATAACCCTATTACAAAGCTGGTGATCCAGGTTCAATTCCCACTGTAGCCTGTAATGAGTTTGTACGTTCTGTTGGGTTTCCTCCGAGTGATCTTCAGCCTTTCTGAGACATCCTCGACCCTGGCATCCTGGAGGTAACACACCATCCTGGTGTCCCTTTGGCAGCCACAGGATCTCCTGTCTGTCTCTCTAACTATAGAGTTTGCCCACTAATGCTATGCTCGACTTTATCCTTTATTATTTATGAAAGGCGCGGTAGCGTCACACATTACAGCCAATTCCCACCACTATCTATGAGGAGTTTGCACGTTCTCCCTGTCACTGTATGGGTGCCCTCCAGGTGCTCCAGTTTCTTCCCACATTCCAAAGATGTAGGAGCTATAGAATAATTTGGTTACCTGGCAGGCCTGATAGGTAAGGGCCTGTTACTGTGTTGTATCTCCACATAATATTTTTAATGATCATCTAAAAGGGAATGTGAGAGGTTTGGAGATGGGGTTAAGTTCCAGCGAGTGTCCAAGAGGTGGGCAGCAAGCAGATAAGAGGGTGGGGTGGAGAGACCCTGGGAGTGAGAGAGGGGCTGGATTACCTAGAAGAAGCCAAGAGGGGAGGGGAATGAAGATCAGAGACTCCAGGAATGGCTGAGAGGAATGCCAGAGCCCCAGAGGGAGTTCTGGAAACCTCTCTGGTCTGGCTCATTATAATGGAACCCTGATGTTGTGCAATCTGAAGTCTCCAAAATATCACAGCGAGGATATTCAGGAACTTAAGGAAGAAATATTTTAAAAACTTGTTAAAATATTTCACTCACACAAACACTTGTACAGACAGGTAGAAATGAAACTGGAGAATTTTACTAAATCACCTGTAAGTTATTTGGTCAGTAAGACCAAAAAACTGCTTGTGGACTTCGGAAAGGGTAAGATGAGGGAACACATGCCAGTCCTCATAGAGGATCAGAAGTGGAAAAAGTGATTAACTTCAAGTTCCTGTGTCAATATCTCTGAGGATCTATACTGGACCCAACATATTGATGCAGTTACAAAGAAAGCACGACAGCAGCTATATTTCATTAGAAGTTTGAGGAGATTTGGTATGTCACCAAAGACATTCAAAAGTTTCTACAAATGTACCGTGGAGAGCATTCTGACTGGCTGCATCCCCAACTGGTATGGGGGAGGGGAGTGTTACTGCACGGAATTGGAATAAGCTGCATAGAGTTGTAAACTGAGTCAGCTCCATCATGGGCACTAGCCTCCACGATATCCAGGACCTCTTCAAGGAACAAGGCCTCAAAAAGGCAGCATCCATTATTAAGGACCCTCATCACCCAGAACCATAGAACATTACAGCACAGAAACAGCCCCTTCGGCCCTTCTTGGCTGGGCAGAACCATTTTTCTGCCTAGTCCCACTGACCTGCACCTGGACCATATCCCTCCATACCCCTCTCATCCATATACCTGTCCAAGTTTTTCTTAAATGTCAAAAGTGAGCCCGCATTCACCACTTCATCTGAAAGCTCATTCCACACTCCCACCACTCTCTGTGTGAAGAAGCACCCACTAATGTTCCCTTTAAACTTTTCCCCCTTCACCCTTAACCCATGTCCTCTGGTTTTTTTCTCCCCTAGCCTCAGTGGAAAAATCCTGCTTGCATTCACTCTACCTATACCCATCATAAGTTTATATACCTCTATTAAATCTCCCCTCATTCTTCTACGCTCCTGGGAATAAAGTCCTAACCTATTCAACCTTTCTCTGTAACTCAGTTTCTCAAGTCCCGGCAACATCCTTGTAAACTTTCTCTGCACTCTTTCAACCTTATTAATATCCTTCCTGTAATTAGGTGACCAAAACTGCTCACAATACTCCAAATTCGGCCTCACCAATGTCTTAATACAACCTCACCATAACATTCCAACTCTTATACTCAATACCTTGATTTATAAAGGCCAATGTACCAAAAGCTCTCTTTACGACCCTATCTACCTGTGACACAACTTCTAGGGAATTATGTATCTGTATTCCCAGATCCCTCTGTTCTACTGCACTCCTCAGTGCCCTACCATTTACCTTGTATGTTCTACCTTGGTTTGTTCTTCCAAAGTGCAATAGCTCACACTTGTCTGCATTAAACTCCATCTGCCATCCTTCAGCCCATTTTTCCAGCTGGTCCAAATCCCTCTGCAAGCTTTGAAAACCTTCCTCACTGTCCACTAACACCTCCAATCTTTGTATCATCAGCAAATTTGCTGATCCAATTTACCACATTATCATCCAGATCATTGATATAGATGACAAATAACAATGCACCCAGCACTGATCCCTGTGGCACACCACTAGTCACAGGCCTCCACTCAGAGAAGCAATCCTCCACTACCACTCTCTGGCTTCTCCCATTGAGCCAATGTCTAATCCAATTTACTACCTCTCCACGTATACCTAGCAACTGAATCTTCCTAACTAACCTCCTATGTGAGACCTTGTCAAAGGCCTTACTGAAGTCCATGTAGACAACATACACTGCCTTCCCTTCATCCACTTTCCTGGTAACCTCCTCGAAAAACTCTAATAGATTGGTTAAACATGACCTACCACACCCAAAGCCATGTTGACTCTTCCTAATAAATCCCTGTCTATCCAAATACTTGCAGATCCTATCTCTTAATACTCCTTCCAATAATTTACCTACTACCGACATCAAACTTACTGGCCTATAATTTCCCGGATTACTTTTAGAGCCTTTTTTAAACAACGGAACAACATTAGTTATCCTCCAATCCTCTGGCACCTCACCCATAGATACTGACATTTTAAATATATCTGCCAGGGCCCCTGCAATTTCAACACTAGTCTCCTTCAAGGTCCAAGGGAATACCCTGTCAGGTCCTGGGGATTTATCTACTCTGATTTGCCTCAAGACAGCAAGCACCACCTCCTCTTCAAACTGTATAGGTTCCATGACCTCACTACTTGTTTGCCTTATTTCCATAGACTCCATGCCAGTTTCCTTAGTAAATACAGATGCAAAAACCCCATTTAATATCTCTCCCATTTCTTTTGGTTCCATACACAGCCGACCACTCTGATCTTCAAGAGGACCAATTTTATCCCTTACTATCCTTTTGCTCTTAATATATCTGTAGAAGCTCTTTGGATTATCCTTCACCTTGAGTGCCAAAGTTACCTCATGTCTTCTTTTAGCCCTCCTGATTTCTTTAAGTACTTTTTTGCACTTTTTATACTCCTCAAGCAGCTTATTTGATCCCTGTTGCCTATACATGTTATATATCTCTCTCTTTTTCTTTATCAGAGTTCCAATATCCCTCGAGAACTAAGGTTCCTTATTCTTATTCACTTTTCCTTTAATCCTGACAGGAACATACAAACTCTGCAATCTCAAAATTTCTCCTTTGAAGGCCTCCCACTTAGAACCATAGAACATTACAGCACAGAACAAGGCCTTTTGGCCCTTCTTGGCTGTGCTGAACCATTTTTCTGCGTAGCCCCACTGACCTGCACCTGGACCATATCCCTCCATACACCTCTCATCCATGTACCTGTCCAAGTTTTCCTTAAATGTTAAAAGTGAGCCCGCATTTACCACTTCATCTGGCAGCTCATTCCACACTCCCACCACTCTCTGTGTGAAGAAGCACCCACTAATGTTCCCTTTAAACTTTTCCCCCTTCACCCTTAACCCATGTCCTCTGGTTTTTTTTCTCTCCTAGCCTCAGTAGAAAAAGCCTGCTTGCATTCACTCTATTTATACCCATCATAATTTTATACACCTCTGTCAAATCTCCCCTCATTCTTCTACGCTCCAGGAAATAAAGTCCTAACCTATTCAACCTTTCTCTGTAACTCAGTTTCTGAAGTCCCAGCAACATCCTTGTACACCTTCTCTGCACTCTTTCAACCTTCTTAATATCCTTCCTGTAATTAGGTGACCAAAACTTCACACAATACTCCAAATTCAGCCTCACCAATGTCTTATACAACCTCACCATAACCTCACTTACCAATCACATCCTTGCCAGAGAACAACCTGTCCCAATCCATGCTTTTTAGACCCCTACACATTTCTTCAAATTTGGCCTTTTTCCAGTTTAGAACCTCAACCCAAGGATCAGATCTATCTTTATCCATGATCAAGTTGAAACTAATGGTGTTGTGATCATTGATACCAAAGTGTTCTCCTACACACACTTCCATCACCTGTCCTAACTCGTTTCCAAATAGGAGATCTAATATTGCATCCTCTCTAGTTGGTACCTCTATATATTGATTTAGAAAACTTTCCTGGATACATTTTACAAACTTTCACCCATCTAGACCTTTAACAGTATGGGAGTCCCAATCAATATATGAAAAATTAAAATCCCCTACTATCACAACTTTATGTTTCCTGCAGTTGTCTGCTATCTCTCTGCAGATTTACTCCCACAATTCTCGCTGACTATTGGGTGGTCTATAATACAACCGCATTAATGTGGTCATACCTTTCCTGTTTCTCAGCTCCACCCATATGGCCTCGGTAGACAAGCCCTCTAATCTGTCCTGCCTGAGCACTGCTGTAACATTTTCCCTGTCTAGCAATGCCACCACCACCCTCACCCTTCATCCCTCAGCCTCTATCACATCTGAAACATCTAAACCCTGGAACATTAAGCTGCCAGTCCTGCCCCTCCTTTAGCCAAGTTTCACTAATGGTTATAATGTCATAATTCCATGTGTCAATCCACGCCCTCAGCTCGTCAGCCTTCCCCACAATACTCCTTGCATTGAAATAGACACACTTCAGAAGATTATTACCACCACACACAAACCTTCTATTTGTGAGTTTGCATAAGCTTTTAACATCATTTATTTTCACCCCTGCTCCACTATCTGATCTGTCACTTTAGTTCCCATCCCCCTGCAAATCTAGTTTGAACCCTCCCCAACAGCATTAACAAACCTCCCTGCAAGGATATTGGTCCCCCTGTAGTTCAGGTGTAACCCGTCTCTCTTGTACAGGTCCCATCTGCCCCAGAAGAAGTCCCAATGATCCTGAAATCTGAAACCGTGCCCCCTACACCAGTTCTTCAGCCACATGTTCATCCTCCAGAGCATCCTATTCTTACCCTCACTGGCACGTGGCACAGGTAGCAATCCTGAGATTACCACCCTCAAGGTCCTGCTTTTTAACTTTCTACCAAGCTCTCTATACTCAGTATTCAGGACCTCCTCACTCTTTCTTCCTTTGTCATCGGTAACAATGTGTACCGTGACATCTGGCTGATCACCCTCCCATTTCACAATGCTGTGCACGCGATCAGAGACATCCCTGACCCTGGCACCCGGGAGGCAACAAACCATCCGGGAGTCTCTGTCACGACCACAGAACCTCCTGTCTGTACCTCTAACTATCGAGTCCCCTATCACTACCGCTCTCCTCTTCTTCCACTTTCCCTTCTGCACTGCAGAACCAGACTCAGTGCCAGAGATCCGGCTGCCGCAGCTTGTCCCAGGTAAGTCACCCCCCCAACAGTATCCAAATCGGTATACTTGTTGTTGAGGGGAATGGTCACAGGGGAGCCCTGCTCTGCCTGCCCTTTCCCCTTCCCTCACCTGACAGTAATCCAATTACCTGCTCCTTTGGCGTAACTACCTCCCTGAAACTACTATCTATAAACTTCTCATTCTCCTGAATGATCCGGAGGTCATCCAGCTCCTGCTCCAGTTCCCTAATGCGGTTTGTTAGGAGCTGCAGCTGGATGTACTTCTTGCAAGTGTCATTGTCAGGGAGACCGGAGGTCTCACTGACTTCCCACATCCTGCAAGAGGAACATTCCAACATCCTGCCTGGCATTCTCTCTACTCTAAATGAACAAAACAAAACTTACCGGAACCTACCCTCGCCTCTGGCTGTTCACACCAAAGCCTGTCAAGCCAAAGCCGTCCCACTCTGCTCCCCCTCACTCCACTGCCCGCTCTCAATGCTGCCCGCTGGATATGGTGGTCGCCTTTTTAAACCTTTGGCACTCTACTGGCTGACGCCTGCGCAGTCCAGCCTCTTTTCCCCAAGCAGTGAAAAGGAATCTCTGAGATTCCTTACTCCTTCAATCTCAGCCTCTAGCTCTGATTTAAAAAGGTCATGTCTTGTTCCTTCTCCTTCCCTTTCTTCCATGGTCTTTTGCTCTCTCCTATCAGATTCCCCCTTCTCCAACCCTTTATCTCTTTCACCTATCAATTTCCCAACTCTCTATTTCACCCCCTCACCCTTGCCCAGTTTCACCCACCACATGCCACTGTATACTTCTTCCTCTAATCTACCATTCACCTGCAGACATTCATGGTCTCCATTAACCTACCAATCTGCGTGTCTTTGGGATGCGGTAGAAAACCACAGCACTTGGAGAAAACCCATATGTTTGGATAGATACTTGGATGGGAGGAGTTTGGAGAACTATGGTCCATGTGTGAGTTGATGGGACTAAGCAGAACGACAGTTTGGCATTGACTAGATGGACTGACGGGCCTGTATCTATGCTGGAGTGCTCCATGCCCCTATAACTCTACAATCAAAGGAGAACATGCATACTCCACGCTGGCAGTAGCGGGATCAGGACTGAACCAAGCACACGGCAGCTGTGAGGAGCAGTTCTACCCCACCCTGGGGTCCACAGACCCCTGGCTTAACGGTATTGCTCCATGGCACAAAAAAGGTTGGGAACCCCTGCATTGGATGAACAATTGTGTCACCTCAAGGCAGGTTGTTTCTTTTTACACATACTGCAAGAGGAACATGAAGCCAGGTTCAGTGACATCCTCAGAAGTGTAATGGGTGCAAATATTTTGAATTCCTGGCACTACACTCTATCGAGGAGACAGTGGAGATTTCAGATGCTGACATCTAGAGCAACACACAAAGTGCTGGAGGATCTCAGCAGTTCAGGCAGCAACTAGAAAGGAAAAAAGGATAGTCAATGTTTTGGGGCTAGACCTTCCATCTGGGCTGGAAGATTGAAGGCAAGGAGGCAATACAAAGGGGTGGAGAGAGTGGGTGGAACAGGAGCAGGTCGGTGATGGGCAGATGAGCAGTGGGACATTTTCCAACTATCTGTTGGATGAGATGGTTGATGGGATATTTTACGGCAGACTATAACTTCAAAGTGCAAAGTAAATTTATTTTCAAAAGACGTACATGTCACCATATACTACCCTGTGGTTTGCTTTCTTGCGGGCATTCACAGTAGATACAAAGCAACACGATAGAACCAGTGAAGAACTACACACAAAGAAAGACAGCCAAACAATCAATGTACAAAAGGGAACAAGATGTACAAATATAAAAAGAAAAATAAGTAATAAAAATAAATATATACAATATTGAGAACGTGAGTTGTAGAATCCTTGAAAGTGAGCCAATAAGTTGTGGAATCAGTGTTGAGTTGAGTGATGTTAACCACTCTGGTTCAGGAGCCTGATGGCTGAAGTGTTCCTGAACTTGGTGGTATGGGAACAAAGCTCCTGTAGCTCTGTCCGATGGGAGCAGCAAGAAAAGATCATGGCCTGGTTGATGAAGGTCCTTGATGATGGATCCTGCTTTCTTGTGGCAGGACTCTTTGTAGATGTGCTCAATGGTGGGCTTTGATTGAATTTATATTCATTAGACAAAAATCCTTCTTTAATAATGAAATGAAGGCCAAACTATCCTTATAGTACAGAGTGATATATTGCCCAAGCGTGTGTTTACACTTCACTTTTGCAATCATGCCTATTACTTCCCCGGGACCTTTCCTTCTTCCCATTCTCCCATGGTATGCCCTCCTCTATCAGATTCCTTCTTTTGCAGCCCTTTACCTTTTCCACCTCTCACCTCCCATGTCCTCACTTCATCCCCATTCCCTGTCACCTTTCTGCTTGTACTCCTTCCCTACCCCCACCTTCCTGTTCTGGCTTGCTCCCCACCCCCACTTTCCTGTCCTCATGAAGGGTCTCGACCCAAAACATCCACTGTTTATTGCCCTCCACAGATGCTGCCTAACCTGCTGAGTCCCTTTAGCATTTTGTGTATGTTAGTCTGGAATGCCAGTGTCGACAGCAAATCTGAGTTTGGATCTGGAGTTGCCATTCCAATATGCACATTGATTTCCATGGTTATGACAGACTGTGTCATCAGACTTAAGCCCAATAAAAAAAAGCAAGAGCAGTCTGTAAGTAATTTAGTGATAGAAATTAATGCGTTATTCAGTTTTATCTGGAAAAATGGTTGGGAGAGGAACAACAATGAGAGGTGCCTTGTCACCCAGTGCGGATATGGTCCAAGTGCGGAGTGAGAGACACTGAAGCAGGTCGATAGTTCACAGACTTTAATGCAAACACTGTTAAAGGGGGAAAAAAAACAATAAACACTGGGCCAAACAAGGCCGTTAACTAAAACTCTCAAATGGAAAACGAAGCCTACACTGCGGCTGAAAGAACAACTAAGGATAAAACAAATACCGCTAGTCTTCAGAGTCAGTTGACTCGACAGTCCAATTCCTCAGGGAAGGTGGAATGTAAGCAGAGAGCAAAGCGTTGCTGTGTCCAAGTCTTGACAAATACTACGATGCAATGAATGGAGTTAAATACTATTACAATGAAATAATTATTACCTGACATGTGCATATTCACAAGCGCAATTGCCACATCCACTTCACTGCCGAATCCGTGGTTGTGACAGGGCCCCTTCCTCTAGGCACACGCCCTGAGGCGCCACAGTCCTGTGTCTGTTGGAAGTCCTGAATGAGGGATTTGTCCAAGATGTCCTTCAGTGATGTTGGTAGATAAGTGCCATGGTGTGCATTGCCAATATCAGAGCCAAAGACTTTCATGTAGAGCCAGAAACAAGAGCTTATACAGAGGTAGCTCGATCAAGTGACACTGTGAGACAAATCATTCTCAAAATGAGGACCCTCCGTTTGGAGCTAATCGGGCATCTGCTTCAAGAGTAAGCTAACACAGAATCCCTGAGCATATCAAAATAAACTTAAACAGAAAGCACCAGGAAATTGCATTACAAAGCAGGAGTCGCTTGAGAAAAACACAAGGAACTCTTAAACCGTTAATAACTGTTGTTAAGCAATAACCAATGCAGGTGATCTAAAAACTTCAAAGCCCAATACTCTGATGCCCTGCACAGGCCTGAAGTCACTACAGAAACAACCCCCCCCCACCCCCCCCGCCCAGAGCTGGTGCCCAATGCCTCAGGAAGACCTGAAAACTCGAGATCCAGGTAATACTCGAGAGACCTGGAGAACTTGAGAGGGAGGCATAGGGAACTCAAAAGGCAGGGAGACTTGGGGAACCAGAGAGACTGACACCTGGGAACCCCAACAGACAGAGAGACCAGGGAACCTCGAGTGAGATCAAGAAACCTTGGGTGGGGCCGAGAGGGAGGCTTGAGAGTCCTCGAGATGGGGAGAACATTGAAAAACCCAAAAAACATTGAATAAGCCTTGGAAACAATCGGAAAAAGAAAACCCTGGGAACATAGAGAAAAGTCCTTGGGAAAACTTGAAACCATGAAACTTGAAACTAGAGAAAAAACCTTTTCAAATTGTGCTCAGTGTTTTTTTATCTTTTTAGGCTGTTTTTTTCTAGTAGTGTTATTACAGTTTTCAGAGGCAATTAGGATACCGGTACTCTCAATTTTACAGATCAAGACAGCATACACAGGTTTCTTTCATCGCTAAGCTAGCTAGTTCTCTGTAGACCTGTTTAATTTGCTACATGAAAGTTTAATTTTCCCAGTCTATACTATGACTTTCATCAAGAGGTTAAAAATACCCTTGATAGGGTAACCTTATTTGTGTATTTGCACATTCCAGTCAGGGATCAGCTTTTGGAGTAGGGCTCTTCCAGAATTGACACTATTGACTTGAATTATGATTTATTGAATCAATTGAAAAACTTGCTTGAAGCACTCATTTGTTATGCAGACCTGAGTCACGGGACCACAAAGCTGGGAACCTGGGTACTTGTGACTTGAAAAGCTTGGAATGGATATTGGAGAAACTCAATGCAGACTAGAGAAGCTCAGTATGTAGACTCGGGGCTCTCGGGAATGTGGAGTCAGGACATGCACTAGGAATAGAAGGCACCCTCTTCTCAAACCACCAATGTCAAAACGTCACTGTTCAAACTTTGCTGTGTCCATTACTTGGCAAGATCCTTCTGTCACGCTGGAGACAGAAACAAGAGTTTGTACATAGGAACTCCAACGGAACATTGTTGCCTCGACGAATCACTTTGACCAATGAATCTCATGGCCAAGATCAGCTATTCTCTCTCCGTTGGGTCAATTTTTTGCGTGGTCGAGACTTGCTGTCAGCAGGTTCGGATATGGCCCAAGTGTGAAGTGAGAGACACTGAAGCAGGTCGACATTTCACAGACTTTAATGTGGACAGTGTTAAAGGGAAAAGAAAACAATAAATGCTGGGCCAAACAGGGCCATTAATTGAAATTCTCAAATGGAAAATGAAGTCTACAATGCAGCTGAAAAGAGCAACTAAGAATAAAATGAATACCACTAGTCTTCAGAGTCAGTTGACTCGACAGTCCA